>NC_035440.2:150116602-151316602 GCF_002127325.2 Helianthus annuus
GCAAGAAACATTGTTTTTATTTTTCTGAGCTAGTTATGGTTCCCGAACACTTAAACATATATATAAAGCATCATACACATAAAACACTAACTTTTACCTTTAACCTCCCACTAATCACCATCATTTACCAACAACCTACAACTTAACCCCTCCCCCTTGATATTTTCGGCTCACATGGGCCCTACTCAAAGATCACCATAAATCTTCATCAAGTCCTATGTGATCTTCCAAGATATGATTAGATGTTGTGTGTACTTTAGGAAACATAGTGACCAAAGGGTAATAAGAACTTGGAGGATTATAAACTCTTCATCATCTTCAACAACTCACCAACATCCTCTTCTCCTCCCTCTTATTACTCTCGGCCGAAACACCCCTCTTACACACCACCCATTTTCGATTTTGATTCAAGTGTTCCAAGGTTACTACAAGGTGCACAAAGATGAATCATGAAGTGTGGAACTCACGGATCATCAAGGGCCTCTCTAGTTTGCTATTATCCTCCACATTTTCACTAGTGTTCTTCCCTAGCTTTAAGCTAGTTGTAAGCTTCTTGTTGATCCTTATTTACTTCATTTTTAGTGGTTAAAAGTTATTGTTTGTGATTTATGCAAAGAACACTAAGAATCATACACTTAAAACTTGAACATAAAGGTTACATAAAATGGAATCTTGAAGATGTAAAGTTGTCTTGATTATGTTATTGTTTACTTGATGATTGCTAGTAATATGATGATTGATCATCATAGTGAACTTGTTAGATCATGATTAAAAACATGATTTAACAAGATAAGTGGTGATTATGTGGTTACATAAATTAATCACCTCCATATTTAGACATGAACTTGGTGACAAAATGATTTCTTGTAAAATAACAAACAAAGTGATTTAGTAATCTTGTAGATCTAAAACTCATGAATGATTTTCCTAAATAAACCAAGTTTAAAAGATGATTCTTGAAAGATCATGATTTTTAGTAAACCTACACTATCTTTAGTGACAAAAATAAATGTAGAGATATTTTTGGAACAAGAAGATGTTGGTAAATAAATATTTTGTAAAAAGTATCAACAAGTTGTGAACATCTAAAAATCCCGAGAATGAGATTTTAAATAAAGTAGACACATTTTGGAGGGTAACTAAACCCACTAAAGCGCCATACCAAGTTACTACGCGTTTTTATGAAACATCAAGTTCATGTTGGTTTGTAAATAGAATAGTTTGCTCTTGGTAAATTGTTGTTGATTATTGAATGATTTTTGGAAAAGAAAATGATATGCTTATTAGCATGGACACCTCCATTTACAAAGGAAACTCTGGCGAAATTTTCTAAAAATTCAACACTTAGAAATTATTTTTCTAACAAGTGTTCACGAATACATTTTTAACTTTGTTTTTCAAAATAAACTTCGCCATGAGTTTTGTTACAAAAATACAAAGTATCGGAGGTTGATTTTTACAAGTAAAATGGTTAAATATATATTTAGAATATATATTTTATGCTAAAACACTTGTGTGGATACTTTTTATTTTGTGAGATAGTTTATATATTAGGGTAAAATGATATAACTTAACTAAGTACTTGCGTTAGAATTGTGTGGTGCGTGATAGAAGTAATGAGTAGATAAACCGTACGTAGGATACTGTTATGCATGAGAATCTGATTGTTATCTGTACTTTATTAGGACGTGCTTGATTTCCTGATTATTAGAGTAACTAATCTAACCGAGCAAACCAAGGTGAGTTCACACACTTTCTAAGGCATGGGATTCCCGGTGGTTGGGAATGGGTTAAAGAATTAAAACGGAACCTACATATCCTCCTTGGGTAGGATATGTACCACCATCCTCCATAGGTAGGATGCCAATATTAATCCTGCGTATTCTCCTTGGGTAGAATACGTACGTTCGTCCTCCTTGGGTAGGACAACAACCTTAAAACTTACTAGACAAAACTCTATCATTAAGTCCTCATTTTATATCGACTTAATCGCCAAGGCAATGACGAGCGGGTCATTATTAATAGCGTTATTAGGTTTAACAAACCTCACACCGTGCCAGTCAGACGGGCGTGTACTAATGGACTATGGCAAACTGTCAATGATGATAGACATTGATGTAGGGCACAACTTATTTTCGTTAGTAGTCGATATGGTAACGGTCTAGTGGTTCACATGGGGAAGCCCCCACTAATTTTGGATATGGTTTGGGTAATAAAGAAGGAACTGGTTAATCATATTTTCAACTATGGGTAACCCCCACGGCAAGTAAGCCAGCAAAAGACAAACCATGTTTTCGGAAACAACATAAAATTAAACAACCAACTGTGAACTCACTCAACTTTGTTGTTGACTCGTTGTTACATGCCTTACAGGTCGTTAGATGCTTATGGAGCTTGCACGAGAGGAGGTCGTTGTGGGATATGGACTGTTATGTCCCGTGCTAAACATTTAATCCTTATGAACTTATTAAACTTACGTTTTGGACTTTAAAACTTATGAACTATGGAACTTATGTTTTGGACTTACGTTTTATGCTTCCGCTGTTAACTTAGAGTTGGTTACTTCCTTTTGGTCACCAATTGTATTGTGGTTGGTTGGTTTTATTTACTTAATTACGTTGTTCAATATGATTGGTGGCTCGATCCTGGTCATGTCACGCCTCCAAGCGGTGATACTCCTCATGGTGGATTTTGGGGTGTGACAGATTGGTATCAGAGCCATTGGTTATAGTGAACTTGGTTTTAAAAAGGGAAAAGCTTTTTGACAAACCAGACTATAACCTGTACAGTGCTCAACGATCCACAATGACGCTTCGCTTCACGTGAAAGACTCGACATAATAGGTGGATTTATGTTATATTGTCGGTTAGATAGTTCACACTGTGCATTAGTTAACGTGATAACTGCTATTTGAACCTTGTGTGCTTACTCTCTACTGTCGTCCCACACTTACACGCTTTCGCGACACTTTTCTCACTTACGTTGCTTCGTTGTGAAGATCATGAACGGACGCAGAGGACGTATCAACCTAACTCAAGCCCAGCTGACGACTCTAATCAACGAACGAGTGGCTGAGGCACTCGCAGCTGTCCTGCAGGAGGTATAACCTGCCATATCAACCCATCTTAGGACGTCTAGAACCTACCCTCGCAAACCAATCCTCGTGCTTAACCTTGTCTTTTATTCTCGCGCAAAGGTTAACATGCTCAGCCTCCTGTGTGCACGTTCAAAACATTCATGGATTGTCGACCTATACTTTCAGCAGCACAAGAAGGAAGCTGTTAGGCCTTCTTCACTGGTTCGAGAAAGCTTCGTCTGTTTTTGAGATGTGTGAATGCCCTGAAGATCGTAAGGGTGAATTTTGCTACTGGAACGGCTTGAAGGTGCGCGTTAACCTGGTGGAAAGCACAGGTTCAACTGCTAGGGCTAGCGGTGCTAATGCCACCCCATGGAATGACTTCAAAGATTGTCAAGGAATAGTACTGTAGTTGTGACGACATCCACAAGCTAGAGGTTGGAATTTTTCAATCTGAAAATGACGGGGTCGGAAATTGAGGCGTATACGAAGAGGTCAAACGAGCTGGGGCCATCTTTGTGTTCCTACTATGGTGGACCCTCCCATCAAACGTATTGAGCTGTACCTCAAGGTCGTGTACCAGAAGATTCAGAGTCACGTGTGACTTCAAAGGCTAACCTGGGTACCATTCAGCAAATCATCCGGTTGGCCTCATTCGTCTCACTGATCAGGCAGTTGAACAGAACAGGCTACCCAAGGCGTATTAGCGCTAGTACTACTGATGCCCAGTGATAACAAGCGCAAGTGGATGGAAATTCGGGCAAGGGTTCTACTTCCGTTCAGTGTCAGTCCCAGCAGCGGAAGACTGATGACTACCAGAATCCTGGTTAGCATCTTATGGTAGCAAGGACAGGGTGGATACCGAGGGAAACCACCCCAAGTGCAACCGTTGCAACCAAGCAATCATAGAGGGCAGTTGCCACAAGGTCGTTGTCTTGAGGTGTAAACAGCTGGGTCATTGAAGCCAAGGATTGCAGGAGCCCACGTCCTGCGAATCAGAATCGCCAACAACAACAACCAGCGCCACAGAACCACCAGCAGCAGCAACGCAGGGCAATTAAAGGATGCTTTCAGTGTGACGCTGAAGGCCACTTTAAGAGGAACTGCCCCAGCTGAACCAGAATCAGAACAACAACAACCAAGGGAAACGGGAACAACAATGGAGGCAACAACGGGGGTAATAATAATGGCAATTGGCGCCCGAGGTCGTGCCTTCATGATGGTCAGGGTGATGCAAGGAACAATCCCAACGTTGTGATGGGTAAGTTTTCTTCTGGAGGACTTCTTTGTTACTGTTTTATTTGATTCGGGTGCCGATACTAGTTATGTGTCCTTAAAAAGTAGCCAAATACTTAAGCGCACTCCAACACTTCTGAACACCAAACACACGGTAGAACTAGCAAACGGTTAAAAAGTCTTGAAGCCACAACATAGTTAAGGGGCTGTGACCTTGTCCTAGCTGGTCAGACCTTGTCTATCGCTTATTTCCTATCGTTCTGGGTAGTTTCGACGTTGTTTATTGGAATGGATTGGTTATCTCGTCAACAAGCAGAAATTCTTTGCAACGGGAAGATTGTCCGCATCCCTCGTTTTCTGGTAAAGAACCCCTCGTAATTCGTGGCGACAAGAGTTTGGTGCTGTTGTGGGCATCATCTCTTTCCTTAAGGCCCAAAGTTGGTTGCGAAAGGGGCACCCTTGCTAGCCTAGCCCTCATTTCTGATAAACATCCTTCGGATGAAAGGAAGATAGAAGGACATACCTATTGTACGTGATTTCCTGAGGTATTTCCTGAGGAATTACCCTGGCCTTCCGCCTCATCGTCAGTTTGAATTTCAAATTGAGCTAGCTACTAGAGCAGCGCCCATAACTCGAGCACCCTTATCGTCTAGCTCCATCAGAACTTGAAGAACTGTCCACACAACTACAAGAACTCTTGAAAAAGGTTTCATACATCCTAGCTCTTCGCCTTGGGGAGCTCCAGTGTTATTCGTGAAGAAGAAAGACGGTACCTTCAGGATGTGTATTGACTACGCGAACTCAACAAGGGTGACCGTTGAAGATCGTTATCCTCTCCCACGTATTGATGACTTATTCGACCAGTTGCAAGGGTCGAGTTTCTACTCAAAGATTAACCTGAGGTCAGGCTACCATCAACTGATAGTCTGAGACGAGGATATCTCTAAGACAACATTCAGGACTCGTTTATGGGCATTACGAGTTTCTGGTTATGTCTTTCGGATTGACGAATGCACCTGCGGTCTTAATGGATCTCATGAACCAAGTTTTGCAAACCTTACCTGGATAAATTTGTCATAGTTTTCATCGACGATATCCTCATCTATTCGAAGAGTTAGGAAGAACACGAGCAACATCTGAGGCTTATTATGGAACTTCTTCGACAGAGCAGTTGTATGCCAAATTTTGAATCTGACTTCTGGCTTTCGCCGAAGTCCACTTTCTAGGCCACGTAGTAATAAGGACGAGATTCATGTGGATCATCCAAGGTTGACTCGATCAAGAACTGGCATGCAACCCGTACACCAACAGAAATCCGCCAATTCTTGGGTTTGGCGGGATATTACAGAAGATTTATCAAGGATTTCTCCAAGATGCGCAACCTCTCACTTCACTAACTCAGAAAGGTGTCACCTATCGTTGGGGTGATGCACAGGAATCTGCAGCACTTAAAAGACAGACTTTGTAGCGCGCCTATCCTCTCTTTGCCTGAAGCACAGATGATTTTGTGGTTTATTGCGACGCTTCCATCCAAGGACGTGGTTGCGTGTTGATGCAACGTGACAAGGTCATTGCCTACGCATCACGCCAACTTAAAGTTCACGAAAGGAACTACACTACGCACGACTTGGAACTGGGAGCAGTTGTTTTCGCACTTAGATATGGAGACATTACCTGTACGGTACCAAGTGCACCATTTACACCGACCACAGGAGTCTCGAGCATATCTTCAAGCAAAAGGAATTAAACATGCGACAACGTCGATGGGTCGAAACTCTTGAATGATTACGAATGTGCGATCAAGTATCACCCAGGCAAAGCCAATGTTGTGGTCGACGTCCTCAGTCGAAAGGATACTATACCTAAGCGAGTATGTGCGTTACAGCTTACCATTCACTCTAAACTTCCGCTCAAATTCGAGATGCTCAGGTTGAAGCATTGAAAGTAGAGACATCAGGGCTGAGTCCCTGCGAGGATCAAGGAAACGGTTGGAACAAAAGGAAGACGGCGCCTACTATGTTAACGGATGCATCTGGGTTCCACTTTTATGGAGACTTACGCGAGCTTGTGATGGATGAAGCACATAAGTCTCGTTATTTCAGTACATCCTAGTTCGGATAAGATGTACCACGATCTCAAGACTACGTACTGGTGGCCTAGCATGAAGCCAACATAGCAACCACGTCAGTAAATGCTTGACTTGTGCTAGGGTCAAGGTTGAATACCAGAAACCATCAGGCTTACTCCAACAACCAGAGATCCCGAAATGGAAATGGGAGCAAATTTCCATGGATTTCGTTACTGGCCTGCCTAGATCTCAACGTGGAAATGATACCATTTGGGTAATCGTGGATCGACTGACCAAGTCTGCACACTTCTTGGCTATCAAGGAACCGACAAGTTTTCTACCCTAGCAGACATTCTACCTAAAGGAAGTAGTGTCAAGGCACGGAGTGCCAACCTCCATCATCTCTGATCGTGACTCACGTTTTACATCTGAATTGTGGCAAGCGATGCACACAAGTCCTTGGTTCTCGATTAGACATGAGCACGGCATATCATCCACAGACGGATGTGCAATCTGAATGCACCATCCAAACCCTTGAAGACATGCTTAGGGCATGTGTAATCGACTTTGTAATGGCCGGGAAAACACCTCCCGTTAGTGGAGTTTTTGTTATAACAACAGTTACCACACCAGAACGGTTAAGCAAAAATATTTTTTCTCTCTTTTTCTTTTTATAACTTTGTATATAAAGTGTCCTTTCTCTAGTAAATGGTAAACTTGCGCAAAAATCCAAGATTTATGCACAAATTTAGGGGAGAGAAGAGATATATATAGAGTTTAGGGGGAGAAAACTAAGAAAATACAAAAAGAGTTTGCTGTAAATAGGAGAAAATGAGAAAAACACAAAAAACATTAGAAAAATGAAAAAGCCAAAGAAAGATTGCATGATATGGGAAGTGAAATAAACGTTCGTGTTAAAGGGTTTGACTAACACATGTAAGGTACCATAGCTGAAAAGACTAGGATCTACCGTGATATGTCGATAGGCTTGACGCTCAACTGATAAAAGAGATACTAAGTGATATAAACATAATGAACTATGTACCATGTGGGTAACATACCAACGGCGTATGATTTTATGGTCTTAAATCTTGCGTTGATAGATAGCCAACATCTGAGGTTTCGGGTCTTTATATTGTTGAATCATCTGGGGATATCTTAGCTGTCTTTCTGCTCAGAACTAAAATTGTACATGACCCTAGGAAAGAAAGTCACTTGGAATTAGCTCATTTCTATTTTGAATGTCTGTATGTTGTCCCGATACACACAATTTTGATCTGATTCTGAAATCTTCTCTGAAAAAAGTCGTGTACCTCCTCTGCTGCATCCAGTATATATGCTGACCTGGAGGTGCTAGGCAACGACAGCTTCTGCTGCATCCAGATACATGCTGACTTAGCTGTACGTTGTCGCGCTATAGATCTAATACACCCTAAAGAGGCCCTCTAGTGCCCAAAAGAAACCCAAGAAACCTATATCAAATTGAGAAAAACTCATTTGATCTGTATATTATACATCTCTGCAAAGATCTATTCTGTTCTCTTCTCAACCTATTCCCAGTTAAGATTTCAGAAATCTGGATTGGACTTGTGAATATGTGGTAGGGAAGATTACTTGCATGATAGTGTGTGCTGCTTATATTTCCGGATTTGATTAGTATTTGTTTGGGTGTTCCTTGTTAAGAATCAAAACATGATAAAATAGATTATATGCAGACCTGGACACTGTCAGGATATCTTAAAGGATGACATCAGTATACTCACCTGCTACGATGAATCGTTGTGCTTACCTTGATCGCGGGGTATACCTTGGAATGGGACACACGGGTATAATAGTATAATATTCCTTAAGCATATCACGAAGTTGAAAAATTGAAAGTTGAGCGTTAAAGTTTAAGTGGACAAACATATTGGCAATCGCATAGACCAGTTGATTAGGCTCGTAGCTGAGAAGTGTTCCTTAGTCTGCCTGAGAACGAATTGATCCCATTGCAATTGTAATTGTATATTATGGTAGTTGTTTATATTTTGATTTTTTATATGTTTTTAGTTCTGAAAAATTAAAAATTCAAAAAAAAATTCAAAAATTCAAAAATAGTGTCTTGCTTTTCATAAAACCAAAAAATCCAAAATAGAGTGATTATTTGTTTTCTTAAAATTAAAAAATCTAACCGTTCTTGAAGATTAGACTGATCATCAAAAGTTGATTGAATTTAAATTGCGAAACCGAGTACAAGTACTTGGATGTACCTAGTGTTCATTATGGTTACTCCCTGTTGCATAAGAAATGTTTCCTTATAAGTTTGTGAGCATGTGCAGAACTTGATTTCAATCAAGAACATGGTTTGATGAAGACTGAGATGCTGTTAGTTACTGAAGGAAGCCTGAAGCAGCACATCAACAAGATGTACCTGAGTCAGAAGAATCGGATATGAAACGCCGTCTGACAGTGAAAGTACATTTGAAGAAGTACCGTGAACCTGCTTGAAAGACAAAGACTGAAGAATAAATGAGTTGTTGAGAATCCTCCTCTCACATTCTTTTTAACAAGATTTTCAAAAAGCTGATCGAGATCCTGATATGAAGCTAACCATAGAACTGAGAAAGAGACCCAGTGCTGAGAGTTCAGAAGTCAAGAACTTCCACAACATCTGCAGCATAGCGTCAACCATAGATTTCGTTGAAAGACGTTGCTGAATTCAAGTTTATGAAGACAATTTGATGGCATCAGTCTAGGGGGAGATTGTTAGGCCCTAAAGTGTGAGACTGACGCATCAAATTAATACAACGGGCTATGGTTACGAACTGGGCTTTACCGGGTTAGTTTATATTAGGTTTTGGACCTTACAGGTCATTTGGGCCAAGCTTTAGGCCATGTGGGCCAAGCAGGCCCAAGGGGAGCCCATGTAGAGAATGGGCTTGAGTTAGTATATAAACAAGTTTCTAACTTGTTTTAGGTTTGACCTTGGAACTTCATTGTTACAAAATTCCTCTAGAGTTAGAGAGAGAAGGCGATTTGGTTGTGATCACTTGTACTAGACGGTTTTGCTTATTCAAGTAATAGAATCGTGTGCAAGTGGTTAAAGGTGATTCGGTATTGTTCTTTGTTTTTCATATTTTTCGGTTTATCTTGAATCATCTTGTGATTGGATTCCGCACTCTCACAAGATTAGGTTTGATATCATTGAAAGATCCGTGTTAAACGGGATTTACACCTTGGAAAGGTGTAGTTCGTTTTGGCAAACGAGGCAAGCTCAATCCGCGTTATGTCGGACCGTTCGAAATCATTGAGAAAATTGGCAAAGTCTCCTACAAGTTGAATCTACCTGAAGAACTCACGGAGTTCACAACGTATTCCACGTGTCAAATCTGAAAAAAGTGTCTGTCAGATGAGACCCTCATAGTTCCATTAAAGGAGCTCACTATCGACGACCAGCTGCGATTCATCGAGGAACCAGTAGAGATTACTGATCGAGATGTTAAGATTCTCAAGCGTACCAGAATACCTCTTGTCCGAGTTCGTTGGAATTCCCGTCATGGCCCAGAGTATACCTGGGAACGAGAAGACCAAATGAAACTCAAGTATCCCATCTGTTTTAAGAAAAAGTGCAACCACTACTGAGGCTGAAGCTACTGCAGAATTTCGGGACGAAATTCCAAACCAACAGGGGGATGACGTGACACCCCAGGAAAACCAGGAAAACCACGCAACTTAACTTGTTTCCTCAGTAACCACGTGCTAAATTTCGGGACGAAATTCTCTTAACAGGGGGAGAATGTGACAACCCTCAAAATTTCATGTATCCGTACGATTTATTAATGATAATTAAAGTGCTTGATGATTGTGCTGGATTACTTAACTGCTTTCTGATTACTGTGTCATACTTACATATGCTTGTTAACATACTAGTCTTGTGCAGAAAATTGACTAAGTAGTTCTATATACTTTCCTAAATGTTGGGAATTAAAAGTGTTACAAAAAGATATATATAGGACACTTTATGGAATAACATAGCACTTTAACGGAACGACATCTAACCGAACAACCGGACATTACCCGAAACACTAAAAATATTGCAAGAAACATTGTTTTTTTTTTTTCTGAGCTAGTTATGGTTCCCGAACACTTAAACATATTGTATAAAGCATCATACACATAAAACACTAACTTTTACCTTTAACCTCCCACTAATCACCATCATTTACCAACAACCTACAACTTAACCCCTCCCCCTTGATATTTTCGGCTCACATGGGACCTACTCAAAGATCACTATAAATCTTCATCAAGTCCCTATGTGATCTTCCAAGATATGATTAGATGTTGTGTGTACTTTAGGGAAACATAGTGACAAAAGGGTAATAAGAACTTGGAGGATTATAAACTCTTCATCATCTTCAACAACTCACCAACATCCTCTTCTCCCCTCCCTCTTAAACTCTCGGCCAAAACACCCTCTTACACACCACCCATTTTCGATTTTGATTCAAGTGTTCCAAGGTTACTACAAGGTGCACAAAGGTGAATCACGAAGTGTGGAACTCACGGATCATCAAGGACCTCTCTAGTTTGCTATTATCCTCCACATTTTCACTAGTGTTCTTCCCTAGCTTTAAGCTAGTTGTAAGCTTCTTGTTGATCCTTATTTACTTCATGTTTTAGTGGTTAAAAGTTATGTTTGTTGATTTATGCAAGAACACTAAGAAAATCATACACTAAAACTTGAACATAAAGGTCACATAAATGAATCTTGAAGATGTAAAGTTGTCTTGATTATGTTTATTGTTTACTTGATGATTGCCTGTATATAATGATTGATCATCATAGTGAACTTGTTAGATCATGATTAAAAACATGATTTAACAAGATAAGTGGTGATTATGTGGTTACATAAGTAATCACCTCCATATTTAGACATGAACTTGGTGACAAAATGATTTCTTGTAAAAATAACAAACAAAGGATTTTAGTAATCTTGTAGATTTAAAACTCATGAATGATTTTTCCTAAATAACCAGTTTAAAAGATGATTCTTGAAAGATCATGATTTTAGTAAACCTACACTATCTTTAGTGACCAAATAAATGTAGAGAATATTTGGAACAAGAAGATGTGGTAAATAAATATTTTTGTAAAAAGTATCACAAGTGTGAACATCTAAAATCCGAGAATGAGATTTTAAATAAAGTAGACACATTTTGGAGGGTAAACTAAACGTGACCCACTAAAACGCCATACCAAGTTACTACGCGTTTTTATGAAACATCAAGTTCATGTTGGTTTGTAAATAGAATATTTGGCTCTTGGTAAATTGTTGTTGATTAATTGAATGATTTTTGGAAAAGAAAATGATATGCTTATTAGCATTGAACACCTCCATTTACAAAGGAAACTCTGTGCAAAATTTTCTAAAAATTCCAACACTTAGAAATTATTTTTCTAACAAGTGTTCACGAATAACGTTTTAACTTTGTTTTTCAAAATAAACTTCGCCATGAGTTTTGTTACAAAAATACAAAGTATCGGAGGTTGATTTTACAAGTAAAATGGTAAATATATATTTAGAAATATATTTTAATGCTAAAACACTTGTGTGGATACTTTTTTATTTTGTGAGATAGTTATATTATATTAGGGTAAAATGATATAACTTAACAAAGTACTTTGGCGTTAGAATTGTGTGGTGCGTGATAGAAGTAATGAGTAGATAAACCGTACGTAAAGATACGTGTTATGCATGAGAATCTAATTGTTATCTGTACTTTATTAGGACGTGCTTGATTTTCCTGATTATTAGAGTAACTAATCTAACTGAGCAACCAAGTGAGTTCACACACTTTCTAAGGCATGGGATTCCCGTGGATTGGATGGGTAAAAGAATTAAAATGGAACCTACATATCCTCCTTGGGTAGGATATGTACCAGCCATCCTCCATAGGTAGGATGCCAAATATTAATCCTGCGTATTCTCCTTGGGTAGAATACATACGTTCGTCCTCCTTGGGTAGGACAATAACCTTAAAACTTACTAGACAAAACTCTATCATTAAGTCCTCATTTTATATCAACTTATCGCCAAAGGACAATGGCGAGCGGGTTATTAGTTAATAGCCGCTATTAGGTTTAACAAACCTCACACCGTGCCAGTCGGACGGGCCGTGTACTAATGGACTATGGCAAACTGTCAAGGATGATAGACATTGACGTAGGGCACAACTTATTTTCGTTAGTAGTCGATAATGGTAACGGTCTAGTGGTTCACATGGGGAAGCCCCCACTGATTTTGGAATATAGTTTGGGTAATAAAGAAGGAACTGGTTAATCATATTTCAACTATGGGTAACCCCCACGGCAAGTAAGCCAGCAAAAAGACAAACCAATGTTTTGGAAACAACATAAAACTAAACAACCAACTGTGAAACTCACTCAACTTTGTTGTTGACTCGTTGTTACATGCCTTACAGGTCGTTAGATGCTTATGGAGCTTGCACGAGAAGGAGGTCGTTGTGGGTATGGACTGTTTTGTCTCGTGCTAAACATTTAATCCTTATGAACTTATTAAACTTACATTTGGACTTTAAACTTATGAACTATGGAACTTATGTTTTGGACTTACGTTTTAATGCTTCCGCTGTTAACTTAGAGTTGGTTACTTCCTTTTGGTCACCAATTGTATTGTGGTTGGTTTTATTTACTTAATTACATTGTTCAATATGATGGTGACTCGATCCTGGTCATGTCAGCCTCCAAGCGGTGATACTCCGCATGGTGGATTTTGGGGTGTGACAATTTAACCACTTGTAGTTGAAAAACCTCTTTTTCAACCACTTGTAGGTTCTCTCCAAACAAAAACATTTAAAGAATGATGCCGATTCCTGCTCCACGATTACCAACTTGGGAGCTTCCGGCAAGTCCAGAGATTAGTCATGATAGGTTTATCCCAATTACTAACTTGGATGAACCATCTTCATCTGGTTTCTTCGTTTTCAAACTCATAAAATTCCTTTACCCCTTTGACCTTCCCGTCAATCATTTTCCAAAAAATATTTTGAACTGTTGGGGTTAAAGGCTTTTTCAACATCAAATTCTTTTCTTTCAGAAAAGAAATTGATTTGAAATCTCAACTTTGCCAACTTTTGATTTTAAATTTTCAGCCCGTAGTGGTAAAAATTTGCATCATCCAATGGCAGAACTGAACTTTCTTCTTTTTTCACAATTTGTTGGCTCTTCTGACTTTTGACGAGTCAGATTCATCGCAAGAAAATAGCTCCTCTGATTTTGACGAATCAGAATCATTGCTAGAACTGTCATCAAGATTTCTTAACAACCCATTTTTGGTTGTTAAGCTTCAATTTTCTTTGTAAAAACTTTTTGAACATCACCAACCTCAAATTTTGAATTTTTAAACACTATAAATTGTTTGGTTGATGGTTCATTCTCAACCATCTTTTCTTTCAGTTTTTTCAGAGACTCCATGTTGTTTGGATTGCCTAGAACAATTCCTGGCAATATGACCAACTGTTTTGCATTGAAAACAGGTTCTTGTCTCTTTTTTCTGAGCAACATTCTTCTTCATTCCATCTTGCTTCTAGCAAGGAATTCTTTGTTTGTTCTGCTTCCTGAACAGATGCCTTTTTCTTCTCTGATGATGTCCCTGAAACAATACAGTTTTTGGTTTATAAGTTTATCATTTTTATGATTGTCTGGTGGAATAAAACCCAATCCTTCTTTTTGAAAATTACCATTATGGTTGGTTTCTTTCGATAACCTGAACCAAAACTGTAACCCTTTTCTTGTTTAATCTTTGTTGAACTCTTGAGGTGTAAAGTCTAGGTTTTCATTAAGATTTACATCTTTTATTTCAGAAATATTAATTTCTATTAGTTTGAAAAACCTTTTTGATCATTTCAGTTTTAACACCTCTTATTGGAAATTTTCTCAGAATATAATTTGTCAGAATCATTTAAAGTATATGCTACTTTGAATGTTTCATCATTCAAATTATTTTGTGATAACAGAAAATCTTTATTGTAAACCCGTTTGCCCTTTTGACTTTTGGACTTGAAGTGTCGGACTCAGACTTTGACTCTGATTTTGACTCCTCCGTTTCATCTTTATCCAACACCTGATCGACCACTTTCTTTATCAACTTGGACTCATGATCAGTGTCGGATGATGTGAAAGTGATATCAATATTGTCTGGCAATTTATCTGAAAGCTCAGATTCCCATTGTAAATTGGTTGCCTTTTTTACTCTTTCTGAATTTGGATTTCTTGGAGATATACATTTTCAATCGGGGGTGAACACTTGTTATAACTAACACTTTGTTTCTTACCAGAATTCTTCACTTCAGTATCCTCTTTTGTTTCGACATTTTTTGCTTCTGATGTTTTTCTTCAACTGCTTTCATGCCTTCCACTGTGGGGTAAATCCTGTCAAACACATAAGAAGAAATGAGTAACTTTTCAACAACTTGTTTACTCTTTCAGTTTCTATCCTCTGAATTTCCAATTTCTTTTCTAGCTCAGCACATATCAATGTAAATAATGTGACCATCTCCTGCTTTATCATGTATGCTCATTGAGTGTCTTCATGGCTGTTGCTTGTTCACTGCTTGAATCGTTATATTGATTCATGGCTTTGTTTAGAACATCATACGATTCTTTCAACCTGTTCATGTTGTGAATCAACTCGTTGTTGTATTTTTTCAGAGTCTCACAGTTTTCACAATTCACAGACACCTTTTCTGCATCAGCTTCCTTTTTAATCTCGAAAACTGGAATTCTTTCACCTGCTTTTTTATCACTTTGACCTCTTCATCATCATTCTTATTTTTCCTTCTTTCTGCATCTCTTCGGCTAAAAAATTTTAAATGCTCTTTCATTTTATCTGCCCAATAATCATCTCACTATCATCTTGTTTTTCAACCTTCTTCTTTGCCATTCGAGCCTTTTCAGCATCTCTTTCGGCTAGATATTTTAAGTGCTCTTTCATACTATCTGCCCAATACGAATTATCATCATCTGCAACAACTTGAGCAACAAAAGCTTTATGATCTGAAGTTCTATTAGGGTCAAAATCACCCAACTGAAATCTTTTGGAAGCCTTTCATCATCTTGATCTGTCAAACATGCTTTACTCCCAACCGAATATATTTATCCCAACTAAATCCTTTTGAAAGATCTTCCATCATCTTGATTAACAAGATAGGCTTTCTTTGATTCTTCAATCTCCTTCCTAGCATGTGCAGTTGTGGTTGTTGTTGATGCGGCTGTTGAGCAACTTGATGATAAATCGCTTTCCCGATAATAATCATTTGTTGTTGAACGGATTTTGAGCTCCACTTGCTTCGCGTTTTGTGCATTCTCGTTTGAAATGCCCCTTTCCCCTGCAACGAAAACAAGTAACTTTAGATTTATCAAATCCTAAAGTAGAAACATTAGCATCACGAAAATCATCTCTTCCCGTAATTTGTTTAAACTTTTCAGCTCTTCTCAAACGCTCGCCAAGCACCACTAATATCCATAAGTTCCATCTCCCTCAGCATCAATCTGATCGTAATCCTATTTTGTTAAATTGGATTTCCGATCCTTCCTGCAACTAAACTCCCATAAGACTCTAGCAACAGTCACCAACAAATACATATGATTTTGGCTACTTCTTCAGAGTAATTTTGATCATTCTCCAGATTAACGCAATGTTACATTGTAGTACTTTGCCACTCTTGGTTGTTGAAAAATTTGGATCAAATGATGGATATGAAGAGAATCTAGTTTTGCTACTTGATCCTTGAGATGAATCTCCAGAAGAACTTTTTGCATTGAAAGCAGTTTCAATCTTTGGTGCAATGTTGTTCTTATCACTAGTACCTCCTTTATAATACAGACCAATGTCTTGTTCACCATCATAGTTCTTCATTCTCGCTATCTTCTTTTGTTCCATCTCTTGAGCTTCAAGTTGTTCAATAAATTCCCTCAGCGTTAGATTATCAAAATCAGGTTTATTTTTCAACATCATAAGATACGTGCCCCAAACATCTTGTGGCAACGCATCGGCCAACTTTTCAAATCAATTCTTCTTTATCTTTATTGATATTTAATCTCTTCATGTTCTTCACCAAATTTGCAATATCTTCTAATAATCTGCTTGGTGTTTTCAGTTCTTAATCCTCGAATAGATCAAATTCTTTCTTCATAAGCGACGTTTTGTTCTTGATCATCTCTTTACTTCCAACAAACTTCGATTTTAGTTCTTTCCATATTGAATGTGCACTTCCGTTGTGTTGTAGTAAAATCAAGATTTCTTCCTTAATAGCTTGCTGCAACAGACTAACCATTATCTTTTCATTTTTTGTATTTCATTTTCTCATCAACACTAAGATTTTAATATCAACCTTTTTTCCGTCGTCCTTAACCGGTCTAATATATCGAAATTCAGTATATCCCATGCATCTAAGTAATATGCTTGAACCTAATTTTCAAACGTTCTGCCCGTCCACTATACTCCTCAAAATAAACTCATAAGCTTAGGCGGTTTTTGCAAGGTGCCCATTTTCATTTTCTAGCATCGTACTCTGAGTTACAGTCATCGGAGTTGCAAAGGCGTTGTAGAACTCGTTCTCCATGATTCGGTTATCAAAATTTTCTCAAAACACAGACTGTTCAATACGAAATGGAATTCACTCTTCACACGAAATGAAGTCTTTCAAAGCGAAATGGTCACTGTTCAAACGAAAATGAAAAACTATTTACCCTTCATGCGAAATGGATTGTATGATTCACATGGAATGACCTTTTCAAGCGAAATTGGAAATACTAAAACTCAATTCGTACGAAATGGTGAATAATATGTTCAATTCATTGCGAATTGGAACACTATTTCAAAACTAAATGGCACAACTTCTCCCAATTCATGCGAAATGAAGTATTGTTACAGCGAAATGGATCCTGGTGCGAAATGAAGACCTCGTTTCGTGCGAAATGGAAGCAAAGTCAAAAATCTGATATCCAATTCGTGCGAAATGAAGCTGACGTCAACACTTTCGGACAGTTTTTTTCTAAAATTGATCAAGTTTTACTTCGAATTAAGGTCCGGCTTCATGGTCGTTTGGGCTGCATATGCTCCTTGTCCCCTTCCTCTTCCTCTCATACGTGGCGGCATTTTTTTGTGAACCTGTCAAAAATCAAACAAGTGACACAACAAAATATGTATAAGACAAAGTTAGAAAATAAAAACAATTTTGGATATTTCCTAAGTTCTTTGTCTAGACTCGAGAATCGAGGAATGTGCAATTGTGTAACTGAGATTAAACACAAAAGGCTAGTGTTTAATTCACTCAGCGTTGGCTCTGATACCAACCTGTCACACCCTAATTTCCACGTGTCACCGGTGGGCCCGGTGGGGAGTATAGTGACGTAGTTGGCATCATCATAGACAAACAACACAATATATAAATGCACAGCGGAAGCAAAGATAGATTCATTTCAACTTTAATAGAGTGTAATATCAAATATCACTAATAGTTGAAACGGATCCACAGGCGGATCAAAATAAAAAAAGATATTGTTCAACAGATTTATTGTCATCCAAGCTTGCGAGACTTATTGTGGACGCTCTAGAAGACAGCCAGCCTATTACGTGTAGTACCTGCACTTAACCTTTTGGGAAAATACGTCAGTTTACACTGGTAAATACAATTTAACTGACTCATTTTGAAAAGGTTGAAAATTGATTTGAATGCTCAAGGCACAAAACATTTTTATAACTTGGGATAATTATTTATTATAATCTTGTGAACGAATTACATGTTACTTGTGCGTTCAGTAGCCCGGATCTTGTCCGGGTTAAAGATCAATAGACACACCACAATAATGAGTTATACACTGACAGGTGTACGCCTACACCTCGTGCTCTGGTCGTGGCCATCTCGTAAGATGATGCCAAGGATATCCGGGACATGGTCATTAATCCCCCAAAGGCTTAAAGTAAACAAGACTGTTTAAACGAGCCGATCAAATTATTCAATTAACCACCCAAGGATGTAAGATTTGATGCTCGATCAAGCGGTATTCTATATACCGTAACCCAAGCCCGTATAGGGAAAATAAGTTAAAAGTATTTACCTTGGTAAGTATAAATCACAACTAGCAAGTGAAGGTAGCTTTTACTGGTTCTTCTATTCTGGAACAAAGGTTTATAATAACCTATTAGATTCCTAACGGATCTTTATTTAAGCCTAAGCTTAGACCGGTTAGTTTTAAGGACGATACGGTTCAAACGCACGATTAAGCGAAGACCGGATAGAACGTGATTTAGACCCGACAAGTTTGAATACTTGTATAATATGGGTATGCTAAATACATTCTGGATTTTGAGACAAAAATGATAATGTTTGACCCGTTTCGGTCAATTTATGCAAACTAGTTACATAAACCGAACCGAACGCTAAAAGAGCGTTACGGGTAACCATAAGAGTCATATGCAAGTTTCCTGAGATAATATGCCTTAAATATGTTAACTATCAGTAAGATATCTTATTATGCCCCATACGAAATTTAACTCAATTTAGCGCCTCATAAGGGGCATTTTGCGTCATTTAAAAGATTATAAAAGAGTTAATATTTGTAACTCTGAGTTACAAGTCTGATTTACACAGCAAATACCACTTAATTAATATGTTATAACAGTAGGTTTGACTCCGTATGTGAAACTTATCATTTAAAACCAAACTATGCCCCTTAGGGGTATTTTGGTAATTTCACAAGGGCTCAAACGGTCAAAACTGGAAACCTGAGTTCAAAAACTTGTGCTTACTGTATTATATAAAAATATACTAAAAACATCAGTAGGTATTAACCTTATATGTTTAATATGATTATAGTACATACTATGCGTTAAAAATGCTTAAAAAGCCGATTTGGAGCCATTTCCGGGTTTTTTAAAAGAAAGCTGAGATTTTTATAATTCCAGAAGGCTCAAGATATTTTATTTAACAAATAAAATCAGTAGAAAAAGGTTTGGGGTCAAAAGGATTTGTAGAATTCATTTTATGGCCAAAAAGGGCAAAATCGGTATTAACCCGAATTAACTTAGAGACCTATGTTATGCTCAGCCAAATTAAATAAAAATCATCAAAAATCCCAAAATATTGTATTACAATCAGTGGGTAAAAGTTTTATATCAAAAAGTGGGTTTAAATAGGCTATACGCTAATTACGCCGTTTACTTAACATAAAGCTTTCAAATTACGATATTGAGCATAACTCTTAATCTAGACCTCAAACTGATATCAAATTTTAAGTGCAAGCTTATAAATCAGTAACCAAACGTTTCTACTCTTTCACTTTTTCAAAAATCGCGTTTTATAGCAAAAAGGGCATAATAGTCAACTTTTAAACATAAATCGGAAACATGCATATGCATCGGATGAGTATTGAACCAAGTTGTAAAATCTCAGAGAGTTGTACATGTATGAAATTGGTTCAAAATAAGCTCTAAGGCAGATCTCAAACATGCATGCACGGATCAGAAATGAGAGTCAAAGAAGAAGTCAATTTATGAGACTTTCGGTTCCGATCCGGGTTTAAACTGAAAATTGTCGAGATGAACTTGTTGATGAACTTGTTGAGACACGTTCTTACATTGATTACCAAGTTATTTTAATGATCAAATAGGTTGCATGTACCCTACATTGCTAATCATGCTTAAATTTGCAAATACACATTCTGTTGACTTTTTGAAACAAGCTTTGACTCGACAATTATCATATTTAGAGTGGGAATCTGAAAATACCCTTTTAAGGGTTTGTTACCCACATAAATACCAACTTGTAGGTACTTTCAATTCGAGAAATGACTGAGCCATTTTCGATTAATCATGCAGTCAAACTAAATTTACGACGGATTGACTTTCGGTTAATAAACTAAGCTAGAACGAATTAGAGAAAGGTATGAACACTTACAAGAGTCTAATTACAAGTAGGAAGCCCTATGAACCCTTGTTGATGACCAGAGAGCTCCAGAATTGATTTTGTGAATCTTTGTAACTACAAGTGTTGAATGTTTGCAAGCCTCAAGACCCTTTTATGCCAACTTTGATCTCATTAGAGGATGCCACAATAGTCTAGGGATGTTGTAAGATGAGTCCAAGTGCCCCTAGCTGCATGTAATACCATTGGTGAGGCTCTGGAGTGGAAAACAGCTGTAAATAACTTGAAATCAGGCCTGAAATTGGCACCTGGCCATTTTCTGTCGCTGGGCAGGTCTCGCGGCCCGCTTAAGGACCCCAGGCGGGCCGCCTGGCTTCTTCTGATCCACAAAAACCTCTTAATTGTTGATGTTTTGGTCCTTGGTCCTTTGTTACGTGGTTTTTGCTATTTGTCTTGCACATTAGACCCTCAAATATGATTTTTAAGGACCTTGGGACATTTACCAAACATGGTAAAGTCCTTGGTTAACTTTGTGCTTACCCAAAAAGTCACGAATTTCGACGTTGACGCATTTAACCCTTCGTGCACGGTTTTGATCATAACTTTCTCATACGATAACGAAACTTCATGAAATTTTTACCACATATTCTAGTGAGTATATTTTATCATTACAAAGCTTCGGGTTTGCCAAAAGATCACTCAGAGGTATACATTCAACATGTTGACACAATTAGCCCCTGTAGTTTGCAATTCCTCACTTTCTTTCATTTTCCGCTTTGTATGATCCATGATATATCCGTTTAGGATTATAAACACCATGTAGGGTTATTGTAGAGCCTATTTTTCCATTGTTGACACTTTGGACCCTTATATTCCCATAGTTTCACTGTTTGTCAACTTTAGTCCCTCTTAAGTATGTTTTCACATATCCAAAGCCTATGCCACGTGTCAATGCATTATTGGACGTAAATTTCCGAGGTGTTACATCCTCACCCCTTAAAAGAAATCTCGACCTCGAGATTTACTGGAACAAATGAGGGTATTTTTCTTTCATCGTGGATTCTACCTCCCATGTGTATTCGGGACCTCTACGGGCATCCCAGTTGACCTTAACTATAGGTACATGCTTCCTTCGAAGCTTCTTCACCTGTCGATCCTCAATCGACAATGGTTTTTCCACAAACTTCAATCTTTCATCTATGTGTATATCTGTATGCGGTATGACCAGTGATTCATCAGCGAAACACTTCTTCAGATTACAGATGTGGAACACATTATGTATACTACTAAGTTCTTCAGGTAAGTTTAGCTTATAGGCAACTGATCCGACGCGTTCGATAACCTCAAAAGGTCCTATGTATCTCGGGCTTAGCTTACCTTTCTTACCAAATCGCATCACTCCCTTCCAGGGTGATACCTTAAGCAATACTTTGTCACCTACTTCGAAGTGAAAAGACTTACGCTTTGGATCTGCGTAGCTTTTCTGCCTATCTTGGGCAGCTTTCAAGTGATCGCGAATCTGGAAAATCTTGTCCGTTGTTTCAAAAACCAAATCTGGTCCTGATAATTGAACTTCTCCTACTTCTGCCCAACAGATGGGTGTTCTGCATTTTCTACCATATAATGCCTCGAAAGGCGCAGCCTTAATACTAGTATGGTAGCTATTGTTGTAGGAGAACTCTATCAATGGTAGGTGGTTATCCCAACTGCCACCTAAATCAATCACACATGCTCGAAGCATGTCTTCCAATGTTTGGATGGTACGCTCACTCTGTCCGTCTGTCTGTGGATGGTAAGCCATACTAAAGTTTAAGCGCGTACCCAAGGACTGTTGGAAACTCTTCCAAAAATGAGAGGTGTATCTCGTATCTCGGTCAGAGATAATCGACACTGGTACACCATGTAGAGCTACGATCTTATCCACATACAATTGAGCTAACATGTCAGAGCTGTAAGTTTCCTTAATGGGAAGAAAATGTGCTGACTTGGTTAGCCTATCTACTATAACCCATATAGTATCGTTTCCCTTCCTTGTCTTGGGCAATTTGGTGATGAAATCCATTGTCACCATCTCCCACTTCCACGTGGGAATTTCAGGTTGTTGAAGCAAACCTGACGGCTTCTGATGCTCAGCTTTGACTTGCGCACAAGTCAGACATTTAGCTACATACGCAGCTACAGACTTTTTCAAACCAATCCACCAGTAGTTTGCCTTTAGATCCTGGTACATCTTATCAGCTCCAGGATGAACGGAATATTTGGAGCTGTGAGCTTCCTAGAGGATAACATCTCGAAGTCCTCCATAAACTGGAACCCATATTCGCCCATTCAGTCTTAGCATTCCATCCTTGTCATAGGATAACTGCTCCTCAGTTACTCCTAGCTTTTCTTCAGGATAGTTAGCTTCCAACACAGCTTCCTTCTGTGCAGCTAACACCCTTTCGTTCAAATTATTCCTTATTTCTATGCGCTTGGCATTGATTCTTATCGGCTTCACTCTTTCTTTTCTGCTTAATGCGTCAGCAACTACATTCGCCTTGCCTGGATGGTATCTTATCTCACAGTCGTAATCATTTAAAGTTTCCATCCATCGTCTTTGTCGCATGTTCAAGTCCTTCTGATTGAACAAATGTTGAAGGCTCTTGTGATCCGAATAGATTACACACTTTGTTCCATATAAGTAGTGTCTCCAAAGTTTCAATGCAAACACAACGGCACCCAGTTCCAAGTCGTGGGTGGTGTAGTTTTTCTCGTGCACCTTTAGTTGTCGTGAAGCGTAGGCAATAACCTTGCCTCTCTGCATGAGTACACAGCCCATGCCAGTGTGTGACGCATCGTAATACACCACGAATTCTTCTATACCATCGGGCAATGTTAACACTGGTGCATTGCTCAACTTTTTCTTCAGAACGTCAAAGGATTCCTGCTGCTTAGGGCCCCAATCAAACTTGATCTTCTTACGCGTCAACGAAGTTAGGGGCGCAGCGATCCTTGAAAAATTTTCGATGAATCGCCTATAGTATCCTGCTAATCCTAGAAAACTGCGAATCTCGGTAGGTGTCTTTGGCTCTTGCCAATTCATAACTGCTTCTACCTTAGCGGGATCTACTTGGATACCACGCTCACTTACCACATGTCCAAGGAATTGGACTTCTCGAAGCCAAAATTCGCACTTTGAAAATTTGGCATAGAGTTTCTCATGATGTAGAAGTTTGAGAATACAACGAAGGTGTTTCTCGTGGTCAGCTTGGTTCTTTGAGTAGATAAGGATGTCGTCAATAAAGACGATGACGAATTTATCCAGATAAGGCTTGCAGACGCGATTCATGAGATCCATGAATGCGGCTGGTGCGTTAGTGAGCCCAAAAGGCATCACTAGGAACTCGTAATGTCCATAACGAGTCCTAAACGATTTCTTGTGTACATCTTCATCCTTGACCTTCAACTGGTGATAGCCTGACCTCAAGTCGATCTTTGAAAAGTAGCTTGCCCCTTGTAACTGATCGAACAGATCGTCGATCCTAGGCAAAGGATACCTATTCTTGATGGTGACTTTATTAAGCTCGCGGTAATCGATGCACAGACGCATCGATCCATCCTTCTTTTTGACAAACAAAATTGGTGCTCCCCAAGGAGACGAGCTAGGTCTAATGAAACCTTTAGCTAACAGATCATCTAACTGCGTCCTTAACTCCTTCGTCTCCGTTGGTGCCAACCTATATGGTGCTCTCGCTACTGGCGCCGCACCCGGAATGATGTCAATTCGAGATTCCACTTGCCTATCTGGTGGTAAACCAGGTAGTTCTTCCGGGAACACTTCAGGGTATTCCGAAATGACAGGGATATCTTCAATCTTTGGCTTTGGCTCATCAACAGTAACTTGTGCCATATAAATGACACAACCCTTCTGCAGACATCTGGATGCCTTGAGCATGGACACTTGCTCAGGCAATCCATGCTGGGTATCTCCTTGGATAGTGAGTGACTCACCGGACGGAGTTTTAACTACCACTTGCTTTCTGTTGCACACAATCTGGGCTTGGTTGTGTGACAACCAATCCATACCTATCACTATGTCAAAACCGGCTAGCTTAAAGGGAAGTAAGGATAATGGAAAAGAGTGATTCCTAATGGATATAGCACATCCATCTAAAACAGTTGAGGCGGTTTCTATGGTCCCATCAGCTAATTCCACCTCATACTTCACACTTAAGGCTTTTACAGGCAATTTTAACAATTCACAGAACTTATTATCTACAAAAGACTTATCTGCTCCAGAGTCAAACAATACTCTAGCAAAAACATCATTTACGAGAAAAGTACCTGTAATCACGTTGTCATCTTGAACAGCTTCCTTAGCGTCCATCTTGAAGACCCTTGCGTTGGTCTTTTTCCCTTCCTCGGTTTTCTTGGTGTACTTTGGGCAATTAGACTTAATGTGCCCCTTCTCATTGCAACCATAACATGTTGCATCCTTCAGCTTCTTACATTCCAAGGTCTTATGATCTGTGGATTTGCAGATTCCACATGATCTCGTGCGAGACTGGGATTTCGACTCAAATCGACACTTCCCAAAGTGGTTCTTCTTGCAAGTTTTACACTTGGGCTTATCCCCTGATTGTTGCCCATCCTTCTTAGATCCCGACCCTTTCTTGTGGTCGTCATTTCCTCGGTGTCTCTTATCTGATCTTCGTGAGGTATCGTCCTCACGCTTTCTCTTACTTTCTTTTGAGTTCCTAAGAGCTCTCAACCTGACTACGTCCATGGTAAGAGATAGAGATAGATCAGCTGCTGATCTGAAGGTTGCAGGCCTTGATGCCTTAACACTTGCTTTAATCTCTGGGGCTAAACCCCCGATGAAGCGAGCAATTCTCCTAGGTTCTGGGGTTACCAAGTACAGAACCAACCTAGATAGGGTATTGAAAGTGGTGAGGTAAGCCTGACAGTCTAAATTCTTCATCACCAATGATACGAAATCTGACTCGATTCTTTCTACTTCATGCTGCGGGCAATAATTATCTTTGATAAGAGCAACGAACTGATCCCATGATAAGTTGTAGAGTGGGATTTTCCCAGCAGCTTGTATGGGAGACTTCCACCACGCCAATGCTTCTCCTTTGAACGATTGGGATACATATTTTACTACATCCCTTTCAGCACAACCGCTGATGTCCACTACCGTATCCATTTCGTCCAACCAGGTCATGCAGTCAATCGCTCCCTTCTCCCTAGTAAATTCCCGGGGTTTACATGAGACGAAGTATTTGTATGTACATGACTTACCACGCGGTTCTGGCTTATGCTCGACCTCCCTTGACGGGACACTGTTTTGGTTAGATGAATGTCGCTCATCATCCTTCTTGGGCTCATCTTTCTTAGATACATCTTTCTTAGAGGGCGGTTTGCTATGAGCCTCCGAATGAACCTTGGACTTGGAATGTGGCGTGGACCGGGTCCTACTTCGGGTCCCGTTTGATTCACTATATTGCCTTTCAATGGCTTTGGCAACAGCATTTTCCACTAATGCTTGTAGCTCCGCACCAGTTATATGTATTTTAGTGTTATCTGGGCTTTCCACTGGATGACTGTTTATTTCTTCAGACTTAGCCATCTAGCTTTAGGTGCTACATAAAAGTAAGGACAAGGTCTATTTAGAAGCCTAACAGTATTATCGTTCTTGACGATTTATTAACCATGGTAAATAAGAGCCATATTAGTTAATTTGTTAATTAGTTTCATTCACGACTTTTTATTAGCTACTTTACCCTAGAATGAAATATATATTGGCACAATAGGCCTAGTCACTTGGACAAATTTCTAAATTTGAATTTAGATTCTATAGGATTAAAATTTGAATAATTAAAACAAATCAATCCTTTTTCTTGGCAGGGGGTCTATAAATCACGGCTGCCTTTTTGTTTTATATGACATTAGTTATAACCCGTAGGCATTATGTCACAATCAGATATATATAGAATATAAATTTGAATAATTTATTAAAAGGGTGACATGTGTGATTTTGCGGATCACACTAGCCAAGAATGTTAACATGTTTACAGATGTTAACAGAGATTTGAATCTTTTTAAACAGGTTCACCATATTGGCCAGGTCTTTAATATGACATTCAAGCTAGGTTTTACCTTTTTAAGATTCTTATTATTAAAATGGTAAAATAATAATTGCTATTTTTCATTTATTCGTATATTATATTCATGCATATAATTTTAAAAATGAAAAACTTAAATTAACCATTTCAAATAAAATTAACTAACACGAGTTTGCCCTAAACGGGACTTTTACACAAATAACATGCCCACGCAGGGGTCAAACTAACAAACAAACCCACGCAGGGGTCAAACAGAAACAAACAAACCCACGCAGGGGTAGAACAGAAAGGAAAAAATATGCCCACGCAGGGGCAGAGTACAGAAATAAATGTCCTCGCAGGGACATGATTACATAAACTAGCAAACAAAGGATTTAGTAGTCCTTCTTGCTTTTTCCCTTGATTAAATCCACCATTTTCTTAAACATCCCACGATTATGCCGACGATCTTCCCGTAATTCATGCCGCATCTCTCGTCGCACTTCATTTATCCCTTGAAGGATTTCTTGAACTTGTGGCGGCGACATCATCGGTGCCTGCGGTGGTAGCGGATAATGCGGTGGTTGAGGAGGCTGCGGCTGCTGATATCCATATGATGGGTATCCATAGGTCAATTCTCCCGTAGCCCAGGGACCTCCAAAAGTACCTTCCGGATTGAGAGAGTTGTAGTTCGCAGCTACCCAGTAGGGATCCTTTGTAAAGTTATAACCTGTGTGGATCGTCTGCTCGAAGGGATTGTATGCTGCCGCGCTAGTATAAGCAGGGATTGGGTCTCCGAAATCCTGTGGTGGTGGTGGCGGGATTGGTGCAGAAGTTACTTCTGAGACGGGATGTGAAGATTCTCCCATCTCTGGTTCTTCGTGAAGTGGCGAGTATCGGCTGCCACCTGAATGTGGAGGGGTGCTGATGTGCACTACCCCACGTGCGGAAATCCGTGCGTTCGTACGTCTTCGCCTCGGAGGCGGGGGAGGCAAAACCGGAGGTGGTGGCGGCGGTGGAGTGACCGCGACAAGTCGAGAATCCTCAGAAGGATTCTGCTGCTGCCGCTGTTGAGGCTGTTGCTGGGGGTGCAAGGGAGAGCTGTGTTGCGGCTGGTGCAGGGGGAGTTATGGTAACTAGGGGTAAATACCCAGTCATACTGTCTGAATCTCTCCTCAAAGCTGTCGGGATCATTGTATGGTGATCCCACAAATGGTGACCCATCAGAAATCTCGATAGGGTGGTTCGGAGTTCCAGATGGTGGCATTGAGGGATCGGTATCTTCATCGACATCCATCGCATTGCCACCAGGAAAATGGTCTTCTGGTCCAAGTGGGTCAAAACCCATAGGCACATCAAGGTAGTCAGCAGGGTTGTACAGGCCTTGGAAAACAGGTGATGGGTGGTCAAAGGGTGATTGGTGTCCTTGGAGAGGAATATAGGACTGGTGAGAGTTGTGGGGCTCATTTTCTGATTGAGGCCCAAAGGAGTGTGGAATAGAAGGTGAGGTACTCAGTGAAACCGAGTGCCTTGCGGGTTCAGTAAAAGACCTCCACAGATTTTGAGCATCTGTGTTATGGGAGCCTGAAGGTGTTCGCCTGTGCGAAGGTCCGGCTTCATGGTCGTTTGGGGCTGCATATGCTCCTTGTCCCCTTCCTCTTCCTCTCATACGTGGCGGCATTTTTTTTTGTGAACCTGTCAAAAATCAAACAAGTGACACAACAAAATATATATAAGACAAAGTTAGAAAATAAAGCAAATTTTTTGGATATTTCCTAAGTTCCTTGTCTAGACTCGAGAATCGAGGAATGTGCAATTGTGTAACAGAGATTAAACACAAAAGGCTACTGTTTAATTCACTCAGAGTTGGCTCTGATACCAACCTGTCACACCCCTAATTTCCACGTGTCACCGGTGCGCCCGGTGGGGAGTATAGTGACGTAGTTGGCATCATCATAGACAAACAACACAATATATAAATGCACAGCGGAAGCAAAGATAGATTCATTTGAACTTTAATAGAGTGTAATATCAAGTATCACTAATAGTTGAAACGGATCCACAGGCGGATCAAAATAAAAACAAGATATTGTTCAACAGATTTATTGTCATCCAAGCTTGCGAGACTTATTGTGGACGCTCTAGAAGACAGCCAGCCTATTACGTGTAGTACCTGCACTTAACCTTTTGGGAAAATACGTCAGTTTACACTGGTAAATACAATTTAATTGACTCATTTTGAAAAGGTTGAAAACTGATTTGAATGCTCAAGGCACAAAACATTTTTATAACTTGGGATAATTATTTATTATAATCTTGTGAACGAATTACATGTTACTTGTGCGTTCAGTAGCCCGGATCTTGTCCGGGTTAAAGATCAATAGACACACCACAATAATGAGTTATACACTGACAGGTGTACGCCTACACCTCGTGCTCTGGTCGTGGCCATCTCGTAAGATGATGCCAAGGATATCCGGGACATGGTCATTAATCCCCCAAAGGCTTAAAGTAAACAAGACTGTTTAAACGAGCCGATCAAATTATTCAATTAACCACCCAAGGATGTAAGATTTGATGCTCGATCAAGCGGTATTCTATATACCGTAACCCAAGCCCGTATATGGAAAATAAGTTAAAAGTATTTACCTTGGTAAGTATAAATCACAACTAGCAAGTGAAGGTAGCTTTTACTGGTTCTTCTATTCTGGAACAAAGGTTTATAATAACCTATTAGATTCCTAACGGATCTTTATTTAAGCCTAAGCTTAGACCGGTTAGTTTTAAGGACGATAAGGTTCAAACGCACGATTAAGCGAAGACCGGATAGAACGTGATTTAGACCCGACAAGTTTGAATACTTGTATAATATGGGTATGCTAAATACATTCTGGATTTTGAGACAAAAATGATAATGTTTGACCCGTTTCGGTCAATTTATGCAAACTAGTTACATAAACCGAACCGAACGCTAAAAGAGCGTTACGGGTAACCATAAGAGTCATATGCAAGTTTCCTGAGATAATATGCCTTAAATATGTTATACTATCAGTAAGATATCTTCTATTATGCCCCATACGAAATTTAACTCAATTTACGCCTCATAAGGGCATTTTGGTCATTTAAAAGATTATAAAAGAGTTAAATTTGTAATCTGAGTTATAGGTCTGATTTACACAGCAAATACACTTAATTTAATATGTTATAACAGTAGGTTATGACCCGTATGTGAAACTTATCATTTAAAACCAAACTATGCCCCTTAGGGGTATTTTGGTAATTTCACAAGGGCTCAAACGGTCAAAACTGGAAACCTGAGTTCAAAAACTTGTGCTTACTGTTATTATATAAAAATATACTAAAAACATCAGTAGGTATTAACCTTATATGTTTAATATGATTATAGTACATACTATGCGTTAAAAATGCTTAAAAAGCCGATTTGGAGCCATTTCCGGGTTTTTTTTAAAAGAAAGCTGAGATTTTTATAATTCCAGAAGGCTCAAAATATTTTATTTAACAAATAAAATCAGTAGAAAAAGGTTTGGGGTCAAAAGGATTTGTAGAATTCATTTTATTGCCAAAAAGGGCAAAATCGGTATTAACCGAATTAAACTTAGAGACCTATGTTATGCTCAGCCAAAAATTAAATAAAAATCATCAAAAATCCCAAAATATTATATTACGTCAGTGGGTAAAAGTTTTATATCAAAAAGTGGGTTTAAATAGGCTATACGCTAATTACGCCGTTTACTTAACATAAAGCTTTCAAATTACGATATTGAGCATAACTCTTAATCTAGACCTCAAACTGATATCAAATTTTAAGTGCAAGCTTATAAATCAGTAACAAACGTTTCTACTCTTTCACTTTTTCAAAAATCGCGTTTTATAGCAAAAAGGGCATAATAGTCAACTTTTAAACATAAATCGGAAACATGCATATGCATCGGATGAGTATTGAACCAAGTTGTAAAATCTCAGAGAGTTGTACATGTATGAAATTGGTTCAAAATAAGCTCTAAGGCAGATCTCAAACATGCATGCACGGATCAGAATTGAGAGTCAAAGAAGAAGTCAATTTATGAGACTTTCGGTTCTGATCCGGGTTTAAACTGAAAATTGTCGAGATGAACTTGTTGAGACACGTTCTTACATTGATTACCAAGTTATTTTAATGATCAAATAGGTTGCATGTACCCTACATTGCTAATCATGCTTAAATTTGCAAATACACATTCTGTTGACTTTTTGAAACAAGCTTTGACTCGACAATTATCATATTTAGAGTGGGAATCTGAAAATACCCTTTAAAGGGTTTGTTACCCACATAAATACCAACTTGTAGGTACTTTCAATTCGAGAAATGACTGAGCCATTTTCGATTAATCATGCAGTCAAACTAAATTTACGACGGATTGACTTTCGGTTAATAAACTAAGCTAGAACGAATTAGAGAAAGGTATGAACACTTACAAGAGTCCTAATTACAAGTAGGAAGACCTATGAACCCTTGTTGATGACCAGAGAGCTCCAGAATTGATTTTGTGAATCTTTGTAACTACAAGTGTTGAATGTTTGCAAGCCTCAAGACCCTTTTATGCCAACTTTGATCTCATTAGAGGATGCCACAATAGTCTACGGATGTTGTAAGATGAGTCCAAGTGCCCCTAGCTGCATGTAATACCATTGGTGAGGCTCTGGAGTGGACAACAGCTGTAAACAACTCGAAATCAGGCCTGAAATTGGCACCTGGCTGTTTTCTGTCGCTGGGCAGGTCTCGCGGCCCACTTAAGGACCCCAGGCGGGCCGCCTGGCTTCTTCTGATCCACAAAAACCTCTTAATTGTTGATGTTTTGGTCCTTGATCCTTTGTTACGTGGTTTTTGCTATTTGTCTTGCACATTAGACCCTCAAATATGATTTTTAAGGACCTTGGGACATTTACAAACATGGTAAAGTCCTTGGTTAACTTTGTGCTTACCCGAAAAGTCACGAATTTCGACGTTGACGCATTTAACCCTTCGTGCACGGTTTTGATCATAACTTTCTCATACGATAACGAAACTTCATGAAATTTTTACCACATATTCTAGTGAGTATATCTTATCATTACAAAGCTTCGGGTTTGCCAAAAGATCACTCAGAGGTATACATTCAACATGTTGACACAATTAGCCCCTGTAGTTTGCAATTCCTCACTTTCTTTCATTTTCCGCTTTGTATGATCCATGATATATCCGTTTAGGATTATAAACACCATGTAGGGTTATTGTAGAGACTATTTTTCCATTGTTGACCCTTTGGACCCTTATATTCCCATAGTTTCACTGTTTGTCAACTTTAGTCCCTCTTAAGTATGTTTTCACATATCCAAAGCCTATGCCACGGGTCAATGCATTATTGGACGTAAATTTCCGAGGTGTTACAACTGTTCTTCGTGTTCTTCGTGATTTTTCATAAGTTCTTCATAATTTTCGTAATTACTTTGCTGATTAGGTTTTGTGATTGTGCAGATTTGTGTTAACAGAATCTAGAAAATCATCAAAAATTTCGAACAGATTGACTTTCCATAGTTACTGGGCGAAATTAACTGTTCTGGTGAATTTGACTGATCTGCGAATTTAACCAGCAAACTTACCGGCGAAATTAAATCCAAAGGCGACTTTGGTAACCGTGTAAATTTTCCACAGCGAAATTATCACGGTTTTTCGGCGAATTTACTGGTCGTCGTACTTGCGAAATTGACCAGCGAATTTGGCGAAATTTGGAGCGAAATTAACAGACCTGACCTGTCAGCGAACTACACCAGCGAACTTGACTTGTCAGCGAATTTAACTTGCGAATTAATACTAGCGAAATTGACCATTGAACCCAGCGAATTAGGAGAGAAATTAAGGGGTGGAATTTCCGTTGGCAAGCGTAGGAAAATTTTCAGTGTTTTGCAAATAGAAAGTGAACCGTAACTCATTTGAAGAAACCGTCTGCACCGTTGAATTCAACCGTCTGCACCGTTGAATTCGTGTGACTCTGGAAAATCCCGAATTCGGTTTTTGACATTATATATCATTGGATTCGTCTTTTCGAGACGATTCTAACGGTGTAATTTGGTAACCACTGTTTTCGGAAACTTTTTGTACGGTTTTATCAGTCTGTTACGTTAAAAATGTCGAACATGTCTAGTTTGAATGAGCTCTTGAGAATGGAGCATGAAGTTGGCACTACCAACAAACCACCTAAGATGATGAAGGTGGAAAACTATCTGACATGGAAGGATCGTTTTCAGTCCTTCATTGAATATCAGGATACGCGCATGTGGATATGCATTGAAGATGGGTATACGAACCCTACACACGACTTTGAGGGCAGACCACGAAGAACAGCTTATGTTAACATGCATGATAATGACAAAAAGATGTATGAGGCTGAAAAGAGAGCCTTGGCTGCAATCAAAATGTCGCTACCTGATAGCATCAAGCATACCTTCAAGAAGTACACTAACTCAAAGGATATGTGGGATGCTTTGGAGAAAAGATACGCTGGAAATGCTGATGTCAAGAAAAACAAGATTGATCTACTGAAGAAGCAGTTTGCTGTTTTCAAGTACATGAAGCATGAGTCACTTGAAGACGTCATCACTCGTTACTACCATCTGATGTCAGAAATGGAAAATTATGAGATCGATTGCTATACTGACATAGAGAAGAATGACAAGCTGCTAGATGCTTTGCCTACCAAGTGGGATATCTACACTCTCATGATCAAGGGTGAAGCAGATTATGAGACAAAAGAGCTTGAAGAGGTTGTTGGCAAGCTGAGAGCTTATGAGCTCAGCATGAAGAAGAAAGATACTGGATATGATCAGGTTCAAGATCCATCGGTCTACAATGGGCTTACGTCTTCTTCATCTCACAACGCTTCTAGTGACTCTGCTACTGCGTTTTTATCATGTGAAAATGAGCAGGTTGTGGTGAATCAGGATGGTGATGTGTGTTTTGTTGCTGCTTCAGGAGGAACATCAGAAGCAAAGAAAACATCAGCTTCTAAGCAGAGTAGTAGTGCTAAGTCCATGCCAATGAGTGTGAAGTCAGCTGAAGAGCATCTGGCTCTACTTGCTTCGTTTGTTGCTTCTTATGAAAACTACATTCAGGGAAAGATTTCTGATCCTGCTACTTTAGATGAAGACTACGATCAGATTGACCCTGATGATCTTGAGGAGATGGATTTGCTAGGGAATGTCAGAAACAAAAGCAAGAAAACTCGAGTCAGAGTTCAAACAACGGGAATGCATCAAACAACTCTAGCTCAAAGGCCTTGATCTCTACAGCACGAGAAGGTTCGTATGACTGGAGCATTCATCTAGAAGACAATGAGAATGCCACTCAGGCATTCATGGCAGAGATAGTGCCTATTGATGATGATAAAGCTACTGAGGGAGATGCTGAAGTGGAAGCTGATGCTGAGGTGAAGGTTGAGAATCAAGCTGAAGAAAAGATGGGTGATCAGACATCAGTTGCTGCTGAAGATGAAAAGCAAAAGTCTGACCATGAAAGAGAAGCTGAAGAAAAAGATGCTAAATACAAGAGAATGGAAGATCAGCTTGCGGCTCTAATGGCCAACCTTGATAAACAAACAGGAGAGGTAAAAACTAATTCCGTGTGTTTAAAATGCCGTGAACTACAGGGTGAGGTTGACAGGTTGTCCACACACAATCAAAGTTTGGTAAGCGAAATGTCTAACCTAAAAGAATCAAACTTTTTTGCTAAAAGAAATGAATCTCTATACTTGAAGAAAATTAAAGGTTATGAAACTGAAATTGATTCTTTAACCTGCAAACTAAATGAAAAACTTCAAGTCATAGACTTAGCTCATGACATGATGGCTGAGAAAACAAAAGAGATTTCTGATAAAAACAAAGAGTTGTCAGAGGCACAACTCAAAATTGTTGAACTTGAAAAGAAATTGGGTCAATTCAGGGATTCTACTTTTGTTATGAAACATATGATGGGTGGGTTAAAGAAGAGTAATGACAAGACTAGTGTGGGATTCCAAGGCTTTAATGAAGTCCCACCTCCTCTTAGTCATGATTATTCATTCCTACCTGACGAAGATGAGCTAACCAATTTCATGTCAACAGCACCAAGTAGTTCCACAGCAAGTCGAGGTGATGAGTCTGCGTGTGATGATGCTAAGAAGAATGATAACAGCAAACCTGTTTTGAAAAAGAAAACTTCACATCCTAAGAATAAGAATCCAACTGTTATTAAACAGATTAATTTTGTTCAAGGAAGTGACATGAAAAACGAAACAGCTGTTATTGAAAATGAATCTAATATAGAGTTTGCTAAAAACAAGAACAAAGAAAATTCTGAAACTAAGCAAACTGAACCAGATTCTTCTAAAGCATCATCATCAAAGCCTGAATCTAGTTCAAAGGCTTCAGATAAGAAGTCTTCGGAAAGGATGTCGTGCTTCAAATGTCACACCAAAGGACATGTAGCTAGCTGCTGTCCTAACAAAAAGAATGAAGCACAAGCGAATGAGAGGAAGAGAGAGAAGTCACCAGAGAAAAGCGGTGATAAGCAGGAAAGAGAGTCCAACTCTCCAAAGAAATCTGCTCCTAAGCAACCAGAGAAGGTTGCTGTTGGTGTGGATAAGGCTGAAAAAGGAACTCCACAAGTTCCTCGTTTTCAAAGAAATCAACCTAGATTTCAGCCAAAATCTCCACCAGGCAGATTTGAGAGACCTAGAAGCAGTTCACCTAGAATGAACAATCAAAATACAAATAATTTCAGAAGTCAAGGTCAATATCAAAATCGATACCAAAATAATGGTGGTCGAAATTTTTATAACAATGGCTTTAGAAATTACAATAATAATGCTTCTTGGAATCAAAATCAAAATTTTCAAAGGTCAAATAGTCCAAACACACATAGGAACCCTCAGGACCAAAGACCTAGTGGAAATCAAAATCAAATTCCAACAGGTCTGAGATCCAAGACTCCAGTTAGGAGTAATGGATATTGGATGGATGTTCTGGTGGTTGGTGAATTTGGACGACCCAAGACCATTAAGGCTTGGGTCCCCCAATCTAACTAATTTCTTGGTTGGTGTGTGCAGGAGCTGCTAAGGAGGATTATCAACTTGTGGTATGTTGATAGTGGCTGCTCCAGGCACATGACGGGGGATGTGAGGTTGTTGACTGAATTTGAAGATTATGATGGAGGACATGTGAACTTTGCGGGTGCTAAAGGTGGTAGAATTACTGGACGAGGAAAGGTGACCAATGGGAAGATCACACTGGACAAAGTGAACTATGTGGAGCAGCTTAAACACAATCTGATGAGTGTGTCACAAGTCTGCGACAAGGGTCACTCGGTCCATTTCACCAAGAATGAAGCATTAGTGTTGAAACCAGGTTTGGACATATCGGATGATTGGATAGTGATGCGAGCGCCAAGGAGAAATGACACTTATGTCATGGACATGGGTGCTAAGGATCCAACTGCGGTGGTGGCGTGTTTACTATCAAAAGCATCTGAAGCTGAATCGATGTTGTGGCATAGACGCATGGCCCATATTCACTATCGAAAAATGAATTACCTTGTTAAAAATGAACTAGTGAAAGGGGTTCCATTGCAGAGGTTTCAAGTGGAAGATAAATGTCTTCCATGTCAAAAGGGAAAACAACATAAGAAACCTCACAAATCAAAAACAGTAAATTCCATAGATGCCCCTTACGAATTACTTCACATGGATTTATTCGGTCCAGTGAACGTGAGGAGCATAGGTGGAAAGTACTATTGTCTTGTTGTCACTGATGATTACTCACGTTACTCATGGGTTTTCTTTTTAGGTACAAAAGATGAGACAGCAGAGATGTTGATAGATCTTTTTACAAAATTGGAAAACGTCCATGATGCAAAGATCAAGAGGATAAGGAGTGATAATGGCACGGAGTTCAAGAATCGCATTCTTGATCTCTATTGTCTTCGCAAGGGAATTGAACATCAATATTCTGCTCCTTATACGCCTCAACAGAATGGAGTAGCTGAGAGGAAAAACATGACGTTTATTGAAGCCGCTAGGACAATGCTTTCAGATTCTAAGCTACCAGTTCTTTTCTGGGGAGAAGCTGTGAATACAGCTTGCTATGTCCTAAACAAAGTTTTGACTGTTAAACGTTTTAACAAAACTTGTCATGAGTTGATGTTTAACAAGAAACCAAACTTAGAAGGCTTTGAACCATTTGGATTACCCTGCACCATTGTGCGTAATAAAGATAAACAAAAATTCGGTGAGGTGGCTCACGATTGCTACTTTCTAGGTTACGTGCCTGGCACACCGAATAAAAGGGTTTTTAATCTAAAAACTGGTAATATTGAGGTTGTGTTTAATGTTGAAATTACTTCTTACAAACCTCAACAGTCAATGTCACACCCCGATTTCCACGTGTATCACCGGTGGGCCCGGTGGGGGATTACCGTGACGATGTTGGCAACAATATAGTCAAACCACACAATTATATAAATGCACAGCGGAAGCTTAAAGATAAATATATACTTCAACCTCTGGTTGTAATATCAAATGTATTACAGAAGTCGAATGTATCCACAGAGGATCAAAAATAATAAAATATTGTTCATTCAGATACGGCATCGAGTTTGCGAGACTATTCGTGATGCTTAGGAAGCTAATACCAGCCAATTTCGTATAGTACCTGCACTTAATCTTTTTGGGGAAAAATACGTCAGTTTACACTGGTAAATACATTCAACTGACACATTTGAAAATGTTTATTAAAATTGATTTGAATGCACAAGGCACAAACTCTTTTATAACTTGGGAAAATTATTAAAATCTTGTGAACGTTTTACATGTTTTTTTATGCGTTCAGTAGCCCGGGTCGTGCCGGGTTAAAGATTTATAGACACACCACATTGCGTAAAACCGTAGTATAAAAACCAACGGCTACGTCTTTTAATTTAATGTCGACAATATATACCGGGTGTACGCCTACACCGGGATGTCGATGGTCGTGGCCATTTCGTAAAATGATGCCAAGGATATCCGGGACAACGGTCATTAAACCCCCCAAAGGCTTTTAAGAAACAAAACTGTTTAAATGAGCCGATCATATTATTTAATTAACCACCTAAGCGATGGAAAAATATAATGCTCAATCAAGCGGTATTAACATACCGTAACCCAAGCCCGTATAGGGGAAATAAGTTAAAGTATTTACCTTTGCAAGTATTATTCCTTAGTTTGATTAATTCACCGATAGCTTTTACTGGGCTCCTAATCTGGAACGAAGGTTTTAATTAACCTCTTAGAATCCTAACGGGTCTTTATATTGGCCGTAGCCTAGACCGGTTGGTTCCGGAATATAAATATAGTTTAATCGCGCGAAAAGGCAAAAACCGAGAATGGAATGTGATTCTGCCCCAAACAAGTTCAGAGACTTGTTTTATATGGGTTCAAGGTTCACACTCTGGATTTTGGGGTTCAAATAATATAATTTGACCCGTATCGGCTAATTTATGAAAACTAGTTTCATAAGCCGAACCGTGCGCGCAATAGGCGAAACGGTTAACCATGAGAGTCTTACGCTTATTTCCTGAGTCAATATGCCTTAAAGAGGTTGTGGTATCAGTAGGATACCTTCCGTGATGCCCGTAACGAGTTTAAGTTAATATTACGCCCCGTAGGGGCTTTTCGGTCATTTTAAAGACTTTAAAAGGGCTTTTCGAGTTCTACAGGAAATCTGAGTTTCCCGAACAGTTTATAAAGTCTAAAATACTTTATTTATTATTTAAAATCAGTAGCAACTGGAATCGGGTCAAAAGACCTTGTAGAACTCAAGTTTTGGCCGAAAGGGCATATTCGGTATTTACCGAACCGTAGCCATAACCGCAGGTTATGAGCGAGGTAAAAATTATTAAAAATCTTTAAAATTCCCAAAATATTATTTTAATACAGTGGGTAAAAGTTTTGGTGACGAAATCTTGGTTTAGATAAGCGTTATGCTAATTGCGCCGTTTATTACAAAAGTTTACTTTAATTGCGCTATTTAGCATAACTCTCATTCTAGACCTCGGATTGACGTGAAACTTTAAGGACATGCTTATAATTTAATAAGCAAGGTTCTGGTCCGTTCACGTGTTCGAAATACTCGTTTTATTTTCAAAATGGCGTTACGGTCAACTTTTAGGCGATTAACGGAAATGTGCAAAAGACTCGGATAACTCATGAACCGATCACAGAGGTTTATACCATCATGTAACCTGGTCCTAAGTGAGTCCTAAGGTATATCTATACCTCACTAAAACGGGTCAGAACTGAAGTCAAAGCAAAAAGTCAAACTTTTGCGACATTCGGCTCCGAACCGGTTCAATATAGCAAATGGTCGATTCAAACGAGCGCAAACAAGTTTATATGCTTAATATCATGTTTTATGAACATCAAAACAGGTTTCATAACGTATACATTACAGATTATGTAGAAAACGGCAAAATGACTTTCTGTTGACTTTTTAAGTGCGCGTTTGACTCGATATTTGACATAGTTAGAGTGGTGATCAGAGGGAACCCTTTTAGGGGTTTATTACCCATATAAAAACCAACTCAAAACTACTTTTGATCCGACAATTCACTGGACCATTTGTGATTTATCGCTATGACAACCGTTAGTTACGACGGTTGAGTTTATAAGCTAGAACTATGGAAATGCAAGACCAAAATGGGTATGAACGGCTTACAGAAGTTATATCTTGCTTAGAGAGCAGAAGAGAATGCTAGAGAGCTTCTTAGAATGATCAGATAGAAGTGTTTGAGTTGTGTGAATGTTATGACCACAACATGGCTATTTATAGTGAAAAATGAGCTCAAGATCAACACACAACAGCCTACAACTGATCATGGATGATGGGCATGTGTCCCCTGGAGCTATGGGTCAAGTATAGGGTGCCCATGCCTCATTTATTGGTGTTTGATCGTTCATAATGCTCAAAAGGCAAGAAACTACAAACATTCTGCATCTGGGCGTCCCACGCGGCCCGCATGGGAGTTCCATGCATGTTTAATGCGGGTCGCCTGAGGTTTAAATATCAGGCGAGTAAAAGAGGTGGCTCGCGGCCCGCCTCAACTTAACCCGAAACTTAATGCGGGTCGCGAGAGGTTGGATTTTCAAGTTTTTAAAATCTTTTATAATGATTACGAAATCCTGGTAATTAATAACGAAATCTTTCGTAATGATTTACCTGACCTTTCGGGTTTGAAGGGGTAACTTTGCGGTTTGGCCCTCGGTTAATTACAACTAAGGACCTTGTGTTATTTACCCGCGTTGTTAAGTCCCTGTTTAGTTTATTAATTATTCAGAAAGCCTTAACTTTCATTATTGACGCTTTTAACCCTTCTCACCTGTCGATCTTCAATCGACAAAGGTTTTTCTATAAACTTTAAGCTCTCATCTATATGCACATCTGTGTGTGGAATCACCAATGATTCATCGGCGAAGCACTTTTTGAGATTGCAGATGTGGAATACATTGTGAATTCCATTGAGCTCTTCAGGCAAGTTCAACTTATAGGCGACTGACCCGACACGTTCAATGACCTCAAAAGGTCCTATGTATCTCGGACTCAGTTTGCCCTTCTTGCCAAATCGCATCACCCCCTTCCAGGGCGACACTTTGAGCAACACCTTTTCACCCACTTCGAAGTGAAGATCCTTACGCTTTGGATCAGCGTAGCTCTTCTGCCTATCGCGGGCAGCCTTGAGGCGTTCCCTTATCTGGACAATGTTGTCCGTTGTCTGGAAAACTATCTCTGGTCCCGATAATTGGACCTCTCCTACTTCCGCCCAACAAACAGGCGATCTACATTTCCTACCGTATAATGCCTCGAAAGGCGCAGCCTTTATGCTGGTGTGGTAGCTATTATTGTAGGAGAATTCGATCAGGGGTAGATTCTTATCCCAGTTACCGCCTAAATCGATTGCACATGCACGAAGCATGTCTTCTAGCGTTTGGATAGTACGCTCACTTTGACCGTCCGTCTGTGGATGGTAACCCGTACTAAAGTTCAAACGCGTGCCCAAAGATTGCTGGAAACTCTTCCAGAAGTGAGACGTGTATCTAGTATCCCGGTCGGAGATAATAGACACAGGTATGCCGTGTAAGGCTACAATCTTATCAACATAAAGTTGGGCTAACATATCGGAGCTATACGTCTCCTTGATGGGTAGAAAATGAGCTGATTTAGTCAGCCTATCGACTATGACCCATATTGTATCGTTTCCTTTCCTGGTTTTGGGTAACTTGGTTATGAAGTCCATAGTTACGCATTCCCACTTCCACTCGGGAAGTTCAGGCTGTTGTAGCAAGCCAGACGGCTTTTGGTGCTCGGCTTTGACTTGAGCACAAGTCAAGCACTTTGCTACGTGGGCGGCCACAGACTTTTTCAAGCCTATCCACCAATAGTTTGCCTTTAAATCTTGATACATTTTGTCTGCACCAGGATGGACTGAATACCTGGAACTACGGGCTTCCTGGAGAATAACATCTCGTAGTCCTCCATAGATCGGAACCCATATACGTCCGTTCAGTCTAAGGATTCCATCCTTGTTGAGAGTCAACTGCTCCTCAGTTACTCCTAATTTTTCATTAGGATAATTAGCTTCCAACACAGCCTCTCGCTGTGCAGCTAAAATCCTTTCAATTAAATTGTTCTTGACCTCAATGCTCTTGGCATTGATTCGAATAGGTTTTACCCTTTCTTTCCTGCTTAAGGCATCAGCGACCACATTCGCTTTGCCGGGATGGTACCTGATCTCGCAATCATAGTCATTCATGGTTTCCATCCAACGGCGCTGCCTCATGTTCAACTCCTTCTGGTTGAACAGGTGCTGGAGGCTTTTGTGATCAGAATAAATCACAAATTTAATACCATAAAGGTAATGCCTCCACAATTTTAGTGCAAATACAACGGCACCCAACTCCAAATCATGGGTGGTGTAATTCTTTTCGTGCACCTTTAATTGCCTTGAAGCATAGGCAATCACCTTGCTCTTCTGCATAAGCACACACCCCATGCCCGTGTGTGATGCATCGCAGTAAACTACAAATTCATCTGTACCCTTCGGTAATGTCAGCACAGGTGCGTTGCTTAGCTTTTGCTTCAGTATTTCGAAGGACTCTTGCTGCTTTGGGCCCCAATTAAACTTTTCTTTCTTCTTGGTCAGGGAAGTCAAGGGCGCAGCAATCCTCGAAAAATTTTCAATAAATCTCCTGTAGTATCCTGCTAATCCCAGGAAACTACGAATTTCGGTAGGCGTCTTTGGCTCTTGCCAGTTCATAACTGCCTCTACCTTAGCGGGATCCACTTGGATACCACGTTCACTTACAACGTGACCTAAAAACTGAACTTCTCGTAGCCAGAATTCACATTTCGAGAATTTGGCGTAGAGTTTCTCACGCTGTAGTAATTCGAGAATGCAACGGAGGTGCTTCTCGTGGTCAGCTTGGTTCTTGGAATATATAAGGATATCGTCGATGAAGACTATGACAAATTTGTCCAAATACGGCTTGCAGACGCGATTCATGAGATCCATGAACGCAGCCGGTGCATTCGTGAGCCCAAAAGGCATCACTAGGAACTCGTAATGACCATAGCGAGTCCTAAATGCTGTCTTATGTACATCCTCATCTCTGACCCTTAGCTGATGATAGCCCGACCTCAAGTCGATCTTTGAGAAGTAGCTCGCTCCTTGCAGCTGATCGAACAGATCGTCGATCCTTGGCAAAGGATATCTATTCTTTATGGTCACTTTATTTAGCTCTCGATAGTCGATGCACAACCGCATCGATCCGTCCTTCTTCTTTACAAATAGGACTGGTGCTCCCCAGGGAGATGAACTAGGTCTGATAAAACCTTTCGCCAGCAGTTCATCCAACTGGGTCCTCAGTTCTTTCATTTCCGTTGGAGCTAGCCTGTAAGGTGCTCTTGCTATCGGAGCTGCTCCAGGAATGATGTCTATTCTGAACTCCACTTGTCTATCTGGTGGCAAACCAGGTAGTTCTTCGGGAAAAACCTCGGGGTATTCAGAAATGACAGGAATATCCTCGATCTTCGGCTTAGGTTCTTCTATTATCACCTGAGCCATGTAAATTACGCAGCCTCTATTCAAACACCTTGAAGCTTTGAGCATAGATACGTCCTCGGGTAACCCGTACTGCGTATCTCCTCGAATGGTAAGCGATTCACCACTCGGAGTCTTTAGCACTATATGCCTCTTGCCGCAAATGATTTGGGCCTGATTACGGGATAACCAGTCCATGCCTAGGACTATGTCGAAACCCGCTAGTTTGAAGGGAAGTAGAGATAGAGGAAAAGAATGGTTCTTAATGGACATTTCACATCCTTCTAGAACAGTGGAGACAGTTTCTATCATGCCGTCTGCTAACTCTACCTCGTATTTCATATCTAGGGTTTTGATCGGCATGTTCAATAGTTTACAAAACTTTTGGTCTACAAAGGACTTATCAGCGCCAGAATCGAAAAGTACTCTTGCAAATATATTATTTACGAGAAAAGTACATGTAAGCACATTGTCGTTCTGTACTGCTTCCTTTGCATCCATGCGGAAGACTCTAGCATTAGTCTTCTTTGTCTCCTCCGCCTTCCTGGTGTTCTTAGGGCAGTTACTCTTGATATGCCCCTTTTCGTTGCAACCATAGCAGGTTGCATCCTTGATCTTCTTGCATTCCACAGTCTTATGATCCTTGGACTTGCACAGTCCACAGGAAGGAGTCTTTGGTTGTGACTGTGAATTCGATGCAAACCTGCACTTCCCAGAGTGGGGTTTCTTGCAGATTTTGCAGTTGGGTCTTTCACCAGCTTGCCCATCCTTCTTCGTCTCAGCCCCTTTCTTGCCGTCACCGTTTCCACGGTGCTTCTTTCCAGATCTTCGTGAGGTATCATCCTCACGTTTCCTCTTCTCAGCCTCCTTGCTCCTTAGGGTCCTCAGACGGACCGCGTCTAAAGTGAGAGACAAGGAGAGGTCAGTAACTGACCTGAAGGTCGTCGGCCGGGAGGCCTTTACACTCGCCTTTATCGCAGGCTCCAAGCCCCCAATAAAACGGGCGATTCTTCTAGACTCTGGTGTCACAAGGTACGGAACCAGGCGAGACATCGTATTGAAGCTCGTCAAATAAGCCTGGCAGTCCAGGTTCGTCATCACTAGTGACACAAAGTCAGCCTCGATCTTCTCAACCTCATGCTGAGGGCAGTAGTTTTCCTTAATGAGAGCAATAAATTCCTCCCATGTCATCTTGTATAAAGCAGACTTACCTGATGCCTGCACCAACGCTCTCCACCATGCCAGGGCCTCGCCCTTAAATGACTGGGACACATACTTCACCACATCCCTCTCTGCACACCCGCTGATGTCCACAATAGTGTCCATCTCATCTAGCCAGGTTATACAATCAACAGCACCTTTCTCCCATGTAAATTCCCGGGGCTTACAAGATACAAAGTATTTGTAGGTGCAACCCTTAGCATTGGATGCATCAGTATATTCTCTATCGCGATGAACGCTGTTCTCAGTGGACGAGTGTTTGTCGTCATCTTTCTTGGGTTGAGAGGATGGTTTGGAGTGTGTCTTTGGTTTAGAGGGTGGTTTTGATACGGTTCTGCCTTGGGACTCAGTATATTGACGATCAAGAGCTGCCTGAACAGCATTGTCAATCAGAGCCTTTAGCTGTGCGCCTGACAGATGCACTGGCGCATTGTCGTAGTCATCATCATTAGTATGGCTATTCTCTCCGTTGGGATCCGCCATTGTAACTTGAATCTGTTACAGAAGATAACAAAATTTTATTTAGAAGTTTATTATATAATTGTCTTTCATGACAATTTGTCAACCATGGTAACAGAGACCATATTTGGTTAACTTATTACTCATTAAATCTTAGGATTTGAATATATCCTATTTTAGCTATATCAATAACATTGGCGGCATAAAGCCTAATCACGAGGATGTTTTATACTATTAGCCGGGATTTCAGAGAATCAAAGGCATAGAGATTTGAACCGTAGTTCTTTTATCTCTTTCTGACAGGGAGTCATAGACCACCACTGCCTTTTGTCTTTATAAGACAATTATTACGGCCCATAGGCACTACACCACTAATGGATGTTTTAAATAAGGTTGGCCCGTAGGCACTACATCACAAATGGATGTTTAACATTATTGGCCCGTAGGCACTACATCACTAATGGATGTTTTAAATAAGTGATCATCTCTACTGATGATTTAACCCATGATTTATAAATCATTTAGTTGGGTTTTGAAATCCTTAAAGGGTTATTGTATAAGAATGACGCGCGTGATTTTAACGAATCACATCTGCCATGGTTGTTAACATGCTTGCAGCGGTTAACAAGGAATCTGAATCTTTTAATTAAGTCCTACCATCTTGACCGGATCTTAAAAGACACCAGGCTAGGTTTCACTCGTAAGATTCTTTATTTAGGCAGATCAATTTAAAAGGATTGGTTTTGATTTATTTCATACATATTAAAACAAAACTCATAACATACATTCCATAATCTTAAATACAATTACATATTGCCCTAAACGGGTCTTTCAAATAGTACATACCTCCATAGAGGTTTAAAATAAGTGACAAGTCCACGCAGGGACTAATACAAGATAGGTGTCCATGCAAGGACTAAAAGATAAGTCCACGTAGGGACTGAAATACGATAAGTGTCCACGCAGAGACTTATTTCAAAGTAGAAATTACATTAGTACAACTATTAAGGGCTAGTGGTCACGTTTCTTCTTTTTGCCCTTTAGCAGGTTCGCCAAGCCTTTGAGAAATCCTCGGTGGCTCTTTTTCTCTTCTTCAAACTCTCTCTCCACACGATCTAGTCGATGGAGTATCTCTTCCTGTTCAGGAGGAGAGAAACGTGGTTGTGGCGCTTGTTGCGGAACTGGGGGTCTGGGAGGTATTGGATACCCATGAGCTGAGTAGTCCGGTGGTCCCATGTTCCCATGAGTTCCGTCAGGGTAGCGCGCATTATATCTAGCCGACACCACATATGGGTCGCGTTCATAATTGTAGTTGTATTGTGCTTGTGACGGTTCGAACGGGTTGTAAGCCGTTGGACCCGTGTAAGCAGGTATGGGTTGGTCGTACCCAAATGGTGGCGAATTTGGTGCAGCTGGTGCGGAGTTCGCCTCCTGTATAGGACTTGAAGGTCCTTCTTCTTGTAGTGGCGGATAGTGGCTACTACTAGAGTGTCGAGGGGTGCTGAAGTGGATACCCCCTCCTCCTCGTGTGGACATACGAGCATTTGTCCTCCTACGCCTTGGCGGCTCAGGCATTACTGGTTGCGCCGGTGGCGGAGGTGGTGGCGTAACTGCCTCAAAGCGTGAATCCTCAGAGGGATCCTGTGGATGTCGCGGTTGTTGTGATGTCTGTTGAGGTGGCGTGTAGTACCACTCATGTCGGTCAAACAACGCTTGGAAACTGTCTGGTCCCTGATAGGGTGTGCCATGGAAGGATGACCCATCAGAGACTTCTATCGGATGCGTGGGCGTACCACGAGCAGGTTCAGTTGGATCAGTATCTTCATCCATATGGTCTTCGGAGAAGTGATCTTGTGGCCCTAATGGAACAAAGCCTGAAGGTTCCTGTATGTAGTCAGTCGGATTAAACTGACCTATGAAGTATGGAGTAGGGTCGTCGTAATTTCGGTGCGATACCGAACGTTGTAGAGGTATGAAGGAGGGTTGCGGGTTGTTGGGATCATTTTCTGAGTTTGGCCCAAAGGAGTGCCGGTATGATGGCGTCGAGCTGTGCGAGGTGGAATGCCTCGCGGGTTCGTAAAGATCTCTTCGTCGTTGTGGTTCTTCGCTCCTGGTCATTGAAGGAGGTCTTGTACCTGACGGTCCAGCTTCATGATCGTGATGTGTCACGATATCTCCTCTGCCTCTTCTTCCCCTTCCTCTTCCTCGGAATATAACAGGTGGCATTTTCCTGCTCCAAAGCTTATTAAAAATCGAAATGAAAATAAAGACAAAAAGGAGTATTAATCCGAATTTGTCCTAAGTTATTGTCTAGACTCAAGTATGTGCAATTGTGTCATTGAGATTAAACACAATAGGATAGTGTTTAATTCGCTCAACGTTGGCTCTGATACCAACCTGTCACACCCCGATTTCCACGTGTATCACCGGTGGGCCCGGTGGGGGATTACCGTGACGATGTTGGCAACAATATAGTCAAACCACACAATTATATAAATGCACAGCGGAAGCTTAAAGATAAATATATACTTCAACCTCTGGTTGTAATATCAAATGTATTACAGAAGTCGAATGTATCCACAGCGGATCAAAAATAATAAAATATTGTTCATTCAGATACGGCATCGAGTTTGCGAGACTATTCGTGATGCTTAGGAAGCTAATACCAACCAATTTCGTATAGTACCTGCACTTAATCTTTTTGGGGAAAAATACGTCAGTTTACACTGGTAAATACATTCAACTGACACATTTGAAAATGTTTATTAAAATTGATTTGAATGCACAAGGCACAAACTCTTTTATAACTTGGGAAAATTATTAAAATCTTGTGAACGTTTTACATGTTCTTTTATGCGTTCAGTAGCCCGGGTCGTGCCGGGTTAAAGATTTATAGACACACCACATTGCGTAAAACCGTAGTATAAAAACCAACGGCTACGTCTTTTAATTTAATGTCGACAATATATACCGGGTGTACGCCTACACCGGGATGTCGATGGTCGTGGCCATTTCGTAAAATGATGCCAAGGATATCCGGGACAACGGTCATTAAACCCCCCAAAGGCTTTTAAGAAACAAAACTGTTTAAATGAGCCGATCATATTATTTAATTAACCACCTAAGCGATGGAAAAATATAATGCTCAATCAAGCGGTATTAAGATACCGTAACCCAAGCCCGTATAGGGGAAATAAGTTAAAGTATTTACCTTTGCAAGTATTATTCCTTAGTTTGATTAATTCACCAATAGCTTTTACTGGGCTCCTAATCTGGAACGAAGGTTTTAATTAACCTCTTAGAATCCTAACGGGTCTTTATATTGGCCGTAGCCTAGACCGGTTGGTTCCGGAATATAAATATGGTTTAATCGCGCGAAAAGGCGAAAACCGAGAATGGAATGTGATTCTGCCCCAAACAAGTTCAGAGACTTGTTTTATATGGGTTCAAGGTTCACACTCTGGATTTTGGGGTTCAAATAATATAATTTGACCCGTATCGGCTAATTTATGAAAACTAGTTTCATAAGCCGAACCGTGCGCGCAATAGGCGAAACGGTTAACCATGAGAGTCTTACGCTTATTTCTTGAGTCAATATGCCTTAAAGAGGTTGTGGTATCAGTAGGATACCTTCCGTGATGCCCGTAACGAGTTTAAGTTAATATTACGCCCCGTAGGGGCTTTTCGGTCATTTTAAAGACTTTAAAAGGGCTTTTCGAGTTCTACAGGAAATCTGAGTTTCCCGAACAGTTTATAAAGTCTAAAATACTTTATTTATTATTTAAAATCAGTAGCAACTGGAATCGGGTCAAAAGACCTTGTAGAACTCAAGTTTTGGCCGAAAGGGCATATTCGGTATTTACCGAACCGTAGCCATAACCGCAGGTTATGAGCGAGGTAAAAATTATTAAAAATCTTTAAAATTCCCAAAATATTATTTTAATACAGTGGGTAAAAGTTTTGGTGACGAAATCTTGGTTTAGATAGGCGTTATGCTAATTGCGCCGTTTATTACAAAAGTTTACTTTAATTGCGCTATTTAGCATAACTCTCATTCTAGACCTCGGATTGACGTGAAACTTTAAGGACATGCTTATAATTTAATAAGCAAGGTTCTGGTCCGTTCACGTGTCCGAAATACTCGTTTTATTTTCAAAATGGCGTTACGGTCAACTTTTAGGCGATTAACGGAAATGTGCAAAAGACTCGGATAACTCATGAACCGATCACAGAGGTTTATACCATCATGTAACCTGGTCCTAAGAGAGTCCTAAGGTATATCTATACCTCACTAAAACGGGTCAGAACTGAAGTCAAAGCAAAAAGTCAAACTTTTGCGACATTCGGCTCCGAACCGGTTCAATATAGCAAATGGTCGATTCAAACGAGCGCAAACAAGTTTATATGCTTAATATCATGTTTTATGAACATCAAAACAGGTTTCATAACGTATACATTACAGATTATGTAGAAAACGGCAAAATGACTTTCTGTTGACTTTTTAAGTGCGCGTTTGACTCGATATTTGACATAGTTAGAGTGGTGATCAGAGGGAACCCTTTTAGGGGTTTATTACCCATATAAAAACCAACTCAAAACTACTTTTGATCCGACAATTCACTGGACCATTTGTGATTTATCGCTATGACAACCGTTAGTTACGACGGTTGAGTTTATAAGCTAGAACTATGGAAATGCAAGACCAAAATGGGTATGAACGGCTTACAGAAGTTATATCTTGCTTAGAGAGCAGAAGAGAATGCTAGAGAGCTTCTTAGAATGATCAGATAGAAGTGTTTGAGTTGTGTGAATGTTATGACCACAACATGGCTATTTATAGTGAAAAATGAGCTCAAGATCAACACACAACAGCCTACAACTGATCATGGATGATGGGCATGTGTCCCCTGGAGCTATGGGTCAAGTATAGGGTGCCCATGCCTCATTTATTGGTGTTTGATCGTTCATAATGCTCAAAAGGCAAGAAACTACAAACATTCTGCATCTGGGCGTCCCACGCGGCCCGCATGGGAGTTCCATGCATGTTTAATGCGGGTCGCCTGAGGTTTAAATATCAGGCGAGTAAAAGAGGTGGCTCGCAGCCCGCCTCAACTTAACCCGAAACTTAATGCGGGTCGCGAGAGGTTGGATTTTCAAGTTTTTAAAATCTTTTATAATGATTACGAAATCCTGGTAATTAATAACGAAATCTTTCGTAATGATTTACCTGACCTTTCGGGTTTGAAGGGGTAACTTTGCGGTTTGGCCCTCGGTTAATTACAACTAAGGACCTTGTGTTATTTACCCGCGTTGTTAAGTCCCTGTTTAGTTTATTAATTATTCAGAAAGCCTTAACTTTCATTATTGACGCTTTTAACCCTTCTCATACGAATTCGAGTGTAACTTTCTCGTTTTAAAACGGAACTTCGCGGAATTTATACAATATGTTCTAGTGAGCGTATAATACTGTTACAAAGCCTCAGGAGCGTTAAAGGGTCACTCAGAGGTATAATTAAACATGTTGACACAGTTAACCCTTGTAGCTTGTAATCTCTCACTTTCTCCCGCGTTTCGCTTCCGTACGATCCATGATTTATTCGTTTGAAGGTTCAAGCATTATTTAGGGTTACTTTACAGTATATTTACCCTTGTTTGACATTTATAACCCTCGAATTTATATACTTTCGAGTTTTGTCAATATTAGTCCTTTATTTAATATCAATGCCACGTGTAAACAAATGACACGTGTTAACACATTATTGGACACAAAAATTCGAGGTGTTACAGTCAACGAGTGGACCAGCTATATTATATGATTATGAAAGTGTTTTTAAATCATTTAATATTCCTGAGTTTTCCAATGCAGATGAGTCTCAGCTGATTCAAACAGTGATAAATGGTGATGATGAAGGCGAGTTCATGCCTAGATCAAATGTTGATATGACAGATGCTCCGGAAACTTCCCATGCTACTGCTGATACTAATTCAAGCGATAGTGAACCTGAACCCAATCAGGGGGACGACTTCATTAATCCGTTTGCAAATCAGAACATTCAGGGGGAGGTTGGATCAAACCTGGGTGACAATCTAGTAGTCGATGCGGTTGCTACTACACGAGCAAATAGAGATCATCCAGTTGACATGATACTTGGAGATCCTACGGCAGGTGTTCAGACGAGAAGAAGCATAGCAGCGAATACTGGTTTATTTGTGTCGATTGAGAAGACTGGGATTGTGAACGAGTGCTTGTATAGTTGCTTTATTTCCCAAGAGGAGACGAAGAACATTCATATGGCTCTTAAAGACAATTCATGGTTGAAGCTATGCAAGAGGAATTGGCCCAGTTTGCTAAGTTGAAGGTTTGGGAGTTGGTTGATCTTCCTAAAGGTGAAAGAGAGATTGGCACTAAATGGGTGTTTAGGTGCAAGAAGGATGAAAGAGGTATAGTCACGCGAAACAAGGCTCGATTGGTTGTCAAAGGTTTCAATCAGCAAGAAGGGATAGATTACAATGAAGTGTTTGCACCAGTGGCAAGGTTGGAGGCAATTCGTTTGTTTCTAGCTTTCGCAACTTTCAAGGGCTTCAAAGTTTACCAACTAGACGTGAAGAGTGTGTTTCTTTACGGGAAAGTCCAAGAAGTGGTGTATGTCTCACAACCAGATGGGTTCGTTGATCCAGATTATCCTGATCGGGTGTACAAACTTGATAAGGCTTTATATGGATTACATCAAGCTCCCAGGGCGTGGTACGAGACACTGTCTACACATCTGATCAAGAATGGTTTTGAAAGAGGTCAGATTGACAGTACACTGTTCATCAAGAGGAAGAAGGAAGATTTTCTGCTGGTACAGGTGTACGTGGATGACATCATCTTTGGGTCATCAGATGAAAGCATGTGTAAAGAGTTCGAGCAGGTGATGAAGAGCAAGTTCGAAATGAGTGCTATGGGTGAGCTGTCTTACTTTCTGGGATTACAAGTTGAACAGAAGGAGGATGGGATGTTTATTCATCAAACCAAGTATGTGTATGACATTTTGAGTCGGTTCAAAATGAATGATTGCTCTACTTCCAACACACCCATATGTGAAAATCACAATCTTGGCCCAGATCATGAAAGTACTGAAGACGTTGATCCTACTCAATACAGGGCAATGATTGGTTCTCTAATGTACTTGACTGCTTCAAGACCCGACATCATGTTTGCCGTATGCTTGTGTGCCAGATATCAGGCGAATCCAAAAGAGTCACACATGAAAGCAGTGAAGCGGATTCTTCGTTACTTGAAGGGGAAACCTAAACTTGGGTTGTGGTATCCAGCTGATAGTGATTTGACGTTTGTTGCTTACACTGACTCAGACTTTGGAGGATGCAAATCGAACAGAAAGTCTACAACAGGTGGTTGTCAGTTCTTAGGAGGCAGGATTGTGTCTTGGCAATGCAAGAAGCAATCTTGTGTGTCTACCTCTACGTGTGAAGCTGAATATATTGCTGCTGGAAGCTGCTGCTCCCAGGTTCTCTGGATACAACAGCAAATGCGCGATTACGGTTTGGATTTCACTCGTACTCCTATTATGATAGACAATAATGCCACTATTTCAATAACTAATAATCCCGTGAACCACAGTCGCACAAAACATATTGACATACGTCATCATTTTATACGGGATTGTGCTGAAAAGAGACTAATTGAATTACATCGAGTCGACACAGAAGATAACCTGGCAGATCTTTATACTAAAGCATTTGACAGGGCTCGCTTTGAACACTTAGTCGAACTCAACGGGATGAGGAATCCTGAATAACTGGTTTTTCATAAGAATTTTTGTAAATAGTTTACTGCTTTTCATAAAAATCAAAAACAAAAAAAAATTGAAAAATAAAAAACATAAAAAAAAATAGAAAATCAAAAATGAGATTTCACTGTGTGAAAAAGAAGAAGTGATAGTACATCGGCAAGTTAGACTGTCACACTGAAGTTGAACCAAAATTGCTTAAGTGTGATAGCAGCTTCATTATATGATGTACCAGTAGGCAAAAAGCATGAAATAATCAACTTACCAATGTGATATAAACATAAATGAACTGCATATGAGTGGGGAACACATCAGTGGTGTATGGTTTAATGACCTTAATTCTTGCGTTGATAGATTGCCAAAATCTGAAGTTTTGGGTCTTTATACTGTTATTTCATCTAGGGATATCTTGGCTGTCTGTCTGTTAGAACTAAAATTGTACATGACCCCAGGAAAGAAAGTCACTTGGAATTAGCTCATTTCTATTTGAATGTCTGTATGTTTTCCCGATACACACAATTTTGATCTGATTCTGAAATCTTCTCTGAAAAAAGTCGTGTACCTCCTCTGCTGCATCCAGATATATGCTGACCTGGAGGTGCTAGGCAACGACAGCTTCTGCTACATCCAGATACATGCTGACCTAGCTGTACGTTGTCGCGCTATAGATCTAATACACCCGAAAGAGGCCCTCAAGTGCCCAAAAGAAACCCAAGAAACCTATATCAAACTGAGAAAATCTCATTTGATCTGTATATTATACCATCTCTACTATAGATCTATTCTGTTCTCTTCTCAACCTATTCCCAGTTAAGATTTCAGAACTCTGGATTGGACTTGTGAAATATGTGGTAGGGAAGATACTTGCATGATAGAGTGTGTTGTTTATATTTCCAGGAATTGATTTGTATTTATTTGGGTGTTCATAGTTAAGCAATTAAAACATGATAAAACAGATTATAAGCAGACCTAGATACAGTCAGGATATCTTAAAGGATGACACCAGTATACTCACCTGCTACGATGAATCTTTGTGCATACCTTGATCGCGGGGGTATATCCTATTGTGGGACACGCTAATATTTCAGTATATTAAAATTACCTTAACGTATCATATGGTAATGGTACTTGAAATGTTCATGCATTTTGTTTAAGTGGACAAACATACTGGTAATCGTCTTGAACTGCTTTTCATGAAAAATTAAATAACGAATAATTTAATTGTGTGAAACAGTTTGATTGTGCTGATATGATCTTCTTACCAGTAATTCTCACAAAATAGAGTGTTTATTGCTTTTGTATTTACTTGCTTTCAGAAAATATAAAAATCCAAAAATAGTGTCTTTTTCTGTTTAAAATTCTTAATGTACGGAAAACTGTTATTCTTGGAGGAATCGTTACTGATAGGGGGAGACGGTGTTAGAAAGTGAGTTCAAAATTTTAAATCAGACAGGTTCTTGTGTGTTGAACAAAAGTTTTGTGTGTTGGTGATGAAATTGAAAATGCTTAATCTGTGATATAGCTTAACTATCTCTTGAAAAATAATAATTTATTTAACTTTGTTGAAAAATTCTTATGGTTTCTCGAGATGTTTGTTTTATAGTATACAGATTGAAGCAGTTTGTTGCTGAGGAGTTGCTGTGAAGTGTGAAGATGAGAGTTTGATTGGATGCATGGTAGAACCTCCTTTCTATATTGCAGACAAGATTGAAGAGTTTGAAGATTGCTATGCAAATGCTAAACTGGAGTTTACTCAAGTGCTAACGTTTTGAAGATTTGGTGATTGGATGCATCAGCTTAGGGGGAGTATGTTGCTGACAGAGGCTATTGAAGCTGAAGCTATCCAAAGACCAAAGACAGTGCAAGACTACATGAAGATTGCAAGAAGACTGAAGACAAAGTTTTTATGAAGCTATTGTCAAGGGGGAGTTTGTTGGTGCATATTTGTGACAACAGCTTAGATTTGGTCTTTGGATATCTTGTAATTAGTTAAACGATAAACAGTTAGCGGGTTTAGCTTTGTATTAGTGAGATAATTGAGTTTGGGCTAAACTAAACCCAGTTGGATGTAGGGGGACGATTTGGGCCTTGCACATGTAGGAAACCCTAGTCCAAGTTGTAAACCTTGTGTTATATAAACAAGGTTAGACATTAGGGTTTAGGTTAATCAGTTGATCAGCCAAAAACAGTTTGTGAGATATAGAATTTTCGTGAGAGCTTATACTAGCTTGGACGAATTTGTGAGAGGATTAGGGTTTTAATTGATTGTAATACCTTGGTTTGATAATCAATAGAAAACCCGGTTTGAAAGTGATTGCTGATTTCTGTTTCTACACGTTTTCTGCTAATTCTGATCAAGAGGATTCCGCACTCTTGATTGGAAAGACGATTCTGTGAAGATCCATATACATCAAGGGGACCTACAATTCGCAGCCCAAGAGTGTTTAACCTAGCCCAGTTGTAACCCTTGTGTTATATACACAAGGTTAGACATTAGGGTTTAGGTTAATCAGCCAGAACAGAATTTTGAGAGACAGAATTTCGTGAGAGTGAGAGTTTGGACGAATTTGAGTGTGTGAGGATCTTGATTGATTGTAATCAGTTAGATAGTTAATCAATAAAGATCCAGTTTGAAAGTGAATTGCTGTTTCAGTTTCTACACGTTTTCTGCTAATTCTGATTAAGAGGATTCCGCACTCTTGATTGGAAAGACGATTCTGTGAAGATCCATACACATCAAGGGGACCTACACTATCTTTTTTATTCCCAAATGTAAATCAATCTCAATCTGATCGAAGCCGGTAAAACCGTCGGAATAATGGCACGGAGGGTTCGCCAGCGACCGAGGCACATGAAAGCTCGAAATGAACAATCCTCAGAAAAACCAGATGATGTAGTTGAGAGAAGTGAATCCCATAGTGTTTTAGGAGAGACATCTTGAGAGGAGAAAGTGGGTGTCAGACACGACAAAAGAGAAGGACAAAGTGTAGATCACTATCCTTTTCGTGCGAACAAGTCGACGGATCATTAGAACCGGGTAGTCTCGGAGCAAATTCCAATGGGATTGGGTAAGGAGCAAAAAAGGAATCCAACTCATCTTGAGTGATAACTGAATGGATGGAAGATCGGCTTTTTCTACTCATGTTATAATGTGGAAAGAAGATCAAGAGAAAGATGATAGTGGAAAAGGGGTGAAGAATGATGAAATTACAGATGGATTCAGGGTTTTAAAGAACTTCTTCAATTAAGGTGGTAACTGTCCAATCACTATTTCAAGGGTGACCTTTGATTCAATGCATGTGGAGAGGAACTTCGAACCCTGGCCGTTGAATTAAGGGATTTAAGCAGGGTCGAGAAACCGTCAGGCGTCGTCATCATCACAGAGGGCCCCACTCCACAGTTGAAGCACCGCTGCATATTTGTCCAGGCCCACGCGTCAGCCCAGGACTAGAGATGACTTGTTGACGAGGCCCTTTGGATTGGGGCTTCTCGTCTTGGGCCTCTTAATTTGGGCTTCTCAATTAGCCCAGATGTTGTTTTGGCTTCTTGTAAAAGAGAATAAGAGAAAGAGCGGGAACAGAACTTGGCATGCCTCTTGCAGAGACATTTAATTTCTGCAACTAGAGAGAGAAAGGGTCGCCGGGACTTCATATAATGCTTATGACATCGCACCGATGACCGTTGGACGCGTGTGGGAGTCTCCCTAAGATGCCAGGAAGCCGTTAGATCATATTCAGGCCTTTACCAAGGTGATAAGCGACTTCTTCTATATAAGATGAGCATAAGATCACGAGAGGTAGGCATTCAATTCTCCTTGCATTCAATCTACACTCACACTACATTAAATCCGGACATTCTCCGGATCACATTTAATACTCTCAACCAAGAATTCACACCAAGGATATTCCAGCGACAATATCTCGTCGGAATAAACTTCATTTTCTCCGGCAAGCTTTCTTATTCTCACGTCGGAGCTTGGTCACGGACCCTCCCCCCTTCCGGGGGTCCTCCGTGACGAGGCTAACGGTGCTTTGTTTTGTAGGTTAACAAGAGAGACCCATCGGACCGTTGACGAGTCTCGTTGACCTCGAATCAGAGCTCAGGGACTTGACAGTTGGGATTATTAAAATCCAATATTCCTTTATAAAATAATTATTTGTATATAAAACCATGTTACAACTTTACCATGTGTTCGAAAGAGGCGTTCAATATTCGAGTTGGACTCGAAAAAACTTATTGAATTCAAATTAGGTTATTGACTCGGTTTAGAGACTACCAAATTAAAAACCAAAATAAAGTTATATATATATTATTTTCATATAGTTATATACTAGTCTAAGAACCCCGCGAATTTCGCGGGTGACTTAACACAAACATTTTATTATTTAATAGTATTACATAAACTATTAAAAGATTATTTTTTTTATTTCTTGTTTGCAATTTCTTTTTTATTCTAGTTTTATGGTAATTTTTGTCTTAATTGTTTTTTTAATTATGTTATTTTGTTATAAATTTATTATGTTTATAATCTAATAAACAAAATTAAATTAAAATAACTGATTTATTAATTATGACATGGGTTTTATCCGACAATGAGACTCTTGTGCAATTGGCGTTGACATGACGTGCTAAAGCCCATAGGGGCTTTATTCCACACCACCCATCCTAAATGAAAGACGCTACTGAATGGCACAACAGTTGACAAATGTAGCGGCAATTAACTAACTAAAAATAGTTATTTATAGTTGAACTAATAAATTATATTACCAAACAGTGTTGACATAGTCTTTGGAATGAAAGACACATCCCGCTACTTATGTTAATATAAAATCACAATGAAGAGTAAAGAAAGAACAACAAAACATCACAAGTCGTTAAAAATTTCTTTATACACCACATTTGTAATCTCGTATTTTATATACGTGTCAACTTCGATAAGTTCATCATGAGTAAACGGGCCGATATGTTATATGTGTAGCTTCTTGCTAATTTGAATATAAAATTAAAGAACAAAAACTACATATGCAATATTGGAAAGGGACTTATTCCATCAATAATCAGAATGTGTCTTCTATTCCAAAAGTCATGTACACTTTGAACTTTTTAGATCAAACTTCTTACCTATTCTGATCTAAGAGAATCTGGATTTCTTCATGAAACTAAAATTAGAGATCTAGATTTTATAGTGCTTACTCATGTATAATTCAACCTAGTTGTCAACCTCTTCAAAATTTTAAAAATAATTATCCAAATTTGTATTAGAATAATAATATGTTTGACCTTAAAAAGTCAGCCTATAATAATTTCAATACTCTTTCCAATTGAAATGAACGGAACAACAACCAAAGCCAATACTAAAAATAACAAAAATGCAAGTTATAAGAAACATGTTGGAACCGCTAGAATCCTGAAAGTTTATTTTTTAAATTGCAATGCCTATATTACATGTTAGTTTCCACGATGTAGCAAATATGAACCCGAGACCGATAAACGCAGTAGAAAGATTCCAAAATGTGATACGTCGTTAGCAATTATAACAACCACCGGCAAAACAACCATGCTGCACCCACCACCGATATAAGGGAAAGTGTGGCCAAAAATCCAAAATGTGATACGTCGTTTGCAGTTATAACAACACCCAATATTATTGACTCTGCTAAGCTGGCAATTGAAACCTCGGTTGCCCCGATAAGATTTGCTTTAGAAGGCGGGATCTCAGTTTGTAGAATCTGTGACCCGATTACTTCATACGACATGTGTCCCAGTCTTGATAACACCTGTATATTAGTTGTTTTTTATATATAACCATTTTAGAGATTTGATAATGGTAGCTTATTAAAATGCCAATGTCACACAGTGATAGCATAATTAATGGGCTTTTTTCTGATGCGAAAAAGATCACAACTTCCATTAGAGATGGCAATTTTAAGGTCTTAATATGAAACTGGCCAAGGATATAAATTACTAATAACAGGTCAAACGGGTCAATAGCCGATGGAAAGGTGTTTACAATCTCCTATATTGAAATGTTTAAGAGGTAGATCACAATTTCATTAGTATTATATTTAATGTATTAATACCAGTTATTAAAAAAAGTACAAAAACAATGTTGGTAGGTCACTCTAATTTGTTTTGACACATTACCCAGCACACAACCAACTTGTCTTTTATGCTAGCTGTAAATTCCATATGTTTTTGTGTGTGTGTAGATATAAGAAAAGTAGACTTACAATAAAACCAAGAAAAAACAGAAGTGCGGTATGATTTGTAAGAGCTCCACTCCAATAGACGCCGACCGCCTTTGTAAGAACTGAAGCTTGCAATATGAATCCAGCTGCTCCAGCCTACAACTTGAAATTCATTACAACTTCGTAGCATTTTCATCTTTCACAATTATATTGTTTTAAGGAAATGATTCAATAAATGGATCAATTTTAGTTATGTTTTTATCTCTGAAGGGTCAAATGGGTTAATCAAAAAGAGCCAGCGGGTCAGCCCAACGGCCCCAACCTGACCCAACCCATTTTGATGAACCTATACAAAACCCACCCGTTTTGCTACCTCTAGTTTAGAATTTAGGATGTCCTCAGAAATATACGAAAGCCTGGGAATATAAGTATACAATAAGTAAAAAAGAAGCCTACCTTTAAAATACCAAGGTGCTTGAACATTTGAGCAGACATGAATGTTGCTCCAACAACCATAAAAGCACATAAGCAACTAAAGCCTACAATAAGAGACAGACTTAAACCTTTAAAAAAACATATCATGTTAAAACCGTCATTTGGCATGATTTCAGTTTTTATTCTTTTTAGATTCTGCTTCCAATTGCATAACATACCATGCGTGATGAGTTTAATATAAAAGATAGATATCTTTAACCATGAATAATCAGATAACCATAAGCATGATGAGTTTAACAACCTTCATTATCGCTAACGACCAACGTCTGTGCCTCCGTCTTCCGTTGGTCTTCCTCCAACAACTGTCACTGCATCTTCCAGAAACAAAAATCCACAAAAAAAAAAAATACAAATTAGTTAAATTAAACACAAACCATAGAATACCAAATCATCCAAATTAGTTTCAAACTCTCTTACCAAAGTTTGCTACATATTACTTATCATAAATCGATTAATCATTGGAGATGAACCTGCGATGCTACTCGATTCCTACTTTTGATAAGAAAATGAATGTTAGTCGATCGGATTTGCGAAAAGAAAAAAAACACATAAAAATAAAAGCGTGTATAAATGATCATAACAGTTAATGAACAGTTTATTTTCTTTTCTTTTGTTTGATTGAAAAGTACATGTAAATGAATCATAGGCAAGTACATAATTTGAGAAAACCCTAAAGCAAAACAGCAAACCCATCTTCAGAAAAAACAACGACCAAACTTACCCCAGCGACAACCTATTCGAGAACGTCGACCAGGTACACACCTCTGTTGCCGGAACATTCTGTTTGAAACCACTGCCACCGCTAGGACTTAGCCACATTGCCATCATACAGCAGCTCTGATCCACACTAAAAACCATCGCTGGAATAGTCGTGATTTGTTCCGGCGAAAGCGATAGAGAAAGAGACTAAAGCCGATGCCCTGCATGGTCAGACATCATCATCACTATCGTTCTCCCACATTACCTTAAATTATGGATCTAGAGAAAAGCTTGCGTTGATGCACACATTCAGTCAACTAAAACCACATAAAGCTTGATCCAATAAACATAAGTATATGTGACAACTTGCCTTGTTGGAAAGAAAAACCAATACCCAAAATGCCTTTAAATAGTGGATCGAACAAAAGCTTGCCTTGTTGGATTCATAAATGCAATGGCTTAAAAGATCCTTCTACATCCCAGTTGTCCACAAACAATTTGTATGCTGTTATACATTAGCATTCTAAATAAATAAAAATCAAAAGAATTTAAGAAACATAAATAATAATCATAATATGAATGAAAAAAAGGGATAAAGGACATACATCCATAGTAGTGGCTATGCAGTTAATCTCGGCGCTATAGCGGTGCTATAGCGTCGATATCTCGGTTATCGGTGGTAGCCCAAAAAATCGTTTTGTAATATCGGCATTATCTCGGCCATTGACAATATTGACGATATCTCCGATATTTAGTAAAATCTGTAGCGGCTGTATTTTTTTTATACAAAAGTGAAAAGTGCATTAAAAGGTCAAAATTTCACATTTTTTATACAAAAGTGCATTTCACAGTAAAAAAAAACTACCTTTAAATGGTGCAAAAACTCCTCACGCAGGCCCGGTTATTTCGGAGTTGCATTCGTGTCGGCAGGACATGCGGAGCTGCATTGGGAGCCTGTAGAAAGTTGGATGATGATATGTATAATGTATCAAGGTAGAATTACTTCTTTGGCCTTTAGAAATAGCTTCTCCAATACAAGTATAGCTTTGACTTTATATCATGCCAATCAGCTCCTTAAAAGAACGATGATTCTTTAGTGACTCATAACCACCAGGTCCTGTACCCGGTCTTTTAGCAGGATCAATATTCTGCATCATAATTTTTCATAATTTAAGTTAGTCTAAACTCAGCTAAAGTTGTTAATCTAAAAAAGTCAGGAGTTATATAACATATTGAACAAATCAAATGCAAAAAGTTGCTATGGTTTAAGCGCATCAATCATCGACTTTTTCGACAACCGGTCTGCATTCAATAAAAGCTTCTCCATTTTCTGTAAACAAAAAACCATAACACACAATCAAAGAAAACTAAACACAAGCAAACAAACATCAGACATTCACTCAGACATTTCATCAAACACCTTGTCTACATTCAACCAGTAATCATATTCTCAATCCCTACTGTTTGTAATTAGATTTCTTATAAAAATACTTGATCTATATATATGTATATATTAAAGTATATAGATGCAAACAAATCATAATTACTCAATTAAAACTCTACCATATCATACATCACTATAATGTATAACAACTATAACGATTACTTGAAACGACTGATGGGATAATTGTTTCGAATGATAATTGAGACATACATAATCCACGAAATCATCAACTGATAACACACCGAAAACAAAAAACATGAATAGAATAAACAAAATACCTAAATCAATTTAGGAAAACGATATATAAATTTCGAAACAAATAACACTTTCTCCCTAAAGTTTTAGGGCTTTTGATTATTACAAAGAAAAACATATAGAATACATGAGATTAACGGAATAAACTATACTAATAAGTAGAATATATGATGGATTATGTTGAAACATGTACCGATTGAAGAATTAATTGTAGAAATGAAACGACAGAGAGGAATCCGGTGAGTTACTTTGTGGAATTACAGTCCTTTCCGTTGATCCATCTATCTGCAACATCAACAAAGAAACCTGCAAATTGCAAATAAACACATCAATAACCAAAATAAATATGCACTACAGATATTCCGCATCAGGACCCTCTACCCAAAAAAAGACCTGAATAATAAGGAAAAGAGTAACCTAAACCCCAAATACAACAATCAACTAAACGAAACAACAAACTACCAAATTCAACACTTTCGACAAAAAATAAAAGCAAATAACTATAGCTACTTGAAAAAACTAAAGCATATCACATAAATCATGCGCAGATTAACAATCACCTAAAAAATCGCACCAACCTGAGGCAAAAACAAAAAATTTCATATATTAAACAAAACAAATAAGTAGATCGAAAACACAATAGAAAAGAAACGAAAGTAATTTCAGCAAAAACTAACCCGAATAAAGAGAACTACTGATGAGTTCTAGGTTTCTGGTTAGAAGCGTGTAGATCGGATTATACGATGAATAGCCACAGATGAATTACCACATAACGAAATAGGATGAGAGATCAGATTATAAAATTATAAGATGATACACACTGATTATCAAAATACAATTCTACCAAATCTATAAGAATACCAAAAATCTTCATATAAATCTAACAATGGGATAGATTCAGTGTAGGAAACATACATACGACTCCGATTGAGAAGACTCCACTTGTTTGCTCAACTTGAGATGATAGAAGATCTTCAAGCTATTAAAGACAAATCAATGAAAATATGAATGGAATTTTGAAATCTTACAAAGATCAAAACACGAATCATAAGAGCTTTACGAATTTCTTCTTCCGATGGTCAAGAAATCAATGGTGGGAAACAATATTTTGAGTTTGATAAATCGCCATTAGGGTTTGAGTTTGAGAAATCAACAGAAGATCCATTGGCTTATTTTTTTTCTTCGCATCTAGGGTTTGACTTTGAAAAAGATGAATTTAAGAAAGATGAAACGTATACAGGCGAACAATTAGGGTTTGGATTGATTGGAGAGAGAGGATGAGAAGCCGCGTGAATTAAAAAGAAAGAGAAATGCCAGTCCCGCTCAAAAACCTAATTCTCTGGCCAAAGAGTATTGTCACATCAAGGTCAAATAGTCAACATTATTTTACTTTAGTATAAGAGATAGATTCTCATATTATATAAATATTATCGAATTCAATTTTTTTTTTTTCAAATTCGAATTCGTTTCTATATTATTCAACTTTTCAAATACAAATTAAAAGTGGGTCAATTTCAATATTATTTTTAAATGTAAATTTGGAAACAAAATCAATTGCATTAAAATTGAACCTTTATAGAGAATGATGTCTAAATATAAATCTCCGTGAAAAGTATATCTTTGAAATTGATGGATTCATAGATGAGTTGCAAGCCATGATGCCTGCTTCTAGAAAGTTTCCCGCTGGTTTGCGGGTGCTCGTTGTTGATGATGATCGAACATGTCTCATGGTCCTAGCGACCACCTTAAGAAAGTGCAATTATGAAGGTATTTTTATTGCACACACCAACTGTTTTGTTTGTGAAGTTTGTTTTTTGTTTTTGAATTGGGAATCATCTATTCTTATATGGGAAGTTCAAAAAGAAAAGGTTATATCGATTCATTCATTCATAAACAGCAGAGGTTTGATTATTTGCAGTGACCAAATGCGATAGAGGAGAGGCGGCATTATCCTTACTGAGGGAAAATAAAAGTGGGTTTGATGTGGTTATTAGTGATGTTCACATGCCAGACATGGACGGATTCAAACTCCTTGTGAACGTTGGCCTTGAAATGGACCTTCCTGTTATAAGTAACTCAATTGCTGCTCTTTCATTACACTTTTTCATATTCTACTTAACTTCATCATCCACTTGTTAACTTCATTCATTGGCAACCAGTGATGTCCGCTGATGACAGCAAGGATGTAGTTATGAAGGGGGTTACTCACGGGGCCTGTGATTATCTAATAAAACCTGTGCGTATAGAGGCATTACGTAACATCTGGCAGCATGTGGTTAGAAAAAAGAAGCATCTACAACCCTCCTCCGATGATGGTGAGAAACAACCCAAATACTCCGCTTCCGCCAAGAGAAGGAGACACGACGAGGAGGAAGAGGATTCTTCCTCTGTGAAGAAGCCTCGTGTTACTTGGACCCAACAACTTCATCAACAGTTTCTTGCAGCCGTTATTCAACTTGGATTCGACAGTATGAGTTTTTCTTTGTTATTTATCACAATCAGAAAGAATTCTATTTGTATTCATAACTTTAACGTTTCTGAATATATAGAGGCTGTCCCGAAGAAAATTTTGGACCTCATGAATGTTCCGGGAATAACACGAGAAAATGTTGCAAGCCATCTTCAGGTAAACTTATGGGTTGGTCGTCCAAAGCCACCAAAAGTGTTTTTATTTAAATCGTCTTCTTCACAAAATTATTATGTTGATAGTCCAAGAATAGTCTTTGTAAAACATGTTTAATCATATATAAAATTCAAAGCAAAAAGTGTTACATGGCCTTTTCCAGTTTGACCTTGATGTTCTTTGCTTCCTATAGAAAATGCTAACAGCTTGAGTTGTGTGCAGAAATTTCGGCTTTATCTTAGAAAACTTAAGGCGGAGCAATTGGATGGGATGAAAATGAAGCAAGATGCAGGCTATGAGTTTGATCTTGATTCTATAGCAGCCGTTGGTCAAGTCCAAGCTGCCGCGGGGGCTCTTGGCAGGCCAGGAAACTCACTAGTTGACCAACATGGGTCCTTTCTTCATGGTATGCCTTCTTTCACGGGCATGCATAATAGCCAACCTCTGATTCCTATGCATGATGCCTTGAGACGACAGCCTGTTTTACCCTCATCTCTATTGGATATTCCGGGGAGTCATAGAACCCTCCAACACATAGAAGCCACACAAGGGTTTGTTTCAGGTTATGATCTTGTGAATCAAAACAGAACACATGCTTCTTGGGGTTTACAAGACTCGTCTCACCATGGATTGAATAACTATGCTTTGGGTAATCAGGTAACTTTCTCGGCGGGGGAAGGTCCTATTGTCCAAGGGGTAAATGATCTCTTAACCGCAATCCTTACACAGGTTTGCTATGATTGTTTTTAGTGGTGTCAAAATGGGCGGGTCGGTCAAAATGTAGTTTATTTTTTTAGACAAGACATGGGTCAAAATTACCTTCTTCTTTATCTTTGTATTGACGTAACATATTTCTTATGGACTTGCCATTTTCTGGTGTTGAACAGCAGCAACAAGACATCGGAGACGTAGAAGATGAGTATGCATACGATTCGGATAATCTCCCAGAGTAAGGAAGCAGGATGTTATGCTTCAACTTTAGACATTTCTAGTACATACTGATGAATTCTGGAAGATTTATAATCTTTTTATCATCATAGAACAGTTCAAATGTGCTAGCTTATCTGCAGATATATTAAACTTGTTTGCATACTCTGAAACCTTAGTAATAACCCAACTTTGTGAATTGGCTTTAAGATATATCATTCCACTGGGCTCGTCCCCAGAAATCACTAAGAATTTGGGGGCCTTTGTGTTTAAATTTTAAAACATTATTGAGTTTAGAGAAGTTTGGTTTATTTGTTTACTAGGTTAGAACCCCGTGTAATACACGGGTTGAATAAATGTAATTTCATATACTAATTTTTTAAATAAACCAAACTATCAATCACGAAAACCAAAATTTCTATTAATATATTATTTATTTTTCCTTTCATTAATTAAAAAATATTTTGTCGATTTTATTACTTAATTCATTAATCAAATTGTATATAACTTTCAATATTATCTAATATATAAAATTAATAAAAAAAAATTATTTCTAACATATGTTATATAATTTTAATTACTTATGTAAATTGAAATTGATACTTATCATAATTATTCGAATTTGAACAATTAAGTTGGGACAAATACGTTTTAGACGGGAAATTCATAAAAAGTGTCATACGTCCACCATTTGATTTCTTTTATTATATGGTAGTATAGATATAGAATAATTTATAAGGTATAATTTCATTAGTGAATCATGATTGTGAGCATTGGCGAAGTATAGAAGGGGCAGGAGGGGCACCCGACCCCCCGAACTTTTCGCTTAGTAGTGTTATATATGTAGTTTTCGTATAGAAATTTTTGGGTATATACGTTTTCAACCCCCAGGTTCCATAGAAATTTTTTGGTATATACGTTTTCGACCCCCGGTCATTCGGGTCAAGCTTCGCCACTGACTGTGAGCGTTTGATATAATATTTACTTATCTTTTCTTTCACAAAATCAGGAACGAAATAAAATCGAGTTTGTAATAGAATATAATTTTTTTCATCAATTTGTGACCAACACTTAATTTTAATTTTAATGTATTATTTATTTAATTCCTTAGGACTCGTTATAAATTGTACTAAACTTACATTTTTTTTCTTTCTTATCTTTTTTTTTGGGTAAAGGGTTACCCCGGTGATTCTATTAAAATGCAACCGCAATTAAGTACAAGTAGTGAGGATGTGTTCCACACTAGTTCATATACAGGACATGCCCCATATATGTATATCAAACAAAAAACAAAAGACCAATGACACCCCATAACCTAGCCTACTATACATCATGAAAAGATTCTAGTAGACAAACCAACGCAAACCACAAGACAAAATCTCAACCACCATCATCAAAGATAAAGTTGCCACAAAGCAGCAACCCCTTCAAACGAACATGAAATAGCCTATCCATTAGAGAATTTGGTAGAAGAGGTGCTTGCCCCTGCTTTTGAAGAAAAATAATGAGTACCCGATGTCATAAATTCACTAGTTTCATTTCTTCCTCATCCGATTCCTGCCTGTCACTCGACTGTCACTCCTTCTTCTCCACTCGACCCACAGTGGTACCTTCTTGATTACCATCGTCGTCTTTAAGACTATCAAAAGGGTTCGACGTTGAAACCTGATTAAAATTCGGATTTTCAAAGACGATTTCGGTTTAGGTTTGACAACTGGACGATAGACTAACTTAGGCTTTTGATTTTTCATATGAAGCCCTTGATTATTAGCTTTCTTCTTTTTGGCACCCACGACCTGAAATTCATCATTATTCCTCTTCTCAGTATCCCCAATCGAACTTACCTGAGGGTTCTTAGGACACGAGCTGTCTTCATGACCGAAAACACAGCACGATGAGCACCTTAAAGGCTCCCAATCATATTCAATCTTAACCTCCGCCATTGAATGGCCATTACCATCCAAAGATGGGATTGCAACAGTAACACTCTTCTTTAAATCAGCCCCTGCCTGTACCTCAATAAGTGCCCTAGCATAGCTGCTTCTTCCCCAAGATTCCGTACACATTGTGGCAGTATACGAGTCCAACATTTTAGGCACCCCAATCTTCGATGCAAGTAGACTAAGCCCATCCTCAGTAAATGCCGCTAAAGGCACATCATGCATCTTGACCCAAACTGGAATAGATTTCAGATCCTCTTTTTCCAACTTGGTAGAGGCAGACCACTGTTTCAAAATTATTCGAACATTTCTTATCATCCACGGTCCATCCTCTAACATTTGGTCCATCCCTTCTTTAGTTTTGAACTTAAAGAAAAAGAACCCGTGTGCATTCATCATAAGTCTTGACAGCCCATATTTTACCCAATTGTTCTTTGCATAAAAATCCACCACAGGAAATGCCAGTCGTTTACCCAAAAAGTACCCGTACAAAGTATTCGCATACCTGTCAGTAACTTGTTTAACTGAAGACAATGGAATCACTACATCAGCTCCATCAACTTCCTCACTCGATTCCATCACCCTGAAATTCACCTTCACAGTCTCTTTTTTATCCTTTACTACATTAGCAAAAGATAATCGTTCCACAGAACCCGAACCTGATGGTTTCCCTTTATCAGCCGCACAAGATGTTCCACTATGTTCTGAAGATGGCGCATACCCCATGGTAGTATGAACAATCCCTGCACTTTCCGAATCTGATCGCAACTTCTCCACAGAGATTGGAACAATAACCTTTGACAGTTCATCGATTAAATTAATCTTACGAGGTTCAGATGGAACCTGATTTGTACCCCGTCGAGGAAGCCATGTGTTACCTTCAACATCCATAACTCGATTGGCCCAGCCTTCAAACGAGAACGAAGATTTGCTACCGTCATAATGTTGAAAGACCTCATGTGTCTTATGATCATCCATACGAATCAAAAACAACTCTCTCCAATAATACGAAAGACAGCCGAAGCAACCAGAAACCCGAGCACCAAAAAAACAACGAACAAACCGAAAGTAAAACCCTAATCTAGCAATGCCCTATCCCATGAATCTTGCAAATCAGATAGTGATAACTATCAGATCCGAACGAACCACAGAAAGATGAGGGCGGCGATAATTCTTTAAAACAAACCCTAATTACATACGAACCTTGCAATGAACAGAATCAGTACTAGGGCAAGAAAGCCGATTACCAACCTGTTAATCGGAAGAGATACGATGACATTTAGGGTTTCAGGAGTTTGAAATCGCCGACGCTAGAGAGAGAGCATTAGGGTTTTTTTTCTTTCTTATCTTTTGTGACTAAAATAAAACAATCACAAAAACTTTAAATAGCTTTACGACTCATTTATTAATGAAAATAAATTTTAGTTTATCTATTAGCATGTGGTATATAATTTTAAGAGTTAATTACATAGTTAGTCCCTGTAGTTTGCACAAAGTAACATACTTAGGTACTAATAGTTTAAAATCACGTTCTAGGGTATTAAGTTTTCATTTTGTAACATTTGGAGGTATTAACGTTATTTTTAGGTTTAAAATCACATTCTATTAGTACCTAAGTATGTTATTTTGTGCAAACCACAAGGACTAACTATGTTAATACCCTAGAATTTAATACCTCCAAACGTTACAAAATGAAAAGTTAATACCCTAAAAGGTGATGTTAAACTATTAGTACCTAAGTATGTTATTTTATGTAAACCACAAGGACTAACTATGTAATTAACTCTAATTTTAATTTTAGTTTATTATCTATAAGACGTTGATGTGTGTAAAATACAACATATAAATTACATCAAATGAGGCATAAAACTAACCCTTTTTAAGTACTAATGTTGGAAAAAGAGTGTTTTTGTCTTCCTTTTGTATTTTCAGGATTAAATGAGCTCAAATTCACAAAAGAAGCAAAAAGACAGCTAAATCTAACATAAATACAAGAAAAGGAACATAAGTGGATTACCCGACCCCTCAACAGCATCCTCCCAAGCAAAATAGAGAAGGCAGAAGACTGAACACGCCCCGTGCTCAGCCAGCACTGGGCCGTGCCCAAGAAGCAGCAGAAAAGACAAACCTATAGAAGCTTCTATTGCCCACCACGGGGTCGTGCCCAGTGAACACGGGGGCGTGGCGAAAGTACAGCAGGCGCATTAATTGTAATTGCGAATTACAATTGATGAAGAGAGAGAGTGTCAGACAGGCACGGGGCCGTGTCCAGCGGACACGGGGCCGTGCCCAGCCTTCTGTTCGGCCTATAAATAGGAGTGCTTGGTTTCATTGCAACTCATCCCTTGGCACACCACATCTCTCACAGTTCATCCACCACCCACCACCACCATAACACCATCATCCACAACCATCATCCATTGTCCATCATAGAGTGTGTGAGTCGTCTCGGGATCCAAGATTGATCGTAAGAGTTCTTGACAATCAAGGCCATGTTTGCCTAAGTCTCTTACATCACTTGGTGAAGACAAGTGTTTAGTATAATACTTTTTATTTTTAATCTTTTGCACTTTTTTTTTGGTTTTGTATTAATGACTTTAATAACTAGTTGCTTATGTTGAAGGTGATCTTTACTTATCGTTTGTCTGTGGTGTCTTGGCATTATTTTACTGTCTATATAAAATAAAAGATTTTCACCATTCATATCTCCACGGTCTATATGGAGGTATGTTGGCTACCTGGTCGGGGGTTAAGGGAACGGTTTGGTAAGGGTCTTGCCCTTGTTCAGCGTTTAGAGGTCCTGCAAGGGACCTGGGTCAAATTTAGTAGGATCTCCTTCAATACCCATAGGTATTGGATGGCGGGGATCCAAACTCTTTGACCCCCTCATAAGTTAACTACTATTAATACTATAACCTGGCTATTTAGGATTGTATCCCTGCTGACTCAGACTACTTAGTCGAGGGTAACGTCACCTCCAAAAGAGGGGCCTACCATAATTTGCATTAATAACTTAATTCATTATCTTTCAATAATCCGACCCTTTAGGATTGTGTCCTTGCTGACTCAAACTACTGGGTTGAGGGTAACGTCGCCTTCAAAAGAGGGGCCTACTACAATAACTAAGATAATCTCTTAAACAAGTGCAAAAGTGCGAAAATAATCAAAGGTTATACTAATACACGAGTCGGATCCAAGTGACTCATCTTGTCTATCTGTTTTTATTTTTTTTATTTTATTTTTCAGCATTTAGTTAGTTTTTATTTTCTTAGTTTAAAAATCTTTTCTAACATTTTGATTTGGTTAGACGTTGAGGATAAACCGGTACTAAAAGCTCTTGTGTCCTTGGACGACCTCGGTATCTTACCAACACTATACTACGTCCACGATGGGTGCACTTACCCATATGTGTGTTTAGTGTTAGTAAATATCGTGTTTTATAAATTTAAAACTTGGCTAAAAGTGTAAAAATGGCTTAAAATATACATCTAAAATATATTACACCTAACGCACATCAAGTTTTTGGCGCCGTTGCCGGGGACACAAGGATTTTAAGAAAGCTTAAAATCGACGGCCTAATCAGTTTTTCAAAACCTTTTTAAAACGCGCGCACATTTTTCTGCATTTTAGTTTAGTTTGCATTTACAGTAGCCTGAACACGAGGCCGTGCTCACTGAACACGCCCCCGTGCTGCATATTTTTAGTTAGATACCCAGATACAGAGTCTGAACACGGGGCCGTGCTCACTGAACACGCCCCCGTGCTCAACGAGACCAGTAACTTTAATTAAAACGCCCAGATATAGATCCTGAACACGGGGCCGTGTTCACCCAACACGGGGCCGTGTCCAGCCTTCTGTTTCCGTCTTTGTTTTTGTTTTCTGGTCCCGAGACTCAGTTGTGGTCTGCTGAGTGATTCTTATGGATCAATACTCAGGAGGTTACAACTACACCTATGAGGAGGATGATTATATGAGAGACTATTGCACTAATTGTGGAAACCCGCACTCGGTACAATATTGTAACTTGTTTCAACCATCCACTTCATACAACCATTATGAGGAGCCCTGGTATGAGCCATCGACTTCATACACATCCTATGAAGACCAAAGGTATGAACCTTCTCCCTCATACTCATATTTTGATGAACCAAGGTATGAGCCTTCATACTCATACTTTGAAGATTCAAGATATGAGCCACCACCTTCATACACTTATTATGAGGAACCATGGCGTGAACAACCCACCTCATATGAGTACTATGAAGAACAAAATTACGACCCTTATCCATCATATACTTACAATGAAGAACAATGGTGTGTGTTGGTGCAGTTGTCTGTCGACTACATCTTCGTTCGAGTCTTAGGTTAGGGCTGATTGTATAGTGAACGGAAATCGAGAACATATGTATTTGATAGGTCCGCTTATGTGTCATATATGTAGGTTCGCTCATATGATCATAAGCTTGAAGGTTCGCTTATTTGATCATATGAGGTTCGCTTATATTGACATGTCCATATAAGCGAACCCATGACTCTTATATATAGGTATGTCATTTGAGCGGATCTAGTAGAACAGTGGTGTGTGTGAAACGGCGAAGCCCTGCCTGTTTGTCTCCGGAACTTGTATATTTGTCAGATAATCAATAAAGGAGACGTTAAGTAGTGAAATCAAGCTGAACAAAGACTAAATCAATGAATTCCGCCTCTGATTTAGTCTAAACACTCTTCTGATCGACTCGTCAGGTCGTCTAACGATCCTACATGTGGTATCAGAGCTCAGGAGGAAGAGTTCTTACCGTTTAGCTCGTTTTCGCTCAAAAATTCTGATATCTACACCTTCTTTTATCAGTTCAGGGAGTTTTAACGGTCAAAATTGAACCAAAATTTCACAGATTGTGTATTATTGAACATAGACAAACCCTTGAAAGTTTCGGACCAAATTACGGACTAAAAATGGGTCAAAACTGCTTCGAACTTAGGTCCGCTTATTCGGACAGTGGATAGGTTCGCTTATTCAGACACATCGTAGTAGATTCGCTCCAAATTGCACCTAGGTTCGCTCAACAGATCCGCTTTTAGATACGTATTGAGTATAGGTCCGCTCCAAATTGCACTAAGGTTCACTCTTCAGGTTCGCTTGAGGGTACATCTTTCTGGTTCGCTCTTTGGGTTGCTGAACTGGTTCGCTCATTGGATTATAATCTGGTTTGTTTTTGAGGTTGTTTACTGGTTCGCTTCTAGTGTTTGTTTCTGGTTCGCTCTTAGGGTTGTTGACAGGTTCGCTCTTGAGGATTGTTTCTGGTTCGCTCCTAGCTGGTTCGCTTATTTGAACACTAGTTGGTTCGCTTTTGTGGATTTGACTAGATTCGCTTTTGTGAACCTGATTAGATTCACTCATTTGATCGTCACTATTTCGCTTTTGTGAACAACAAAGACTTGTCGGGATTTTTAATTGATGGACAAGATGTTTGATGAAGAAGAAAATTATTATTTTGAGAAATTTAATGATTGTCATCGAGGATTTATTGATGAGAGTTATAAAAATGTGAAAAAGGATGGATGGGTTAAAAGGTTTAAATATTTTGCATGCTTGCAGAATGAAACTTTGGAAGAGTTAGAAAACCGATATGGAGTCTTACTTGAATACTTGAAAAAACATGAGATATTTCTATCAGATGGTGAAAAGATAGAAAAGTTTGCAGATGCATTACCTGTTGAATGGAGTGAATGTTTGGAAAATTTAAGGAATGATTCAAATTTTTCAAAATTACATCTAAACAAATTCATCAGCAAACTTAAAACTCATGAAGTTGAAAGTAGAAAGAAAAGAAAAGATATGATTAAAGTGTTGGAAAATCATGTGTTGGGTTTGGGTTTAGATGTGATTGAGGAGTTGATCAAAAGGATAGTTGAATGTGTTAGGGCAAAATATGTGATGAAATACGATTTTAAGAGAGGTTGGTATATATATGTAAATGAAAATCCTCTTGATTTCGTTAAAATATTTTGTGCAGGTACAGTCAGGGCAAATGAAAAGGAAGCTTCAAGTGCTGAGGAATCTGCAAAGTTTGGATTGTCAAGTTGTGAATCAATGTGCTCTAAGTGTGACAGCTTCAAGACTGACTATGACAAACTGTTGAAGAATGCGGAAAGTTTGACATCAGAAGTCAAGAAGTTGAAAGATGAAAAACAAACTGATGAAAAACAGATTCTTATGGTTCAGGGTATTTGTGAGAAACTGAAAGTTGAAAACAACAAACTGTTAAGTAATTTTAACAGTTTGACATTGAAAAATCAGAAGTTTGAAGAAAAGATTAAAAATTGTGAAATTGAAAAATCAAAAATTGAGAAAGATTTTCAAAATCAAATGAAAATTCTTGAAGATGGGAGAGATGTGTTTAGCAAAAACAACATTGAAAAACAGAAAATGATAAATTCCCATCTTCAGAAAATTATAAAATTGGAGAAAGAAGGTGAATGTGCTAAAAAGAAAATCAAAGAGTTGGAAAAAGAGCTTGAAAGCAAACAGAAATCTTCAGAAGATTTGGATTTCTGGATAAAGCTTGAGAATAAGAATTTGAAAGCTAATGAAACGAAATTTCAGGAACAGATAAAAGCTTTGGAAAATGAAAAGTCTGTTCTTGAAAATGTGAAGAATGAGAATGAAAATTCAATCAAGTCTCATCTTGTTAGAATATCTCAACTTGAAAACGAAGCTGTGAATTCCAGGAGCAAGATTGATGAACTTGAGAAGAAATTGATAGGTTTTGTGACTAAATCAGACAGTTTGAATTTTCCCTGTCCAAAACCAATCAATTCTGTTTCAATAAGTGACGATGTCACAAACTTTGACAATGTCAAAGTTGAAGATTGTGATGTGAAATCTGATGTTGAAAATAAAAAACTTGAAAAACAAAAATTATTTTTAAAAACAAAAGAAAAGTTTCAGAAAACTGTTCTGCAATCGACTGAAAAGGGAGAATGCTCTAAGCAAAAACCTTTGAAGAAGAAAGTGGAACAGAAGCAAAAAGATAATAAAAGTTCATCAGATCGATCATCCAATCGCAATGAAAAATTACAAAAGTAAAAATTGAAAACTCAAAAAGTGTTGGTAATAAGTGGTGCAGGTCGGACCACAGTGCTGAAAAGTCAAATCCAGCAAACATGAGGAAGGAATATCACCAAGCCAGACAATGCTATGATCTGAGCGTTTGGTGTGAAGGTGGTATACGGTACGATAACAGAGTGTGTTACCGATGCGGTTATCAAGGACACATTGCTGTTAACTACCGGAATTGGAGTTATGAGACCGGAAGATGTTACAATTGCCAAATCAAAGGTCACATTGCCAGAGAATGCCCAAGGAAATCGAATGACAGATTGAGGGTTAATTCTCAAAGAGTGGCAAAGATTCCAGTCAAAGTCAAGCCCCATGAACAGAAGGTTCTAAAACCTAAAGTTCAAGATCAGACAAGTCAAGAAAAGAAAGTTAAACTTTCACAGGGGCAGAAAGACAGACTGAGGAAAAAGAGGAAGAAGGCGAGAGAGTATCTCGAGAAGATTTTGTCCTCAGGTTCACCGAACAGATCGAATAAGAGTTCTGATGAATCAACTTCCGCAAATGCAAAGTCAAGCAAGACGAATTCATCAGATACAAGTCTGAGGACAAAAGAGGAAAAGAAGAAGATGAAAGGTGTCGGCGATGAATCTGGCTCATCTAAGTCAGACAAGCCACACTCAGGCAATGATTCTGGTTCGTCAAAACCAGAGGAGCCAGTGGTTGAGGTAAAAAAGGAGAATTCAGGTTTAACAATGGATGATGCAAATTTTCCACCATTGTTGAACAAGAATTCGAAATCACCCAAGGACCGTCAGGCTTGGGTGAATCTGTTTAAATGAAAAACCTGACTTGCCGGAGTTCCCGGGTTGGTAAGCGTGGAACATGAATCGGTATATTTCTTGAGAAATTTCACTTTGGTGATTTTTCGCCTCAAATGTGGTAAATCAGGGACATTAAGTTGTACTTGATTTTCTACAAATGTTGTTTGGGTTTTGAAACAGAAATTGTAAAATCTGTCATGCGTGTGTAGAAAACAATGTGATGAGTAACCCCGAACCTACAAATGTTTGGTAAACAAACTAATTTTTCCGGAAAAACCATTTTGATTAAAATAAACATAAGTGTTTTGAGATCATAATGGGAATATAGTTTGTTGAGAGGGGGAGTTCTGATTGTTTACGTCAAGTGGATGGCGAATCGAAGCAATTCGATATCATGTTGTCAATTTTTTGTACAGTTTGTTTCAAATTTTCCCAGAAAATCAAAATTGAAACATATTTTGATTTTAGGGGGAGTAAAATTTTAAAAAAATTAGAAAATTTGAAAATGCCAAAAACATTGAAAAATTAAAAATGAGTTTTTGGTGCGAATAAGAGGAAATGATAGTACATCAGCTAGACTGGCACAGTACGCTAAAGATTTGTAATGTATAAATGCAATTAAGCAGTCTCGCTAAAGATGTGTCAGTAGGTTTTCACAGAATTAGTAGATCAGTTTGGGATATAAACATAAATTTCACTTGCATCTACGTGGGGAACACCTCCAGGATATATAGGTAACCCCTGAAATCCTGTTTGAAGGGTCCCGTATTCTGAGATACTAGGTCTTTATGCTCAGTGATATCTGGGGTATTATCCCGGGACTTCTGCTGTATGGAAGTACTGACCTAGTCCCCGGATAATACTTTCTGCAAAAAGCTTTGAAATACAAGCTCGCCCTCAGCAATTTGATTAAACAATAAAATTGATAATCTTTGCTGTTGTAAATAAAAGATCCTCTAAAGGGGACACACCTTAAAGTCGAAGCCGTCATCTCTCTGCGTATACGGAAGTATCGACCTGAGCTCTCACGGCCCTCGCACATTACCCCTTTACAGATATCAGCTGTGGTATACTCACCTGTAAGACTGAATACTATGGTCTGGATACGGGAGTATATACTGAGGTGGGACACATGTAGATGTTTAAGTTCTAAAAACACTAAATCTGTATCCCAAACAGGTTGAACATTTTGTGAGAATTTAAGTGGATCAAAATATCGACAATCTATGCGAATTGTTTAAAAGCTTAAAATGAAATAACAGCTTAACGGTGCTAGTGTCTAGTCAGCAGCTGATATGATCCTCTTGCACGAACTCACAAAAATATGTTTGTATATATTTCATTTTTGCATGTTAATTGTTGTTATTGCTGTTGTGTTTCATATTTGAAAAATTCAAAAAGATTTTCGACAACTGATGTTGGAGAGCTGAAATTCAAAATCTCAAAGGCTAAACATGATGAATAGAGGTTTGGTTAAATTGGTTTGAAATGTTTAAATCAGATTTTGGAAAGTTAATAAATTTTTAAGTGTGAAAAATTCTTGAATGATTAGTTGATTCATTAAGTTGAATCACAATTATGTTGGTTTGTGATAGAGTGTTTGAGTTGTGCAGGTTTCTGATCCTGCTGCTACGGAAAGCCAGGAGATACATCAGAACCTGAGAAGAAGTTTAAATTGATAAAGCCAGGAGTTGATTTCAATGGTGATAACAAATTCCAGACAGCGATCCCAGCATGATGATAGGGAGAGTCTGATGAAAGTTAGAGCCAGAGAAAGATCTGGGTACATAATTCCAGGAAGAGTTCCTGAAGAAGACCGATTAAGAGTGAAGAGCTGTCAATGTTTGAAGACTCTCACTGAAGATTCTGTCAACATTCAAGGGGGAGTCTGTTGGTGCAGTTGTCTGTCGACTACATCTTCGTTCGAGTCTTAGGTTAGGGCTGATTGTATAGTGAACGGAAATCGAGAACATATGTATTTGATAGGTCCGCTTATGTGTCATATATGTAGGTTCGCTCATATCATCATAAGCTTGAAGGTTCGCTTATTTGATCATATGAGGTTCGCTTATATGGACATGTCCATATAAGCGAACCCATGACTCCTATATATAGGTATGTCATTTGAGCGGATCTAGTAGAACAGTGGTGTGTGTGAAACGGCGAAGCCCTGCCTGTTTGTCTCCGGAACTTGTATATTTGTCAGATAATCAATAAAGGAGACGTTAAGTAGTGAAATCAAGCTGAACAAAGACTAAATCAATGAATTCCGCCTCTGATTTAGTCTAAACACTCTTCTGATCGACTCGTCAGGTCGTCTAACGATCCTACAGTGTGAACCATCTACTTCATATGGGTACTATGAGGAACCAAGGATCGAACAACCGGATTCAAGCTTTGAGGATCCCAATCCTTTTTCTATCACCGAAGTGACCAATAGGATATTAGAACACATTAAAACTATCGAACGTTGGATAAAAGAATCTCGCACAAGGGAAGAGGAGTCCCGCGCAAGAGAAGAATTAAATTGTAATAATAACGTAGAGATAGTTGAAAATGTAAAAATGGAAGAACAAATAAGTGAAAAACCGACACATGAGTTAAACAACGAAAGAGGTGAGGTCGATAACGTTAAATTACAAGAAGAGTCTAATTTTGAAGAAATTAATCTCTTGTCACCTTCTTTTGAAAATCATTGTTTAGTAACCCTCATGCTAAGTTTTTGAAAGAGCTAAACACTAGTACTAAAATTGAAGAAATGGTAAGTGTTAAGTTAACTAATGATCAAACTTCGCTAATAAAAGAAGATCCGTTTGAAATTAACATTACACCGGTTCCATGTTTCTTTCAAAATTCCTTTATTAGTAATATCACCATTGATAAAGATCTTTGTGTTAACATAATGCCTAACTATATTTTTGAAAAATTAAGTATTAGTGATTTTTCTCCACTTCAAATACCCATTTTTCTATCCGATCGGAAGGTAATAATACCAATCGGTGTAGTTGAGGATGTCTTGGTTCAAACAAATCAAATGGTTATTCCAACCGACTTTGTCATCCTCGATGACGCTCCTCTAGTCTTGGGAAAACCTTTTGTGAAAACTCATGAAGCTTTGAAAAACCGGAAATTTAACAATCTACCTCTTCAATTAGGGGCATTCAAAAGGAGCATAGATCTTGAGCGTTCAATGAAATATCCTTTTGGCAATAATGACCCCCTAATTGAAGATGAAGATGAGCCACCCGATACAACTGAAGAAGATGACCACTTTGTTGAAGAAGAGGTCGCCATAGAACAAACTTTTAAGGTTCTTGATCTAGATGAGCCACAAAATAAGGTGTCTTCTAAAGACCCACCCATTGAGCTCAAAGAACTTCCTAAAGGTTTGGAATATGCTTTTCTAGACAAAGGTGGTAATTTACCTGTAATTATTTCATCTAAATTAAGTAGCGTAGAAAAAGAAAAATTAGTTAATCTTCTTAAAAAACACAAAAATGCGATTGCTTGGAAGCTTGTAGATATTAAAGGAATAAGTCCTTCCATGTGCACGCACAAAATTCTAATGAATGATGACTACAAAACAGTAATTCAACCACAACGAAGAGTAAATCCCAATGTGCAAGAAGTGGTTAAAAATGAAGTCATCAAGTTACTTGACGCCGGACTAATCTATCCTATCTCCGATAGTCCATGGGTAAGTCCCGTCCAAGTAGTCCCAAAGAAAGGAGGTATGACGGTAATAACTAATGAAAAAATGAATTAATACCGACAAGAACCGTCACAGGATGGAGAGTTTGTATAGACTATAGACGATTAAATGAAGCAACAAGGAAAGACCACTTTCCTTTGCCCTTCATTGATCAAATGTTAGAACGACTATCCGGTCATAAATTTTACTGTTTCTTGGATGGTTTTTCAGGTTACTTTCAAATCCCAATAGCACCTGAAGACCAAGAAAAGACAACTTTCACATGCCCCTACGGAACTTTCGCCTATCGACGCATGCCATTCGGTCTATGTAATGCACCTGCAACATTCCAACGTTGTATGGTAGCCATTTTCCATGACATGATAGAAAAAACAATGGAAGTCTTCATGGACGACTTTTCTATCTTTGGAGACTCATATGACCAATGCCTCGATAACCTTGAACGAATGCTATCCCAATGTGAGGAAACTAACCTCGCCCTTAACTGGGAAAAATGCCATTTCATGGTAACAGAGGGAATAGTACTCGGTCATAAAATCTCAAGCGAAGGTATGGAAGTTGATCAAGCAAAAATAGAAACTATTTCTCGATTACCTCCACCATCCTCCGTTAGAGCAATCAGAAGTTTCTTAGGGCATGCCGGATTTTATAGAAGGTTTATCAAGGACTTTTCAAAAATTTCAAGACCTCTAAAAAAATTTCTTGAAAAAGATGCACCTTTCATCTTTGACAAGGATTGCAATCAAGCATTTCTAACCCTCAAGGAAATGCTAGTCAATGCACCTATCATGATAGCGCCTGATTGGAAATTTCCTTTCTGTCACACCCTGGCTTTGCGGAAGCGTGGTTAATTTGGTGTGACTTCTTAATACCATAGCTTAATCATAACAAAGCTATATGAAAGTAAAACCATGCAAGATCATCCATTGATAAAAGTACCACAACATTGTTTTAAAGTACCGACACATGCAACGGAAGTTTCAACCTAATTCATAAAAACATTGTTCAGAATCACAAACATAAAGCAGACGTAGTTTAAGAGTGGTGGCTCGTCCAGGCAAGAGACACGACCCCTAAACTTTGGATGACCTTATTTCTCATACGCAGCGTGAAAACGTATCATACCATGCCAGATCCTTAATTACCTGAAATACATGTAAGTTGGAAAAATCAACAAAAATTGTTGAGCAAGTTCATGTGTAGTGAGTAAGTAAAAACCTTTGTAAGTATAAAATCCTGGTATGTAGCAAATAAGGAAAAAGAGATCACCAATGGTTTGCAAGGCCATTGATATGTGTGAAATGCAAGTAGGAAGGCTCAAACCTAGCAGATTTATGCGCCGGGTACAAAGTCATCCCGAGGTCCGTTACGCTGGGCCTGGGACTGGGCTCGCTACACCCAAATAGATCTATCGCTCCTGCCCCTCGGTCCTACCCTGAGGATTAATGACCTCAAGTTTCCGCCTACCCAGTTCACATGATCTAAATAACAACCCTCCTCACGCTAACCATACCATATAAGAAATATTCGCAAACATAGTAACATGTATTTCACCCCCGCAGTTTAGAAAACTGAAAACAGTTAAGATAAAAGGGGGACATGAACTCACAGCGGTGCGTCTCTACCAAGTATACTCCAAATCAAGCAACTGTGCAACGACCTACATGTGCTAATTCTATTAGACGGATGGCCGTGCCTTAGCTTTATAGTTTACATTTTTGGGAAATAGTTAGACAACTATTTCGTGTTTATATCTTGCATGTACTTGGTAGTTAATCTCCTTCCCAAGGATGGGGGATTTAATACATGTGTATTTGTATTATATTATTAAGTCCCACTTAATATATTTTTACTTCTTATTCCAAAATATACATATTTTTCCCAAAAATATTATATTTTCTCTTCACATAGTACTTCCAAAAATAATACGTTGACAAAATACGCGTTCATGAATATTTCCGTATAATGCGTAAGTTACGTTTTAGTAATCGTGTGGTAATAGTAATTACCGTTGTAGCTTATATGTTTGTCGTGTAAGCGTTTGTATTATTTTGGGATTCGTCAACGTTTGTAAATATTATTTTTACTCTAAAAATAATATTTATATATTTTCACAAAATAATCATAAACAGTGTAGTGAAAAATACATTTACTAAGTATATATTTATCACGTTTAGTTTTGTGAAAATCCCACCTCCGATTATTTAATAAATAAAGTCATGGCGAAATATATTTTGAAAACATCCCAAAAATAGTTCTAACACTTGTAAATAATTCTAAGTGTTAGGTTTTTAGAAAAATTTCGCCAGAGTTTCCCCTGTAACTGGAGGTGGCCACGCTTTCAAGCGTATCATTTTCTTTTACAAAATCACTTCAACAACTTCTTGATTCAATCAAACAATTTCCGACACATCAACTAGTCGACAAGTATGTAAATCGCATTATTACATGAACTTGTAGCTTTTCCGAAAACTATAGTGTAGATCCCCTTATATTTGGTGGATCTTTATATAAAGTAGCTTAATCTCGTAAGAACCTCGTTTTTAGAATAACTCTATCTTTACAATTTCCCGTCATCTTTCACAAAGATTATTATTTTGTCGAAACCTTTCATCTCACAAGTGTTTATACACTTGTGGTTTGTAAAAATCATACTTGTTAGTGCGTCATCCGACTTTTATAAATCATGATTTTCTCGACACTTGGTTCTACGAAAATACCACTTGTACATACGCAGATCCGCTAGTTTTAAATACTATTTTACTAGTAAAACTACTTTTACACAAGTTCATGTTTCTCGTGTGGTAGAGTTTCACCTTTTAACCCTCGTACCGTTCAAGACAAGCTTATGTCAAGATCCATGATCTTAACAAAGTCGGGTTAAAGGATGATCCGAGCTACCACAACGTAGATCGGGCCTAAATATTCACACAAAATGAATACTACAACTTTTACACCACTTATGATCTTTTAACCAACATTATTCATGTTCTAGTAAACTTTAAAGATTCAAAATGCATGTTTCCGACTTTTAACCGTTATAAATCTTATTAACCACCTTAGATATGTTCGAGATTGAGTTTTAAGTGTTATACCTCTAGCTCGGGGCTAGGGAAGAATCTAGGCGAAAAGGTGGTGGATAAAAGCAAGGTAACGAGGTCCTTCGCCTTCCGTTTGCTCCAAGCTTCCTAATGCGTGACCCGAAAGGCTTGTGTGATGTTGGAATGGATTGAACAAGATCGAAAATGGATGGAGGTGGGTGGGGTGCTCTCGGCCGTGAGCTAGGGGAGAGGAGAGAAAGAGTTGTGTTGGGTGGAATGTGGTGAGAAATCTCATGTGCCATCTTTAGATTTTATAGACAAAAATTATGATCATCTTCCAATGGATTACATATCCCCTTGATATTAGGCATAAACAATTAAATAATCAAGATTGTACCCTTGTTGTCTCCCTCTAGTTGGCCGATCCTAATGGGGGGGGGTATCTAGTTCGATTTTAACCATATAGTTAGAGTTTAGTTGTGTTAAACCAAGTTAGATTAGGGGTTAACTCGGTTAGTGGTGTGATGCGTTATAATGCGGGTGTTAGGGTAATCAGGGACCCTAACTGGCTCAGAAAAAGATCAATAATATTATTGGTCATATTTTTATGTTCCGGGTATAGTCCGGTTGTTCGGTTGGATAGTAATCCGTTAAAGAGCTTAAGCAAGCTTTAAAGCGTTGTTAATAATATTTTTAGTGACACAACTCATTCTGCAAAGTGTTAGGAATATTTCCTCATGTTTTGGCACTTTATTAGTTAGCCAGCAACTGGTATGATAAGTAAAAGTTCTGTGTTTTGTGCTTAGAGTACGTTTTAGGCACATCCAATCATTATATCTTATTCCTAGAGACGCAGTTCTACAACCCTTGTATCCCTACACTCACTACGGGTGTAGTAAAAGATTTCTGGCTCATACAGGCCTTAGAGGCAGTGTCTGCCTGATGCTGGCTTTATCAGTATGTTCAATAGGTTATCCGTTCATAGTGCTACTGTGCTTTTGTGCATCATGAAAATAATGTAGTGACAGTATGTAAGGTATGATGCAGATATGTACAAGTATCAACAGTCAAGTAGCAGTCTATCCATAAATTCAAGTAAGCACAGTAATTAAGCAGTAAATTATTATTAATTAAGTCATACGGAAACCTGGTTTAGTGAGGGTTGTCACATTCTCCCCCCGTTAAAGAAATTTCGTCCTCGAAATTTGTACTACCTTAACTCCGTTTGGTCACGTCACGCAAATATAACATCGAGGTAGATAGTCATCAAACTGCATCAAAGCTTACTCACCCTTGGTGGTTCCAAGAATATTTAACAATCCACACCCTCTATATACATTCCGTAATTTTCTACTCAAATGAAATGGTAAAGGGATCTGTCAACTCCCAAGTAGCCAAGTGGCAAGGTTCAGTGTGTTTGACCCTTTTGAACTGTGAGGATACACCGAATGAATACAGATGAATCTGGTGTATCCTTGCTTTGATTTGTAGTTGCATCAGGAATGTGTAAATGACAAGTCAACAAAAGTTTATGTATCTTGCGTGGAACGGTTGGCCATGATTAGCAACAGCTACAAGTTTGTAGTGACACCACAAGGTATCGTAATGACAAGACTCGAAATAGTGATGACTGAACAAAATCACCGAGTTTGGAACCAGATGAAAGTGTACCGAAGCAAACCGGAAGGTGAAATTGAGTACTGCAAGGCGTTTGCTTGATTATGAAAGAATCGTTAGGGGGTACACCATGATATGCAATGAATTTATGTACCCTTGACTCAGCACGCAAGTGTGTTGAGAGTGATTTAATTGTGATAACGAAAACGGATTTAGGGCGAGTTGTCAAATAACCAATTAAATCCGTGTACAAGCGAGTAGTTAGAGAAGCACAAGCTGCAATTCTGTGAAAGTATCACTGTAAGGTATCGAAATCTATCAACGATTTAATGAAGTCATAGACCAAACAAGTCTATTACGACTCGAAACAAAAGAACCTATGTCAAAGTATTAGAATATGATGCTCTCAATACATCATATGGCGTCTCAAATCAAACATGTGATCTGGATAAGTTCAAGCAGTCGAACCTAGTTTCAACGTAACCAAACAATAAACGTACATGTCAACAAGGAAATCTTGACATGATAGCAAACATGTAACTCGCAAGCAGGTGGTTTCAATAAGTGTGTTGACTTGATAACAAAAGAGTCAACAATGACAAAATATAGGTCATTCGAATCGCAAACTAGTAATTAGATTCGGCGATGTAATAGCTGAACATTCATGAAGCGTTTATTCGAAATGAAACCACATGCGTAGCAAATGGTGCATGGGTTATGAAGTGATGCGTTCTTACTAAAACGAAGAAGTGACCAAATATATGAAGCAAACGTGCATTCGCTCTCAGCGAAGGAAGACAACGCGATGCAACTACTTGAAGGGAGCAGAAATGCAAATTTCTACTTGTTAGAAGTGAAAGTGAAGACTTCAACGGAAGAAAATTTAAGTACTTTCGGGTTCGTTAACTATAATGACAGGTTGATCAAGTTAATGATGTTTGATTGAGTTGACAGATATGGTTCCTAGATGTAAGGCTTCTAGTCTTTCTGGATTCCACACCTCGTGTGAATCTGGTTTATTCATTGTGTAGGAAGCAGTATTTTGTTTATGTTTAAGCACGATCATTGTCCAACAATTTCATCCTGGTATATTCTCTGACGATGTTCGGTTGTCGATCAGTCGTGTAGTAGTTGGGTTCTCATCGTTAGTTGTACAAGAGGTCCGCAAACATTTTTTTTTTTTTTTAGCAAGAGTCGCTGGTTTTGGTGGGTTAGCTTGTTCGGTTCCTGGTAGCCGATGTTTACTTGAAAATCATCATCCCTCTTTTTGACGAGCAGATATGGGGTTTTTCCCAACAGGGGATTTTTGGTCTGTTATCTTCCTTCTTCATCAACTTCTGTAGCTTCACCGTCAATCCTTGCGCTTCCGAAGATATAAGTCGTTAAGGGGTATCGACCGCAGGTGTGACGTTGGGAATTTATCTGACGCGAACGGGATTAGCCGTAGGAGAGAACATTCTGGCAAGTCCTCGTGGAGACCTTAGGGCATTTTCTTGTAATAAGAAGATCTTAGTTCTTTGGCTCCTCCTGTCCCCGACATGGGCCAAGAAGCAACCTATTCTTCACGCAACATCCTCCATGCCTTCAGGCAATTTGTAGTTTGTAGAGGCGTATCTTTCCTCATGAGTCATGATTGCTTCGTCGTTCATCTCCGGGACGTGGGTAACGATTTTCCGCTTGGTTGCTCGATCGCGGGTTCATCCTAGTTACTATGTCGAGGTCGTTTATTAATTAGCCTCATTAAGAGTGGGTCGACTAACTTACTCTCTACTAACCTAAGTAGATTCCTAAATTCATGAGATGCAAGACAAAGGTCGGCACCGTTATCAAATAATGTGAATGCAAGACTTTGGGTTGACAAAGAACGTACCAGTGACCATATCTGGATCCTGGCAGGCCTTACTTGCTCCGGTGTTGGATGCTTCTTCGTGGTCTTGGTTAGTCTCCCTTGGGCAATCCTTTCCAAGGTGCCCCATACCGCCGCAGTTACAACCTTCCTTTCCTCTTTTCGCCTCCTGCCAACACGTTTCCCTGTCGTGTCCCCTATTACCACAGTGGTCACACTTCCTATTATTGCACTTCCCTTTATGATGGCGCTGGCATACTTCGCACTTAGGTAGATTACCCAGGTACATCTTTCCCTTTTTGGCCCTTCTCCTTTCTTTTGCCTGATCACCTCCCTGAGATTTACCAAGCTTCCTTTTGTCCTTTCCAGATGTCTCCATTGTTGTTTCCTTTTTCTCATCCGGGATCGATAGTTTCACCAATCTAAATGCTTCCTTAGTGAGCTCCAGTCCTGTTACATGGGCAATCACGGGTGATGGCGGCGTCGATGCCATCATCAAGCTCAAGGCCTGAGGTGTCAATTCCCAAATAGATTGCTCCATTCTCTTCAACTCGGGTTCCACTAGGTACGGAATGACTCGCGACAAATCGTAAAGCCTTTTCACGTGCTTTACCACATCTGGACCTTCCTTCTGTAGCTCCCTGAACTCTAATTCCAACCCTTGGATATCCTTCTGAGAGCAATACTCCTTTCGCATTATCTCTTTCAGCTCGCTCCATGACATCGCATAAGCTACAGCCTCGTCCAACTCTCGAACCTTACGGTCCCACCATAACAGAGCTCCATCTTGTAGCAATCCGGAAATGTATGGGACTTGCTGCTCTGGCGTGCAACCACTCATTCGCACAACGGCATCCACATTCTCAGCCCATTTTACAAATGCTATGGCACCTCCCGTGCCACCGAAATTCGGAGGGTTGCATTCTAGGAAAAACTGGTAGGTACACCCTGTATCCAAGAATTCATCATCACAATAGGTATTAGCAGGGCACTTTAGGGACTTTCCAACGTATTGTAATGTGTCTCAAGTGACTTAAACATTACCGTTAGGTAGGTCTCTCCCCGAGGCACCTTCGCCATGTTGGTAGCGAAGAACCTCGTGCCGAGCTCTGACTCGAGAGGCGTGCGCTAACCATTCTGCCTCAGTCAGTCGGGTGATCTCTTGATGCGACATCTTCTAGGAAGAAGTTCATGTTAGTCAGGTCTCTTCTATTCAGGGAACATAAATAGTTGTTTGGAGCACATGTATCTCACATGTTTAAGTCATTATATTACACATCACGCAATTCATCAAGCAAGTAATTGGGATCATGCTTGCCGAACGTATATCAAACAAACACGTGTTTCTCAGTCATAGCACATTCCCATTATATTGGTATTACGTCTTATGATTAGGTTTTCATTATACGGGTAAGCACATTGCATCACAATCATAACGTTCGTACGTAATTTGAGGGTTTCGTTGAATAAAAGTATAGCAAGTAAACATGTAGTATCAAAATTTTAGTACGCGCATAAGCGTTACTGATCACATTTAGCAATGACATGGTGACTGAGCTTTCGTTGATTATTGGCCATAATGTTTTTAGCACATGCTTTATGACAATTGGTTTCCATCGTTTTCCGGCTACAATTTCATTGCCTTACAAAATGTATCACATTATTAGGGCCATCGGGTCTCCCTACCCTTGCCCATCAAGTATATTAGCATATCTAAATTGCGTAGTCAGACGTGGTCCTCTCAAATCTCCACAATCTTGGGGTCTCTACCCAATCGTAACGCAATCTGCGTTATCCAGGTATCAACATTTCTAGTAACTAAGGTGGGGGAGAAGAGAGTAGTAAACTGTCGACATGCTTGAATTTCTCCGCGAGCTTGTATATTCCTCGAAGTAGTTAACTGAATTGCCGCTTAATGGTAAAAGGAACGATTATCAAAAATCCCAGGGGACGGTGGAATATCAGGGGTTAAGAGCATAAAAGGGATCCTGATGTATGTGGCGGATCAAGGCATGTTGGTGAAGGACGTGGTGTTTTACTTAAAGTTTTCAGACAATATGCTGTCTTGTGATGTAGACACTTAACTCATGTTTTTAGTTATGTAATGTTATGCATTTGAAGTTGCCCTTCGAGGTGTCAGCTCAGCTTCAACGTTCCGCGGCTCTTATCCTTAACTTGCAGTTGCTGTTACTGGAGCAACCTATCCTGTGTGCGTTTTTCATAATGCGAGAAATGGTAAGGGTTTATAGTTAACATAGTGCGTTTGTAGGCACCATCCAATTGGCTTATCGAACGTTGTAGTGGTGAATGTAGCATGCGGTGCGGCCTGGGGAATCTCTTCTAGGTGCGGGTGTATCCTGATAGAAGGTGTTAGGCATGATGGCGCAACGGGCATCGATCTTCACAAGGGGAAAACGAACCTCTTCACAAATGAGGGGGGGGGCTGTCCGATGCAGGTAGATATAAGAAGTGCGACGTCTGGCCGACTAAAAAGAAACAAGGTCGTGACCCCGTAAAGGTGTAGGTTCAGCAGGCGCAACATCGAGCTGTCTCGATGGTGTAGTAGCTGGCTCAAGTACAGGCTCCGGTCATGTAGCGGTGTGGTGAGTATCAGTGGTGAGTGTGGGAAGCAAAGGTGCATCCATAGGAACTAGAACAGGGGCTGAAACAGGAGTCACAAGGGAGTGTCACAGGAAACTCCAAAGGTGGGTAACTATTGTCATCGTTCATCCACCCACTTCGGGTGTGCGCGTATCGAGAATTAACTTGGGCCGCAAGAAGCGCATGATTGGACTGTACAGGCACAAGGTCAGGAAAAGGGGCAATAACAGGATCAGCAGGAATATTAGCAATGTGAGGGGCATCAACATGGGCATCAACAGCATGCTCATCCTCCAATAGCGGAGCAACAATAGGATGGTCATCGATAGGTACATCATTAATCAAAGGATCCACAGTGGGTACATCTGCACGAATAGGGTCATGCCCGAATACGGGGTCTGAAGCAGCTACTGGTTCGGGGGCTACGGTAGGCTCGGGATCATCAAAGGCCATCTCAAAATCAAACTCAAGGTCGATGGGATCAACTGGGTCTACTGGGTTGACTGGATCCTCCATAGGCTGATCCATGGGTATGAACTCTATGTCTTGATCGGGGTCGAATCCTGGGGGAAAGATAGGATCGGAATCCTCCACGTCATCATGGTCGAACGCAAAACTAGGAATAGGGGCAACAGAGGATGCCTGGTTAGGATCTGATCCAGGTGTAAAGTGTTGTGCGCTCAGAGTGTGTGAAGGTGCAGAGGCCACAGACTCAATGGAGTCTGGGACCGGAGAGTGGACAGGTGACTCCTCAGCGGGAGCATCTGCAATCATCAGAAGATCACCAGCAGGAAGAAGGGCCGTGTCCTGGATCTTATACTCTAGGAGATCATCATCAATCAGATTAATATCGCCATCAGCCTCGGCGTCAAGAAGTAAATCGTACGCAGGAATCTCCAATAATGGTAGGTACTCAACGAGAGGGCTATCTGCAGGCTCACCAGCACCATCAGGTAGTGCGAAGGGCTGGAAGTCGTCCTCGTTCGTGCTAGAAACGTCCGACATGTGCACCTCGTGCTCTGAAGATGTTAGGTCATCTGATACTACAGGTCTAGGTCCAGTGGTGTCTGAATCGCCGGTGCAGGGCGAGGCCATAAGCACAAATATGCACCAACAGTCAATCATACAATCAAATAATCACATAAGTTATCAAGTAAGAAATCGCATAATTCTCCTAGTCCCACTAGCCTCCTAGTCTCCTAGACTGACATTCCAAATTCTCCCCGTCTCTAAGACTGCTCTATCATCTACCTCGACCTCTTAGGTCGAGCCTCGGTCCCCATGACCGAGCCTCAGCCTCCAAGACTGAGCCTATTCTCCCTAGTCCAACTAGCCATCTACCTCGATCTCTCAGATCGAGCCTCGGCCTCCAAGACCGAGCCTCAGCCTCCAAGACTGAGCCTAAAAATAATAAACATCTACCTCGATCTCTAAGATCGAGCCTCGGCCTCCAAGACCGAGCCTCAGTCTCCAAGACTGGGCCTAATAATAATAAATAAAATGTGCTCAACATTTGTTTATAAAAACGTTTTGGATCTGGACTTAAGTGGTATGCAGTAGAAATGTTTTTGTGAGAGCCCTAGTGATCATAGTCTAGACTCGAGAAGGAATCCTAGTTCGCTATGATCAGAGCTCTGATACCAAGCTGTCACACCCTGGCTTTGCGGAAGCGTGGTTAATTTGGTGTGACTTCTTAATACCATAGCTTAATCATAACAAAGCTATATGAAAGTAAAACCATGCAAGATCATCCATTGATAAAAGTACCACAACATTGTTTTAAAGTACTGACACATGCAACAGAAGTTTCAACCTAATTCATAAAAACATTGTTCAGAATCACAAACATAAAGCAGACGTAGTTTAAGAGTGGTGGCTCGTCCAGGCAAGAGACACGACCCCTAAACTTTGGATGACCTTATTTCTCATACGCAGCGTGAAAACGTATCATACCATGCCAGGTCCTTAATTACCTGAAATACATGTAAGTTGGAAAAATCAACAAAAATTGTTGAGCAAGTTCATGTGTAGTGAGTAAGTAAAAACCTTTGTAAGTATAAAATCCTGGTATGTAGCAAATAAGGAAAAAGAGATCACCAATGGTTTGCAAGACCATTGATATGTGTGAAATGCAAGTAGGAAGGCTCAAACCTAGCAGATTTATGCGCCGGGTACAAAGTCATCCCGAGGTCCGTTACGCTGGGCCTGGGACTGGGCTCGCTACACCCAAATAGATCTATCGCTCCTGCCCCTCGGTCCTACCCTGAGGATTAATGACCTCAAGTTTCCGCCTACCCAGTTCACATGATCTAAATAACAACCCTCCTCACGCTAACCATACCATATAAGAAATATTCGCAAACATAGTAACATGTATTTCACCCCCGCAGTTTAGAAAACTGAAAACAGTTAAGAGAAAAGGGGGACATGAACTCACAGCGGTGCGTCTCTACCAAGTATACTCCAAATCAAGCAGCTGTGCAACGACCTACATGTGCTAATTCTATTAGACGGATGGTCGTGCCTTAGCTTTATAGTTTACATTTTTGGGAAATAGTTAGACAACTATTTCGTGTTTATATCTTGCATGTACTTGGTAGTTAATCTCCTTCCCAAGGATGGGGGATTTAATACATGTGTATTTGTATTATATCATTAAGTCCCACTTAATATATTTTTACTTCTTATTCCAAAATATACATATTTTTACCAAAAATATTATATTTTCTCTTCACATAGTACTTCCAAAAATAATACGTTGACAAAATACGCGTTCATGAATATTTCCGTATAATGCGTAAGTTACGTTTTAGTAATCGTGTGGTAATAGTAATTACCGTTGTAGCTTATATGTTTGTCGTGTAAGCGTTTGTATTATTTTGGGATTCGTCAACGTTTGTAAATATTATTTTTACTCTAAAAATAATATTTATATATTTTCACAAAATAATCATAAACAGTGTAGTGAAAAATACATTTACTAAGTATATATTTATCACGTTTAGTTTTGTGAAAATCCCACCTCCGATTATTTAATAAATAAAGTCATGGCGAAATATATTTTGAAAACATCCCAAAAATAGTTCTAACACTTGTAAATAATTCTAAGTGTTAGGTTTTTAGAAAAATTTCGCCAGAGTTTCCCCTGTAACTGGAGGTGGCCACGCTTTCAAGCGTATCATTTTCTTTTACAAAATCACTTCAACAACTTCTTGATTCAATCAAACAATTTCCGACACATCAACTAGTCGACAAGTATGTAAATCGCATTATTACATGAACTTGTAGCTTTTCCGAAAACTATAGTGTAGATCCCCTTATATTTGGTGGATCTTTATATAAAGTAGCTTAATCTCGTAAGAACCTCGTTTTTAGAATAACTCTATCTTTACAATTTCCCGTCATCTTTCACAAAGATTATTATTTTGTCGAAACCTTTCATCTCACAAGTGTTTATACACTTGTGGTTTGTAAAAATCATACTTGTTAGTGTGTCATCCGACTTTTATAAATCATGATTTTCTCGACACTTGGTTCTACGAAAATACCACTTGTACATACGTAGATCCACTAGTTTTAAATACTATTTTACTAGTAAAACTACTTTTACACAAGTTCATGTTTCTCGTGTGGTAGAGTTTCACCTTTTAACCCTCGTACCGTTCAAGACAAGCTTATGTCAAGATCCATGATCTTAACAAAGTCGGGTTAAAGGATGATCCGAGCTACCACAACGTAGATCGGGCCTAAATATTCACACAAAATGAATACTACAACTTTTACACCACTTATGATCTTTTAACCAACATTATTCATGTTCTAGTAAACTTTAAAGATTCAAAATGCATGTTTCCGACTTTTAACCGTTATAAATCTTATTAACCACCTTAGATATGTTCGAAATTGAGTTTTAAGTGTTATACCTCTAGCTCGGGGCTAGGGAAGAATCTAGGCGAAAAGGTGGTGGATAAAAGCAAGGTAACGAGGTCCTTCGCCTTCCGTTTGCTCCAAGCTTCCTAATGCGTGACCCGAAAGGCTTGTGTGATGTTGGAATGGATTGAACAAGATCGAAAATGGATGGAGGTGGGTGGGGTGCTCTCGGCCGTGAGCTAGGGGAGAGGAGAGAAAGAGTTGTGTTGGGTGGAATGTGGTGAGAAATCTCATGTGCCATTTTTAGATTTTATAGACAAAAATTATGATCATCGTCCAATGGATTACATGTCCCCTTGATATTAGGCATAAACAATTAAATAATCAAGATTGTACCCTTGTTGTCTCCCTCTAGTTGGCCGATCCTAATGGGGGGGGGTATCTAGTTCGATTTTAACCATATAGTTAGAGTTTAGTTGTGTTAAACCAAGTTAGATTAGGGGTTAACTCGGTTAGTGGTGTGATGCGTTATAATGCGGGTGTTAGGGTAATCAGGGACCCTAACTGGCTCAGAAAAAGATCAGTAATATTATTGGTCATATTTTTATGTTCCGGGTATAGTCCGGTTGTTCGGTTGGATAGTAATCCGTTAAAGAGCTTAAGCAAGCTTTAAAGCGTTGTTAATAATATTTTTAGTGACACAACTCATTCTGCAAAGTGTCAGGAATATTTCCTCATGTTTTGGCACTTTATTAGTTAGCCAGCAACTGGTATGATAAGTAAAAGTGTTGTGTTTTGTGCTTAGAGTACGTTTTAGGCACATCCAATCATTATATCTTATTCCTAGAGACGCAGTTCTACAACCCTTGTATCCCTACACTCACTACGGGTGTAGTAAAAGATTTCTGGCTCATACAGGCCTTAGAGGCAGTGTCTGCCTGATGCTGGCTTTATCAGTATGTTCAATAGGTTATCCGTTCATAGTGCTACTGTGCTTTTGTGCATCATGAAAATAATGTAGTGACAGTATGTAAGGTATGATGCAGATATGTACAAGTATCAACAGTCAAGTAGCAGTCTATCCATAAATTCAAGTAAGCACAGTAATTAAGCAGTAAATTATTATTAACTAAGTCGTACGGAAACCTGGTTTAGTGAGGGTTGTCACACTTTCGAAATCACGTGTGATGCAAGTGACTTTGCTGTTGGAGCAGTCTTGGGACAAAGAAAAGAAAAGCATTTCCACCCAATTTATTATGCTAGTAAAACGCTTAACGATGCACAAGAAAATTACACAACTACAGAAAAAGAGTTACTAGCTGTGGTATTTGCTTTTGATAAATTCCGTTCTTACCTTGTTCTTTCTAAAACTGTAGTCTATACAGATCATGCAGCTATCCGATACCTCTTCAAGAAACAAGACGCGAAACCCCGTTTGATCAGATGGATTCTACTCCTCCAAGAGTTCGACATTGAAATCAAAGACAAAAGAGGAGCAGAAAACACTGCTGCAGATCATCTTTCACGTCTAGAAGACCCAGCTTTGGAGGCAACCAGAGACGAGCAGATCAACGAAAAATTTCCCACAGAATCCTTGGAAATGGTGGAGAGCAGACAAGAACCATGGTATGCCGACTATGCTAATTATTTAGCTAGCGGTATAGTCACCAAAGGATGGTCGCATCATCAAAGAAAGAAATTCTTTGCTGATGTAAAGCATTACTTTTGGGAAGACCCTTATCTTTTCAAAATGTGTGCCGACCAACTCATCCGAAGGTGTGTCCATGGTAATGATGTCACACCCCGGCCGCGTATAACATGCAACCGCGGCGGAAACGCCGGGGAGTGTTGGGACAGAATTAATTGTTTCAAATCCATGGAAAATGAAGTTTCGTTTTATTAAACAAATATGAAAGTATACATTGTTTAAACAAGAACCAAAGAGTACATAACATAAATTAACTAGTTCTTGTCTCGTTTTAAGTCACTAAGGCACAGGTCCGCCTAAGTATGTCTTGATAACTCCTATGCATCATCTCCTGAGAACACATGTGAAAATAGGTACGTCAGCATAAAAATGCCTGTGAGATACATTGGTTTTGTGAAAACGGAATTCATGACTTATGTTTTGAGAAAATGTTTAGTCATGAACCTTGTATTTTGCTTTGTCTTGTAAATCATTTGAAAAACGGTAGGATCAGATGATATGTAAAAATAAGAGAACACTGTGTGGTTAAATGGATAACCATGTAAAATGAGTTTGTATAAGATAAGTCGTTTGTAAATCAATGTCTCGTGAAAAGTGTGTTATTTGTATAAAATGTTATATGTCTCAAATTGAAATGATTCAAGTAACGCCACGATATGTAATACCATACAAACACTTATATATAGGAAGTACCAGCGGCGTATCCACCATGTTTGTATCATATTACACATGCCTCGTTACTTAGATCACTTGCTCAAACCAAACCATCAAGATGAAGTGTTTAACAATTGTAAGAAATGTTCATGTATAGTCGAATGTCTATTGTCAAATGTAAATCATGTCAACGGATACAACTGGTTCACACGGTTCAATGGTTACGAACGGTTCATATAATCAAAGGGTTTAGACGGTTCACATAGTCAAATGGTTACAACGGTTCAAAATGTAGTATAATGTGTTCATATGCTGGATGAGCATATGCAACAGAAATGCAATGTAGAATAATGTACTACGTATGCACACAATGGGCGTACGTAGCATGAAATGTATTGTAAAGTGATGTACTAAGTATGCACACAATGGGCATAAATAGCATGAAATGTAATGAAATAATGTACTATAATGTATTAACGAATATAGCAGGTATATGATGTGAAAACATGGAAAGCATGGAAGTAACAAGTAGGCACATGTGTTCCACCCCAAAACAGTTTGGAAAACAGTAAAAGAGGGGTTCAATGTACTCACCTGAGATTGCTTTGAAGTTCTTGTGTAATAATCACACAATGCTAGAGATCACGGAATATCAAACGGCACGAAGGGTCCCCGAAAGCTAATCTCGATCCAGGAGCTCAGGTATGAAGCAAAGGCCTCAACTTAGAGCTTTAGATTAGATTTTGTGGGTTTTTAGCAAAAAGGGGGGTATTTATAGGAAAAGCAAGACCGTTAGGATCGTTTCTTGAATATCGTGTCACGATCCAAGCCGTACACTTGTCGCAAAGTTGTGGTGGCTCATAATGACCTTTAGCTCCTGAGATTGTGAAAGGGCATTGCCCTTTGGAGTGTTTGAAAGGCCAAGTTCAGCCAAGAAAACAAGTTTCTGCATCTGCAGGGGTCATGCGGCCCGCGTCAGGATATGCACAAAACTCAGGCGGGCCGCCTAGGCATGCCTGATCTGCACAATTTTTCAGAAATGGCAGTTTTGGTCCCTGTTGCATGTTTAAGCCATTTCCGACACTTCTAAGGCTCGTAAAGCCAACTTTAAGGCCCTAAAATGATGCCTAAACATTGTGGACATGAAACATGCTCGAAAATATGTCGGGTGTTGGTTCGTTTGGCCGTACGAATGCGATGTTCGGTTAATTACGGCGGAATGCGCATAAGCGCGAAAAACGATCCAAATGACGCGACGAATGGATTTTTCTCATGCCAAACACTAAGGCATAATATAAGGATGCTTACATAAATTTTTGGATGTCCGGATGTATTCAGAACGTAAGTTATGCGCGAAAGTGCAAACTTGTGCACTTTTTGACACTTTTAGCCCCTGAATGATCCAAAAGTTTGTTTTAGGATACCAAACCCCTCAAAGCCTATTTCTAAGCTATGTAAAGGATATTTATGGTATTTTTAACTTACGGACGTGTTCCGGAATGCTCGTTACAGTTCAGATTGGCATACTTTCGCAGTTTGTCAAGTTTAGTCCCTGTAAGCGAATTAACTTGTTTTTGCCATACCAAAGCCTTCAAAACTTATTTCTAAGTTATGTAAAGGTTGTTTAAGGTATGTTAAGTATATGATGGTGTTCCGGAGTATTTGTCGCATTTAAACTGAGTACGTTTACGCACCAGCTTGCGTATAATTCTCCAGAAAGCGATATAAAGTTTGAAATTGAACAAGAATTGTTATGTGCAAAAGATACACATATTTATACAAGGCCCAAGTATGAAATACAATATTTCATCGGCTTGGTATTTGTTTGATGGTCGCGGTGACACAAGTGTCACAGTCTCCCCTACTTTAGGAAATTTCGTCCCGAAATTTATTCGTAGGAGTCTATTTGTGACTCTGCCAAATAACCATCAGCGATATGCAAGGCAATATCCTGTCATTTCCTTAACGGTCATTCCTCAGAAACGAAAATGAACAGACGGAGTCATTTTCCTCAACGAGTATTCTTCAGAAATGGAAATGACGAAATAAGCAAATGGATGTTCATTTCTTCAACGGACAAATCTTCAGAAACGAAAAATGAACAGACGGAGTCATTTTCAATGGTTGCTTCATCAGAAATGGAAATGAAGGATTACACAACGGATATTGATTTCCTCAACGGATAAATCTTCAGAAACGAAAATGAACTAACGGAGTCATTTTCAATGGTTGCTTCATCAGAAATGGAAATGAAGGATTACACAACGGATATTGATTTCCTCAACGGATAAATCTTCAGAAACGAAAATGAACTAACGGAATCATTTTCAACGGTTGCTTCATCAGAGTTGGAAATGAAGGATTACACAACGGATATTGATTTCCTCAACGGATAAATCTTCAGAAACGAAAATGAACTAACGGAGTCATTTTCAACGGTTGCTTCATCAGAGTTGGAAATGAAGGATTACACAACGGATATTGATTTCCTCAATGGATAAATCTTCAGAAACGAAAATGAACTAACGGAGTCATTTTCAACGGTTGCTTCATCAGAGTTGGAAATGAAGGATTACGCAACGGATATTCATTTCCCCAACGGATAATTCTTCAGAAACGAAAATGAACTAACGGAGTCATTTTCAACGGTTGCTTCATCAGAGTTGGAAAATGAACAGGGTTAACTTTAGACACATGACAGAACTTGCTGTGATTTCTGTGCACTAAATTCCATAATTATGTATGCATCCATAATTACGTAATCCCTTGCACAGTCCGCACAGTTTGTTTTGTAATGTTTTGGGGAAGGATATCAAACTTGTGATGAGGGTGACTAGACTTCCATCAGTTCCTTTTAATTAGATCGACAGGGGATCTTCTTAGTTAGGCCACCAAGGTGTCCTTTCAGCTATATCATCACATGATACCCCTAGCCAGATTTTTGGATCAATCTGTTTAACTAGACCACTCAAGGGGTCTAATTATGAAGTAGTACTTTATAATCCAAGGGACTTAACTATAACGTAGAAGTCCATTGAGGATTTTTATGTAGTACCTTTGGGTATCCTACTATGAATCCTTTATACGAATGATATGGAAGATTCTACAAGGATTTGGGTAACATAATTTGGATCACACAACAACACATAAGGGAACACATAAGCACAAAGTCACGTAATTGTTTAACTTGATTATAATTTGTTATTAACTTGTTATCGATTGAATACGGATATGGAAACCAGTCGACGGGCCTCAATGTCCACTGGGATCTATCTGAGAAGATAGGAAGATCTCCCAAAATTCGATTTTTGATTACAAGGAATCACCACATTCGAATTAAAGTATACAACAATTAAAGACTTACGGGAAATCCTTAGGTACCCTATTAAGGATTTATAGTGGTACCTTGGGTATTCGTCATGTGTTGTAACTTGCGCCTTGTACTTCGCTTCCTTTAGAAGAAACGGGTACTTAGGAATTTCGTGGAAGACGCAAGAGATCATAGAATGGGAGAATTTTGGGGTTAGTTTGTTCTTCAAGGAATACGGTTTCTTGGTTGTCGGTATTGTAAGGGATATGTCGTTTATACATGCAACCACAGAAATACATTGCAATGTAAATAAAAGATTTATTTATAAACAACGATAACAACTGTTTCGTGGATCTTGACAACAAAAGAAAATAATACATAAGACGTGATTATTTCTAAATGATGTTGTCTTCTAGTCAGTCAGATGCTCATCCCTGTGCTGGATTTGCATTAGCAAGCTTTGGGCAATTTCTTCGGAAATGACCTATCTCACCACAGTTGAAACAAGAGCCTGGTAGAAAACGACCTTGAGCAGGATTGTTGCCAGCTTGGTTTGGCGCAGCTGCAGCTGGGCAGACTCTTGCTGTGTGGCCTATAAGTCCACAAGTTTGGCATTTACGGCACTGTACATTGGCGTGATGATGGAGGCTACATTGGTTGCACAAGGGTGCAGTTCCATTGTATGGTTTTCTAGCAGGGGGTTGAGCTGGTTGGTTGGGGACGGCTTGACCATTGTGAGCGACCACGGCGAAGTTCTGAGAAGCCTTTCGCTTCTTTGACTTCTTAGGGGATTCAGTCTGTTCATCCATGGTCTTTGATTCCTCGGTTGGATTCGATTCCCCGACCGGTTTCTTGTCACCTTTTCGGAAAAGTTTACCTTTCCTGATCTTTGATTCAGTCAAGGTTGCAGATAGCTCAATGGCCTGTCTAACTGTAGTAGGGTTGCTACCAGTCACAATGTCTTGTATTGAGTCAGGGAGGCCATCAATGTACTTTTCGATTGCCTTATCCAAAGGTGTAACCATATCCGGGCATAACAAACTTAACTCCTCATAACGATCCGTGTAGGCTCGATGCTCGCCGCTAACTTGCTTAAGATCGTCGAACTCCGTTTCCAAGGCCCTGATCTCGTGACGAGGACAGAATTCCTTCATCATCAGAGCTCGAAGCTCTTGCCATGTTTGAGCCAGTGCCACATCGGCACCCCTATCTCTCATCACACCATTCCACCATGTCAAAGCTCATTTCTCAAAGACGCTAGATGCGAATTCTACCTTTCACTCGTTTGGACATTGAACATGTCTGAAGGTGTTCTCTAAACTCTCGAACCATTGCAGAAGTGCAGTCGCTCCTTGAGATCCAGAAAACTTTGATGGCTTAGCCGAGTTGAACGTCTTGAAGTTGCAGGGGGCATGATTGTGGTTGTTGGCTTGGTTCCATTGAGCAAAGAGGTTTGGGAATTGAGCAGCCATTTGCTGCGCAATGATCTCTGCCAGTTCGGCAGTTGCTATCAGGTTTTTGCGTCGAGGAGGCATTCTAAAAGAGAAACAAGAAAGAAAACAAATGAAATGGAATTGGGTAAGAATAGGATGTTACAATTACCTGCCATAATCATGGTTGATGGTCATTTGTTTGAACCACGAAGCAAACAAACAACACCAAGGCTGAGTCAAAGCAAATAGATCCTCATAGTGTATCACGAAGACATGCTCGCCTATAAGTGGACACTCACCCCAAGAGTTCCCAGGTAAGAGTGACTGGTCCGATTATGTGGATTTGTACGAACACTCTAGCCTTAGACAGAGTACAGGCATTCACTCTTCCAGTTTGCACGTGTTCACACTATTTCGGGCCCAAAACTTTGACGAGAGTTTTGAAAATTCAAAGGGGTTCAAAACCTAGTAATCAATCATCCTAGAACAGATGATTAGTTTTCAAAGCGGTTTTGAAATTTATGTTCTTGTTGTGGTCGTCGCCTAAGGATAGGTGACGGTATTGTTTTATGACTAAACGCAAGTAAACTCGCGTTAGGGTCCTAGGAAGGTTATAGACTAGGTCAAAGCATTACTAATAACCTAATTCCCTATAACCATTGGCTCTGATACCAATTTTCTGTCACACCCCGGCCGCGTATAACATGCAACCGCGGCGAAAACGCCGGAGAGTGTTGGGACAGAATTAATTGTTTCAAATCCATGGCAAATGAAGTTTCGTTTTATTAAACAAATATGAAAGTATACATTGTTTAAACAAGAACCAAAGAGTACATAACATAAATTAACTAGTTCTTGTCTCGTTTTAAGTCACTAAGGCACAGGTCCGCCTAAGTATGTCTTGATAAGTCCTATGCATCATCTCCTGAGAACACATGTGAAAATAGGTACGTCAGCATAAAAATGCCTGTGAGATACATTGGTTTTGTGAAAACGGAATTCATGACTTATGTTTTGAGAAAATGTTTAGTCATGAACCTTGTATTTTGCTTTGTCTTGTAAATCATTTGAAAAACGGTAGGATCAGATGATATGTAAAAATAAGAGAACACCGTGTGGTTAAATGGATAACAATGTAAAATGAGTTTGTATAAGATAAGTCGTTTGTAAATCAATGTCTCGTGAAAAGTGTGTTATTTTTATAAAATGTTATATGTCTCAAATTGAAATGATTCAAGTAATGCTATGATATGTAATACCATACAAACACTTATATATAGGAAGTACCAGCGGTGTATCCACCATGCTTGTATCATATTACACATGCCTCGTTACTTAGATCACTTGCTCAAACCAAACCATCAAGATGAAGTGTTTAACAATTGTAGAAATGTTCATGTATAGTCGAATGTCTATTGTCAAATGTAAATCATGTCAACGGATACAACTGGTTCACACGGTGCAATGGTTACCAACGGTTCATATAATCAAAGGGTTTAGACGGTTCACATAGTCAAATGGTTACAACGGTTCAAAATGTAGTATAATGTGTTCATATGCTGGATGAGCATATGCAACAGAAATGCAATGTAGAATAATGTACTACGTATGCACACAATGGGCGTACGTAGCATGAAATGTATTGTAAAGTGATGTACTAAGTATGCACACAATGGGCATAAATAGCATGAAATGTAATGAAATCAAGTACTATAATGTATTAACGAATATAGCAAGTATATGATGTGAAAACATGGAAAGCATGAAAGTAACAAGTAGGCACATGTGTTCCACCCCAAAACAGTTTGGAAAACAGTAAAAGAGGGGTTCAATGTACTCACCTGAGATTGCTTTGAAGTTCTTGTGTAATAATCACACAATGCTAGAGATCACGGAATATCAAACGGCACGAAGGGTCCCCGAAAGCTAATCTCGATCCAGGAGCTCAGGTATGAAGCAAAGGCCTCAACTTAGAGCTTTAGATCAGATTTTGTGGGTTTTTAGCAAAAAGGGGGGGTATTTATAGGAAAAGCAAGACCGTTAGGATTGTTTCTTGAATATCGTGTCACGATCCAAGCCGTACACTTGTCGCAAAGTTGTGGTGGCTCATAATGACCCTTAGCTCCTGAGATTGTGAAAGGGCATTGCCCTTTGGAGTGTTTGAAAGGCCAAGTTCAGCCAAGAAAACAAGTTTCTGCATCTGCAGGGGTCATGCGGCCCGCGTCAGGATATGCACAAAACTCAGGCGGGCCGCCTGGGCATGCCTGATCTGCACAATTTTTCAGAAATGGCAGTTTTGGTCCCTGTTGCATGTTTAAGCCATTTCCGACACTTCTAAGGCCCGTAAAGCCAACTTTAACGCCCTAAAATGATGCCTAAACATTGTGGACATGAAGCATGCTCGAAAATATGTCGGGTGTTGGTTCGTTTGGTCGTACGAATGCGATGTTCGGTTAATTACGACGGAATGTGCATAAGTGCGAAAAACGATCCAAATGACGTGACGAATGGATTATTCTCATGCCAAACACTAAGGCATAATATAAGGATGCTTACATAAATTTTTGGATGTCCGGATGTATTCAGAACGTAAGTTATGCGCGAAAGTGCAAACTTGTGCACTTTTTGACACTTTTAGCCCCTGAATGATCCAAAAGTTTGTTTTAGGGATACCAAACCCCTCAAAGCCTATTTCTAAGCTATGTAAAGGATATTTATGGTATTTTTAACTTATGGACGTGTTCCGGAATGCTCGTTACAGTTCAGATTGGCATACTTTCGCAGTTTGTCAAGTTTAGTCCCTGTAAGCGAATTAACTTGTTTTTGCCATACCAAAGCCTTCAAAACTTATTTCTAAGTTATGTAAAGGTTGTTTAAGGTATGTTAAGTATATGATGGTGTTCCGGAGTATTTGTCGCATTTAAACAGAGTACGTTTACGCACCAGCTTGCGTATAATTCTCCAGAAAGCGATATAAAGTTTGAAATTGAACAAGAATTGTTATGTGCAAAAGATACACATATTTATACTAGGTCCCAAGTATGAAATACAATATTTCATCGGCTTGGTATTTGTTTGATGGTCGCGGTGACACAGGTGTCACAAATGAAGCACGAAGAATTCTCCGTCATTGTCATGAAGGTCCATACGGAGGGCATCATGGTGCCGCTAGTACCGCACGAAAGGTATTTGATTCAGGATTTTATTGGCCAACCATTTATAAAGATGCACAAGATCTTGTAAAGACGTGTGATGCTTGCCAAAGATCTGGTAATATTTCTTCCAAAAACGAAATGCCTCAAAATGGCATTCTCGTTTGTGAACTTTTTGATGTGTGGGGACTTGATTTCATGGGACCCTTCCTACCATCAAAAGGAAACAAATATATACTTGTGGCAGTCGATTACTTGTCTAAATGGGCAGAGGCCGAAGCTCTTCCAACAAACGATGGAAGAGTAGTGGTAAAATTTCTGAAATAATTATTCTCTCGTTTTGGAACACCAAAAGCTTTGATAAGTGATAGGGGTACCCATTTTTGCAATCGTCGACTCGAAAAAATCTTAACAAGGTATGGAGTCTATCACCGGGTCTCAACAGCATATCACCCTCAAACAAATGGACAAGCCGAAGTGACTAACCGAGGTTTAAAACGAATACTTGAAAAAAACGTAGGGTTAAATAAAAAGGAATGGGCTGATAAATTAGATGATGCTTTATGGGCTTTTCGAACTGCTTATAAAACCACTATAGGCACAACCCCATATAAGCTTGTCTATGGAAAAAGTTGTCATTTGCCAGTAGAAATAGCTCACAGGGCCTACTGGGCAATAAGAAGCGTAAACTTAGACTTAGAAATTGCAGGTAAAAATCGATTTTGTCAAATGAATGAATTAGACGAATTAAGGAATTATGCATACTCTAACTCCGAAATTTATAAGGAAAGAATGAAAAATTTACACGATAAATATATTAAGCGTAATGAATTTCGAGTAGGAGACCAAGTTCTGTTGTTTAATTCACGACTTCGATTATTTCCTGGTAAACTAAAATCTAGGTGGTCAGGACCTTTTTCCGTCACCCATGTTTTTCCTCACGGTGCAGTCGAAATTAAAGCTCGAAATGGTATTCCATTTAAAGTCAATGGCCAACGGCTAAAACTCTACCGAGGATCCATTGAGGATGAAGAAGAGGAGATCTCGCTTCAAACGGTTAACGAATGAAAAGCACCCACATCATACCCGATATGTTACAAACAAGCGAGTATACATCGAAACCGGTAAGTCTTCTAGCCATGTCTTCGGAAAAAGGGGCACTCACACGAGCACAAAAAAAATTCAAACTTTTGCTCGACACGAGGCCGTGTCCGCTGGACACGGGGCCGTGTCGACGCAACTGTCAGGATAAAACCCTCATTTCATAACAGTTACCTCATTCCACACGCCCCGTTTTGCCAAAAACGCTCTGGTTCGAGGCGATTTTCCACAGATTTCTGACGTTACTTCCACGTTTAACAACATCAAGGTATGATTCTATCATCATTAGTAGTTAGATTAGTTACTTGCATGTAGTTAAACATCAAAAATTTGGGGAAAAATCTAGGGTTCTTTAAGTTCATCCGGATCAAACTCAAAATTTTTGATGTAATCTGTTAGTATTAGTTTAGATTAGTATAATGGGAAGTAAATACACTTGTATTGTTGATAGATTTGCCCGATTTCTCACTAAAACCTCAAACCCTTGTTTTTGAACCGAAAAAGATAAAATTGGAAGGGTAAACGGGTTGTTTTGGGAAAAACGACACTTGGGGTTTCATTTTTGGGGGAAACCGCACCTACTTGACCAAAAATTTTCAGATTTCCGGGACCTGGATGAAAAATGAGGTTTTTGGATTACAGACGTCTGGACACGGGGTCGTGCCCGCTGAACACGGGGTCGTGTCCAGCCCACTGTTTGCAGTTTCTTTCAGAATCTCACTGTTTTGTGCTAACTTTTGGTGTATTCTTTCAGATGGCAATGTTCACAAGGTTCAATGCAAGTGAACTCAATGCTAGGGCAAGGTACGAGTTACTTCAAACAAGGCCCGAGGAGTACCCCAAACGAGCATGCACGGACCTGTTAACCTTGGTAAACCAGCTGGACCGATTCAACAACATCGTTACGGGACCACTAGCAGTTGCATTAAACACTAGGCTTCGGTCGGTGCATCAATGCACCATGGAGTTCTACAGTCCTTTTACCTTCACTTTGAGGTGTGGCCCATTTGACAATGAAGGGGTTGCATTTCGGTGTGGCGGGACGAGGTACTCGATCTCTATGGCACAGTTTGGAGCTATAGTGGGACTGTACGGGGAAGAGGAATCGGGAAATGAGGAAAACACCGAGGGATTACGAGATTTGGATGAAAATGAACATCAAGCCGCATGGGCCCAAATCGGTGAAGGAATCTACAACCCTAGCAGCACCAAGAGTACCAAGCTGAGGGACCCACTGTATCGCTACATTCACAGGCTCCTCGCCTACTCTCTTAACCAACGTCACGACAGTAGTGGCGTTGTAGGGTTGAAAGATTTGGTTGTCCTTCACTATATCCACAACCGGAAGCCTCTCGATGTTCCATATATCCTGTTACGAAACATGCATCTCAACCGCCTTGCTCGTGCTCCAACACCTATCTTCTTTGGCGGATGGGTGTACCGCCTCTTCAAGCACTTCACACGAATCCCTAGGCCCTTCGAGAGAAGCCCATGGTCGGGACGAGTTGACTATCACATTTGCCGAGCCATGAACTTACTTTATGAGGCGGAAGACGGGTCAGTGAGCTTCCAAAGGACGCAAGGCTATGCATGGAACCCGCAGGAGGCCCTAGTTCTTCACGCACCACCTCCTCACTACCAGTATCAACCCCATGGTGATCCGGGTCAATCCTCCTCACAAGGAGGCGGTTTTCCTAACTTTCAAAGCTTACATGATCTTTTGCAGGAAAACCTCATGTGCACCAGGAACACCTACAACCTTGCCAACAATACATACCACCGGGTCGGAGCTATCGAACGAAACATCAACGATATACAAGACGATATCGGTAGCATCCGGGAGTATATGGCGGGTCAGGGGGATGGAGGTGATGACAGCGACGAGGACATGGACTAGGGATTGAAGGAGCAAGAGCGGGTTGATGGTGAGCCCACAGGTTAAAGTCCCTTTATCTATCGAACAGTTTGTGGCCTGCGTGCCAAGTGTTGAACAATTTACTTTCCTTGACTACTTTTATTTTCCGATTTATTTTTCTTTTACTTTATGCTTGGAACAATTAACTATGGTAATGTAGGATGTTTGTGTTGCTTGGTGTGGTATTTAGTGATGAAACAGGTATAAACCGAGGCTTAGAGTGCTAAGCCTTAGCACTCATAAAGCCAGGATGGAAAAACCGGAGGAAGGAACCTATTTTTCAGGCTTACAGACTGTCCACACGGGGACGTGTCCAGCCGACACGCCCCCGTGCTCACCTCCCAGACCTGTTGTTTGGTTACTTTCCTGCAGATTTTTGCCAGACATGGGGCCGTGCCTAGCCACCACGCCCCCGTGTCCACCTTCTGTAAGTTTTCATTACTGGCAGTTCACCACAGGGTCGTGTCCAACGGACACGGGGCCGTGTCCAGGCTGCCAGTAACATAAATCTTTGCTTTTAAACACCATGTTACACATTCAATCAACCTAAAAAAATATTTTTGGGACACATTGAGGACAATGTGTAATTTAAGTGTGGGGGGGGTGTTAAAACCTTGAAATTTTGCAAGTCCTAATAACAAGCCTTACACAAAACTCTATTGGAACCGCTAATCACCCCAAATTTTTTCAAAAAAATCTTTCATTTTTTTTTACTTGTCTAAAGTTTAAGTTGGGAATTCTAAGATTAATAAGGTTATATTTTTGCAAGTTTACAACCGATAGCGTCGTGATAAAAAGAACTAACATAAGAAAATTATGAAACGGCATGACAAGCTTAGTTAAAATTCGATTATATATACTTGATCACATAGAAAAATCCATTCCCACAAAAAGTGAGTTTTGAGCCTTTATTGAGCATACAAATACACATCTTTAGACTAAATGCTCATTTTTCGTTTCTTGTGTGAATAGCCGCTTGGTTCTTACGACTTTAGAACTTGCCACGACGATTCATTCCCGGTCCTTACCAACTTAAACCCAAGTAAGTAAATGATGGAGGCATTAGGACTAACTCTTTTTCTTTCAAAACCATTATTTTTATTTTTCTTTTCACCTACCCAAAAACTCCCCCTAGTTAACCCCTTTGAGCCTAAACCTTTCATTTCTTTACCCTAAACCCCTTTTACCCACCAAAACCCTTTTTTATTTTTACCCTTTATTTTAGTAACAAGCTCGGTTTTCATGTGACTGAAATATATATATATATATATATATATATGATGAAGTTAGAAATAAACAAACAAAGCTCTTAAAACAAAGAGCTTGTTTGAAGAAATACTTCATTAAGAATAAAAAGTCACTAAAACAAAATGTTTTACGAAAACCGACGCTTTTTACGCTTTTCGCCCTTTTCTACTAACCACTAACCCAACTACCCACCTTTAGCCCAAGCCTTTACCCAAAACGTCCTCTTGATATTTACAAAGGTAACAAGTTAAAAAGGAGGAGGATTAATTGCTTGGCAAGCCTATGGTAGTAATAAGTTCCACGCCGCTCTCGAGTGATTCACTAAAAATACACCTTCGGCCGAGTGTGAGTGATTTCTCCCGTGAGGTATGTGAACTTGTATATAAATGGAATTTTAAAAAGGCATGCTATGCCCAAATAAGTAATTTATCCTATGAAACGTTCTAAATAAATCATAACGAATAGGATTGTAAATAAATAAAAATAAAACCAAAAAGATCTTGGATTCCCGACACTCTATGACAAGCCAAAACCTTCTCTTCTACCCATTCCATTTGGGAGTGTAAGCCACATATTAAAGAGTTTTGCTTGAGGACAAGCAAAAATTCAAGTGTGGGGGTATTTGATGTGTGTAAAATGCAACATATAAATTACATCAAATGAGGCATAAAACTAACCCTTTTTAAGTACTAATGTTGGAAAAAGAGTGTTTTTGTCTTCCTTTTGTATTTTCAGGATTAAATGAGCTCAAATTCACAAAAGAAGCAAAAAGACAGCTAAATCTAACTTAAATAAAAGAAAAGGAACATAAGTGGATTGCCCGACCCCTCAACAGCATCCTCCCAAGTAAAATAGAGAAGGCAGAAGACTGAACACGCCCCGTGCTCAGCCAGCACGGGGCCGTGCCCAAGAAGCAGCAGAAAATACAAACCTATAGAAGCTTCTATTGCCCACCACAGGGCCGTGCCCAGTGAACACGAGGGCGTGGCGAAATTACAGCAGGCGCATTAATTGTAATTGCGAATTACAATTAATGAAGAGAGAGAGTGTCAGACAGGCACGGGGCCGTGTCCAGCGGACACGGGGCCGTGCCCAGCCTTCTATTCAGCCTATAAATAGGAGTGTTTGGTTTCATTGCAACTCATCCCTTGGCACACCACCTCTCTCACACTTCATCCACCACCCACCACCACCATAACACCATCATCCACCACCATCATCCATTGTCCATCATAGAGTGTGTGAGTCGTCTCGGGATCCAAGATTGATCGTAAGAGTTCTTGACAATCAAGGCCATGTTTGCCTAAGTCTCTTACATCACTTGGTGAAGACAAGTGTTTAGTATAATACTTTTTATTTTTAATTTTTTGCACTTTTTATTTGGTTTTGTATTAATGACTTTAATAACTAGTTGCTTATGTTGAAGGTGATCTTTCCTTATCGTTTGTCCGTGGTGTCTTGGCATTATTTTACTGTCTATATAAAATAAAAGATTTTCACCATTCATATCTCCACGGTCTATATGGAGGTATGTTGGCTACCTGGTCGGGGGTTAAGGGAACGGTTTGGTAAGGGTCTTGCCCTTGTTCAGCGTTTAGAGGTCCTGCAAGGGACCTGGGTCAAATTTAGTAGGATCTCCTTCAATACCCATAGGTATTGGATGGCAGGGATCCAAACTCTTTGACCCCCTCATAAGTTAACTACTATTAATACTATAACCCGGCTATTTAGGACTGTATCCCTGCTGACTCAGACTACTTAGTCGAGGGTAACATCACCTCCAAAAGAGGGGCCTACCATAATTTGCATTAATAACTTAATTCATTATCTTTCAATAATCCGACCCTTTAGGATTGTATCCTTGCTGACTCAAACTACTGGGTTGAGGGGAACGTCGCCTTCAAAAGAGGGGCCTACTACAATAACTAAGATAATCTCTTAAACAAGTGCAAAAGTGCGAAAATAATCAAAAGTTATACTAATACACGAGTCGGATCCAAGTGATTCATCTTGTCTATCTGTTCTTATTTTTTTTTCAGCATTTAGTTAGTTTTTATTTTCTTAGTTTAAAAATCTTTTCTAACATTTTGATTTGGTTAGACGTTGAGGATAAACCGGTACTAAAAGCTCTTGTGTCCTTGGACGACCTCGGTATCTTACCAACACTATACTACGTCCACGATGGGTGCACTTGCCCATATGTGTGTTTAGTGTTAGTAAATATCGTGTTTTATAAATTTAAAACTTGGCTAAAAGTGTAAAAAGGGCTTAAAATATACATCTAAAATATATTACACCTAACGCACATCAGACGTAGCCTAATATAATGACATGTGTCCCCTCAATAGTTTCTTTTATTATATAGTATAGATATAGATATAGATATGGGCGACCTAAACTAAATAGGATAATAAGTTAATGGGTTAAAAAACATATTGGGTTTTACTTTTTAAATTTATTTATATGCTTTGTCTAAGATAAATTATGCATAGAAAATATATAAGTTTTTAAAAAAAGTTTGGGCCCGGTGAGAGAGTTAGCTCTGGGCTTTTGCCCATCTTGCCCCTCCCATGGGACGAACTTGAATATTGTATTCAATTACAGTGATAGATGACCCAATTACAGTAATTATATTGTTAAGTCGTTTGACCTTTATCAAAAAAAAAATCGACACACACTCGTTAATTCTGCACCACCTAAATACCCACAATATGATTCAAGCCCTCACTATTTTCTTGAGGGGAATTCACAATTATCATTTGGTCAAAAGCCTCTTGCCTTGACCCTTTGTCTAATATGTATTGATATTATTTATATTTTGTATTCTATGAAATATTGCTATAAGTGGGTGCGCATAAGAGCTAGAGATTGAATGACTGAATGTTACCTTGAGTCTAACTATTTATAAAGGGAAATTAGGGTTGATGTCATTATCACATGGTGTAGTTCCCGTTGGTGAGAATAACGGTTTTGATAGTAACATCTCAAATTGTATTGGTCAGGATTAACATTTCTTTTGTCATGATTGTGCCTCCCTTGCCAGGTAGACGTAAGAAAATGATGCATAATTCAATCTGATTATCACACCCCGACCGCGTAATACAACAAACCGCGGCAGAAACGTCGGGGAGTGTCGTAACAGAATCATTGTTTCACAATACATGTTAATTGAAGTTTTGTTTTATTTCATTAATAGACACATTGTTTTGATACAAACCAAATAAGTACAATAATTGTCTTTCAGGTTTTAAGTCACTAAAGCCCGCGTCCATCCTATGTGAAGCAAACAATCAACAATCGTCACATCATAGAACCTGAAACATATGTGAAAAACAGTCAACATAAAAATGTCAGCGAGTACATAGGTTTTGTATGTCAAATTCATGGCTTTGAATTCATATTGCAATACCTCGTCCAACTATGAGAGTTGTCGAGTATGTACCTTGAAATCAAAAAGTGTTTGATATTGCAATATGTTTTATCAACTTTACAAGTTGATATAAGTAAAACCAAACCAGTGTAGCCATGAATCTTGACTGAAAACATTTGTCTTTGTAAAACCAAGTAGTAAATCATCTTTGAAAGTAAACATTGTGATGTGCGTTAGGTGTAATATATTTTTAGATGTTTATTTAAGCCCTTTTTACACTTTTAACCAAGTTTTAAATTTATAAAACACGATATTCACTAACACTAAACACACATATGGGCAAGTGCACCCATCGTGGACGTAGTATAGTGTTGGTAAGATACCGAGGTCGTCCAAGGACACAAGAGCTTTTAATACCGGTTTATCCTCAACGTCTAATCAAATCAAAAAGTTAGAAAATTGTTTTAAACTAAGAAAAATAAAAACTAACTAAATGCTGAAAAAGAAAATAAAATAAAAATAGATAGACAAGATGAATCACTTGGATCCGACACGTGTATTAGTATAACCTTTGATTATTTTCGCACTTTTGCACTTGTTTAAGAGATTATCTTAGTTATTGTAGTAGGCCCCTCTTTTGAAGGCGACGTTACCCTCAACCCAGTAGTTTGAGTCAGCAAGGATACAATCCTAAAGGGTCGGATTATTGAAAGATAATGAATTAAGTTATTAATGCAAATTATGGTAGGCCCCGCTTTTGGCGGTGACGTTACCCTCGGCTAAGTAGTCTGAGTCAGCAGGGATACAGTCCTAAATAGCCGGGTTATAGTATTAATAGTAGTTAGCTTATGAGGGGGTCAAAGAGTTTGGATCCCCGCCATCCAATACCTATGGGCATTGAAGGAGATCCTACTAAATTTGACCCAGGTCCCAAGCAGGACCTCTAAACGCTGAACAAGGGCAAGACCCTTACCAAACCGTTCCCTTAACCCCCGACCAGGTAGCCAACATACCTCCATATAGACCGTGGAGATATGAATGGTGAAAATCTTTTATTTTATATAGACAGTAAAATAACGCCAAGACACCACGGACAAACGATAAGGAAAGATCACCTTCAACATAAGTAACTAGTTATTAAAGTCATTAATACAAAACCAAATAAAAAGTGCAAAAGATTAAAAATAAAAAGTATTATACTAAACACTTGTCTTCACCAAGTGATGTAAGAGACTTAGGCAAACATGGCCTTGATTGTCAAGAACTCTTACGATCAATCTTGGATCCCGAGACGACTCACACACTCTACGATGGACAATGGATGATGGTGGTGGATGATGGTGTTATGGTGGTGATGGGTGGTGGATGAAGTGTGAGAGAGGTGGTGTGCCAAGGGATGAGAGAGAATGAAACCAAGCTCCTCTATTTATAGGCTGAACAGAACGCTGGACACGGCCCCGTGTCCGCTGGACACGGCCCCGTGCCCGTCTGACATTCTCTCTCTTCATTAATTGTAATTGCGAATTACAATTAATGCGCCTGCTGTACTTTCAACACGCCCCCGTGCCCGCTGGGCACGGCCCCGTGGTGAGCAATGAAAGCTTCTACTGATTTGTCTTTTCTGCTGCTTCCTGGGCACGCCCCCGTGTTCACTGGACACGGGGCGTGTTCAGTCTCTGTTCTCTTCTCTTTGTCTTGGGAGGTGCCGTTGAGGGTCCGGGCAGTTTACTTTTGTTCCTTTTCTTGTATTTATGGTAGAATTAGTGGTCTTTTTGCTTCTTTTGTGATTTTGACCTCATTTCATCCTGAAAATTCAAAAGGAAGACAAAAACACTCTTTTTCCAACATTAGTACTTAAAAAGGGTTAGTTTTATGCCTTAATTGATGTGTTTTATATGTTGCATTTTACACACATCAAATACCCCCACACTTGAACTTTTGCTTGTCCTCAAGCAAAACTCTTTTAATGTGGCTTACACTCCCAAATGGAATAGGTAGAAGAGAAGTTTTTTAACTTGTCCTAGAGTGTCGGGAATCCAAGGTTTGTATAGGTTCTATTTTTATTTTATTTACAATCTTATTCGTCATGGTTTATTTTGAACTTTTCATAAGATAAACTACTTATTTGGGCATAGCATGCCTTATTAAAATTCCATTTATATACAAGTTCACATACCTCACGGGAGATCACTCAATCACTCGGCCGAAGGTGTATTTTTAAGTGAATCGCTCGAGAGCGGCACGGATTTACATTCTCCATATGCTTGCCAAGCGATCAATCCTCCTCCTTTTTAACTTTTTACCTTTGTAAATATCAAGAGGTCTTTTGGGGTGAAGGCTTGGGTTTAAAGGTGGGTGGTTGGTTAGTGGTTAGTAAAAAAAAGCGAAAATCGTAACAAGTGTCGGTTTTCGTGAAATACCTTATTTTTGGTGACATTTATTTTTGAAGTATTTCTCCAAACAAGCTTTTTGTAGCTTATGTTTGTTTTTGACTTCATTTTTTTTTTTTTTGTCACGTAAAGGGTATGTTTATGAAAAACCGAGTTTGTTACTAAAATAAAGGTGAAAAAATGAAAAAGGTTTTTGGTGGGTAAAAAAAAAAATTGTTTTGGGGGTAATGAAATGAAAGGTTTAGGCTCAAAGGGGTTTTCTAGGGGGATTTTGGGTAGGTAAAAAAAATTGAAAAATAATGGTTTTGAAAGAAAAATAGTTAGTCCTAATGCCTCCATCATTTACTTACTTGGGTTTAAGTTGGTAAGGACCGGGAATGTATCGTCGTGGCAAGTTCTAGATTTGTAAAGACCGAGCGGCTATTCACACAAGAAACGAAAAATGAGCATTTAATCTAAATATGTGTATTTTTATGCTCAATAAAGGCTCAAAACTCACTTTTTGTGGGAATGGGTTTTTAATGTGACCAAGCATATATAATCGAATTTTAGCTAGACTTGTTATACCGTTTCATAATTTTCTTATGTTAGTTCTTTTTATCACGACGCTATCGGTTGTAAGTTTGTAAAAATATAACCCTTTTATAACTTGTTATTCCCAACTTAAACTAAGACAAGTAAATAAAATAAAAAATGAAAAAGTTTTTGAAAAAATTTGGGGTGTTTAGCGGTTCCAATAGAGTTTTGTGTAAGGCTTGTTTTAGGATTTTGCAAAATTCCAAGGTTTTAGCATCCCCCCCCCACACTTAAATTACACATTGTCCTCAATGTGTCCAAAAATAAAGTTTTTTGGTTGATTAGAATATGTAAAAGTGTGTTTAAAAACAAAGATTTGTGTTACTGGCACTCTGGACACGGCCCCGTGTTGACCGGGCACGGCCCCGTGGTCAAGTGCCAGTAACAAAAATTATAGAATTGAAACAGAAGCCTGGACACGGGGGCGTGTCCGCTGAACACGGCCCGTGTCCAGTTACCTGAACTGGGTGATTTCCTGCAGGGGGCTCAGCACGGGGCCGTGTTGGTTGGGCACGGCCCGTGTGGAGCCTTCTGTTATGGAGATTTTTGTCGGTTTATTCTGTTCTTCTGCATGGTTCCATTTTTTTTCGTTCCCTTTTTCATCCATTACCATCATGAGTGTGATTTATTCTGCAAAAACTAAAAGATTAAACTAAACTAAGGATAGGTCCGCGGAATGCCTCCGTGGTGCGCCACGTTTATAAGGGTCCTTGGCTAGACCCAATTCCCGGTCACACGTCTTTTGATTGGGGTGCCTTGCCTCCCAAGTTACACCGTCGGAGAGCGGCATCCAAGCTTGAATCGATAACCTTCATGTAGTGGATCGGGTCGTCATCCTCTATTCTTTTCCCAACTCCGAATTTTACCTCATCGTCCCCATATCTCAAAGTTAGTGTCCCGTCATTCATGTCCACTACTGCTTGTGCGGTGGCAAGGAAAGGCCTCCCTAGAATAAGAGGGACCTTGGTGTCTTCCTCCATGTCGAGTATGACAAAGTCAACAGGATAAACGAATCTGCTTACCCTTACCAAGACATTCTCGATGACACCTTGCGGGAACTTGACCGATCGATCCGCGAGTTGTATGCTTATTTTTGTGGGGCTTGTGGTTCCCAAGCCAAGCCTTTTGAACATTGAAGAGGGCATGAGATTAATGCTAGCCCCTAAGTCGGCCAAGGCATTGCGAACGGGAGATTCCCCTATTGAGCACGGAATCGTGAAACTTCCGGGATCGATCTTTTTTTGGGGTAGTTTATTGAGTACGAGGGCAGAGCATTCTTCGCCTAAATTAACTAATTGCAAATTTTCAATTTTCTTTTTATGTGTAAGGAAGTCCCTCATAAATTTAGAGTATTTGGGCATTTGGGTTAGGACTTCGATAAAAGGAATATTGACATGCAATTGTTTTAGCAAACTTTCGAATTTTGCGAATTGCTCGTTGGTTTTCTGACGAATTAACCTACCGGGGTACGGAACTCGAGGAGCCTTGGTAGGCTCTGTTGATGGGGGAGGGTCCTTCTCCTGCAGATTTGTTGGCGTTGATTTTTCCGCGGCTGGAGGTACTTCTGCAGGCCCTATGGTCCGGTTTCGTAGCGTGATGAGGTGAACTTGCGCCTTCGGGTTGGTTTCGGTATTGCTGGGTAATGCGCCTTGTGGTCTTTCGGAAAAATTTTGAGCTAGTTGACTTATTTGTTTTTCTATGTTTTGAATGCTAGCCTGTTGATTCCTAAAGTTTGATTCTAATTGTAGGAATCTTTCCGAATTTTTCTTGTCAGTGTCAGAGACGAGGCGAGATATAGTATCTTCGAGCCTTTCTCTTCCACTTTGTTGTTGAGTGAAATTTTGTGACTCATTTCTTGATTGCTGAAAGTTTGTTCGTTGTGGTTGTTGGTTACTACTATTGCCGGGCTCCCTCCAACCAAGGTTTGGGTGGTTTCGCCATCCTTGGTTGAAGGTCCCCGTTGGAGGACCCGACGGCCTAGGTCTATTATCAATGTAGTTTACCATTTCTTGTTGATCGTCCATTTCTTTCATGCAACTCCAATTTTCATGTGACCCACCACACCCCTCACAAGCCATAACCGAGACTGTTTTTGTCATTTCTAATTTTTTTATTTTTGAAGAAAGGGCCTCGATTTGGGCTTGTAAAGAGGTGCTTTCGTCTACCTTATGGGCGCCCGGGGCGATAGTTTTATTTCCCCGGGGAGTGTGCCATTGAAAATTGGTTTGAGCAATTTCCTCAATTTGATTATATATTTCGTGTGGGCGTCGATTACCTAAAAGTCCCCCGGAGCTAGAATCAAGTGTCTGCCTAGTATGTGGCAACAACCCATTGTAGAAAGTGGATACTTGTTGCCATATTGCGAGGCCGTGATGGGGACATTTGCGTAATAGCTCCTTGAACCTTTCCCAAGTTTCATATAAGGATTCCCCGTCCTCTTGTGAGTATGTGTTAATTTTAGCCATTAATTTAGCAGTTTTAGAAGGAGGGAAATACTTATATAGAAATTTTTGGGCTAGTTCATCCCAGGTGTTTACCGATCCAGCTGGGAGGGTGTTGAGCCAAGCTTTCGCTCGGTCTTTTAGTGAGAATGGAAACATACGAAGGCGGATGGCGTCGTTTGATGCTCCATTGATCCGAAATGTATCACATATTTCTAAGAAATTAGTTATATGTAGATGGGGATCCTCGTCCGCGAGCCCGTGAAAGGTTGCGGAGTTTTGGAGCATTTGTATCAAGTGCGGTCGAAGTTCGAAGTTATTGGCTTCGACATTCGGGGCATTGATAGCGGCGCCGAGATTACCTACGGTGGGCCGTAAGTAATCCATGAGGGTACGTTGGTCCGCCATTGGGGGTGGGTCACCCGAAACCTTCTCTTGGTTTTTGGCTTTTAACCTTTTTCTGAGAAAGCGTTCGGGTTCTTCTAATGGTTCCTTTATGTCTTTATTGGAACTGGAGCTCATACACTACGCGAGGTTGGCGTCGGGTTCCAAGTCCTGCAATAAAAACAGAAAAGAATGTTGGTCAGAAGGTTCACCACGGCCCCGTGTCGAGTGAACACGGCCCCGTGGTCGGAGTTACAGTGGTTGTTTTTCAGATCCCAGTTACTGGAAGTTGGACACGACCCCGTGTTGCACCGACACGGCCCCGTGGTCAGCCTTCTGTTAACTTGAAAAACAAAAACTGCCAGTAACGTTGCTGAGCACGGCCCGTGTCCGACCAGGCACGGCCCGTGTGGAGCTCTGCAGAAGCTGAAAAATCTAAAAAAAATCCTTAAAAAATTAAAGAAAAATAACAAGATGATTAGGCCGTTGATTCCTAACTTTCTTAAAATCCTTGTGCCCCCGGCAGCGGCACCAAAAACTTGATGTGCGTTAGGTGTAATATATTTTTAGATGTTTATTTAAGCCCTTTTTACACTTTTAACCAAGTTTTAAATTTATAAAACACGATATTCACTAACACTAAACACACATATGGGCAAGTGCACCCATCGTGGACGTAGTATAGTGTTGGTAAGATACCGAGGTCGTCCAAGGACACAAGAGCTTTTAATACCGGTTTATCCTCAACGTCTAATCAAATCAAAAAGTTAGAAAATTGTTTTAAACTAAGAAAAATAAAAACTAACTAAATGCTGAAAAAGAAAATAAAATAAAAACAGATAGACAAGATGAATCACTTGGATCCGACACGTGTATTAGTATAACCTTTGATTATTTTCGCACTTTTGCACTTGTTTAAGAGATTATCTTAGTTATTGTAGTAGGCCCCTCTTTTGAAGGCGACGTTACCCTCAACCCAGTAGTTTGAGTCAGCAAGGATACAATCCTAAAGGGTCGGATTATTGAAAGATAATGAATTAAGTTATTAATGCAAATTATGGTAGGCCCCGCTTTTGGCGGTGACGTTACCCTCGGCTAAGTAGTCTGAGTCAGCAGGGATACAGTCCTAAATAGCCGGGTTATAGTATTAATAGTAGTTAGCTTATGAGGGGGTCAAAGAGTTTGGATCCCCGCCATCCAATACCTATGGGCATTGAAGGAGATCCTACTAAATTTGACCCAGGTCCCAAGCAGGACCTCTAAACGCTGAACAAGGGCAAGACCCTTACCAAACCGTTCCCTTAACCCCCGACCAGGTAGCCAACATACCTCCATATAGACCGTGGAGATATGAATGGTGAAAATCTTTTATTTTATATAGACAGTAAAATAACGCCAAGACACCACGGACAAACGATAAGGAAAGATCACCTTCAACATAAGTAACTAGTTATTAAAGTCATTAATACAAAACCAAATAAAAAGTGCAAAAGATTAAAAATAAAAAGTATTATACTAAACACTTGTCTTCACCAAGTGATGTAAGAGACTTAGGCAAACATGGCCTTGATTGTCAAGAACTCTTACGATCAATCTTGGATCCCGAGACGACTCACACACTCTACGATGGACAATGGATGATGGTGGTGGATGATGGTGTTATGGTGGTGATGGGTGGTGGATGAAGTGTGAGAGAGGTGGTGTGCCAAGGGATGAGAGAGAATGAAACCAAGCTCCTCTATTTATAGGCTGAACAGAACGCTGGACACGGCCCCGTGTCCGCTGGACACGGCCCCGTGCCCGTCTGACATTCTCTCTCTTCATTAATTGTAATTGCGAATTACAATTAATGCGCCTGCTGTACTTTCAACACGCCCCCGTGCCCGCTGGGCACGGCCCCGTGGTGAGCAATGGAAGCTTCTACTGATTTGTCTTTTCTGCTGCTTCCTGGGCACGCCCCCGTGTTCACTGGACACGGGGCGTGTTCAGTCTCTGTTCTCTTCTCTTTGTCTTGGGAGGTGCCGTTGAGGGTCCGGGCAGTTTACTTTTGTTCCTTTTCTTGTATTTATGGTAGAATTAGTGGTCTTTTTGCTTCTTTTGTGATTTTGACCTCATTTCATCCTGAAAATTCAAAAGGAAGACAAAAACACTCTTTTTCCAACATTAGTACTTAAAAAGGGTTAGTTTTATGCCTTAATTGATGTGTTTTATATGTTGCATTTTACACACATCACATTGTATGGTTTATATCTTTAAGTAAACCTCGTAGTGTAACTTCGTTTTGAAAACATTCGTCCAAGTGATCCAGATAACGCTACGACATGTAATGTGATAAAAGCACTTATATATAGGAAGTAACAGCGGCGTATCCACCATGATTTTATCACATTACACACGCCTCGTTACCTAATCACTTACCATAAACCATGTCCAAATTGTTCAAATAGTTCCAATCGTTCAAATCATTCCAATCGTTCAAATCTTCTGTGTTTTAATTGTGAAATGCAACTTTTGGTCGTTCTTTAAAAAATACATTCAAACTTGTGTGACTCGATATACCACCCATAGGGTATCTTTAATAGGCCATGAAAGACCTCTTTAACAAGACTAACAAACCAACACATGATTTGTTAATCAGAAAACAATTTCTGTCGTTACCTACATTACCCACCAAAGGGATAGTCCGATAACAGGATTTGTCAGATCCTATGGTACCATAATATACTACTGGTCGGCTTGATCATAGTTAATGAATGCCATTCGAATGTCTTTCGACTAACACCCCCAACAAGTTCGTTCACATTATTGAAAATATCGTGTTTTATATAAGCCATAGCATTTGTTTATGAACACTTAAAAAGCATTTAGCACATATGAGTCACCCCAGAACAATTGAAAGCATAAAAAGAAGGGAGCTATGTACTCACTTGAGATTGCAAGTATCCTTGATTAAGTGACCTAACAAAGCTCGGGAAATCAAGGAATCAAGTGGCACCTAGTATCGGATCACTATGTTAATAAATCGGTACCTAAATCGGGAGATCGGGTAGAATGAGGTCTTGTAAACCAAATGAGTGTTGGAACTCATACAATATGGTTTAACAAAGCCTACATTCTGAATTGGAACTTATCCTAAGTGCTTACGACTCATTATGACCCGTTAAGGTAGTCTACGCTACTTTAACGCGTCATTTGTGCAAAAGCGCATTCGAATAGCTAAATTTCTCCGATACTTATAATTTTTCACATAACTTTGAGATTTATTCGAAAAGTTATTATTTTTTATTATGTTGGCGTATGTATATATATATATATATATATATATATGTATATATTTTAAGAACTTTGCAACTTGAACGATTTTATTGGTGACCCTCATTATGTTTTGTCCAATAACACACCTGTTTATAAGCAATATATCTACGATTTGCGCATCGTAGTATATGTACTTAAACGTGACATATAAATAATATCGTAATACACATAATTTTGTCAACTCTTAACATATCATCATACACAGATCTAAATCACATAACAAATTGTAACACATAAAGTTTACCGATGAACAATCCATTCTAGTATATGTATTGAAAAACACGTATTTTAGTGATTCGGTAACGTTTTTGGGCGTCGGAAGTCACGTATGACTAACCAAACACCAAGGATACTTAATATAAGTTAAAATACTTATTTTTATATCAAAAATATCAGTTTAGTTACTGATCTAAAACAGTTTTATAAAAATCCTCCGAAAAGCCGATTTTTAACCGTTTTACCGCATAGTTTCGCATCAAACGTTACTAGAATTATCCCAAATCGTATCGACTTGGTATTTTAACATAATACATGTTATCTACTGATCAAAACAATAATTTTACTCATGTATATGCAGGTCTCATGAATAGCACAAGAAAACACGCAAATATCACCCGATTTACTACTTTTCAAGCCATAAGTACAACATGCAAATCTATTTAACCTATGACAAAGTTTCCTATCATTATAACACTTCAAATAGTAACAATTTTTAGTGTTCATAATCTGATTTAAACAACATCTGTCATCAGAGCCGTCCTCGAAAACTCTTAAAAAAATTTAGGCCTCGGGCGACGAAAAGAATTGGGCCCAAAACTATGGTTAAGGGTAAATGAATTACAAAAATAATAACTTAGTGATAGAGCAAAGACTCAAACTTAAGACCTTTACATTATATTGAGATGGTTTTTGCCATTACACCACCAATATTTTTTTTGTATATTAAACGGATGAATATACTAAATATATAATTTAATAAATATATATAAGCTTATAAAGACTTTTTGGGCCCTTTGAAATTTTGGGCCTCGGGCGTCGGCACGGGTTTGCGAGGCCCAGAGTAGGCCCTGTCTGTCATATCATAATATTTTCATCATTTCTTGATCACAAAATCCTCATGCATGCTCATGTACACGCTTCTAATGCATGTCATCATAATCTCATCATTTCACATGAACTTAAATGCATCTATTCTCATATTTAGTTCATGTTCATACAATCCAAAACATATTCATCAAATCATCATACGATCATGTAAACATAAATGCAAGACATTCTCATATTTTTGAACATATAACAAAAACACACATGCATGTTTACATATACAACAAAGAATTCACTTTTACATGATCATCCTTAATCATAGAACTTTTTATAAAATCATTCTTTGATCATGCATGCATCAAGTTTTTCATATATCACATCATCAAAATCAACTAACATCGAAAACTCAATCATTAATCCATACACTTCAATGTTTTCGGCCATAATAGTACACACAAAAGTTCCATTTTAAATTTTATGTAAAACCCCATTTGTTTTAGATTTAAAGTTTGTGAAGTATTCCAAGATTTAAGAGAAACTTCCAACATCAACAACAACACCAAGAATCAAGAGTATATTTAAAAAAAAATTATACCTTCAAGATTCTAGTGGGTTTTGACAAGATTTTGATGTTATGGAGCTTGTTTCTTCTTGGAATCACCTTGGGAACCTTCTTGGATCTTCACCCGAACTTGAAAGCAACTTGGATTCTCTCAAGAACACTTAAATTTCGAAAATGGTAGTGTGAAGGGGGAGTGTTCGGCCGAATGTAAGTGTAGGAGAAGATGAGATTTGTTTTTGATATTTGAAAGATTATATGTTGGATTGTGTCATAGGTGCATGAGATTTAATTGGACCTTTTTTTTTACTTAATGACACTTGTCAAGAGAGAGAGTGTTTGAGACACTCCATGGCTGCCACCAAGTCTTTCTCTCTCATATATACACTCATACATACGTGTAGGATCGTGAAAGGACCTTAATGAGTCGACCCGAAGAGTGCTCAGACAGAATCAGAGGCGGAATTCATTGAATCTGTCTTCGTTTAGCTTGTATAACACTAGAATCACTATTAACTGTCTTGTTTATTGATCCAGTAACAATTTACAGCATAGAGACACTTCGACAGAGCTTCGCCGTCGGAAAACAAGAAGGTTACAACTGATTTCGCTTGGGAGGCTATTTATAGAGTTGTGATTCCGTTTGAAAGTGGCACTGACACTTTCAAGCGGAATTAGAAATGTTAATTTCCCTTGAAAGTGCACATGACACTTTCAAGCGGAATAAGAAATGTGCACATGACACTTTCAAGCGGAATTAACCTTTTCAAGCAAATTAACTCTATAAAATCCTATTTTCTTGTACAACATGCCCTAATCTAACAATTCTAGTATAAGACTCGATACAAGACGAAGTCGACATAAGTATGCACTAACAAACTCCCCCTCGGATGTTGACGAGTCTGAAGTATCGAGTCTTTACATCTTCTGTCACACCCTGGCTTTGCGGAAGTGTGGGTTTATTTGGTGTGACTTCTTCATACCATAGCTTAATCACAACAAAGCTATATGAAAATAAAACCGTGATAATCATCCATTACTTTAAGTTTTAAAAAGTAAAATACCACAACACTGTTTTCAAACGTCGACACATGCAACGATAATACAACACAACTAAATAAAACCTTGTTCGAAAGACACAACCACAAACATGAAATAAACACAGCTTAAGACTTGTGACTCGTCCAGGTAAAAGCCACAACCCCAAAACTTGGATGACATCACCCTTCTTACGCAGCTTGAAAGCATAGCATACCTCGCCAGATCCCTAATTCCCTGAAATACATGTAAGTTGGAAAAATCAACAAAAATGTTGAGTGAGTTCATGTAATGTGAGTGTTTAAAATCTTTGTAAGTATAAAAATCCCTGGTATGTAGCAAATAAGGAAATAAAGAGATTACCAATGGTTTGCAAGGCCATTGATATGTGTGAAGTGCAGTAGGAAGACTCAAACCTAGCAGATTTTTGCGTCGGGCTCAAAGTCACCCCGAGGTCCGTTCTGTAGGGTCTGGGGTGTAACAACCCAAAATACGTTATCCATTTATATTGTTTTAAGTATATAAAAGTGCAAAGAATTTAACCAAGTTAAATGATATGATATTAATTAGTAAGAAAGAAAGTTAGTGTAAAAAAAATGTCAACACTTGAAACTTAGGGGCTGAACATGTTAAATGTGATATTAGTTTCACTAAAATAAGGAAAACACAAAAATAAACACACAGATGTGTGTTGTATCGACCAGAAGCAAGACCAAAAGGGGAAAACCCTAGTTTTGAAGGATTCTCAAGATTAAGAGGAAATTGAGAGCTCAAATCAATGCTAGAACCCGAATTGTCAACCATCTAAGCTCGAGCAACAATAGGTAAGTCGAAAATCCTGTTTTAGTGAGTAATGAGAAATGGGTTTTTGACCTAAACATGAAATTAAGAGCAATTCTTGTGCAAATGTAAGTTAGGAACTCATAATAGACTGAGAATTATGCTTGAATTCGATTATTGAAAGAGTTAGGGTTATACCCATATGTTGTAGGACTTGCATGAACAAGATGATTTTTATAATATGCTTACAATTGTGAGTTCTTGCATGATCTTGTATATGATAAAGAAATTAGACAAATTATCATAAGATGAAGGAAAGATAGGGATTTACCCAATTCTTGTTGAACTAGAAAGTTAATCAAGTAAAGTCTATGCTATGAACACTTGTACATTACAATTGTAAATTCAATGCCCACCAAGTGTTTGATAAAATGCTTAAGAGAAGATTATATGTGTGATATGAGAAGAAAATGATGGAATGACTTGATTCAACTAAGTAAACGAATGTTGTAATGTAGGCGTGAAGGAAGAAAGCTCTAACACTAGTCAAGCGGGAGGTGTACAAGATCGAGGTATGTTTCGTTTTATACGAATCTTTATTATATTTCCCATTTATATTAAATTTAATGTAAAGCTATCCTTGTATAACGAACGTGACAATGTAGTAAGTAAGCGACAAATCCCTTGTGGATTTGGGTAAGTTAACGAAAGTAATGTTGAGTTATGCTAAACCCAATTTCACGGGTTGAAGGTGTATGCTTAACTCTCTACGAGAGTGTTTATGCTAAACCCAATTTCACGGGTTGAATATGTATGCTTAACTCTCTATGAGAGTGTCTATGCTAAACCCAATTCTATGGGTCGAACGGTATGCTTAACTCTCTACGAGAGTGTTTATGCTAAACCCAATTACACGGGTCGAATGTGTATGTCAAACTCTCTACGAGAGTGGTTATGCCTAACCCATTTATTGGGTTGTTGTATGCTTAAGAGTAAGAAGGTTTTATATGGAAAAAGCTAAAACGTAAGGTTGTGATTTTCTATGGCGAACACTAACTTTTTAAATTGTGGATGTCAATGTAGGTAAAGCACCTCTATAGGCGATATGGAGATATGGAACGAGCACATGTTCAAGCCTTATAATACCAAGCGCTTCCGCAACTTATATGCATGTTTTTGGGTTCTTGTTTTGTTACTTGGTTAAACTTTGTCGAATTGTTTTAGGTTTGAAAATTTGTTATTTTCGTTGGAATGGTTTTATGTAAAATGGGTCGTATGTAAACGTTGTATGTTATGTCAAAACAGGGGGTATGTCCGTTTTGCAAACGGGTCATGCCCAATTTTTGTAAAAATTTCTTTAAGTGTTAAAGTGGTATTTTAATTGTCCGAAAAATCTTGTTTATATAAGTAAACTATTATTTTGGAAAAAGCGGTCCTTACAAGTTGGTATCAGAGCCAAGGTTTGAGAGATTCGGCAAGAGTCTTAGTGTCCGAACTCAAACCAATGGCTCGTGCAAATGTGCTCGCTCCAAGATCGCCAAAGAGGTAAAATTTTTAAACATTTGTTTAATATGTTCATGTATTATGCGCTACGGTCAAAGAATTGAGGTTTACTATGTTGGGAAATGTTAAGATGGGTTAAATGAGAAATACCGGGACCCGGGAAGCTGAAAACAGACCCGGAAAACAGTCGGAACAGCCAAGAAACTGAGCTGCAGCGGATAAGCAAACGGCTGGCCGTCGCCGACGGCCAGACACCCGTCGCCGACGCCATACCCTCACCCGACGCCTTAACACCCTGCCGACGGGTGATTTTGTCCGACGGCCATTATACGAACCCGTCGCCGACGGGCACATAGCCGTCGCCGACGGCTTACCCAATACCAAAACGCTGAATTGTTTGTTTTTCATGTTTTGTGTTACCGGTTTGTTCGAAAGCTTATTTCTTGGCTACGTTGTGACCATATAAGGTTTAACAAGTGTGTGTAATCACTATTAGCGAACACAACGAGAATGGATTCGTAAGAATCAAAAGAAACGAAGCAAATGAGATGAAATGGATTAAATGAATGATGATTAATGATTAAAGATATGCTGAATGATTAAATTGTATTAAACGAAATATTAACATTGTGTAGATGGCTGATGCAAGAAATATTAACGATGATAATGATGATAACAATGATGTGGCTAGACAAGAAGCATTCGAGAACAGAGTTACAGAAGTAGCGGAAGGGTTTATACAAGCCAATCTTCCACGGTTGGCCCAAGAAGTAGAAAGCCGAGTTCTAGGGGTTGTGGATGCTATGATGACTAGTAAGCTCGAAGAGTTGAAGGAATTAATCGAAGGATCCAAGAGTAGAGGTAAGGAACGAAGGTGCACTTACAAGGATTTTATGGCATGCCATCCGATGACGTATGACGGTAAAATTGACCCAGTCGAATGTCAAAGATGGGTCTCGAATATAGAGGCGGTGTTTATACGAAGCCGGTGCGATAAGGAGGACCAAGTGATGTTCGCTACCGGTTTACTAACCCATCAAGCGAAAGATTGGTGGGATGCGCACAGCAAGGAAATAGGCGACGATAGGCTGCAAGCTATGACTTGGCAAGAGTTCAAGGGGCCCTTCATGAGATATCATTGTCCACAGTCGGCGATCGACAAGATTCAGGAGGATTTCTTACGCCTCCGGCAGAAAAACGAATCAGTGAATGAAATAGCAAACAATTTTATGGATAAGATGAAGTTCTGTGGGGAATTGGTAACAACCGAGAGGATGAAGATAAGTCGTTTTTATGGCGTGTTAAAGGCAGAAGTTAGAGAGTTCATCACTCCCTCAAAATGTGAAACTCTTGAAGAGCTCATTGATTTAGCGCGGGATAGAGAGATCGAAATTAAAAGGCAAGAGGAGCGAGGTGAAAAGAGGCCGAGTGAAAAAGGTGCAAGTTTTAGTCCATCCAAAAAGGGGAAGTTTCAGGATCAAGGAAGAAAGGGGAAGTCGAAAGGTGGGATTACACCATGCAAGACGTGTGGAAAGCTCCATACCGGAGAGTGTTTGCTAGGTAAGAAGGGGTGCTTTAAATGCGGTAAGGAGGGGCATTCGTCCTATCAATGCCCGGACAACCCAAAGACTTGTTTCAACTGTTTCGAAAAAGGGCATATCAAGTCGGAATGTCCAAAGCTTCAACAAGGGTCAAAGAAAGAAGATAAGAAGCAAGAGGGTTCTAGGGCAAAGGGGAGAATGTTTCAGATCACGTCTGAAGAAGCCAAGTCCCAACCAAATATGGTTTCAGGTATTTTTCTAATAAATTCTATACCGGTTTACGTTTTGTTTGACACCGGAGCTACCATGTCGTTTATCTCTAGTGAACTTGTTCAACGTCCATCCTTTAAGATTGAACAAATGTCGATGCCCTTAGAAGTAGAGATAGCAGATAGTAAAAGTTACTTGTTGCACGAAATATGTAAAAATTGCAAATTGACCATTGAGGATGAGGAGTTTGCTATTGATCTTATCCCCATGATCTTGGGGGAATTCAAAGTAATAGTGGGTATGGATTGGATGTCTCAAAACCGTGCAGAGATAAAATGTGAATCCAAATCTATACTTCTCCAAACTCCAAGTGGAAGACGATTAAATGTACAAGGCGAAAGAAAGATGGAAGCGAAGCTATGTACTCTCGTTCAAGCCACTAAGTACGTGCTCAATGGGAGTAGAGCATACTTAGCTTACGTAGTAAATACTCAACAAAGCTTCCCAAAGCTTGAAGATGTTGAAGTTGTGAACGAATTTCCGGATGTATTCCCGGAGGAATTGCCGGGACTCCCTCCCGAGCGAGAAGTGGAGTTCAATATCGAATTGAATCCGGATGCGAAACCGGTCGCGAAGGCTCCCTATAGATTAGCTCCCACTGAAATGCGGGAATTAATGACACAAATACAAGACCTCCTAGACAAAGGCTTTATACGCCCAAGTGTGTCGCCTTGGGGAGCGCCCGTCTTATTTGTTAAGAAGAAAGACGGGTCGATGCGCATGTGCATCGACTATAGGGAGTTAAATAAGCTAACCATAAAGAACCGCTACCCTTTACCTAGAATCGACGACCTTTTCGATCAGTTACAAGGGGCGAGTTGGTTCTCCAAGATAGATCTGCGATCGGGGTACCATCAGGTTAGAGTACGAGAAGAAGACATTCCAAAGACCGCATTTAGAACCCGTTACGGACATTATGAGTTTTTAGTAATGTCTTTCGGGTTAACTAATGCGCCGGCGGCATTTATGGACCTTATGAACCGTGTATGCCGACCCATGTTGGATAGATCGGTAATTGTATTCATAGATGACATTTTGGTTTATTCACAAAGCAAAGACGAACATGCTGTACATCTGCGTGAAGTACTTGAAACTCTCCGTAAGGAGAAGCTCTACGCAAAATTTTCAAAGTGTGCCTTTTGGCTTAGGGAGGTACAGTTTCTGGGGCACGTGATAAATGCGGAGGGTGTTATGGTTGATCCTTCAAAGATCGATGCTGTAATGAAGTGGGTTCCTCCGAAAAATCCAACAGAGATAAGAAGTTTTCTGGGTCTTGCTGGATACTACCGAAGGTTCATACAAGATTTTTCCAAGATAGCCTTACCCTTAACAAAATTGACAAGAAAGAAAGACAAGTTTGTATGGGAAAAAGAACAGGAGGAGGCTTTTCGAATGTTGAAAGAAAAACTATCAAGTCCCCCGATCCTAACGTTACCAGACGGAACCGAAGACCTGGTGGTCTATTCAGACGCTTCACACCAGGGATTGGGTTGTGTTCTAATGCAAAGAGGGAGAGTTATCGCTTATGCTTCGCGACAATTGAAGCCTCATGAGGTGAACTACCCCACACACGACTTGGAATTAGCGGCGGTAGTGTTTGCATTAAAAATTTGGAGGCATTATCTATATGGGGCAAAATGCACCATTTACTCGGACCACAAAAGCCTTAAATATTTCTTTGAACAGAGAGACCTAAATATGAGGCAGCGGAGGTGGTTGGAACTTATCAAAGATTATGATTGTGATATCCTCTACCATCCGGGGAAGGCAAATGTAGTAGCCGATGCATTAAGCCGTAAAGAGTATCCACCTCCCATAAAAGTGAAATCCATGAAGATGGTAGTTACGCCACGATTACTCGAGGCAATACGCGAATCCCAGATAAAGTCGCTCGGAGCGGAAGACCTGAAGAGGGAACGACTAAAAGGTGTGATCGATAATCTAGAAGAAAATTCGACCGGGCTTAAGACGCGGTTCGGCCGAATTTGGATTCCGCGATTCTGCGAAGTCAAAGCTGCCTTGCTCGACGAGGCACATAAGTCTCGATATTCGGTCCATCCCGGGGCTACAAAGATGTATCGGGACTTGAAAGCCAATTATTGGTGGCCGGGTATGAAGCGTGACATAGTTAAATACGTCGCGAAATGCTTAACATGCTCCCAAGTGAAAGTAGAACATCAAAAGCCGTATGGGAAATTACAACCTTTGGAGATACCGGTATGGAAGTGGGAGGAACTAACGATGGATTTGATAACCAAACTTCCTAAAACAAAGAAAGGGCACGATACAATATGGGTAATCGTAGACCGACTTACAAAAAGCGCTCACTTTTTACCCATCAAAGATACTTACTCTTCCGAGAAAATGGCAGAAATTTATATGAACGAGATCATATCCCGTCATGGAGTGCCCGTGTCGATTGTCTCAGATCGGGACACTAGATTTACTTCTCGTTACTGGCGGAAGTTTCACGAGAGTGTGGGTACGAAATTGCACATAAGTACCGCCTACCACCCTCAAACTGACGGCCAGTCAGAAAGAACCATTCAAACGCTCGTTGATATGTTGAGGGCGTGTGCCTTGGATTTTGGGGGAAGTTGGGACGACCAGTTGCCACTGGTCGAATTTTCTTATAATAACAGTTACCATAGTGGTATTCAAATGGCACCTTACGAACTATTATACGGGAGAAAGTGTAGGACTCCCGTATGTTGGGGCGAAGTGGGACAAAGGGAGCTTGCACCAAGTGATTTAATAGCAGTGACGAATGAAAAGATCGAAATGGTTAGAACAAGGTTGAAAGCAGCTCAAGATCGGCAAAAAGCTTATGCAGACAAGAGAAGGCGTCCTATCGAGTTCCAAGTCGGAGATTTTGTCTTGCTAAAAGTGTCCCCATGGAAGGGTATAATCTGTTTTCGCAAACGGGGAAAGCTAGGTCCTCGTTACATTGGGCCGTTTATAATTTGGCTCAGGTTGGAAGGGTTGCGTATCGATTAGAATTACCGCCTGCTCTAAACGGGATTCACAACACCTTCCACGTTTCGCAATTGAGAAAGTGTCTAGCGGATGAGACAGCACTAGTACCTCTTGATGATATCGAGTTGGACGAAGGGTTAAACTATATCGAAAGGCCCATAGCCATTAAAGACTTCAAGGTGAAGAATCTCCGCAACAAAGCTGTTAGACAGGTGTTGGTGCAATGGCGGCACCGGAAGGGTTCGGATCTTACGTGGGAAGCAGAAGATGAGATGAGGAAACACTATCCTTTTCTCTTCGGTATGTCAGTATTTACGTTGGTTATGTGCTCAGGTTTCGGGGACGAAACCTCTTTTAAGGGGGGTAGACTTGTAACACCCCAAAATACGTTATCCATTTATATTGTTTTAAGTATATAAAAGTGCAAAGAATTTAACCAAGTTAAATGATATGATATTAATTAGTAAGAAAGAAAGTTAGTGTAAAAAAATGTCAACACTTGAAACTTAGGGGCTGAACATGTTAAATGTGATATTAGTTTCACTAAAATAAGGAAAACACAAAAATAAACACACAGATGTGTGTTGTAGTCGACCAGAAGCAAGACCAAAAGGGGAAAACCCTAGTTTTGAAGGATTCTCAAGATTAAGAGGAAATTGAGAGCTCAAATCAATGCTAGAACCCGAATTGTCAACCATCTAAGCTCGAGCAACAATAGGTAAGTCGAAAATCCTGTTTTAGTGAGTAATGAGAAATGGGTTTTTGACCTAAACATGAAATTAAGAGCAATTCTTGTGCAAATGTAAGTTAGGAACTCATAATAGACTGAGAATTATGCTTGAATTCGATTATTGAAAGAGTTAGGGTTATACCCATATGTTGTAGGACTTGCATGAACAAGATGATTTTTATAATATGCTTACAATTGTGAGTTCTTGCATGATCTTGTATATGATAAAGAAATTAGACAAATTATCATAAGATGAAGGAAAGATAGGGATTTACCCAATTCTTGTTGAACTAGAAAGTTAATCAAGTAAAGTCTATGCTATGAACACTTGTACATTACAATTGTAAATTCAATGCCCACCAAGTGTTTGATAAAATGCTTAAGAGACGATTATATGTGTGATATGAGAAGAAAATGATGGAATGACTTGATTCAACTAAGTAAACGAATGTTGTAATGTAGGCGTGAAGGAAGAAAGCTCTAACACTAGTCAAGCGGGAGGTGTACAAGATCGAGGTATGTTTCGTTTTATACGAATCTTTATTATATTTCCCATTTATATTAAATTTAATGTAAAGCTATCCTTGTATAACGAACGTGACAATGTAGTAAGTAAGCGACAAATCCCTTGTGGATTTGGGTAAGTTAACGAAAGTAATGTTGAGTTATGCTAAACCCAATTTCACGGGTTGAAGGTGTATGCTTAACTCTCTACGAGAGTGTTTATGCTAAACCCAATTTCACGGGTTGAATGTGTATGCTTAACTCTCTATGAGAGTGTCTATGCTAAACCCAATTCTATGGGTCGAACGGTATGCTTAACTCTCTACGAGAGTGTTTATGCTAAACCCAATTACACGGGTCGAATGTGTATGTCAAACTCTCTACGAGAGTGGTTATGCCTAACCCATTTATTGGGTTGTTGTATGCTTAAGAGTAAGAAGGTTTTATATGGAAAAAGCTAAAACGTAAGGTTGTGATTTTCTATGGCGAACACTAACTTTTTAAATTGTGGATGTCAATGTAGGTAAAGCACCTCTATAGGCGATATGGAGATATGGAACGAGCACATGTTCAAGCCTTATAATACCAAGCGCTTCCGCAACTTATATGCATGTTTTTGGGTTCTTGTTTTGTTACTTGGTTAAACTTTGTCGAATTGTTTTAGGTTTGAAAATTTGTTATTTTCGTTGGAATGGTTTTATGGAAAATGGGTCGTATGTAAACGTTGTATGTTATGTCAAAACAGGGGGTATGTCCGTTTTGCAAACGGGTCATGCCCAATTTTTGTAAAAATTTCTTTAAGTGTTAAAGTGGTATTTTAATTGTCCGAAAAATCTTGTTTATATAAGTAAACTATTATTTTGGAAAAAGCGGTCCTTACATGGGGCTGGGCTCGCTACACCCAGATAGATCTACCGCTAATGACCCTCGGTCCTACAATGAGGATTAATGGCCTCCAGTTCCCGTCTACTCACTCACATGATCTAAGTAGTAACCCTCCTTATGCTAACCATACCATGTAAAAGTATTCGTAATCATTGTAACATGTATTTCACCCTCGAAGTATAAAAACTGAAAATAGTTAAAAGAAAAGGGAGACATGAACTCACAGAAGTGCGTCTCGAAATAGTAACTCCCAATCAACCTGCTGCGTGACGACCTACACGTGCTAACCTCTATTAGACGGACGGCCGTGCTTTGGCTTAAGGTTTAAGCTTTTGGGAAATAGTTAGACAACTATTTCGTATTTACGCTTCTTAATTATTTATTAATTATATTCCTTCCAAAGGATGGGGGTTTTAATACATGGGCGTTTTTGTAATTCTAAAAATATATTATTAAGTCTCACTTAATAGAATATATTTTTACTCATTTGTCTAAAATATTCTAACTTCAAAATATACATATTTTTCACAAAAATATTATATTTTATTCCATACAATTTTTCAAAATAATACTACTTTTATCAAAATACGCATTTAAGAGTATTTCCTGAAAATACATAAGTTACATTTTAACGTTCGTGTGGTAATAATAATACCGGTGTAACTTAAATATTTATTGTGAAGGCGTTGGTATTATTTTGGAAGTCGTAACTTCATTATATTCCAAGTGATATTATTTTTACTCTAAAAATAATATACATATAGTTCACATAAAATCACACAAGCATCTTACTATGAAATATATATTCTAAATATATATTTAACAAGTTTTATTTATGAAAATCCACCTCCGACGCTTGGAAATGTTGCAATAAAAATCATGGCGAATTTTATATGGAAAAACAAGTTAAAAATACATTTATAACACTTGTTACAAAATATTTCCAAGTGTTATTTTTCTGGAAAAATTTTGCCAGAGTTTCCTCTGTAACTGGAGGTGGCCACGCTTACTAGCGTATCATTTTCTTTTAAACCAACAATTTTCCAATCATCAACATACATCATTCAAACCTTAAACTAGTCAAAAATAAGCATAAATCGCAATCAGATGAACTTGTAAGTTGTGTAAAAGTATGTAGTAACTTTATAACACATTTAGTAGATCTTTCCATCTTTAAAAATAAAATCAGTTTCTTGAAAACTTTATTTTTAAAGAATATGTAACTTTACAACTTCAAGTCCAAAAATTACGAAAATATTTCTTTGTTAAATCCTTTTGTCACACAAGTGTTTACACACTTGTTTGTTCACAAAAAATGCTTTTAGTTCATGAAATATCCGGCTTTTAAACAAGGTTTGCATCTTACACTTGGTTCTTCGAAGATACCACTTGTAGATCTTTAGATCTACTAGTTTACAACTCCATTTTACAAGAAAAATCATTTTTACACAAGTTCATGTTTATGTGTGGAAAGGTTCATCATCTTGTATCTTTCACACTTAACATATTTCTAGTTCATGTTCCATGAACATGATCTAGCATGGTTCGATGACGATCCGTTCCACTACTAGCGTCAAACAACATAAAATAATCATAACTAAACAAGATTCACAAGTTTTACACCAATAGTTACCCTTTATCCATCAAGTTTGCCATTCTTACAAGACTTTTAGCTTTGATCTTTAGTGTTCTTGATTTTTATCCGTTAAACCTCTTATTAACCACTTTAAACATGAACAGGAGAGTGTTTAGAAGCACTTACAACTAGCTCAAGGCTAGGGAAGAATCAAAGCGAAAATAAGGTGGATAAAAGCAATGTAGAGAGGTCCTTGAACTTCCGAGTGCACCGAGCTTGTTCGTTGATCCTATTTCACCTTTGAGTGTATAAGAATGGCTTGAAGGAAACTTGGAAGTGGATGGGGGTGGGGTGCTTGGTCTCGGCCGATTGTAAGGAGAGGGAGAGAGAGAGATCAATTTTTGAAGTGTTGTGGTTAGTGAATGAGTGCTCTTGATCTTATGGTGTTACTTATAGTCCATCCAATTTCATTAACCATAAGGTAATATGTAATCTAGATATGGGACAAGCTTGATTAAAATAATCAAAACTTTGTGGTGTGTGTCCCACATGGGGACCGATCGGATCAGGGGGGGTTATGGTTTGATTTGAACTAGATAGTTAGTGATAGTTATGTTTAGTTAGGAGTTTAAACTAGTTACTAGTGTGTTATGTGTTATAACGGGTGTTAGGGTGTTCGGGGACCCTAACTAGCTCAGAAAAGGATAAACAATGTTATTGACAATATTTTTATGTTCCGGGTAAAGTCCGGTTGTTCGGTTGGATACTGATCCGTTAAAGTGCTAAATAAGCGTTTAAAGTGCCTTTAATATTATTTTTAGTGTCACAATGAATTCCCGACACTTTGGAAAGTGTCTAGTATTATTTTCCCATGTTTTTGCACTTTACTAGTTAAATAAAATGCTGAATTTTGTAATAGAGTGCAGAATTTTATATTTAGAGCATGTTTTAGGCACATCCGGTCACTATAACTATCACCTAGTGACGCAGTTTTATACTCCTCACCTCCCTACACTCCCTACTAGTGTAGTGATCTATTCCCGGCTCATACTGGCCTTAGAGACAGTGTCTGTCTAGTGCTGGCCATGTCAGCATGTTTACTGGGTTATCCATTCATTGGGCTACCGTGCTTTTGTGCATCAAGTTTGTCACTATAGTTCTGTGTAATAAATGGAGTGATAGTAATAATGTATAATGCATGGATATGTATGTATCAGAAATCAAGTAGCAGTTTAACCACAATTGTAAGCAAGCACAGTAATTAAGCATTAATTAAATATTAATTAATTCGTACGGATACCTGATTTGGTGAGGGTTGTCACATTCTCCCCCCGTTAAGAAAATTTCGTCCCAAAATTTTAGGCTCTGCTTCTAGTTGCAGGGGTCTTGGGAAATAAGTGGGGGTATTTCTCTTTCATTCGGTCCTCACGCTCCCAGGTGTATTCTGGACCGTGTCTTGCATTCCAACGAACCTACGAGTTTGACACTGCTTTTGCGGGTTTTGTTGATCTTCCAATCTGTAACCTCAACCGGTTCTTCAACAAAATGGAGCGTGTCGTCAATATGAATCTCGTATGTGGGAATGACAACAGTTTCTTGCGTTGGACTCTTTTTCAGATTTGATACATGAAATGTATCGTGAACATCGTTCAACTCGGCAGGTAAATCCAACTTGTATGCTACTAAACCAATTCTTTCCAGAATCTTGAATGGACCAATATATCGCGGATTCAACTTTCCTTCCCGAAGCGTGCCACACCCTTCCAGGGTGATACTTTCAACAATACCATGTCACCTACCTCAAATTCCAGAGGCTTCCTTCTTCGGTCCGCATAGCATTTTTGTCGATCATGAGCGCCTTGATGCGATCTCGGATCTGTGCAATTTTATCTGTGGTTTCCTAGACCACATTAGGACCAACCAATTGTCTATCACCTGCATCAGACCAACAAAGCGGTGATCTGCCCTTGCGTCCATATAAAGCTTCAAATGGCGCGGCTCCAATATTTGTGTGGTAGCTGTTGTTGTACGAAAAATCGACCAACGGTAAATGTTTATCCCAGCTACCACCTAATTCCATAACACATGCTCTCAGCATATCTTCCAATGTCTGTATCGTCCTTTCGCTTTGTCCATCGGTCTGCGGGTGAAAAGCGGTACTCAGATATAACTGAGATCCAAATGCTTCTTGAAAGGATTGCCAAATCCTTGATACAAATCTCCCATCTCTATCAGAGATGATTGAGAGAGGCACTCCATGACATGCAACGATTTCTCTCATGTATATTTCGGCCAGTTTGCTCGTGTTGTCTTTCTCTCTGATAGGTAAGAAGTGCGTTGATTTCGTTAGCCGGTCCACTATTACCCAAATAGTGTCATGACCTCTTGGCATTCTTGGCAACTTCGTTATAAAATCCATTGAAATTTGTTCCCATTTCCACTTGGGAATCTCAGGTTGTTGCAGAAGTCCTGAAGGCTTCTGGTATTCAGCTTTAACCTTAGCACACGTTAAACATTTGCTAACATAAACAGCAACATCGCCTTTCATCCTAGGCCACCAATAATAATCCTTAAGATCCTGGTACATTTTATCCGCTCCTGGATGGATAGAGTACCGTGATTTGTGAGCTTCATCAAAAATAACTTTTCTCATACCACCCAACAGAGGAACCCAAATCCTTTTCATGAAGCATAACGTTCCTTCCTCGTTTGGTATTAACTGCTTCTCCATCCCACGGAGATATTCTTCTTCAATGTTTCTTTCTTTAAGTGCTTCTTTCTGCGCGGCACGACTGCGCAGAGAAAGATCTGTCTGAATAATCATCTCCAAAGCCCTAACCCTTATGGGCTTGATCCTTTCTTTTCGACTCAGGGCGTCGGCGACCACATTCGCCTTCCCCGGGTGATACTTGATCTCGCAGTTGTAGTCATTCAACAATTCGACCCGACGTCTTTGTCTCATATTCAGCTCTTTCTGGTCGAATATGTGTTGCGGACTCTTATGATCTGTGAAGATTGTACATTTCGTACCATATAGATAATGTCTCCAGATCTTTAACGCAAATATCACTGCGCCTAGCTCCAAATCATGCGTGTTATAGTTCTTTACAGATACTATTTTTGTGAGCCTGTGTAAGAGGATCATATGTCACACCCTGCTCGTAGCGGAAGCGTGAGGTGTGATCTGTTGGTTCTCATTGCATAACGATATAAGTAAACATACTAAATGAATAAAACATACTCCATCACCATTACCATAATTTTTCAAAAGATGCGCAACATACATTAAGTTTATAATTTACAAACCATTCAAAGAAAATAAGTTGTTATTATTTCATACATCCAAAACGAAAGTTTTAAACATTAAGGCTTTATCCACTATAACACCGCAAAGCGGCAGTATAATAGATAAACCCTTCAAAAGATGGCATGGAGTCTTGATACTTGTTTCTTGAATTAGAATCCCTGACAAGGTCCACTAATTCCCTGAAATACATGTTTAAGTAGAAAAATCAACAAACGTTGAGCGAGCTCATGCAGTTTAGTTGTGTATGATACATCCGAAAAAATGTAGAATGTATTTGTATTTGAATCAAATATAGTATGAAAAGCGTCAATGAAATCGTGATCATTAATGTTTTGCAAGGACATTAATATGTGTGACGAAATAGGAAGCAAACCAACCCTAGACGATTTTAATTGTATCGACGCCATGTCGTAGGGCAACAAACGCACTCCTAGGTAAATGAATGACCATGAGTGGGGCTCGCCAAAACCCATTAGATCTAACCCTTTGTTCCTTGGTCCAAACTAGGATTAATGGTGCTTTAGTTATGGCCCTAATTTCTCACATGATTTAAGGTGTTTCATTCCTTGACTTATCATACTTATTGTACATGTATTTTCCCCGATAGTTGTAAAGTTGTAAAGCATTTAAAATGAATAGGGGACATGAACTCACAGTATCGCGTCAGTGAGTAGAAGTAAATATGATTTCACGTGCGGTGGTCCTGAATAGTGTTGCGACCTACAATTGTTGTTATATTTGTTAGACACTTCGGTCTTTGTAAATAACTTGAGTACAAGTCTTGCGTCTTAAATATGTGTAAGACTTGTATGTCTTTATTGTTCGTTGAACTTTGTATTAGATGTATTTATTGTTTAACTGTTATATATATATATATATATATATATATATATATTTCCAAATATATATATATATAGGTAAGTAATCGTGTATCTTGTATGTCATATAGTCAGATCTATTCCTCTTGATTTCGTGCTTAGTATGAATCAATTGTATACTTGTATTTTTTTACAATTTATGTCATTGGGCTTAGCCCAAGAATTCATGTTATTGGGCCTAAATAGTGTTGGGCCCAAATAGTGTTGGGCCTAAATAGTGTTGGGCCTAAATAGTGTTAGGCCTAAATAGTGTTGGGCTTAATGTTATTGGGCCTTGGCCCATATGTTTGGTATTGGGCTTAGCCCATGAGTTTATGTTAAGCCCATTATGAAGATAAGCCCATTAAGAAGTGTAAGCCCATTAAGAAGTGTAAGCCCTTTTGTATAAAATAGCCCATTTGAAAGTATAAGTCTTTCATTTTTATAAAAACATTTTTATAAAAATCACTAAGTATACTTTTTAGTTAATAAAAACATAATAGTTTTTATAAGTTTCAAAATGTCCGAATTTTGTTAATGGTAACGTAATTTTTGTGTCCGCGTCGAAAGATCGCCTAAACGTCATAGTAAGTCCTCGGAATGGCGATATGTTCATAGGTTCGTCCGTCGTCCGATTTGACCATAATTTGTATCCGATTATTCGGATCGTCCGTAACTCGTTTTTAAGGCGTATCTATATGAAATCTTGTAAGACTTTGATTATTATGTATCATGAGTTCATTATTACCATTGTTAACAAGTTCCTATCTTTGATATATATAACTAATACATCAAGTATCACATAGCACTTAAGTTGTTAAATTAATCAAATATATATTTTCTCAAAATATATATTTATGACTAACTTTGTTTTTATAAAAAAAAAACATTCTTTAAATCTTTTTAATCGTGTAAAGATTTAACTAAAAATGTTGGTTCTTATAACATAAAGTTTTTAAGAAAAATTGGCCATATAACCTTTGTATTAATCATTTAGCCATGTTTAATAAACATATCATTTTCTTTTCAAAATCACCATCAATTTACTTATAACATCTTAACATCAATTTACTCATAACATCTTAACTAAAACATATGAGATTTTTATTACATAAACTTATCAAGATGATCTCTAAATCATGTAGGGTTTTGAACATGATCATAACATATGCTAACTAGTTCAAAAACCAAGTTTACTTCTAGTTTTAACAACTTTTATAAAAATCTCATGTTGTATGTTACTTTTTATAATCTTGTAAAAGTCTTGTTTTTAAATAAAAACCTTAAATAAATTAACTACACCAAAAATTATGATCATCCATTTATCTTTTTAACCAAAAGAAACCCTTTAACATATTCAAGTATACTTGTTAGATCATATTTTTAAAAGATCATCTAACAAGTTATACATATCATAATCATCATAACAAGATCAAATATACAAATAACAAGTCTTAGATCACAACATAAACAAACATAAATATATCATGATTATTATTTTTGCTTCTTTGTATTTTCATGTTTATTATGTATGATTACTTTGTTATCTTTAGTTACATTAACAATCATAACATAAATAAGTATGAAAATAAGAGATTTGGAAGCTCACTTCTAGCACTAGGCTAGGGATGATCTAGGTGATGATTAAGAGCTAAGAAGATGAAGATCTTGATGATTGAAGGTTCTTGAGTGGATGAAAGTGTGTCATTTTTCTTGTAAGTGCTTTAGATCTTCTTATGTTCCATAGAAATCCATCTTGATCATGAAGGAGGTGATAAAATAAAATGGGTTTATGGTGGGTGTTCTTGATGAAAAGATGAAGATGATGAGAGAGTTTGTGTTTATAAAAAAAATATAAAGTGATGATAAAATGGTTAGTAACTTAATGTGCAAGTGTTCTAATAATTTACCCATTTCATCCACTTGTAACTTAACCAAAAATATCTAGATATTTAGCAAGTAATTAAGGGGTGTGGGACCCCTTATTTACGGCCCACATATGGGGGGGTAAAGTGTAACATTTTTATAAAAATGTCTTAAACATATAGATATTTTGGTAATTAGGCTAAGTATGGTGATTAGGGGTAATCTTTCACCATTAGGAGGTAATTAGTGATTCGAAATGTTAATTATTATTAACAAATTCACTAAACTAGTAGAAATTATATTTTGATATCTTAAACGACTTCCGTTTGGTCGTCGGTTCTATAAAAGCACTTTTAATTCCTACCGACGAAGATTTTCCGTATGTTGTAAATCCGCAACCAAGAGATGTATAAAGGGATTTGGAATCTCAAAATAAGCTTAACTAGTTCACCAAAGCTTTCATTTGGTTGTTTTCGATGTCGGAAATGTCGTTTAATAGCTTGTCGGTGCAGAAACGGACAAGTTGTGGGGGTTGCAACGCAGCATCGAAAGCTTATGTTTCGGACACCCCATTAATATCCTCATATTGTTTCCATATGTTTGTCATCATTTGTCACATTTCCGGAGTCCCGGAAATGCTAAATTATTATTTTGGACGAGTTAAAATTGTCTTCTTTTTAGTGAAACGGATGATTTAGCGATTAGGGCGTTATACCGGAAAGTCTTGTATCTTTGTAAGATATGTTTTCGTATTAGTGTTTTCTTATATAAACGGGCTCAGTTATGTTAGCCGTGTGTCGTTTTTCCTTGTTTCGTTCTGTTTTCACGGTTTTGCTGGCATGAATAGTGTAACCGTGAATAGTGCGCGCAACACTTTTTACCAACACTTTTAGGACATTGTTTAATTGGTTTCGCAATACTACGAAAACCAACATATGTTATATCATTGTTTTCTTGTCCTAACACTGTCGTCTAATATACGACACAATTACGTAATTAAATTACGCTAATTGCATGAGATTATATACTAAGAATAGTGATTAGACTGTACAGAATTTCCGGTTGTTTGCCATTTGTCACATTCTCCCCCTGTTATTAAGAATTTCGTCCCGAAATTCAAACTGAGCCATCCTTTGCAGGAGACTACTCAAACAGGTGAGGGTATTTTGGTTTTGATTTGATCTGCACGTTCCCAAGTATATTCGGGTCCGTGTCGAGAGTTCCAACGAATTTTTACTAATATGTTACGACTCCTTCGTATTTTCTGGACCTTCCGGTCCATGACCTTAACCGGTGCTTTATGATTTGGAGTTTGTCATCAATGTGAACTTCATCCACCGGGATGATAACCGTTTCTCTTGTTGGACTCTTCTTAAGATTCGACACATGAAATGTGTCGTTTACACTACTTAGTTCGTCTGGTAACTTCAAGTTGTAGGCAACAGTACTAATCTTTCCTAAGATTTCAAATTGTCCTACATAAGGAGGGTTAAGCTTCCCACGCTTACCGAACCTCGCTACGCCCTTCCAATGCGAGACTTTCAATAAGACTTTGTCTCCAATCTCGAAAGATAATGGCTTCTGTCTCTTGTCCGCGTAGCACTTTTGTCGATCGCGAGCCGCCTTGATACGGTCTCTGATCTGAAAGATTTTATCCGTAGTCTCTTATAATAATTCCGGATCTATTAGTTGTTTATCGCCCGCTACCGCCCAACATAGCGGTGAGCGACACTTTCGACCATAAGAACTTCGAACAGTGCAGCTTGTATGCATGTATGGTAGCTGTTGTCATAGGAAAACTCAACCAAAAGTAAATGAGTATCCCAGTTGCCTCCCAAATCCATAACACATGCACGAAGCATAACTTCGAGTGTTTGGATTGTCCATTCACTCTGGCCGTCAGTTTGTGGATGAAAGATCGTGCTTAGATTTAAATGAGATCCAAAGGCCTCTTGAAATGACTTCTAAATTCGTAAAATGAAGCGACCGTCTTGGTCTGAGATGACTTAAATAGGCACTCCATGATGAGCCACTATTTCCTTGAGATAGGGTTCTGCTAGTTTCTCTATACTATCCTCATCCCGAATCGGTAAGAAGTGTGCGGACTTGTTAGTCTATCGATGATTACCCAATCATGTTATGACCGCGTGAAGTCTTGGGTAACTTCGTAATGAAGTCCATCGATATTTGTTTCCATTTCCAAACGCGAATCTCGGTTTGTTGTAACAAATCCGAGGGTTTCTGATATTCAGCTTTGACTTTTGCGTAAGTCAAGCATTCTCCGACATAAGTCGCGATATCACTTTTGAGATTAGGCCACCAATAGTATTCTTTTAATACTTAGGCCTATGTGCTTCCTCAAAATATCATCTCGAAGGCCACCAAAGAATGGAACCCAATTTCGACCCATAAGGTATATAGTTCCATCTTCTTTCGGCACTAATTGTTCCTTCATGCCTCGAAGTGTTTCTGCTTGAATATGCTCTTCCTTGAGCGCTTGTGAATCATCTTCTCTAATGCTTGAACTCTCAGTGTTCTTACTCGCTCCTTGCGGCTCAAGGCGTCAGCTACAACGTTAGCCCTGCCCGGATGGTACTTTATTTCACAATCATAGTCGTTCAACAATTCAACCCAACATCGTTGACGCATATTTAATTCTTTTTGGTTGAATATTGAATATGTGTTAAAGACTTTTATGATCCGTGAAAATAATGCATTGAGTACCATATAAATAATGTCGCCATAATTTTTAAAGCGAATACCACCGCGCCTAACTCAAGGTCGAGAGTGGTATACTTCTTCTCATGAACTTTTTAATTGGCGTGACGTGTACATGATAACTTTTCACGTTGCACAAGTACGCAACCAAATCCTTGATGCGAAGCATCATAGTTTACAACAAAGTCATCGGTATTGTCGGATAATGATAAGATTGTAAAATGCTATGCACCAATCTTAAGAATAAGTTGTGATGCTATTTCTTGTTTTTCGATTGGGGCGCATTTATTGTCTTTATGGGTGAGGGAAGTTAGCAATTGAGTAAATAAAAAAAAATCTTAATAGATCTCCGATGATATCCCGTTAATCCCAAAAAAAAAAATTTGCCGGGCTCCAGTTGGAGTCTTGGGCACTTCCCAATTCTCATTTGCTTCAACCTTAGCTAGGTCTACTTGAATGCCTTTCTCGTTCATTACATGCCTGAGAAATTGTATCTCGCTAATCCAAAATTCGCACTTGAAAAATTTCGCGTATAGTTTCCCCTTCTTTAGTAGCTCCAAAATGGTTCTCAAATGTTGTTCGTGATCATTAGTCAATCGTGAGTATATTAATATGTCGTCAATAAATACTACAATGAATTTGTTGAGATACGGCTTGCACACGCGATTCATTAATTCCATGAAGACCGCTAGTGCGTTCGTTAAACCAAAAAAAAACATAACGAGAAACTCGTAATAACCATAACGAGTTTTAAAAGCCGTTTTCGGTGTGCTTTCCTCTTGAATTTGTAACTAATGATACTCTGATCGTAAGTCTATCTTAGAGTAAAAGCTTGAACCTTGCAATTGATCGAATAAATCACCAATTCTTGATAGTGGATACCGATTCTTGATGGTGAGTTTATTCAACTCTCTGTAGTCGATGCACATTCTGAGTGTTTCATCATTCTTCTTTACAAACAAAGCTGGAGCTCCCCAAGGCGAGAAGCTTGATCTAATGAATCCTTTATCCAACAACTCTTGAAGTTGTGTGAATAACTCTTGCATTTCAAAAGGTGCTAATCGATATGGAGATTTGGTTATGGGTGCGGTTCACGATACCAAGTCGATATGAAACTCGACTTGTCGATATGGTTATAGTCCCTGCAAGTCTTCAGGAAAGACTTCAGGAAACCCTTTTACCACTGGAATATTTGTGAGCTTCGGCCCAACGGCCTTCTTGCCGACAACATGTGCCAGAAAGGCAACATAACCTTTCCGTAAGCACTTCTGTGCCTTCATGCAATTGATGATCCACAATGGTGTGTCGTACTTCTCTCCATGAATAACAAGTGTCTATTTGTTCAGTAGTGGTAGGCGAATGACCTTTTCATGACAAAGGACTTTGGCTTGGTTATCGGAGAACCAATCCATGCCAACCACTACATCGAAACTACACAACTCAATGGGTAAGAGATCAATACTGAATCTTCGCTCGCCAAGTTCCAAGGAACATCCTCTAATAACTTTCCCTGACTCGACTAGTTTACCGTATGTCGATTCTATAGAATGAGGGGACGTCTAGCTTACTTGGCTCTAGGACAAGTACATTTGGAATTCTGTGTGGCGAGTAATTCAATGTATAGTTTTAGGAACCGTATGTTTAAATGTAGGATATCCCAATCCATATGTGTGACACCTGTGTCACTTCAACCATCAAACAAATGCCAAACCAAGGAAATATTGTATTTCATACTTGGGATTTGTATAAATATGTGTATGCTTTGCACATATCAATTCTTGTTCAATTTCATACTCTACAACGCTTTCTGGAGAATTATACGCAAACTGGTGCATAAACGTACTCAGTTTAATGCGACAAATACTCCGGGAGACCATCATACACTTAACATACCTTAAATAACCTTTACATAACTTAGAAATAAGTTTTGAAGGCTTTGGTATGGCAAAAACAAGTTAATTCGCTTACAGGGACTAAACTTGACAAACTGTGAAAGTATGCCAATTTGAACTGTAACGAACATTCCGGAACATGTCCATAAGTTAAACATACCATATATATCCTTTACATAGCTTAGAAATAGGCTTTGAGGGGTTTGGTATGCTAAAACAAACTTTTGGATCATTCAGGGGCTAAAAGTGTCAAAAAGTGCACAAGTTTGCACTTTCGCGCATAACCTACGTTCTGAATACATCCGGACATCCAAAAATTTATGTAAGCTTTATAATATTATGCCTTAGTGTTTGGCATGAGAAAAATCCATTCGTCGCGTCATTTGGATCATCTCTCGCGCTTATGCGCATTCCGTCGTAATTAAGCGAACATCGCGATCGTACGGCCAAACGAACCGACATCCGGAATATTTTTGAGCATATTTCAAGTCCCCTACACTTTAACTTCATCTTGCAGCCTTGAAATGAGGTTAACGGGGCTTAAACGTGCCAAAAATGGTCCAAAATACGTGTTTCTGAAGTGCAGGGACCAAAATTGAAAATTCTGGTCTGGGAACCTTAGGCGGGGCGCGTAAGGATTTGCCAAATCCTTAGGCGGGCCGCGTGAACATGTCTGACAGAAAGATTTTGCATTTAATGCAGAATCTGGCCTTTCGTTCGATCAAGGGGCGATGCCTTTTCACCCAATGAAGAGCCAAGGGTCAAGTTCACTGAACTTATCCACTGGACACATGTACGCACGAGATCAAGGCACGATATTCGATAAAACGATCCTAACGGTTCCACTTTTCCTATAAATACCCCCCCTTTTGTGTAAAAATCACAAAATCAGATCTTAAAGCTCTAAGTTGAAACCATTGTTTCATACCTGAGCTATTTGGTCTTGATTAGCACTCGGGGACCCTCCGTAAGTCTTCTTTCGCTCTTTTATTCGCTTTTCGAGTCCGAAAGTCAACGTTTTGTTGACTTTCTGCATTGACCAGCTTATGGTCGATGCGAAGTTCATGGAACTTCATAACGTGAGCGTGATCACGATGGTTATAGTCCGTAGTGACTATACCTACTGATCACCACGTTAACTAGGCTCAGTGACGAGTCGTAGTTTCGGCCAAAATGCGCATTCTTGCGTATTTTGTAACCAAACTACTCGTGGGCATCAAAGCCGTTTGTTTTGATGCCAAACCTGTTTCTAAACTTAGTTAAGCATGTTCTAACATGCTTAGCTCGTCACTTTTAGTTTAGTGCTTATATAGGGTCGTAAGGTAAGCGATTTAAACCATCGCTTATACTTTCGAACCCGACCCATTTGGTCGGTCATTAGGACCGGACCAAACACATTAGGTGACCATAGCTATAACCTTCCGAGGTTATACCGTGTGGTCGCAATGTTAGGCGTCCCGAACGCGTTCTACGCGAACGGCGCGTTAGGGTAGCATAAGCTACCTAAACGGGTCGTGATGGACCGTAAGCACTTAGATTAGGTTTCATTTTAGTATGTAGGCTTTGCTAAGCCATATCACACGAGTCTCCATACTCGTTTGGTTTACGAACCCGCGTACTGTCCGATCCTTCCGATTTGGTCCGGTATATTAACATAGCTACCTATTAGGTGCCGTTTGATATCCCGTGATCTTTAGCATTATCTGGTTGTTATACAAGGAACTCAAAGCAATCTCAGGTGAGTACATAGTTCCCCTCTTTTACTGTTTTCTGAACTGTTTTGGGGTGAAGCATGTGTACCTATCTGTTATTTTCATGATTTCAAAGTATAATTGATTATACATGTTAGTATTTATCTTTTGACAAACCAAATGACTATCTATGGTTTAAACACTGATTTCTCAAAGATACAAAAGTAATTGTTGGAATAGTACTTATTTTGTTCACCAGACCGATTGGTAGTATGATATAGCGCTATAGGACTAGACACCCCATTCCTGTTGTCATGGAATGTCTGAAACCAATTTGTTTCTCCATCCAAATAGGGATTTCCTTTGTGGTATCCTTATAGTCTCAAAGGTGTAGTTTGATGCACTAGGTCTGAATGAATTCTTAAATCGCACCTTTAAAGTATATTTTGATATACTCCCAAAAAGTATAGTTTGATATACTCTCATGTGTGGTGTTGTACAAGAACCAACATATATTTTGTAATCATCCAAAGCATATTGTGATATGTTACTTACATAACTAAAACATAGTTTAATATGTTATTTATCACATCCAAAGCATATACTGATATGTTAGTTACAAAACTAAAACATGGTTTAATGTGTTATTTATAAATCCAAAGTATACTTGTAATATACTACTGAAAACTATTATTTTGAACAACTAAAGTATATTTAATATACTATCTATCAAACGATTTAGTTTTGGTTAGTGTTTAGATAACGGAACGAGTGTAATGTGATGAAAACATGGTAGATACGCCGCTGGTACTTCTTATATATAAGTGTTTTCATTGCATTACATACCGTGACGTTATTTAGTACACTTGGGTTAACAATATTGGAACTGAAATATATTTTAATATATTATTTATTCAACTTTCTTAAAACCAAGGTATATTTTATATATACCATAAACGTTTTATTAAAACATTGTTTTTCAAACAACTTAACTTATACAAACTCATTTTACATGGTTATTCAGTTAACCATACATTATTCTCTTATTTATACATATCATCTGATCCTATCGTTTTTCAAATGATTTACAAGACAAAGCAAATTTACAGAGTTCATGACTAAACATTTTCTCAAACATAAGTCATGAACTCCGTTTTCACAAAACCTATGTATCTCACAGGCATTTTTATGCTGACGTACCTATTTTTACACATGTTTCAGGTGCTGTCTTGAGATGATTGTTGATACATGCTACATTTAGGATGGACTCGTGCCTTAGCAACTTTAAAACTTGGAAGATCGTAGTTGTACTTATGTGATTGTAATGGAACAACGAGTTCATTTAATCAATAAAACAATATTTAAATTTCCATGTGTTATGAAACAATTATTCTGTCCCAACACTCCCCGACGTTTCCGCCACGTTTTGTTGTTCCACGTGGTCGGGGTGTGACAGAAAAGTTGGTATCAGAGCTCATGGTTATAGGGAATTAGGTTATTAGTAATGCTTTGACCTAGTCTATAACCTTCCTAGGACCCTAACGCGAGTTTACTTGCGTTTAGTCATAAAACAACACCGTCGCCTATCCTTAGGCGACGACCGCAACAAGAACATAAATTTCAAAACCGCTTTGAAAACTATTCATCTGTTCTAGGATGATTGATTACTAGGTTTTGAACCCTCTATTGTAAGGTTTTGAACCCTTTGTTATAAGGTTTTGAACCCCTTTGAATTTTCAAAACTCCCGTCAAAGTTTTGGGTCCTAAATAGTGTGAACACGTGCGAACTGGAAGGGTGAATGCATGTACCCTGGGTTTTCTGTCTAAGGTTAGAGTGTTCGTACAAATCCGCATAATCGGACCAGTCACTCTTACCTGGGAACTCTTGGGGTGAGTGTCCACTTATAGGCGAGCATGTCTTCGCGATACACTATGAGGATCTATTTGCTTTGATTCAGCCCTGGTGTTGTTTGTTTGCTTCATCATTCAAACAAGTGACCATCAACCGTGATTATGGTCAGTGATTGTAACATCCTATTCTTACCCAATACCATTTTATTTGTTTCCTTTCATGTTTTCCTCTTTTAGAATGCCTCCTCGACGCGAACACCAGATAGCAACTGCCGAGCTGGCAGAAATTATTGCGCAGCAGATGGCTGCTCAATTCCCAAATCTCTTTGCTCAATGGAACCAAGCCAACAACAACAACAATGGTACATGCAATTTCAAGAACTTTAACTCGGCTAAACCACTCAAGTTTAGTGGTTCTGAGGGAGCAACTGGGCTTCTCCAATGGTTCGAGAGCATCGAGAATACCTTTCGCCACGTTCAGTGTCCTGAAAATCGCAAGGTCGAGTTTTCTTCGAGTGTGTTTCAGAAGAGGGCTCTTACATGGTGGAACGGGGTTATGAGAGACCGCGGTGCAGAGGTTGCATTAGCACAGACTTGGGCCGAGCTTAGGGCTCTTATGATGAAGGAGTTCTGTCCTCGTCATGAGCTTAGGGCTCTAGAAAGGGAATTTGATGATTTAAAGCAAGACAGTGGGGAACATCGAGCCTATACTGATCGCTATGAGGAATTGAGCTTGTTATGCCCTACTATGGTTACGCCTCTGGATAAGGCGATTGAGAAATACATTGATGGGCTTCCTGACGTAGTTCAGGACATCGTTACTGGCAGCAACCCTACTACTGTCAGACAAGCCATTGAATTGGCTGCCACTCTGACTGAATCCCAAATCAGGAAGCGCAAGCTGTTTCGGAAGGGCGACCTAAGACCATCTGACAAGACTGCTCATGTGGAACCAAAGGAAGAAACTGCTGAGGTGTCCAAGAAGAAAAAGCGCAAGGCCTCTCAAAGCTACGCTGTAACTGCTCAAGACAAACAAGTTGCACCAAACCAGCCAACACAACCTCGTAAAAGACAAAACTATGTTGGTACTGCACCGTTGTGCAACAAATGCAACCGTCATCATTTAGAGCAAGAGCAGTGTCACAAATGTACCCACTGTGGGCGGGTGGGACATTTGATCAATGTTTGTCGTTATGCAAATCAAGCTGCTGCAAACCCTGCTGCTGTTCAAGCACGGTTCCCTCCAGGGTCATGTTATAACTGTGGTGACCTTACCCACTACAGGAACAATTGCCCAAGGCTTGTTAACATACCTCCAGCGTGTGGACGAGTGTTCAACATCAATGAGGCAAACATGAACAATGATGCAGCAGTGAACAATTAGTGTTTTGTATTTCCTTAGTTGCTATCTTTTGACACTTCAAGACAAATCCGTTGTTACATAAATAAAGATTTGTTGTTTTTATTTCTGCAAAATTTATGCGTTTGTGTGAATGCTTGATGCAACTTTATGATGTCAACCCAAAGACAAACTACTCTTATGGTTCTGTCATATTATGATCACTTGTGATCTCCCCAAGAACCTTAAACTCTCGTTTCTTTTAAGAAACAAAGTCAAACTCTTATTGAGAATCCCTCTATCTTTATAAATAGATCCTTAAAAAAAAAAAAATCAGTAAAGTACCAATTGAAATCCATGGATTGGATTCCTAGTGTGCTTTGAATATCCATACCTAAAGGTAACAAAATGAAGAATCAAGTTAACTAAATTTGTGCTTATGTATTTTCTTACATGTTTTGTGGTTGTATGTGATCCATCCAAATCCTCATAGAATCTTTCATATCTTCATACGAGAGATTCATAATAGGATATCCAAAGATACTATCTTAAACCCTTAATGGATTTCAACAGTGTAGTTAAGTCCCTCGGGTTATAAAGTATTATTCTATAATTGGACCTCTTGAAAGGTCTGCTTAAACAGATTGATTTTGAAAATCTGATTAGAAATATCATGTGATGATATAAAAATGATCCCTTAAGCGGTCTATTTAAAGAGATCATACGACGGTCTAGTTAAGAAGATCAAGTGTTGATCTAGTTAAAAAGATCGTTCGTTGATCGAATTAAAAGGATCCTTTGGTGGTCTAGTCAAATCGCTTCATATTTATTCAAGTAATTTTTCCTACGGATTATGAAATGGACTGTGCGGACTGTGCAAGGAATTACGTAATTATGGAGGCCTACATAATTATGGAATTCAGTGCACAGGAACCACAGGAAGTTTCATCATGTGTTAAGACCTAGTGACAAGAATAATGATACGGGAGAAGTCTCGGACCTCGACCAATGTCATTTATTCTCACACTCCCCCAATTCTGATCTCAATCACACACCAAGTTTTCCTATGATAAGCCTTCATAAGAAACGTTCGTCAATCAGTAGTTCAAAATTTCATGTTTTACTATTTCAAGGAATTCACTCTGAGGGTTAACAAATTCGCTAAGAATCCTAACATGGCCCAGGGTTTTACCTAAGGGTTCAATGGATCTATTATAAGGCGAAACCTTCACAGCTGTCCTCACGAGTTTCCTCTAGAATTAAATTTCGGGACGAAATTTCCTAAAGTAGGGGAGACTGTGACACCTGTGTCACTTCAACCATCAAACAAATGCCAAACCAAGGAAATATTGTATTTCATACTTGGGATTTGTATAAATATGTGTATGCTTTGCACATATCAATTCTTGTTCAATTTCATACTCTACAACGCTTTCTGGAGAATTATACGCAAACTGGTGCATAAACGTACTCAGTTTAATGCGACAAATACTCCGGGAGACCATCATACACTTAACATACCTTAAATAACCTTTACATAACTTAGAAATAAGTTTTGAAGGCTTTGGTATGGCAAAAACAAGTTAATTCGCTTACAGGGACTAAACTTGACAAACTGCGAAAGTATGCCAATTTGAACTGTAACGAACATTCCGGAACATGTCCATAAGTTAAACATACCATATATATCCTTTACATAGCTTAGAAATAGGCTTTGAGGGGTTTGGTATGCTAAAACAAACTTTTGGGTCATTCAGGGGCTAAAAGTGTCAAAAAGTGCACAAGTTTGCACTTTCGCGCATAACCTACGTTCTGAATACATCCGGACATCCAAAAATTTATGTAAGCTTTATAATATTATGCCTTAGTGTTTGGCATGAGAAAAATCCATTCGTCGCGTCATTTGGATCATCTCTCGCGCTTATGCGCATTCCGTCGTAATTAAGCGAACATCGCGATCGTACGGCCAAACGAACCGACATCCGGAATATTTTTGAGCATATTTCAAGTCCCCTACACTTTAACTTCATCTTGCAGCCTTGAAATGAGGTTAACGGGGCTTAAACGTGCCAAAAATGGTCCAAAATACGTGTTTCTGAAGTGCAGGGACCAAAATTGAAAATTCTGGTCTGGGAACCTTAGGCGGGGCGCGTAAGGATTTGCCAAATCCTTAGGCGGGCCGCGTGAACATGTCTGACAGAAAGATTTTGCATTTAATGCAGAATCTGGCCTTTCGTTCGATCAAGGGGCGATGCCTTTTCACCCAATGAAGAGCCAAGGGTCAAGTTCACTGAACTTATCCACTGGACACATGTACGCACGAGATCAAGGCACGATATTCGATAAAACGATCCTAACGGTTCCACTTTTCCTATAAATACCCCCCCTTTTGTGTAAAAATCACAAAATCAGATCTTAAAGCTCTAAGTTGAAACCATTGTTTCATACCTGAGCTATTTGGTCTTGATTAGCACTCGGGGACCCTCCGTAAGTCTTCTTTCGCTCTTTTATTCGCTTTTCGAGTCCGAAAGTCAACGTTTTGTTGACTTTCTGCATTGACCAGCTTATGGTCGATGCGAAGTTCATGGAACTTCATAACGTGAGCGTGATCACGATGGTTATAGTCCGTAGTGACTATACCTACTGATCACCACGTTAACTAGGCTCAGTGACGAGTCGTAGTTTCGGCCAAAATGCGCATTCTTGCGTATTTTGTAACCAAACTACTCGTGGGCATCAAAGCCGTTTGTTTTGATGCCAAACCTGTTTCTAAACTTAGTTAAGCATGTTCTAACATGCTTAGCTCGTCACTTTTAGTTTAGTGCTTATATAGGGTCGTAAGGTAAGCGATTTAAACCATCGCTTATACTTTCGAACCCGACCCATTTGGTCGGTCATTAGGACCGGACCAAACACATTAGGTGACCATAGCTATAACCTTCCGAGGTTATACCGTGTGGTCGCAATGTTAGGCGTCCCGAACGCGTTCTACGCGAACGGCGCGTTAGGGTAGCATAAGCTACCTAAACGGGTCGTGATGGACCGTAAGCACTTAGATTAGGTTTCATTTTAGTATGTAGGCTTTGCTAAGCCATATCACACGAGTCTCCATACTCGTTTGGTTTACGAACCCGCGTACTGTCCGATCCTTCCGATTTGGTCCGGTATATTAACATAGCTACCTATTAGGTGCCGTTTGATATCCCGTGATCTTTAGCATTATCTGGTTGTTATACAAGGAACTCAAAGCAATCTCAGGTGAGTACATAGTTCCCCTCTTTTACTGTTTTCTGAACTGTTTTGGGGTGAAGCATGTGTACCTATCTGTTATTTTCATGATTTCAAAGTATAATTGATTATACATGTTAGTATTTATCTTTTGACAAACCAAATGACTATCTATGGTTTAAACACTGATTTCTCAAAGATACAAAAGTAATTGTTGGAATAGTACTTATTTTGTTCACCAGACCGATTGGTAGTATGATATAGCGCTATAGGACTAGACACCCCATTCCTGTTGTCATGGAATGTCTGAAACCAATTTGTTTCTCCATCCAAATAGGGATTTCCTTTGTGGTATCCTTATAGTCTCAAAGGTGTAGTTTGATGCACTAGGTCTGAATGAATTCTTAAATCGCACCTTTAAAGTATATTTTGATATACTCCCAAAAAGTATAGTTTGATATACTCTCATGTGTGGTGTTGTACAAGAACCAACATATATTTTGTAATCATCCAAAGCATATTGTGATATGTTACTTACATAACTAAAACATAGTTTAATATGTTATTTATCACATCCAAAGCATATACTGATATGTTAGTTACAAAACTAAAACATGGTTTAATGTGTTATTTATAAATCCAAAGTATACTTGTAATATACTACTGAAAACTATTATTTTGAACAACTAAAGTATATTTAATATACTATCTATCAAACGATTTAGTTTTGGTTAGTGTTTAGATAACGGAACGAGTGTAATGTGATGAAAACATGGTAGATACCCCGCTGGTACTTCTTATATATAAGTGTTTTCATTGCATTACATACCGTGACGTTATTTAGTACACTTGGGTTAACAATATTGGAACTGAAATATATTTTAATATATTATTTATTCAACTTTCTTAAAACCAAGGTATATTTTATATATACCATAAACGTTTTATTAAAACATTGTTTTTCAAACAACTTAACTTATACAAACTCATTTTACATGGTTATTCAGTTAACCATACATTATTCTCTTATTTATACATATCATCTGATCCTATCGTTTTTCAAATGATTTACAAGACAAAGCAAATTTACAGAGTTCATGACTAAACATTTTCTCAAACATAAGTCATGAACTCCGTTTTCACAAAACCTATGTATCTCACAGGCATTTTTATGCTGACGTACCTATTTTTACACATGTTTCAGGTGCTGTCTTGAGATGATTGTTGATACATGCTACATTTAGGATGGACTCGTGCCTTAGCAACTTTAAAACTTGGAAGATCGTAGTTGTACTTATGTGATTGTAATGGAACAACGAGTTCATTTAATCAATAAAACAATATTTAAATTTCCATGTGTTATGAAACAATTATTCTGTCCCAACACTCCCCGACGTTTCCGCCACATTTTGTTGTTCCACGTGGTCGGGGTGTGACAATATGTTTAGATGTAGGATAACCTAATCCATATGTTTAGACATAGGATAGCCCAGTCCCTATGTTTAGTTGTAGGATAATCCAGTCCCTAACCATGAAACTCATGTATGTGAAATGTTGAGATGAAGCTTAAATTGGCACCAGTATCAAATAACATGGATGCGAAATGTTGGTTGATTGGAAACGTGTCGAGTAACTACTGTTTGAGTGATTGAGGTAGGGTGGGATGATGCGGTCATGCTTCGGATCTCCGAGGCTAAACCCCAAAATGTAACACTCAGGGTGTTTATATTCGGGTGTTACCCAGTATGGAACAACCCTTGAGAGACCGTGAAAGCATCAAGTGTAACCAACAATATTGGCTCTAGTTATGATCGAGTTCTTTTATAAAATCATATGAAAATAGATATGAAAATAAGATGATATAAAAGAATGATGTATGGTTCAATAAATAACCAATAGAATTGTAGTGTATAAATATATCATGTCTTGAAATAGAATATTATGTCTTGTGTAGAGGATGTCGTGTCTTGTGCAAAAATGTCATGTCTTGTCTTTGTCGAAGAGGTTTGAATAACACCACGATATGCAATATAATATAAGCACTTATATATAGGAAGTACTAGTGGCGTATCCAACATGCTTTTATACACACGTCTCGTTATTTACAAAAATGTCTTGTGTATACCAACGTCAAATGTCATGTATAACAATGTCTTGCGTAACAGCAATGATTTTCAACACATAACTTTTGACTAAACATTTGTTTCTTTTGGTGCCATGATATTTTTAATACTCTCTATTAAAAGAATCTAGACATATATTTGGATAAATATAGTCTATCATGCGACCAAGAATTAAGAATGCAATCGGTCATGGAAACCTCAAGACCGCATGGTTCATACATGTTTGAATAAATGATAATGTGGATAACCAAAACCAAAAGGTGTAATGCCTCTTGCGTGTATTGGTCATATGTCTAAATGGAAAAAGAAAAATAATTCGTTTGAGGAGGGGAAACCCACTAGTGGTCTTCGTCCATATAATATATATTCCCTACTCTATGGGCCTCGATCATCCTAAGTAGAGAAAATCCTTTGTCTTACTTGTCCATGTGACAATTATGGTAATAGTGCTTGAGTTTCACGAGCTCTAGCAAGATTATTAGAATTTCCAGAAATGTCGAATAGAATGCAATGAGGGAGTTGCAGCATGGCTCATGCCATACCATTCCTTGGGAAAAGACAAATGTCAAGTGACCAAATTTATTGTATCATTTCCAATAAATATGATAAGGTGGAATATGATAAGGTAAGGTAAGGTAAAGTAGGTTAAAGTATCATAGACACCATGGAACCAACCCATGTTCAAGAATTTCGAGAATGTTGAGGAAAATCCTCCATGAGTGGCTAACAAGTTTTGTTTGTTTAAATGACTAGTCTCAACTGAATCATGATATAGATCAAATGTTAGGTGTGAACAAATACGTGTCGTCTTCCTGTATTGTATTGTGTTGTGTTGTGTTGTGTTGTGTTGTGTTGTGTTGTGTTGTGTTGTGTTGTGTTGTGTTGTGTTGTGTTGTGTTGTGTTGTGTTGTGTTGTGTTGTGTGTTGTGTTGTGTTGTGTTGTGTTGTGTTGTGTTGTGTTGTGTTGTGTTGTGTTGTGTTGTGTTGTGTTGTGTTGTGTTGTGTTGTGTTGTGTTGTGTTGTGTTGTGTTGTGTTGTGTTGTGTTGTGTTGTATGTATTGTATTGTATGTATTGTATTGTCTTGTATTGTCTTGTATTGTCTTGTATTGTATTGTATTGTATTGTATTGTATTGTATTGTATTGTATTGTATTGTATTGTATTGTATTGTATTGTATTGTATTGTATTGTATTGTATTGTATTGTATTGTATTGTATTGTATTGTATTGTATTGTATTGTATTGTATTGTATTGTATTGTATTGTATTGTATTGTATTGTATTGTATTGTATTGTATTGTATTGTATTGTATTGTATTGTATTGTATTGTATTGTATTGTATTGTATTGTATTGTATTGTATTGTATTGTATTGTATTGTATTGTATTGTATTGTATTGTATTGTATTGTATTGTATTGTATTGTATTGTATTGTATTGTATTGTATTGTATTGTATTGTATTGTATTGTATTGTATTGTATTGTATTGTATTGTATTGTATTGTATTGTATTGTATTGTATTGTATTGTATTGTATTGTATTGTATTGTATTGTATTGTATTGTATTGTATTGTATTGTATTGTATTGTATTGTATTGTATTGTATTGTATTGTATTGTATTGTATTGTATTGTATTGTATTGTATTGTATTGTATTGTATTGTATTGTATTGTATTGTATTGTATTGTATTGTATTGTATTGTATTGTATTGTATTGTATTGTATTGTATTGTATTGTATTGTATTGTATTGTATTGTATTGTATTGTATTGTATTGTATTGTATTGTATTGTATTTTACTAACCACCACAGTTCGTGTTCTAATAGATAAGAAAAATTGAATCTCAAGTAATAACTTAAAAATTTTGAACGAATAGTGATCATTAGCTTGGCCCGCAGAGTCCACCAGAATTCCCATGCACTACAAGTTGTTATTACGTTGGCCACCGTAATAATAAATTGCCTTGCATGGTCACCCTAGCGTTCTCTCGTACGAAGCAGCCGATCAGTAAGAGAGGAAACACTATTGTCAATATACCTTCAACATAGGAGGGACCTTCGTGATAGCTCACATGTCAACGTTCGCTGTCATTACTCACCGAATGGCACAGCGTTAGGTGAAATAGAAATGGAAAGAAGCTGTAACAATAACAACTGAAGGGGCACCTTCAAGATGAGTACTTCATCTTCTTTGTAGGGGCAAGAGTATATCAACCTTGATTAGTATGAGTCACAGGGATCTCATCCCACTAATGGAGTTGTTGTCCGAGGTTACCACCTCTGCCTCGTCGTCATTATCATGGTCAGGCATCTCAGCATTCGCGAGAAAGCAACCATATTTTACGGAATTAAGTTTAAGATTTCACTTAGGAATCATGTTCACCATAAGCTCCACAGTAGACGTGAGGTCGATATTTTCAGCGTGTGAGTAAAGAATAATAATAGAGTTTGAAGTCGAAGGTATTTTGTTCTTGGCAAAATATTTTGTACAACACATATATAAATAAATCATATATATATATATATATAATCACATGAAATCCTGTCTAACAAGGATTTCTATCTTGTATAAGTTGAATTTGTATATGCTAAACTTGTAAACTGTTTATGATGTGTAAACTGATAATGTAATGTGTCTATCATGTATAAGCACTGATAATGTAATGTATTGTAGGCACATAGTCTGTTAATGTAATGCGTCTATCTCTCATAGACTTCACCCATGGAAATGTCCTTGCTTGGTTTTTATGAAATGAATTTTTGTTTGTAGTGGACCTTGAAAAATGTTTATGCAATGAAAACTTCCCGTTCTTGTATAAATTGTTTTCGTGAGAGATTCCTAGTGATTGTAGACTAGACTCGAGAAAGAATCCTGGTTCACTACAATCGAAGCTCTGATACCAAACTGTCACACCCTGCTCGTAGCGGAAGCGCGAGGTGTGATCTGTTGGTTCTCATTGCATAACGATATAAGTAAACATACTAAATGAATAAAGCATACTCCATCGCCATTACCATAATTGTTCAAAAGATGCGCAACATACATTAAGTTTATAATTTACAAACCATTCAAAGAAAATAAGTTGTTATTATTTCATACATCCAAAACGAAAGTTTTAAACATTAAGGCTTTATCCACTATAACACCGCAAAGCAGCAGTATAATAGATAAACCCTTCAAAAGATGGCATGGAGTCTTGATACTTGTTTCTTGAATTAGAATCCCTGACAAGGTCCACTAATTCCCTGAAATACATGTTTAAGTAGAAAAATCAACAAACGTTGAGCGAGCTCATGCAGTTTAGTTGTGTATGATACATCCGAAAAAATGTAGAATGTATTTGTATTTGAATCAAATATAGTATGAAAAGCGTCAATGAAATCGTGATCATTAATGTTTTGCAAGGACATTAATATGTGTGACGAAATAGGAAGCAAACCAACCCTAGACGATTTTAATTGTATCGACGCCATGTCGTAGGGCAACAAACGCACTCCTAGGTAAATGAATGACCATGAGTGGGGCTCGCCAAAACCCATTAGATCTAACCCTTTGTTCCTTGGTCCAAACTAGGATTAATGGTGCTTTAGTTATGGCCCTAATTTCTCACATGATTTAAGGTGTTTCATTCCTTGACTTATCATACTTATTGTACATGTATTTTCCCCGATAGTTGTAAAGTTGTAAAGCATTTAAAATGAATAGGGGACATGAACTCACAGTATCGCGTCAGTGAGTAGAAGTAAATATGATTTCACGTGCGGTGGTCCTGAATAGTGTTGCGACCTACAATTGTTGTTATATTTGTTAGACACTTCGGTCTTTGTAAATAACTTGAGTACAAGTCTTGCGTCTTAAATATGTGTAAGACTTGTATGTCTTTATTGTTCGTTGAACTTTGTATTAGATGTATTTATTGTTTAACTGTTATATATATATATTTCCAAATATATATATATAGGTAAGTAATCGTGTATCTTGTATGTCATATAGTCGGATCTATTCCTCTTGATTTCGTGCTTAGTATGAATCAATTGTATACTTGTATTTTTTTTACAATTTATGTCATTGGGCTTAGCCCAAGAATTCATGTTATTGGGCCCAAATAGTGTTGGGCCTAAATAGTGTTGGGCCTAAATAGTGTTGGGCCTAAATAGTGTTAGGCCTAAATAGTGTTGGGCTTAATGTTATTGGGCCTTGGCCCATATGTTTGGTATTGGGCTTAGCCCATGAGTTTATGTTAAGCCCATTATGAAGATAAGCCCATTAAGAAGTGTAAGCCCATTTGTATAAAATAGCCCATTAAGAAGTGTAAGCCCTTTTGTATAAAATAGCCCATTTGAAAGTATAAGTCTTTCATTTTTATAAAAACATTTTTATAAAAATCACTAAGTATACTTTTTAGTTAATAAAAACATAATAGTTTTTATAAGTTTCAAAATGTCCGAATTTTGTTAATGGTAACGTAATTTTTGTGTCCGCGTCGAAAGATCTCCTAAACGTCGTAGTAAGTCCTCGGAATGGCGATATGTTCATAGGTTCGTCCGTCGTCCGATTTGACCATAATTTGTATCCGATTATTCGGATCGTCCGTAACTCGTTTTTAAGGCGTATCTATATGAAATCTTGTAAGATTTTGATTATTATGTATCATGAGTTCATTATTACCATTGTTAACAAGTTCCTATCTTTGATATATATAACTAATACATCAAGTATCACATAGCACTTAAGTTGTTAAATTAATCAAATATATATTTTCTCAAAATATATATTTATGACTAACTTTGTTTTTATAAAAAAAACATTCTTTAAATCTTTTTAATCTTGTAAAGATTTAACTAAAAATGTTGGTTCTTATAACATAAAGTTTTTAAGAAAAATTGGCCATATAACCTTTGTATTAATCATTTAGCCATGTTTAATAAACATATCATTTTCTTTTCAAAATCACCATCAATTTACTTTTAACATCTTAACATCAATTTACTCATAACATCTTAACTAAAACATATGAGATTTTTATTACATAAACTTATCAAGATGATCTCTAAATCATGTAGGGTTTTGAACATGATCATAACATATGCTAACTAGTTCAAAAACCAAGTTTACTTCTAGTTTTAACAACTTTTATAAAAATCTCATGTTGTATGTTACTTTTTATAATCTTGTAAAAGTCTTGTTTTTAAATAAAAACCTTAAATAAATTAACTACACCAAAAATTATGATCATCCATTTATCTTTTTAACCAAAAGAAACCCTTTAACATATTCAAGTATACTTGTAGATCATATTTTTAAAAGATCATCTAACAAGTTATACATATCATAATCATCATAACAAGATCAAATATACAAATAACAAGTCTTAGATCACAACATAAACAAACATAAATATATCATGATTATTATTTTTGCTTCTTTGTATTTTCATGTTTATTATGTATGATTACTTTGTTATCTTTAGTGAAACGGACGATTTAGCGATTAGGGCGTTATACCGGAAAGTCTTGTATCTTTGTAAGATATGTTTTCGTATTAGTGTTTTCTTATATAAACAGACTCAGTTATGTTAGCCGTGTGTCATTTTTCCTTGTTTCGTTCTGTTTTCACGGTTTTGCTGGCATGAATAGTGTAACCGTGAATAGTGCGCGCAACACTTTTTACCAACACTTTTAGGACATTGTTTAATTGGTTTCGCAATACTACGAAAACCAACATATGTTATATCATTGTTTTCTTATCCTAACACTGTCGTCTAATATACGACACAATTACGTAATTAAATTACGCTAATTGCATGAGATTATATACTAAGAATAGTGATTAGACTGTACAGAATTTCCGGTTATTTGCCATTTGTCACATCATATCAGTTTATGTGACTAATCACTAGCACCGTTAAGCTTTAAACATTTTCAGTTCTAAACGATTCACATAGATTGACGATATTGTTGTCCACTTAAACTCAATCTAAAAACTTTCGAAATGCTTACTGATACGTTAAGGTATATTAATTATGCACTAAGTTCTTATGGACCCCACGATCTCAGCATATCCCCTCATCATGCAATACACTGACTCAAGTAATGCCTTTAAACTTTTATCAACTGTGATTTGTGCGAAATCAAAGCAGAATGTTTAAACATTAACAATCAGGTCGATACTTTCGTATACGCAGAGAAAGTGCAATGTTTAAACAAAATAAGAAAAATAAAAATAAGTTGAAGTTGTTTAGGCTTTAACCACCAGGTCGATACTTCCGTATACGCAAAGGAGGTCCAAAACTTAAATGAAACACCAAAGAAAATAAAGCAGAACGTTTAGGCAATAACATCTAGGTCGATACTCACGTATACGCAGAGGATGTCCAATGCTTAAACAAAATAAAGAAATAAGACAAGTTTAAATCTTTGCAAAATAAAAAGCACAATCACAGCGATTTTTCAGCAAAGTAGTGAAAGTTCACAAACTTAACCAGTTTTATGTCTTTCGACAATCAGCGATTACTGAGTAGGTACACAATCAAGAAGGACAAAACTAACTACAATGCTTTCAACCATGTTTTCCACTAGAACTAGGCTTTTTCATTTAAGTTTGTATCGTTATCGCAAATCTACTAGTCTAGCTGAGCCTATCGTCACACCTTTAGTGAGACCGTTTATCACATTTTATCTTTTCATCTCTTTAGCATGCTGTGACAGTCCAACTGATCTACTATCATTTCCTCTTTTTTTAACAAAACTCATTTTTGCATTTTTCAATGTTTTTGGAATTTTCTAATTTTTATAAAATTTTTACTCCCCCTAAAATCAAAGTATGTCTCAATTTTGATTTTCTGGGAAAATTTGAAAACGAACTGTACAAGGTAAAGTGACAACATGATGAGAATTACTTCAATTCTCCATTCACTTGGCTTGAACAATCAGAACTCCCCCTGACAATAAAACATTTTCCCATAGTGATTTCAAAACACTTAAGTTTGTTTTAATCAAAATGGTTTTTCCGGAAAATTAGTTTTATGAGTCATTTCTCAAACATGGGGATCATTCATCACCTTGTTTTCTTCAACCACTTGTAAGATTTAACATTTCCCGATTTTCTGAGTAATACCATTTGTAGGATTTAACATTTCCTGATATTATCAACACAAACATGTCTAAAAGATCAAGTACAACTTAATGTCCCTGATTAACCACAAGTAAGTCGAAATATCACCGAAGTGAATTTCTCAAGAAAGATACCGAATCCTGCTCCACACTTACCAACCTGGGAGCTCCGGCAAGTCAGGTTATTCATTTAAACAGATTCACCCAAGCCTGACGGTCCTTGGGTGATTTTGAATTCTTGTTCAACAATGGTGGAAAATTTCCACATGTAGGATCGTGAAAACAACCTTAATGAGTCGATCAGAAGAGGTCTTAGACTGAATCAGAGGCGGAATTCATTGATTCAGTCTTTGTTTAGCTTGATAACACTAGAATCACTATTGACTGACTCTTGTATTGATTAGAACACGTTTACAGACTTGGAGACACTTCGACAGAGCTTCGCTGTTGGAAACAAGAACATTACATCTGATATCGCTTGAAAGGTATATATAGGGCATGTGATTCCGCTTGAACATGCTTCAAGCGGAAGTACATCTCAAGCGAAACCACTCACTCTAGCGGAATTAACTCACTTGATTTCGCTTGAAACCACCATGTACACTTTCAAGCGAAATCACCTATAAATTTCATTTCCCTGTTTTACATGCACTGATTTATACAAACTAGTCTAAGACTCAAACGAAGATGAAGTCGACAGACAACTGCACTAACAGACTCCCCCTTGAATGTTGACGGAATCTTCAGTGAGAGTCTTCAACATGACGACTCTTCAATCTTGCTCGGTCTGTTTGAATGATGTTCCAGGATCTCTCTTTGGCTCTAATCTCGTCAGACTCCCCCTCTCATCAAGCTGGGATCGCTGTCTGGAATTAGCTATCGCCTTGAGATTACATCCTGGCTTTACTCTGTTCTGCTCAACTCCTGCATAAATCTCATCTACTTATAAGAAACACAGATTTATCATTTAAAGGCTATGAAGACTACTTGTAGGTTAACATTCAACTTAAACCTCAAGTTAATGAACCATTGAATCATTTCAGAATCTTCACATTTTCAACACACTCGTTCCCAATCCACTAGTTCATCAAGTTTAGCACTTGAAATGTTGAAAATCAGTTCTCCAATCATCAGTTGTCGAAAATCTTTTTGGATTTTTCAAATTTTGCACAAAAATACAATATTTTTGGATTTTTGATTATAATGAAAAAATACAACGAAATATTTACAAACAATATTTTTAAGAGTTTGTGAAAGAGGACCATATCAGTTTTTGAGACATAACACCAACACTGTTGATCTTGATTAATCATTATATTTTAAACAAATTTACTTCTGATTGTTAGTATTGTTGTCCACTTAAACTTCTACACAAGTTTTCAATTGATTCGAGATACGAATTAGTATTTTAATCTCTTGAACTTATTCGAGTGTCCCACCACTTGAATATACTCCTGTATCCAGATCCCAATATTTAGTCTTACAGCTGAGTATACCTAGATGATATCTGTAAGGGGTTAGATGCAAAACCGTGAGAGCTCGGGTCAGAACTTCCGTTCAGCAGATAGATGACGGTTCGACTTTTGGTGTGTCCCCTTTAGAGGATCTTTTCTTCAACAGCACATGATTAGCATTTTTCAATGTTTCATCATTTTTTGTACTGAGGGCAGTGCTATATTTCAAGCAAAAGCAGAAAGTATTATGCAGGGACTAGGCTATTGCTTCCGCAAAATCAGAAGTCCCGGAATAATACCCCAGATATCACTGAGTATAAAGACCTAGTATCTCAGAAAGAAGGACCTTTCAAACAAGATTTCGGGGGTTACCCATATATCCAAGAAATGTTCCCCACGATATAAGTAAGTTTGAAATTTAGGTTTATATCTCGAAAACAATTTACTAGCTGTGTGAAGCCTACTGACACATCATTAGTAAGACTTGTTTAAAAATATTTTGACTTTACAAATCTTTAGCATGTTGTGATAGTCCACTAATGTACTATCATTTCCTCTTTTACACAACAAACTCATTTTTTATTTTTTCAATGTTTTTTACATTTTCAAATTTTTCTAATTTTTAAAATTTTTACTCCCCCTAAAATCAAAATATGTTTCAATTTTGATTTTCTGGGGAAAATTTGAAAACTGTACAAGAAATTGACAACATGATGTGGATTACTTCAATTCTCCATCCACTTGCATAAACAATCAGAACTCCCCCTTACAACAAAACTATTTTCCCATTAAGATTTCAAAACACTTAAGTTTGTTTTAATCAAAATGGTTTTTCCGGAAAAATTAGTTTTGTTAAAACCACTTGTAGGTTCGGGGATCATCACCTTGTTCCTTTTAACCACATGTAGATTTATCATTTTTCCGGTTTTAAACCCAACACCACTTGTAGAAAATCAAGTACAATTTAATGTCCTTGATTAACCACTTGTCGATCGAAATATCACCGAAGTGAATTTCTCAAGAAATGTGCCGATTCATGTTCCACGCTTACCAACCTGGGAACTCCGGCAAGTCAGGTTTTTCATTTAAACAGATTCACCCAAGCCTGACGGTCCTTGGGTGTTTTTGAATTCTTGTTCAACAATGGTGGAAAATTTGCATCATTCATTGTTAGACCAGAATTCTCATTTTTTACCTCAACACATGGCTCTTCTGGCTTTACCACACCAGATTCATTGCCTGAATGTGGCTTGTCTGACTTTGATGAGCCAGATTCATCGCCGACACGTGGCTCCTTTGTTTTCGAAGAAACAAATTCATCGCCAGGAAGTGAAAATTTCACTTTCTTTTGTTTGTTAATCTCTTGATTAACCCTTTTATCTTTTTTCAATACCCCGTTCGTCCTCAGATTTGTATCTGATGAATCCGTTTTGCTAGACTTGTCATTCTTTGGAGAGCAGGACGATTTATCGGAACTTTTATATGTTTTACCAGTTGTATCCGAAGACAAAATTCTTTCGAGATACTCTCTCGCTTTCTTCCTCTTCTTCCTCAGTCTGTCTTTCTGCCCTTGTGAAAGTTTCACTTTCTGTTCGTGAACTTTTTGTTCTTGAACTTTAGGTTCTTGAACTTTCTGTTCTTTGGGCTTGACATTGACTGATTTCTTTGCCATTTTCTGAGATTCAGCCCTCGATCTTCTCTTTGACCTCATTGGGCACTCTCTGGCAATGTGACCTTTGATTTGGCATTCAAAGCATCTTCTCATCTCAAACTTCCAACTTTGGCAGTTAACAGCAATGTGTCCTTGAACACCACAAGTGTAACACACTCTGTTATCGTACCATTTACCACTATCACACCAAACATTCAGATCATAGCATTGTCTGGCTTTGTGGTAATCATCACTCCTCCTGAAAACTGGATTTGGCTTTGAAGCACTGTGATCAAACCTGCACCACTTACTATCAACTGTTTTTGAATTATGAGCACTATGGACAAAATCATGATTGGATGATTGAACTGATGAGATTTTCTTCTTGTTTTGAACTTTTTCAGAAGTTTTTGCACTTTGTTTTTGTTCTGCATTCTTCTTCAAAGGTTTCTGTGATGAACATTCACCTTTTTCTGTACAATGCAAATTGGTTTCTTGAAATTTTTCTTTTAACTTCAAAAATATTTTTCTTTTCTCAGCTTCATCATCAGTTTTCTCATCACAATCTTCAATTTTGACTTTGTCAAAATTTGTGACATTGTCACTTAGTGGAACAGAATTGATCGGTTTTGGACAAAGCTGATCTAGCAATGCTGATGATGTCACAAAACTTTTCAATTTCTCTTCTAACTCTTTGATTTTCTTTCGAGCACATTCAGCTTCTTTTTCAAGTCGAATAATCGTCTGAAGATGGGAATTTATTATCTTTTGCTTTTCAATGTTATTCTTGCTAAAAACAGATCTCCCGTCTTCAAGAATTTTAATTTGACTTTGAAATTCTTTTTCAATTTTTAATTTTTCATTTTCAAAACTTTTGATTTTACCTTCAAAGATTTTTGCATTTTCTTTCAACTTTTTGTTTTCAAGCTTTATCCAGAAATCTTCATTTTCTGAAGATTTCATTTTGCTTTCAAAATCCTTTTTCTTTTCTTTCAAAATGTTGTTTTCTAATGTCAAACTGTTCAAATCACTTAACAGTTTGTCATTTTCAGATTTCAATCTTTCAAAATTTTCCTGCAAAACAAGAATCTGTTATCATCACATTGCTTCTTATCCTTCAACTTTTTGATTTTCAATGTCAAACTCTCCACATCCTTCAAGAGTTTGGCATGGCCTGTCTCAGATTTTTCACAGTTTAAACATTTACCAGGTATTTTATCAACCTCAGTTTCAATCTGTTCTTTTAACTTTTTGTTTTCAACTGTCAAACTCTCCATATTCTTCAAGAGTTTGACATTGTCTGCTTTGCATTCATTACATGTTGAGCACACAGTTTCAGAACTCGAAGCTTCATTTTTCTTTGATTCTTCATGTTTTGAAACTTCCTTTGTCTCTGTCCTGAATGATCCTACACAAAAAATTTTAACGAAATCAAGAGGATTCGTATTCTCATCAATATAACAACCTCTCTTGTTATCGTATTTCATAACATTTTTTGCTCTAAGACATACAACAATTCTTTTGTTCATTTCATCAATCACGTCCAAACTTATATCCACTAGATGCTTTTCAAATTCATTCATCAATTCTTTCTTTTTCTTTACATTTTCATATTCATGAGATTTAAGTTTGCTGATGAAACCTTGAAAATGTAATTTTGAAAAACTTGAATCTTTTCTCAAATTTTTCAAAAATTCAATCCATTCAGCAGGTAATGCATCTGCAAACTTTTCTATTTTTTCAGCATCTGATAAAAATATCTCATGATCCTTTAAGTAATTAAGTAAGACTGTATATCGGTTTGCTAGATCATCCAATGTTTCATTTTTCAAAAACACAAAATATTTAAACCTTTTTATCCAACCATCCTTTCTCACATTTCTATAACTATCATCTATAAACCCTCGATGCCAATCATTAAATCTTTCAAAATAATAGTTTTCTTTTTCATCAAACATCTTTGCCATTTTTCAAGTGAAAATTATCAAGTTCAAATGAAATTAATTTTCAAAACTCAAACACACTTCAAGTGAAATAACACTTCTTTCAAGCGGAATAACACTCTGAAGCGGAATAACTGATTTCGCTTGAAATGTTTCAAGCGGAATAAGTTTTCAAACAAGATAATTCAAGCGAAATCACAACTTGAAGCGGAATCAGTTGTAATTTCAAGTGAGATTACGTTTTCAAGCGGTATCAGGCAAACTTTTAAAGCGGAATAGCGATTTCAAGCGGAATCAAGTTCTGATTTCGTTTGAAATGCTGCTGACGTCACAAGTCCGAACTGAATTTCAAGCGGAATTAGGTGATTTTACTTGTTTAAGATCGAATTAATGTCCATGTGACACTTCGGGTTTTCCCGAGCGACCATTTCTGTATTCAACCTACTTGTATATATATGATTTATATTAAATGAAAGTTTGTGATCATTGTGGCGTGCTAATGGTGATAACATGTACGTATTAAATATATATATATATGTGTGTGTGTGTGAGTGAGTATGTGTAAGAGAGAGGTGAGCCGAAAACCATGACCCAACTCGCAACATATTAAGGGCCGGTTGCCGGTTTGGATTGGGCCATATGGAAGCCCAAGCCGCGACCACACCCTAACCCACTCGTGACAATATATAAACCAACCCTCCCCTCCCTTAATCATTTTTACAACACACCTCTCACACTCACCCTCCTACTCTCCTCTCATTTCTCCTTCACTAAAACCCTAGCACAACCCCACAACCGGCTGCAAGAACACTTTCGGATCGGCTCAAATTCATCACCCGGGACTCCACCTCATTGCTTTCTTGCACACCCTTTGAGTACACTATAACCGGTTAGTGGTTTGAGCTCTCTTCTAGATGTTCATGTGTTAATAATGTCACTAGGATGAATATATATTATGTGTTAAATGGTTTTGTTATTCGGTTAATGCTAGAAGCTTGTTTGGATGGTTTTGACCGAATGATATGCATGATTTGCTTGATCTTATGAGTTTTGATTAATGATGAAACATGCTAGACTAGGAACCGAGAATAATGATACCGATTATGCTCATTTATGTTAAAACAGATTGTGTTAAATATGTGTTCTTTGATCTTAATATTTCCTTATAAAGAACTTATGGTTTTGTGCTTAAAAGATGAATATTATGAATATTATGATGAACAGTTTGAATGCCATGAAATATTTTGAATATGCTTGTTTTAATCTGTTTTGATTGCAAAATAGACAAGAAAACATGTTTAGTGGGCATAGTACACAAATTTCATGAAATTGCAATGTTATTGGATAGTACATCTGCACGGGTTCTAGAAGATTTCTGTGCACGAAATCGTGGTTGCGAGTCGGAACCTTTGGTTGCGACTCAAGACCAGAACGTGATTCGTCGAAATCTCCTAGTTGCGACTCGCAAGTAGCACATGTGGAACCATAACCAAGGTTGCGAGTCGGAAACCCTGGTTGCGACTCGTAATCAAAGCATGATGAGCCGTAACCGAAGTTGCGAGTCGGGATCCCTTGGTTGCGACTCGCAACCGCCCTTGTTTCGACTGGGCTGTTATTGGGCCGAAAGACTTGTTGGACTATCTGTTAACTGGATTGCTTGTGTATCTGTTACCGTTGTGAACGTAGAACAGGCCCAATAACCCAACTGTTTGTATGTTTGCATGCTAAGTGTGTTTTTACGTGCTTGCTATACGTGATTACTCGTACCCGACCTGACCTATACTGGTAACCATGCTAGGACGTGGTGACCAACGAGCTTAACCGAGTAACGTAACATACCGAGCAACCCGAGGTGAGTTCACAACTTAAAAGCATGCGTCCCGGTGGTTTGGGACACGAGACTAAAACAACCCTATCCCCTTGTAAAAGGGGATACCATTCACTTTCCTTCCCTAGTTACTGGGAACAAACTTACTTTTCCTTCCCTTGTATTGGGAAACCTTTTAGTTAATTACTGTTTATACGGAAATGCAACCAAACGGCACTAAACGCAACTCTATCACTCAAGTCCCTACTACATAATACCGATTAGTCGCCGGGGCCAGGCGAACGGGTTATTAGTTGATAGCGCTATTTAGGTCTTACCAACCTCACACCGTGCCATGGTAAGGGATCGGTCGTGAACTAATGTACTCAGGCATCCGTCAATGATGATAGAACATTGACATCGGGGCATCCTGCGGAAACGCAAACGGTTACCTAGTGTTCGGTATTGGAAAAACAGTTTAGTCGCTAACTTTTGGGGTAGCTCCCCATGGCATGTATAAACGGATAAATTAACTGGCGAAACAAGTTTTTGGTAATTAAAACTGGACAACTAGTGAACTCACTCAGCATTATTGCTGACCCCTTACTGCATGCTTTGCAGGTAACCAGTGACTGAGGAGCTGCTGCTTGGGAACGTGTAGTGATCGTCAAAACCCGCGTGTTGGGTTTTATTTATCTTGAACCATGAACTATCTTTTAAAACTATTTGGCTTATGCTTCCGCTGTTTTGTTTAAACTTACTATCGAACTTAAACTAAGATGTTGCTAAACTACTAAAGATAGCAATTTACTTTACTAATAACCAATGCTTAGTATAATTGGTGGCTGGATCCTGGTCAGTCACGCCCTCAAAGCGGGTGTTGTCCGCAGGTGGATTTTGGGGGTGTGACAGATTGGTATCAGAGCCATTGGTTATAGTGAACTTGGTTTTTAAAAAGGGGGAAAATCTTTTTGAGAAAAACCAGACTATAACCCGTGACTTGTGACGACACTACACTTCAAGTGCAAGGCTCGACTTATCTGACCTCCTAGCTCGGACCCATATTTACTTGCTTATGTGTCTTATGCTTTCTGCTTTACTATGCGTACTAGTTTGCCTGATTAGATAGATACGCCTCCCCTCTTCTATCTCATTCTCGCTATGTTACGACACCACACTCATACTATGTTTTCTGGTTATGAAGACAATGAGTGGACGCGGACGAGGGAACGTCAACATGACTCAGGCTCAGTTCACTAACCTGCTCAACACGGTGGCTGCAGCTTTCGCAGCTCACCCTATAGGTAAGCTCGTTGTTTTAGGATGTTTAGATCCTACCGCCACATCGTCTTTTCGCCTCTAAACCTATTTCGCTTCACTCCTCACAACAGGTCAGCCTGCGCCTGTGCAACCACGTGTCTGTACCTTCAAGACCTTCATGGATTGCAAGCCTCTTCCATTCAGTGGCACTGAGGGTGCCATAGGTCTCCTGCACTGGATCGAGAAGGTCGAAGCTGTCTTCGCTGTCTGCGAGTGTCCCCCTGCTAATTGGGTGAAATTTGCTACTGGTACTCTTGAGGGAAGCGCACTTTCGTGGTGGAAGGCGCAAATTCAAATGCTTGGTTTGGAGACTGCTAACGCTACTGCATGGGAAGATTTCAAGGATATGATCAAGGAAGAGTACTGTCACAGGGATGATATCCACAAACTCGAGGACGAGTACTATGAACTCAAGATGGTTGGATCAGAGATTGAGACCTACACCAAGCTGTCCAACGACTATGCTGCTCTTTGCCCAAACATGTCCCGACCCATGTACCGAAGGATCGAATTGTACATCAAAGGCTTAGTCCCAGAGATCAGGAGCCATGTAACTTCGGCCAACCTCACTACCATACAGCCTGTGGTTCGTCTTGCCCACAAACTCACCAACCAGGCTGTGGAGGAGGGCAGGTTGCCCAAAAGGATCAGTGCTGCGGAAGGAACTTCTAGTGATGGTAAACGAAAGTGGGATGGAAATCAGGGCAAGGATGCTAACTCTACTCAGGCCCCAGCCCAGCAAAGGAAAACTGACAACAACAAAGGCACTCAGCAACAGGGTGGCTACCGGGGAAGCTACCCTAAGTGCAACAAGTGTAACAGGCACCACAATGGGGCATGTAACAAGGGCCAGTGTCAGCGATGCCACAAAATGGGGCACGAAGCCAAGGATTGTAGAAGTCAGTTCCCAGCAAGGCAGAATCAGCAACAACCCCAACAGCAACAGCAGCAGGGAAACAACCGAGCATGTTTTAAATGCGGGGCAACAGGGCACATGCGAAAGGATTGCCCTGAACTGAATCAGAATCGCAACAACAATCAGGGAGCTGGGAACAATGAGCAAAACAACAATGCTGGGAATGGTGCAAGGGGAAGAGCTTTCGTGATTGGAGCTGGAGAAGCAAGGAACGACCCCAACGTCGTGGCGGGTAAGTTCCTACTTGATGATCGTTATGTTTCTGTGTTATTTGATTCCGGTGCCGATGCCAGTTATGTATCCCTTCGCATTAGTAAGAAACTTAAGCACCCGCCTGCGTTATTAAGATCTAAGCACATCGTCGAGATAGCTAATGGTAGGAACATCGAGGCCACGCACGTGATCCACGACTGCACACTAGAATTGTCTGGTCACACATTTAGCATCGATCTTTTCCCTGTCAAGCTTGGAAGCTTCGACGTTGTCATCGGTATGGATTGGTTATCCAAACATCGCGCTGAGATCCTCTGTCAAGAGAAAGCAGTTCGTATACCTCGTCGTTCTGGCCAACCCCTCATCGTTCAAGGCAACAAAGGTGGAGAAGTCACAGGCATTATCTCACTTTTAAAAGCCCAGAAGTGTTTACAGAAAGGGCACACCGCTATCCTAGCACTTGTCACCGACACCCCCGAAAAGGAAAAGAGGATTGAAGATTTTCCTGTAGTACGTGACTATCCCGAGGTATTTCCTGAGGAACTACCTGGACTCCCTCCCCACCGTCAGGTCGAATTCCAAATCGAGCTAGCTCCCGGAGCAGCACCCATAGCTCGTGCACTGTACCGTCTAGCCCCTGCAGAACTGAAGGAACTCTCTACGCAACTACAGGAACTATTGGATAAAGGATTTATCCGTCCTAGTTCATCACCCTGGGGAGCCCCAGTACTCTTTTTCAAGAAGAAGGATGGCACGTTCCGAATGTGCATCGACTATCGTGAGCTGAACAAGGTTACCATCAAGAATCGTTACCCTCTCCCGCGCATCGACGACCTATTCGATCAGCTGCAAGGATCGAGTTACTATTCTAAGATTGACCTACGGTCAGGTTATAATCAGTTGAGAGTACGAGACGAAGATATTTCCAAGACTGCGTTTAGGACCCGTTATGGTCACTATGAATTTCTCGTTATGCCTTTCGGAATGACCAACGCACCGGCAGTGTTCATGGACCTTATGAACCGCGTATGTAAGCCGTACCTCGACAAGTTTGTGATCGTATTCATCGACGACATCCTGATCTATTCGAAAAGTCAAGAGGAGCATGAACAACACCTACGCCTTATTCTGGAACTCTTACGCAATGAGCAATTGTACGCCAAATTCTCGAAGTGTGACTTCTGGCTCCGAGAAGTCCATTTCCTTGGGCATGTGGTCAATAAGGACGGAATTCACGTCGACCCCGCTAAGATCGAATCAATAAAGAACTGGTCTACGCCTAAGACTCCCACTGAAGTTCGCCAATTCTTGGGTTTGGCAGGCTACTACCGCAGATTCATTCAGGGATTCTCAAGGATTGCACAACCCCTCACTATACTCACTCAGAAAGGCATCGCCTACAAGTGGAATGAAGCACAGGAATCTGCTTTTCAGAGGCTTAAGGATAACCTCTGTAGCGCTCCTATTCTCTCATTACCTGAAGGCACTGACGACTTTGTGGTTTACTGCGATGCGTCTATCCATGGGCTCGGTTGCGTGTTAATGCAACGCGAGAAAGTTATTGCCTACGCCTCTCGACAACTCAAGACGCATGAAAGAAACTACACTACGCATGATTTGGAATTGGGAGCAGTGATCTTTGCTCTTAAGATATGGAGACATTACCTGTACGGTACCAAGTGCACTATCTACACCGATCACAGGAGTCTCGAGCATATCTTTAGGCAAAAGGAATTGAACATGCGACAGCGCCGCTGGATCGAACTCTTGAATGACTACGAATGCGCCATCAAATACCATCCGGGCAAGGCCAATGTCGTGGCAGACGCCCTCAGCCGAAAGGACACTATACCAAAGCGCGTGCGAGCATTGCAACTTACCATCCAGTCTAACCTCCCTACCCAGATCCGAAATGCTCAAGTTGAAGCATTGAAACCGGAAAACATCAGGGCTGAGTCCCTGCGAGGATCGAGACAGCGACTAGAACAGAAGGAAGATGGCGCTTACTATGTAACAGGGCGCATTTGGGTTCCACTCTATGGAGACCTACGTGAACTCGTGATGGACGAAGCCCATAAGTCCCGCTACTCAGTACATCCTGGTTCGGACAAGATGTACCACGACTTGAAAACTACATATTGGTGGCCTGGCATGAAGGCCCACATAGCAACATACGTCGGCAAATGTTTGACTTGCGCAAGAGTCAAGACAGAATACCAGAAGCCAGCAGGCCTACTTCAACAACCAGAAATCCCGAAATGGAAATGGGAGCAAATTTCCATGGATTTTGTTACAGGGCTACCTAGGTCCCAACGCGGAAATGATACTATTTGGGTAATAGTAGATCGATTGACCAAGTCCACGCACTTTCTGGCTATTAAGGAAACAGACAAGTTTTCTACCTTGGCGGAGATTTACTTAAAGGAAGTAGTTTCGAGGCACGGAGTGCCAACCTCAATTATTTCCGACCGAGACGCTCGTTTTACTTCGGAATTGTGGCAAGCTATGCACAAATCCTTTGGCTCACGTTTGGACATGAGCACTGCTTACCACCCGCAAACGGATGGACAGTCCGAACGCACCATCCAAACCCTAGAAGACATGCTTAGGGCATGTGTGATCGATTTTGGCAAGAACTGGGAGAAGCATCTACCGTTAGTGGAGTTCTCCTACAACAACAGCTACCACACTAGTATTCAGGCAACACCTTTTGAGGCATTGTACGGTCGTAAATGCCGGTCACCTCTCTGCTGGGCGGAAATTGGTGATAGTTGATGTGTGTAAAATGCAACATATAAAACACATCAATTAAGGCATAAAACTAACCCTTTTTAAGTACTAATGTTGGAAAAAGAGTGTTTTTGTCTTCCTTTTGTATTTTCAGGATGAAATGAGCTCAAAATCACAAAAGAAGCAAAAAGACCACTAATTCTACCATAAATACAAGAAAAGGAACAAAAGTAAACTGCCCGGACCCTCAACGGCACCTCCCAAGACAAAGAGAAGAGAACAGAAGTCTGAACACGCCCCGTGTCCAGTGAACACGGGGGCGTGCCCAGGAAGCAGCAGAAAAGATAAATCAGTAGAAGCTTCCATTGCTCACCACGGGGCCGTGCCCAGCGGGCACGGGGGCGTGTTGAAAGTACAGCAGGCGCATTAATTGTAATTCGCAATTACAATTAATGAAGAGAGAGAATGTCAGACGGGCACGGGGCCGTGTCCAGCGGACACGGGGCCGTGTCCAGCGTTCTGTTCAGCCTATAAATAGAGGAGCTTGGTTTCATTCTCTCTCATCCCTTGGCACACCACCTCTCTCACACTTCATCCACCACCCATCACCACCATAACACCATCATCCACCACCATCATCCATTGTCCATCGTAGAGTGTGTGAGTCGTCTCGGGATCCAAGATTGATCGTAAGAGTTCTTGACAATCAAGGCCATGTTTGCCTAAGTCTCTTACATCACTTGGTGAAGACAAGTGTTTAGTATAATACTTTTTATTTTTAATCTTTTGCACTTTTTATTTGGTTTTGTATTAATGACTTTAATAACTAGTTACTTATGTTGAAGGTGATCTTTCCTTATCGTTTGTCCGTGGTGTCTTGGCGTTATTTTACTGTCTATATAAAATAAAAGATTTTCACCATTCATATCTCCACGGTCTATATGGAGGTATGTTGGCTACCTGGTCGGGGGTTAAGGGAACGGTTTGGTAAGGGTCTTGCCCTTGTTCAGCGTTTAGAGGTCCTGCTTGGGACCTGGGTCAAATTTAGTAGGATCTCCTTCAATGCCCATAGGTATTGGATGGCGGGGATCCAAACTCTTTGACCCCCTCATAAGCTAACTACTATTAATACTATAACCCGGCTATTTAGGACTGTATCCCTGCTGACTCAGACTACTTAGCCGAGGGTAACGTCACCGCCAAAAGCGGGGCCTACCATAATTTGCATTAATAACTTAATTCATTATCTTTCAATAATCCGACCCTTTAGGATTGTATCCTTGCTGACTCAAACTACTGGGTTGAGGGTAACGTCGCCTTCAAAAGAGGGGCCTACTACAATAACTAAGATAATCTCTTAAACAAGTGCAAAAGTGCGAAAATAATCAAAGGTTATACTAATACACGTGTCGGATCCAAGTGATTCATCTTGTCTATCTGTTTTTATTTTATTTTCTTTTTCAGCATTTAGTTAGTTTTTATTTTTCTTAGTTTAAAACAATTTTCTAACTTTTTGATTTGATTAGACGTTGAGGATAAACCGGTATTAAAAGCTCTTGTGTCCTTGGACGACCTCGGTATCTTACCAACACTATACTACGTCCACGATGGGTGCACTTGCCCATATGTGTGTTTAGTGTTAGTGAATATCGTGTTTTATAAATTTAAAACTTGGCTAAAAGTGTAAAAAGGGCTTAAATAAACATCTAAAAATATATTACACCTAACGCACATCAATAGTCAAATCACGGGCCCAGAGATGGTGGTAGATACAACGGAAAAGATTGCCCAGATCAGACAACGCATGGCGGCAGCTCGTGACCGTCAGAAGAGTTACGCTGATAAGCGTAGGAAACCTTTGGAATTCCAGGTCGGTGACCGGGTTCTACTTAAAGTCTCACCCTGGAAGGGTGTGGTTCGCTTTGGTAAACGGGGCAAGCTTAATCCGTGATATATCGGACCATTCGAAATTACTGAGAAAATCGGTAAGGTTGCTTATAGATTGAACCTGCCTGAGGAACTGAGTGCGGTACACAACGTTTTTCACGTATCTAATCTGAAGAAGTGTCTATCAGATGAAACGCTCGTAATTCCTTTCAAGGAACTGACTATTGACGAACAGCTACACTTCACTGAGGAACCAATTGAGATCACGGATCGAGAGATCAAAATCCTCAAACGTAGCCAAATACCTCTTGTACGAGTCTGTTGGAACTCGCAACGCGGCCCAGAGTTTACCTGGGAGCGAGAAGACCAGATGAAGCACAAGTATCCCCGGCTGTTCCCTAACGAAAATCCCAGCACTGAAGCTACGGCCGAATTTCGGGACGAAATTCCAAACTAACGGGGGGATGATGTGACACCCCGTTGAAACGTTTTCACTTACACTAGCTTACCAGTGACTGCCTTAACTTTCGGGACGAAAGTTCTTAAAACTTGGGGATAATGTGACACTTCGGGTTTTCCCGAGCGACCATTTCTGTATTCAACCTACTTATATATATATGATTTATATTAAATGAAAGTTTGTGATCATTGTGGCGTGCTAATGGTGATAACATGTACGTATTAAATATATATATATATATATATATATATATATATATATATATATATATATATATATATATGTGTGTGTGTGTGTGTGTGAGTGAGTATGTGTAAGAGAGAGGTGAGCCGAAAACCATGACCCAACTCGCAACATATTAAGGGCCGGTTGCCGGTTTGGATTGGGCCATATGGAAGCCCAAGCCGCGACCACACCCTAACCCACTCGTGACAATATATAAACCAACCCTCCCCTCCCTTAATCATTTTTACAACACACCTCTCACACTCACCCTCCTACTCTCCTCTCATTTCTCCTTCACTAAAACCCTAGCACAACCCCACAACCGGCTGCAAGAACACTTTCGGATCGGCTCAAATTCATCACCCGGGACTCCACCTCATTGCTTTCTTGCACACCCTTTGAGTACACTATAACCGGTTAGTGGTTTGAGCTCTCTTCTAGATGTTCATGTGTTAATAATGTCACTAGGATGAATATATATTATGTGTTAAATGGTTTTGTTATTCGGTTAATGCTAGAAGCTTGTTTGGATGGTTTTGACCGAATGATATGCATGATTTGCTTGATCTTATGAGTTTTGATTAATGATGAAACATGCTAGACTAGGAACCGAGAATAATGATACCGATTATGCTCATTTATGTTAAAACAGATTGTGTTAAATATGTGTTCTTTGATCTTAATATTTCCTTATAAAGAACTTATGGTTTTGTGCTTAAAAGATGAATATTATGAATATTATGATGAACAGTTTGAATGCCATGAAATATTTTGAATATGCTTGTTTTAATCTGTTTTGATTGCAAAATAGACAAGAAAACATGTTTAGTGGGCATAGTACACAAATTTCATGAAATTGCAATGTTATTGGATAGTACATCTGCACAGGTTCTAGAAGATTTCTGTGCACGAAATCGTGGTTGCGAGTCGGAACCTTTGGTTGCGACTCAAGACCAGAACGTGATTCGTCGAAATCTCCTAGTTGCGACTCGTAAGCAGCACCTGTGGAACCGTAACCAAGGTTGCGAGTCGGAAACCCTGGTTGCGACTCGTAATCAAAGCATGATGAGCCGTAACCGAAGTTGCGAGTCGGGATCCCTTGGTTGCGACTCGCAACCGCCCTTGTTTCGACTGGGCTGTTATTGGGCCGAAAGACTTGTTGGACTATCTGTTAACTGGATTGCTTGTGTATCTGTTACCGTTGTGAACGTAGAACAGGCCCAATAACCCAACTGTTTGTATGTTTGCATGCTAAGTGTGTTTTTACGTGCTTGCTATACGTGATTACTCGTACCCGACCTGACCTATACTGGTAACCATGCTAGGACGTGGTGACCAACGAGCTTAACCGAGTAACGTAACATACCGAGCAACCCGAGGTGAGTTCACAACTTAAAAGCATGCGTCCCGGTGGTTTGGGACACGAGACTAAAACAACCCTATCCCCTTGTAAAAGGGGATACCATTCACTTTCCTTCCCTAGTTACTGGGAACAAACTTACTTTTCCTTCCCTTGTATTGGGAAACCTTTTAGTTAATTACTGTTTATACGGAAATGCAACCAAACGGCACTAAACGCAACTCTATCACTCAAGTCCCTACTACATAATACCGATTAGTCGCCGGGGCCAGGCGAACGGGTTATTAGTTGATAGCGCTATTTAGGTCTTACCAACCTCACACCGTGCCATGGTAAGGGATCGGTCGTGAACTAATGTACTCAGGCATCCGTCAATGATGATAGAACATTGACATCGGGGCATCCTGCGGAAACGCAAACGGTTACCTAGTGTTCGGTATTGGAAAAACAGTTTAGTCGCTAACTTTTGGGGTAGCTCCCCATGGCATGTATAAACGGATAAATTAACTGGCGAAACAAGTTTTTGGTAATTAAAACTGGACAACTAGTGAACTCACTCAGCATTATTGCTGACCCCTTACTGCATGCTTTGCAGGTAACCAGTGACTGAGGAGCTGCTGCTTGGGAACGTGTAGTGATCGTCAAAACCCGCGTGTTGGGTTTTATTTATCTTGAACCATGAACTATCTTTTAAAACTATTTGGCTTATGCTTCCGCTGTTTTGTTTAAACTTACTATCGAACTTAAACTAAGATGTTGCTAAACTACTAAAGATAGCAATTTACTTTACTAATAACCAATGCTTAGTATAATTGGTGGCTGGATCCTGGTCAGTCACGCCCTCAAAGCGGGTGTTGTCCGCAGGTGGATTTTGGGGGTGTGACAGTCCAAAACTTTCCAGGATTAGTTAAAACACTATTTCGCACTTAATACGTGAAATTCAGTTCATTTTAACCGTGAAAACTTGTTCAATTTCGAAAAGAAGGTGTAGAATTCATAATTTTCCAGCGAAAACAAGCTAAATAGTAAGAACTCTTCCTCCTGAGCTCTGATACCACATGTAGGATCGTGAAAACGACCTTAATGAGTCGATCAGAAGAGGTCTTAGACTGAATCAGAGGCGGAATTCATTGATTCAGTCTTTGTTTAGCTTGTATAACACTAGAATCACTATTAACTGACTCTTGTATTGATTAGAACACGTTTACAGACTTGGAGACACTTCGACAGAGCTTCGCTGTCGGAAACAAGAACATTACATCTGATATCGCTTGAAAGGTATATATAGGGCATGTGATTCCGCTTGAACATGCTTCAAGCGGAATTACATCTCAAGCGAAACCACCACTCAAGCGAAATCACCTACTCAAGCGGAATTAACTCACTTGATTTCGTTTGAAACCACCATGTACACTTTCAAGCGAAATCACCTATAAATTTTATTTCCCTGTTTTACGTGCACTGATTTATACAAACTAGTCTAAGACTCGAACGAAGATGAAGTCGACAGACAACTGCACTAACAATACGTAAATATACATATACATATATATATATATATATACTAGGCTTTAAACTGGTATTTTACTGATTACCGGGTATTTTAACTAGCGTTTTAATCCCATTTTAAGGCGTTTTAAGTTATTTTTATCACTCTATAAAAATAATATCGCCATATTATTACTGAAATAATTATCAGTTGCCTAGACTGGCTGCGTTGTCCGCGTTTCGCAGTATACGCACTGTGTTGCGCAGTACGCGCTTAAACTCGAAAAATAACGTTTTTAAGCGTTTTAATTTATTTTTCAACACGAACATGATTAAAAATAAAATTTTAATCATAACAGGATATTTTTGGGATTTTAATATTATCCAGTCAGTCATTGACGTTCGTTTCGCAGTTTGTCGCAAATCGTCCCTAAGTTCGGATAAACATGTTCTTGTCATACCGAATCCTTCAAAACTTATTTCTAATTTATGTAAAGGGTATTTATGGTATGTTTAGCTTATGTCATTGTTCCGGAGTGTACGGCGTTAAACTGATTACGTTTACGTAACAGTTTGCATTTAACTTTCAAGAAATTGTTTAAGAGTTTGAAATTGAACAAGGATTGATATTGTGCAAAGCCATGGATAATTACACAATCCAATAAATAAAACACAAGGTTTCATTGCTCATGAAATTGTTCGGGATTGGATAATGATAACTGAAAGCACAGTTGTCACAATTCGACCCGTTTCTGGATCGACCCGTGGATAACTCAGGAGCCGTTAAAAGAGCTTTTTCCAAGTATTTTCAAACAAAAAAAAATAATAGTGTGTTGGTGGTAAATTGCGTCAGTAGTGTCAAGAATGATTTAAATTTGATTTGGAGGTGGAAAAATGTTGGAAATTTAGATATTATGAATAGATATTAATTTAGTGATATTATAATTTATTGAAATTATAATTATTTACTAGACTATTCATATGAAATATAAACTCTTAAGTAGAGTTTTTATGTCAATTTATTAGTTTTTATTAGAGTTTATGTCTCTAATAAATCTCTAATTAAGGACTAGACTTTTCATATGTAACATAAACTCTTAAGTAGAGTTTTTATGTCAATTTATTAGTTTTTTATTAGAGTTTATGTCTCTAATAAATCTCTAATTATGTGAGACTTTTCTCTACCCCATGTCTTTTGTATTAAAAGTAGGCATTATGTGAGACTTTTCTCTACCCCATGTCTTTTGTATTAAAAGTAGGCTATGTGCCTAACTTGATGTTTTTTATATACATAAAACTACAAGAGTAAGAATACAAGAAGTAGAGATAAAGTTATACATAAAGAGTTCTTGAAGAAGAAGTACTTGATGACCCATATGTTGGGAACATATAGAGATAAGTTTCTCTACATGATTCAACTTATGAATAGATATTAATTTAGTGATATTATAATTTATTGAAATTATAATTATTTACTAGACTATTCATATGAAATATAAACTCTTAAGTAGAGTTTTTATGTCAATTTATTAGTTTTTATTAGAGTTTATGTCTCTAATAAATCTCTAATTAAGGACTAGACTTTTCATATGTAACATAAACTCTTAAGTAGAGTTTTTATGTCAATTTATTAGTTTTTTATTAGAGTTTATGTCTCTAATAAATCTCTAATTATGTGAGACTTTTCTCTACCCCATGTCTTTTGTATTAAAAGTAGGCTTTATGTGAGACTTTTCTCTACCCCATGTCTTTTGTATTAAAAGTAGGCTATGTGCCTAACTTGATGTTTTTTATATACATAAAACTACAAGAGTAAGAATACAAGAAGTAGACATAAAGTTATGCATAAAGAGTTCTTGAAGAAGAAGTACTTGATGACCCATATGTTGGGAACATATAGAGATAAGTTTCTCTACATGATTCAACTACAATTCTATTCTTAATTTCCAAAAGGTCTAACACTATGTTTTTATCCAGTGTAACCTCGGGCGCGTGGGCTTCTCCGGCAGTACAAACTGCTTCGGCTGTTGTACCCTGAGAGACAAACGCGTCGTCTTTAGTAGAGGCGCGAAATCTGTTTTAAGGGAAGCGTGTTGAACACGTGCCTCAGCCACAACCGTCAACATTTGTTTGTTCTTTTTGTATGAAATTATTGTACAAGAAGACGTGGTTCAAGACCTCGTCGAAGCCTACACAACGGACTGAAAATACAACGAACCATACAAGTAGACACCGTTAAAGATCAAGTTGAAGACTTTATCTTTTGATAAAATTGGTTTGAATCGATTGTTTTATTAAATATGTTGTAGTTCATATTTATTTTCGTTTGAATTTGTACACGGTTCATGTACTACAATTTCCCAAAATTATGTAAAGAGAGTATCTTTACAATTTTTTATATTTATTATATAATTTTTATTATAAAATTGTGACCCATGTCCTACAAACTTAAAACAGATTTCGTGAGATTGTGGCTACAATTTTAAAACCTTATTTATAAGGATTTTGGGTTCACGAAAAAATTTATAATAAAAAAAATATTTTTTAGAGATTATGATCTTATATTTTTTTTTGGGAAATATGTTAGTAGTACAACTTGTTCTGTCACACCCCCAAAATCCACCCGCGGATATCACCCGCTTCGGGGGCGTGACTGACCAGGATCCAGCCACCAATTATACTAAGCATTGGTTAATATTAAAGCAATACTTGCTAACCATAAAAATTAGCAAATATCAAGTTCAGAGTTAAAGGTTTTAAAGTTTAAACAGTAACAAGTAGCGGAAGCATAATTAAATAGTTTTTAAACAGTGTTCATAAGGTAAGCATAATAAATGCCCAACACACGGGCAGACGACCACTACACATCCCAAGTAGCTGCTCCAGTCACTGGCCACCTGCAAAGCATGCAGTAAAGGGGTCAACAATAATGCTGAGTGAGTTCACTAGTTGTCCAGTTTTAAATTCCAAAAACTCGTTTCACCAGTTAATTTATCCGTTTATACATGCCATGGGGAGCTACCCCAAAAGTTAGCGACTAAACTGTTTTCCAATACCGAACACTAGGTAACCGAATGCGTTTCCGCAGGATGCCCCGATGTCAATGTTCTATCATCATTGACGGATGCCTGAGTACATTAGTTCACGACCGATCCCATACCATGGCACGGTGTGAGGCTGGTAAAACCTAAATAGCGCTATCAACTAATAACCCGTTCGCCTGGCACCGGCGACTAATCGGTATTATGTAGTAGGGACTTGAGTGATAGAGTTGCGTTTAGTGCCGTTAGTTGCAATCCGTATAAACAGTAATTAACTAAAAAAGGTTTCCCAATACAAGGGAAGATAAAGTAAGTTTGTTTCCCAATAACTAGGGAAGGAATGTAGACGGTATCCCCTTTACAAGGGGATAGGGTCGTTTCAGTCTCGTGTCCCAAACCACCGGGACGCATGCTTTTAAGTTGTGAACTCACCTTGGGTTGCTCGGTATGATACGTTACTTGGTTAAGTATGTTGGTCCCCACGTCCTAGCATGGTTACCAAGTATGGGTCAAGTCGGGTACAAGTAAACACGTATAGCATGCACGTATACAAACAGTTACAGGCAGAAATACAAACAGTAACATATACACATGCAGTAGCAGATCAAAGTGAAGTCCAGTCAATAGGAGGCCCAACAGTTGAAGCCCAAAACAACAAGACAAACAGTCAAGGCCCAATAACATAGAACAGCCCAGTCGAAACTAAGGTGGTTGCGACTCGCAACCGAGGTTGCGACTCGCAACTGCGGTCTCGGTCCGTCACGTTTTGGTTACGACTCGTAACCGGAGATTGCGACTTAGCAGGTGTGGTTGCGACTCGCAACTAGGTTTGATGCGTGCTGATTGCGACTCGCAACTGGGAGGTCTCGACCGGTCATGCGTGGTTTCGAGTAGCAACCAAAGGTTGCGACTCGCAACCGTGATAACGTGCATGGCAATCCCTTCTAGAACCTGCAGACTTGTACTATCCAATGAAATTGCATTTTCATGTAACTGCTGTACTATTTCCACTAAAACATGTTTGTTGGTCGATTTGTGCACAAATTTGGATCAAAATCAGTATTTTCAAAATATTTGACACATTCAACTTTCCTTCATGATGTTCATACCATAATCAAACAACATTCAACCATATTCATCATTTAAGCACAAAACTTTGAGATCAAAGAACACATTCTTAACACAAACAGTTTTGACACAATCGGCATTATATTCTCGGTTCCTATCTAGCATGATTCATCACAAATCAAAACTCATGAGATCAAGAAATCATGCATACCATTCGGTCAAAAATCATTCTAACAAGCACCTAGCATTATCCGAATAACAAAAACCATTAAACACAAAACCGGATAATTTTCATTAAGACACTAAATCACCTTCAAGCAATCTCTTAGATCATCAAACAAGCATTTCATAGTAACGAACATAAACAATCACTACCAACATTCAAGAGTTATTCAAAATCAACAAGGCCACAAACTAACCGGTTGCTGAAGGGTGTGAAGGGTGGTCTTCCTAGTGCGATGTTGAGTTGATCCGAGAGCTTGATGTCTCCGATTTGGTTCCGAGAAGGAGGAGAGGAGAGGAGGTGACCTTGGTCTTGGTTTGCTAGGGTTTAGTGAGAGGAGATAAGGGGAGAGTATGAGAGTGTGAGAAGAGAGTGTGTAAAATGGATAAGGGAGGTGGGGTTGGGTTTATATAGTGCACCGAGTTGGGCTAGGGGGGTTCCGGGTTGGGTTTCTCGGTTACAAGGCCTGATCCGGCCCAAGTGCTTCACTGTTCACTCGAGACCGTGGTCTCGAGTCGGGTCTCAGGTTTGGTTCACATATATATAACACTTATATATATATACATACACATAAGTAAATCGGCACATAACACATAATAACAAATAGTTTTTCATATATTTTTACTGTTAGTCGATTACGTACACGTTTGTTACATCGAAAGGTTATCCGGAAAGATCCGAGGTGTCACATTATCCCCAAGTTTTAGGAACTTTCGTCCCGAAAGTTAAGGCAGCCACTGTCAAGCTAGTGTAAGTGAAAGCGTTTCAACGGGGTGTCACATCATTCCCCCGTTAGTTTGGAATTTCGTCCCGAAATTCGTTCGTAGCTTCAGTGCTGGGATTTTCGTTAGGGAACAACTGGGGATACTTGTGCTTCATCTGGTCTTCCCGCTCCCAGGTATACTCTGGGCCACGTCGCGAGTTCCAACGAACTCGTACAAGAGGTATCTGGCTACGTTTGAGGATTTTGATCTCTCGATCAGTGATCTCAATCGGTTCCTCAGTAAAGTGTAGCTGTTCGTCAATCGTCAGTTCCTTAAAAGGAATCACAAGTGTTTCATCCGACAAACACTTCTTCAGGTTGGATACGTGGAAAACGTTATGTACCGCACTCAGTTCTTCAGGCAGGTTCAATCTATAAGCAACCTTACCGATCTTCTCGGTAATTTCGAATGGTCCGATATATCGCGGATTAAGCTTGCCCCGTTTACCAAAGCGAACCACACCCTTCCAGGGTGAGACTTTAAGTAGAACCCGGTCACCGACCTGGAATTCCAATGGTTTCCTACGCTTATCAGCGTAGCTCTTCTGACGGTCACGAGCTGCCGCCATGCGTTGTCTGATCTGGGCAATCTTTTCCGTTGTATCTACCACCATCTCTGGGCCCGTGATTTGACTATCACCGATTTCCGCCCAGCAGAGAGGTGACCGGCATTTACGACCGTACAATGCCTCAAAAGGTGCTGCCTGAATACTAGTGTGGTAGCTGTTGTTGTATGAGAACTCTACTAACGGTAGATGCTTCTCCCAATTCTTGCCAAAGTCGATCACACACGCTCTAAGCATGTCTTCTAGAGTTTGGATGGTACGTTCAGACTGTCCATCCGTTTGCGGGTGATAAGCAGTGCTCATATCCAAACGTGAGCCAAAGCATTTGTGCATAGTTTGCCACAGTTCCGAAGTAAATCGAGCGTCTCGGTCGGAAATAATTGAGGTTGGCACTCCGTGCCTCGAAACTACTTCCTTTAAGTAAATCTCTGCCAAGGTAGAAAACTTGTCTGTTTCCTTAATAGCCAGAAAGTGCGCGGACTTGGTCAATCGATCTACGATTACCCAAATAGCATCATTTCCGCGTTGAGATCTAGGTAGCCCTGTAACAAAATCCATGGAAATTTGCTCCCATTTCCATTTCGGGATTTCTGGTTGTTGGAGTAGACCTGCTGGCTTCTGGTATTCTGTCTTGACTCTCGCGCAAGTCAAACATTTGCTAACGTATGTTGCTATGTGGGCCTTCATACCAGGCCACCAGTAGGTAGTCTTTAAATCATGGTACATCTTGTCCGAACCAGGATGTACTGAGTAGCGGGACTTGTGGGCTTCGTCCATCACGAGTTCGCGTAAATCTCCAAAGAGTGGAACCCAGATACGCCCTGTCACATAGTAAGCACCATCTTCTTTCTGTTCCATTTGCTGTCTCGATCCACGCAGAGACTCAGCCCTGATGTTTTCCGGCTTCAATGCTTCAACTTGAGCATTTCGAATCTGGGTAGGGAGGTTAGACTGGATGGTAAGTTGCAGTGCTCGCACGCGCTTTGGTACGGTGTCCTTTCGGCTGAGGGCGTCTGCCACGACATTGGCTTTGCCCGGATGGTATTTGATGGCGCATTCGTAGTCGTTCAAGAGTTCGACCCATCGACGTTGTCTCATGTTCAATTCCTTTTGCCTAAAGATATGCTCGAGACTTCTGTGATCGGTGTAAATGGTGCACTTGGTACCGTACAGGTAATGTCTCCATATCTTAAGAGCAAAAACCACTGCTCCTAGTTCCAAGTCGTGCGTCGTGTAGTTCTTTTCATGCGTCTTGAGTTGTCGAGAGGCATAGGCGATAACTTTCTCGCGTTGCATTAACACGCAACCGAGCCCATGAATAGACGCATCGCAGTAAACCACAAAGTCGTCAGTGCCGTCAGGCAACGAGAGAATAGGAGCGCTACAGAGGTTATCCTTAAGCCTCTGAAAAGCAGATTCCTGCGCTGCATTCCACTTGTAGGCGACGCCTTTCTGAGTGAGTGTTGTGAGAGGTTGTGCAATCTTTGAGAATCCCTGAATGAATCTGCGGTAGTAGCCCGCCAAACCCAAGAATTGGCGAACTTCAGTGGGAGTCTTAGGCGTAGGCCAGTTCTTTATCGATTCGATCTTAGCTGGGTCGACATGAATTCCGTTCTTATTAACTACATGGCCGAGGAAATGGACTTCTCGAAGCCAAAAGTCACATTTAGAGAATTTGGCGTACAGTTGCTCGTTGCGAAGGAGTTCGAGGATAAGGCGTAGGTGCTGTTCATGCTCTTCTTGACTTTTTGAATAAATCAAGATGTCGTCGATAAACACAATCACGAATTTGTCGAGGTAAGGCTTACATACGCGGTTCATAAGATCCATGAACACTGCAGGCGCGTTGGTCATTCCAAAAGGCATGACGAGAAATTCATAGTGACCATAACGGGTCCTGAACGCAGTCTTAGAGATGTCTTCGTCACGTACCCTCAACTGATGGTAGCCTGATCGCAGGTCAATCTTTGAATAGTAGCTCGATCCTTGCAACTGATCGAATAGGTCGTCGATGCGCGGGAGAGGGTAACGATTCTTGATGGTAACCTTGTTCAACTCACGATAGTCGATGCACATTCGGAATGTGCCGTCCTTCTTCTTGACAAAGAGCACTGGGGCTCCCCAGGGTGATGAACTAGGACGGATAAATCCTTTATCCAATAATTCTTGTAGTTGCGTAGAGAGTTCCTTCAGTTCTGCAGGGGCTAGACGGTACGGTGCACGAGCTATGGGTGCTGCTCCAGGAGCTAGCTCGATTTGGAATTCGACCTGACGGTGGGGTGGGAGTCCAGGTAGTTCCTCAGGAAATACCTCGGGATAGTCGCGTACTACAGGAAAATCTTCAATCCTCTTTTCCTTATCGTGGGCGTTGGTGACAAGTGCTAAGATAGCGGTGTGCCCTTTCTGCAAACACTTCTGGGCTTTTAGAAGCGAGATAATGCCTGTGACTTCTCCACCTTTGTTGCCTTTGACGATGAGGGGTTGACCAGAACGACGAGGTATACGAACTGCTTTCTCTTGACAGAGGATCTCAGCGCGATGTTTGGATAACCAATCCATACCAATGACGACGTCGAAGCTTCCAAGTTTGACAGGGAAGAGATCGATACTAAACGTATGGCCAGACAATTCTAGGGTGCAGTCGTGGATCACGTGCGTGGCCTCGATGTTCTTACCATTAGCTATCTCGACGGTGTGCTTAGAACTTAATAATGCAGGCGAGTGCTTAAGTTTCTTACTAATGCGAAGGGATACATAACTGGCATCGGCACCGGAATCAAATAACACAGAAACATAACGATCATCAAGTAGGAACTTACCCGCCACGACGTTGGGATCGTTCCTCGCTTCTCCAGCTCCAATCACGAAAGCTCTGCCCCTTGCATTTCCAGCATTGTTATTCTGCTCATTGTTCCCAGCTCCCTGGTTGTTGTTGCGATTCTGATTCAGTTCAGGGCAATCCTTTCGCATGTGCCCTGTTGCCCCACATTTAAAACAAGCTCTGTTGTTTCCCTGCTGCTGTTGCTGTTGAGGTTGTTGCTGATTCTGCCTTGCTGGGAACTGACTTCTGCAATCCTTGGCTTCGTGCCCTATCTTGTGGCATCGCTGACACTGACCCTTGTTACATGCCCCATTGTGGTGCCTGTTACACTTGTTGCACTTAGGGTAGTTTCCCCGGTAGCCACCCTGTTGCTGATTGCCCTTGTTGTTGTCAGTTTTCCTTTGCTGAGCTGGGGCTTGAGTAGGGTTAGCATCCTTGCCCTGATTTCCATCCCACTTTCGTTTTCCATCACTAGAACTTCCTTCCGCAGCACTGATCCTTTTGGGCAACCTGCCCTCTTCCACAGCCTGATCGGTGAGTTTGTGAGCAAGTCGAACGATCGGCTGAATGGTAGTGTGGTTGGCTGAAGTTACATGGCTTCGGATTTCTGGGGCCAGACCCTTGATGTACAGTTCGATCCTTCGGTACATGGGTCGAGACATGTTTGGACAAAGAGCAGCATAGTCGTTGGACAGCTTGGTGTAGGTCTCAATCTCTGACCCAACCATCTTGAGTTCATAGTACTCATTCTCCAGCTTGTGGATGTCATCCCTGTGACAGTACTCTTCCTTGATCATATCCTTGAAATCTTCCCACGCAGTAGCGTTTGCAGTCTCCAAACCAAGCATCTGAATTTGCGCTTTCCACCATGAAAGTGCGCTTCCCTCTAGAGTACCAGTAGCAAACTTCACCCAGTTAGCAGTTGGGCATTCACAGACAGCAAAAACAGCTTCGACCTTCTCAATCCAGTGCAGAAGGCCTATGGCACCCTCCGTGCCATTGAAAGGAAGAGGCTTGCAATCCATAAAGGTCTTGAAGGTACAAACACGTGGTTGCACAGGTGCAGGCTGACCTATAGGGTGAGCTGCGAAAGCTGCAGCCACAGTGTTGAGCAGGCTAGTGAACTGAGCCGGGGTCATGTTGACGTTTCCTCGTCCGCGTCCACTCATTGTCTTCATAACCAGAAAACATAGTATGAGTGCGTGATAGCGAGAATAAGATAGAAGAGAGAAGATGTATCTATCTAATCAGGCAACTAGTACGTATAGCAAAGCAGAAAGCATAAGACAAGTAAGCAAGTAACTATGGGTCCGAGCTATGAGGTCAGATAAGTCGAGCCTTGTACTTGGAGTGTAGTGTCGTCACGAGTCACGGGTTATAGTCTGGTTTTTCTCAAAAAGATTTTTCCCCTTTTTAAAACCAAGTTCACTATAACCAATGGCTCTGATACCAATCTGTCACACCCCCAAAATCCACCCGCGGATATCACCCGCTTCGGGGGCGTGACTGACCAGGATCCAGCCACCAATTATACTAAGCATTGGTTAATATTAAAGCAATACTTGCTAACCATAAAAATTAGCAAATATCAAGTTCAGAGTTAAAGGTTTTAAAGTTTAAACAGTAACAAGTAGCGGAAGCATAATTAAATAGTTTTTAAACAGTGTTCATAAGGTAAGCATAATAAATGCCCAACACACGGGCAGACGACCACTACACATCCCAAGTAGCTGCTCCAGTCACTGGCCACCTGCAAAGCATGCAGTAAAGGGGTCAACAATAATGCTGAGTGAGTTCACTAGTTGTCCAGTTTTAAATTCCAAAAACTCGTTTCACCAGTTAATTTATCCGTTTATACATGCCATGGGGAGCTACCCCAAAAGTTAGCGACTAAACTGTTTTCCAATACCGAACACTAGGTAACCGAATGCGTTTCCGCAGGATGCCCCGATGTCAATGTTCTATCATCATTGACGGATGCCTGAGTACATTAGTTCACGACCGATCCCATACCATGGCACGGTGTGAGGCTGGTAAAACCTAAATAGCGCTATCAACTAATAACCCGTTCGCCTGGCACCGGCGACTAATCGGTATTATGTAGTAGGGACTTGAGTGATAGAGTTGCGTTTAGTGCCGTTAGTTGCAATCCGTATAAACAGTAATTAACTAAAAAAGGTTTCCCAATACAAGGGAAGATAAAGTAAGTTTGTTTCCCAATAACTAGGGAAGGAATGTAGACGGTATCCCCTTTACAAGGGGATAGGGTCGTTTCAGTCTCGTGTCCCAAACCACCGGGACGCATGCTTTTAAGTTGTGAACTCACCTTGGGTTGCTCGGTATGATACGTTACTTGGTTAAGTATGTTGGTCCCCACGTCCTAGCATGGTTACCAAGTATGGGTCAAGTCGGGTACAAGTAAACACGTATAGCATGCACGTATACAAACAGTTACAGGCAGAAATACAAACAGTAACATATACACATGCAGTAGCAGATCAAAGTGAAGTCCAGTCAATAGGAGGCCCAACAGTTGAAGCCCAAAACAACAAGACAAACAGTCAAGGCCCAATAACATAGAACAGCCCAGTCGAAACTAAGGTGGTTGCGACTCGCAACCGAGGTTGCGACTCGCAACTGCGGTCTCGGTCCGTCACGTTTTGGTTACGACTCGTAACCGGAGATTGCGACTTAGCAGGTGTGGTTGCGACTCGCAACTAGGTTTGATGCGTGCTGATTGCGACTCGCAACTGGGAGGTCTCGACCGGTCATGCGTGGTTTCGAGTAGCAACCAAAGGTTGCGACTCGCAACCGTGATAACGTGCATGGCAATCCCTTCTAGAACCTGCAGACTTGTACTATCCAATGAAATTGCATTTTCATGTAACTGCTGTACTATTTCCACTAAAACATGTTTGTTGGTCGATTTGTGCACAAATTTGGATCAAAATCAGTATTTTCAAAATATTTGACACATTCAACTTTCCTTCATGATGTTCATACCATAATCAAACAACATTCAACCATATTCATCATTTAAGCACAAAACTTTGAGATCAAAGAACACATTCTTAACACAAACAGTTTTGACACAATCGGCATTATATTCTCGGTTCCTATCTAGCATGATTCATCACAAATCAAAACTCATGAGATCAAGAAATCATGCATACCATTCGGTCAAAAATCATTCTAACAAGCACCTAGCATTATCCGAATAACAAAAACCATTAAACACAAAACCGGATAATTTTCATTAAGACACTAAATCACCTTCAAGCAATCTCTTAGATCATCAAACAAGCATTTCATAGTAACGAACATAAACAATCACTACCAACATTCAAGAGTTATTCAAAATCAACAAGGCCACAAACTAACCGGTTGCTGAAGGGTGTGAAGGGTGGTCTTCCTAGTGCGATGTTGAGTTGATCCGAGAGCTTGATGTCTCCGATTTGGTTCCGAGAAGGAGGAGAGGAGAGGAGGTGACCTTGGTCTTGGTTTGCTAGGGTTTAGTGAGAGGAGATAAGGGGAGAGTATGAGAGTGTGAGAAGAGAGTGTGTAAAATGGATAAGGGAGGTGGGGTTGGGTTTATATAGTGCACCGAGTTGGGCTAGGGGGGTTCCGGGTTGGGTTTCTCGGTTACAAGGCCTGATCCGGCCCAAGTGCTTCACTGTTCACTCGAGACCGTGGTCTCGAGTCGGGTCTCAGGTTTGGTTCACATATATATAACACTTATATATATATACATACACATAAGTAAATCGGCACATAACACATAATAACAAATAGTTTTTCATATATTTTTACTGTTAGTCGATTACGTACACGTTTGTTACATCGAAAGGTTATCCGGAAAGATCCGAGGTGTCACATTATCCCCAAGTTTTAGGAACTTTCGTCCCGAAAGTTAAGGCAGCCACTGTCAAGCTAGTGTAAGTGAAAGCGTTTCAACGGGGTGTCACATGTTCTGTTTGGATTTATTGAGATTGAGATACAATCTTAAATCCTATACCGTGGTACAAAACGAATAGTTTTGGTTCAAGCGTTTGGTTTTGAAACGATTTTGGAAATCGTTAATTTTTCTAACTTTGTGTTAGATGGGGTTTAATAGTGTAAACCATACGTTTTTTGTAAACGTTAATTTCTCTAACGTGTGCGTTAGACCAGCTTTATTTTTATAAGCAATACGTTTTTTTAAACGTTTCATGTTCTAACATGCTTGTTAGAAATGATCATATCATTTATATAATATGGTTTAAAAAAATGAGTGTTAAAAATAAGTTTATTTTATATAAACTAATAAGCCTTATAATGATTTTTGTAATCATTTATTTCTACACGAGCGTGTTAGAATTGGGTTATTTATACAAACTATTAAGTTTTATGACGGTTTTTGTAATCGTTTATTTCTAACGAGCTTGCTATAACTTATTTATTGATAAGCTTTATAACAATTTTTGTAATTGTTTACTTCTAACAAAAGTGTTAGAAACGGTTTATAAAACTGTTAAATTTGAAAATGATTTTTGTAATCATTTGTATTCTAACATGTGTGTTAGAAACATTCATGGAAAGTGTTAGTTTGGACAATTTTTTAATTGTTTATTTTCTAACGTGTGTATTGGAAATGGCTTATTTATTTGAACCATATATGTGTTTATAGCAAGTCGAATTAACATTTGTGGAAATGTTAATATTTCTAACGTGCGCGTTAGAATTTCTTTCATTTTAACATGATTGTTAAAAATGGTTAATTACAAATGCTTTGAAATGTTTTATGTAATCATTTGATATAAGTAATTTGTTGTAGCATTGATTTTAATGAATATAAACACTTATATTATTCTTTGTATGGTTTAGAAACAAAAGGTCATACATTGAAGTTGATGTTTGATTGGCTTCAAGATTCAAATCACCATAAAGTGATGGTGTAGTTGTGTGGGATTTATCACCAACCTTAATTTGTGATTTCTAAATCCATTTGAGTGAAATTTTAATTACTAATTAAACTCTTCATATGGTGAAACTCTTGAGTAGAGTTTTAATGATGGCATTTGATGAGTTTTATTAGAGTTTAAGTCTATAATTATTGAGACTCTTAACTCTTCATGTGGTGAAACTCTTGAGTAGAGTTTTAATGATGACATTTGATGAGTTTTATTAGAGTTTAAGTCTATAATTATTAAGACTCTTAACTCTTCATATGTGAAACTCTTGAGTAGAGTTTTATTGATGACATTTGATGAGTTTTAATGATGACATGTAATGCCTTAATTTGGTCATGTTTTGTATATATAAAATGACTTAAATTTTCTAACACGTGTGTTAGAAAATGTGTATCACGAATACGAGGTTAGAGATTGTTCATAATGAACAGAAATGTTTTATGTAAACATTTAATTGCCTAAATGTGCATTAAAAATGATGAGAAAGGGTTTATTTTATAAACTATATCTTTAGAAAACGTTTTATGTAAACGTTCGATTCTATAATGTGCTTGTTATAACCTTTTTTTGTCTAACATGCTTGTTAGAAAATGTTATTTGGTGAAAAACAACTTGGTGTTGTTGTGAACAAATTTAATTATTCAAGTTTACTACTTAAATGTAGTATTTGTAACAACTTGGTGTTGTTTTGAGCATAATTGTCCAAGTTTAAAGTTTCAAGATGAAATGGGGAACTTGTACTTACAAGTGCATGGAGTCTTATTGAGGGAGTACCTCATGACATGCCATGGGACGATATTGTTGAGAAGATTTCAGTCAGATTACAAAGTGTTGAAGATAAAGGCACTTTGCTATTTGATATCTACATATTGTCTATGTTTCCGTTTAAATTTCAAAAGTGATTGACACTTATGATTTAGTTTCCAATGTATTTTATTGTTTTGCGTTCAATATCTTCGGATAACACATGCAATTTTTTACAAAGAAATAAATCATTAATGGTTGTGACGTATAAATTATTTTTGTGGAAAATAATTATAACATCGGTAATACATTGTTTAAAAGAATATGGTTTTTAAACGGATAGTACATGAAAATACTTGGGCATAAACAACTTGAGAGTTGTTACATTGACTAAAAGTCAAAGACAAAACATCGAATGTATAACCACATCATGAATGAATAATGAAAGAACGTGGTGAGTGTGTGAGTGTATTGAGATAAAATACACTAACGACATTCATGTCGACATACTTCATTAGAAGTCATTGGAAAATTCACAAATGTGAATTCTAACATATGAAAGTAAAAGTACTATATGTTATTGTATACCTTTAATAAATCTTGTGAGATTTATAAGTAGATGCGTCTACCACTTGATTATTGTTAGAACTATATGGAGATTTTACCTTCGTTTGGGAAAGCATCCTAAATATACATATCTTCTAATGAATAACAATAATTGTGTGCAAATCACTTATGGCAAAATTACGAATGTCATGTTGTTGAGTGTCGATCTAGTTGACTTTATCTCACACTGTAACACCCCGTGTTTTCCTAAGTCAAAGTCAAAGTCAAGTGTTGACTGTTATTGGAATTAAAGATTAATAAAGATTAATTTCATTTTAGTTTCATTTTGATTTTCGTATTATTTGGAGTAAGTGTTGTATAATCAAACTAATCGACCGATAATCGAACTGTGAATCAACGACCGACTGTGAATGATAGGAAGTAACAATGCAATAAAGCTAGTCAATCAATAATCAAGCTAATCAAATCAATCATCGAACTCAAGTGTGGGGATTTTAATGCTTTTTATACGTGTGTGTGTGCCTTATGTGTTACTTGTGCATGTTTACTTTTATGTTAAAGTGTGTGGTGAATCAATCAAATCAATCAAGACTCAAAGGTGAATCAAACTCAATGGAAATCGAACCCGAAATGGTTGTAAGGATGCTTGTATGTTAGATATAGTAGTTGGGACTAAAAGTAATTTGATTAGAAATTCTATCATTCTCAAATCATCGTTCATCGAACTCGAAATATCAGAAATCGTCGCGAAACACTCAAAACCAGGTAAGCCGTTCGAACAGGGCAACCTGATCGAACAGGCTAGCCGATCGAACAGGGCAACCTGATCGAACAGGCTAGCCGATCGAACAGGCTGTTCGATCGGACAGGTGCTCGATCAGGGATGCTGTTCGATCAGCTGACCCTTTCCTCTTTTGGAAGCCTATAAATAGGGCTGTCTTTGTCAAACTTTCCACTTTTGGAAAAGCTCTGACCGACCAGCCTCTTCTTCTCACTAAATCTCAGATTTCTCTCAAACCGGTAAGTATTTCGCTCTAATCCTTGTACGTTTTTGTTCATTAATCGATTCTCCATCTTTCTATCTTTCAAAATCTGAATTTCATCCATGAAATCACCAAGATCTAGGTGTTCTTGAGTGATGTCATCATGGTGTTCTTGGTGTTCATCAAGAACTTCATGTTCTTGACTTCATTCAACCGTGAATAAGCTAGATCTAACCGATTTCCACATAAATAACCTAAAATCTTCCAAAGATCTTAACATTTCACGGTGGAAAAGGATTGGAAGATGGGTTTTCATCTATCTTTCAACTCTTTTACACTCAAAAAGGTGAAAACGAGACTTGAACCGATTTATAAACCATTCTAAACAAACACATGGTTCAAGATTCGGGTTCTACCTAGAGATATACCGATTCCGGGTTAAACGTTAAACTTAGGTTCCAAACCGTCTCTGACCGAGCTGGGTGATTCCTGCTCGAGTCAGTAGGCTAAGTGGGGACTTCAGTTTTGTGGTTCAACTCGTAGTCAAAATATCTCTAAAACATCAACAATTCACGGGAATAAACAAGTGTTAAGTGATAGGTTAACCGAATCGAGAAGCTGGCCGAACGGCTAGGCTGTTCGATCGAACAGCCCAACCGAACGACTATGCCAGCCGATCGACTAGGCTAACCGATCGACTAGCACTTAGTCCCACAAACTCATGAAGTGTAGAATTGACGAGGTACTGATCGATCGACTACGCCACTCGATTGTAATCATTACTGCTCGAATCATGAGATACTATACTTCAAAACACTTAGACTTTTCGAAACATTGGAATGTCACCCGATCGAGCATGCCAGCCGATCGAGTGACATATTTTGAAAACAATGAAGTGCTAGCCGATCGGTTGGGCTAACCGATCGAACAGCTGTTCGATCAGCCAACTTGAAAGGTAGTACAAACCATCATACACAAACACATCCTTCTCATCAAAGGAAGAAACAATCCACTTGAAGGAACCAGCCGATCGAGCCAGCCGGCCGATCGAATGGATGTTCGAACGGACTTTCAAACCAATCGAACAGCCCACTCGATCGAACTGCTGTCCGATCGAATGGCCTACTCGATCCAAGTACATTGTTTACTTTTTCCGCGTTACTCATCGTTGTGTTATCGAACTATTCAGGCTAAACTATTCTCAGTGCTCCCTTCAATCCACAACCAACCACTGTGAGTATACTCGATCCCTTTTTGCTTTCAGCACTTTTGGGTGTTACATACGTAATCTATCAAATTCACAAACAACACAAACTATTTGAACGCTAACCTACTTGCATGTATTACTTGTCTAAATGATTGCTGTTTATTATGTTTACACGTGGAGTGCTATCTGCCTGCTTTAGCAACGTAGTACTATAGTTTGGACTCAGCACCCGTTCACACGGGGGTTGCTAAGGACAATTACTTGCATGGATTACGGTGGTAATCATGTATTGCGAACTGTCTCGGACAGTCAACTCGAAGTCGTTGGTATTGATGGTCCCATGTCGATAATTTACATGCATCGTTTTCCCTTGTGTACGTGCTTGGTTATGCGTAAACTATTCGAACTCTATATGCTATACCAAACTTGTGTACTCACCTTTACATTATATGTATTGACTTTTATTTTAACGTATGTGACAGGTGTTTAAGCTACTAGCGTGCTAGGGAAGCGAGGCAATAATAAGCTTCTAGGAGCCTGTGACCTTAGGACAGTGTCCACGTACCTGCCCCAGGGCCATAATTATCTGTAGATCTTGTACTGGCACCTGTAGTCAGTAAGATTTACGGATAGCCGACTAGAGGTCTTAAAACAATATTTATTTCGGTCTGTAATAATTAAGAATTTGAGTTGTCGGAACAGTTCCCATATTGTTTAGTTGATTTCTATGATAACTTGTTATTATTTGGGACACGGTATGGGACGTGTTATATAACTGAATTGTATGATAGTTGTTGTGAAACTTCTGAACAATCTGTTTCGCTCAGTGCCGCGCCCCGATGATTCCGCCATCGGTTGGGGTGTGACAGATTGGTATCAGAGCCATAACTATAGGGAATTAGGTTAGACACGATCTAGTCCGGATCGCTGTCTTAGAAACCTAGACTATAGTTAGGAACCAAGAGACCAAGTTTATGTGTTTATTTTATGTTGTTCCTTCTATTCTATCATTACATCCGAACTCCGAGCCAAATTTTGTAATTTGGACGGGATTAGGAGTGAAACCCGCAAATTCCTGCCTAAATTACAAATTTTTGCCAATTATTTTGTGCGATTTTCTATCAACAAATGGGGGAGAATTATACCAAATTAGGGCTGAAACCCGTAATTTGATGAAAACTTTCCTCTAAATTTTCTTAAAACAAGGAAGAAATTGCTGAGCTAGGGGTGAAACCCTAACCTTGGCAGTTATTCCGACTTTATTTTATCTCGCCAAGGCAATTGACGGACTCCAACGACCTGAACTCACGAGTATGGCCTAGAATGCGCATGCATAATGCCCAAGAATCGAGGCAGAAACATGTCCCCTAGAGCCGAAAGTGACGACAAGTCAACTGTGAATAGTTAAATTGCCATGGTTAGTCGAAGTCTAGTAGCCGCAGACAATCCATTTTCCGATTTTGAGTGTTGCTTTGTTGATTTATATGATTTATCTGTTTACGTGTTTTAAGATTTGTTGGTTACTCCATTTGTTATCAATCTGCGTGACCTTTGTTGCTATCCTATCTCGATTCGAACCCCTGTTGATGTGATCTAAACGAAACCAGTGTGCTATGCTACGCTATACGACTAAGATAGACGATACAATGTGATGCTATCCGATACGCAAAACGAACGACACTCGACTTGTGGTTATAGGTTTCTGTTTTCTGACCGCCTCTGTGATAAAAATGCGTACGTGTTTAGGAAATTAAGTGCTCTATTTGCTTAATTGCTTATGTGCCCTAATTGTTTCTGTGCTTATGTGCCCTAATTGCTTCTGTGCTTATGTGCCTCTATGATTATGTGCTTATGTGATTATATGTGTTACGTGACGAGAGATGCGACGTGATTCTAAGCTTTAGAGATCTAAGAACGTGTGAGACTCGAATTCGTTGTGTTGAGCCTGTGACGATGTCTCTTGCAGACCATGTCGTCATCTGGACAACCTAGATCACGCTCGCGTCTTACCCGCCAGGAGAAAAGAGATCGACGTCTGGCTGCTATCATCTCTAAGACCGTGGCGAAGGCCGTGAGTGAGGTTTATGAGAACGCCAGCAAATCATCTGAGATGTCACAAGCTGATGCTCCGAAAGAATCCAGCAAGACTGCTTTTAGCTTCAAGCAATTTAAGGCATGTGGGCCAAAAGAGTTCACCGGCGAGGATGGTCCAACGGCTATGTTTCACTGGTTTGACTCGATAGAAGTCACCTTTCGTCAAAGTGGATGCCCAGATAATCTCCGGACTCTCAATGCTACTGGCGTCTTCCAGTCCCGTGCTTTGGACTGGTGGACTGCTGAAAGAAACAAGCGCGGAAACGACGCAGCCTATGCTCTGTCATGGAAGAAGCTGAAGGAAATCATGATCGAAGAATACTGTCCCTCCCATGAGCGTCATAAGTTGGAGGATGAATTCTGGGGTATTAAACAAGACAAGGGTGACAACGCTGGTCTCACTGCTCGCTTCAAGCAGTTAAGCATCATTTGTCCAGACCAGGTCAAGACTCCCGACATGACCATCAAGAAATACATCCGCGCTCTTCCTGACTGTGTGGCGGATTTTGTCCTAGCTTCAAAGCCCGCAACGATTGAGGAGACCTACCTGCTCGCCGCTGAGATTAATGACAAGCGGGTGAAGGCTGGTTTCTGGGATAAGCAAGTCAAGCCCCTGCATCAAGTCACCGCCGCATCAACCGACAACACCACCACTCAAGCCTCCAAGTCTTCGAGAAGAAGAAAGAAGAACAAAAGTTGCGCTGCCGCAACCACTGCTGCTCCACTACAGTCTGTACCAGCCCAGCAGCAACAACCACAGCGCACTGCGCCAGTGATCAATGCGCCGCCAGCGAAGCGTGCGTACACCGGCCCCCACCCACTCTGTGCTACATGTTCTTATCATCACCCGGTGGGTGTGGCCTGCCGTTTCTGTGCTCACTGTAACGTCTACGGGCATTTCACTGCAAACTGCCGCTATGGTCCTCGTCAGACGCAAGCCCAGGCTGCTGTTAACCAAGCCCTGCTACCTGCTCCTCAAGCTCCTCAAGCTGCACAGGCCCCGGCAAACAATGTTCGGACCTGCTTTGCATGTGGTGACCCTAACCACTTCGCAAACCGGTGCCCGAACAGGGTGGTGAAACAAGAAGCCCAACAACCCCAGCAACAACAACAACAGCCTCAACAACAAGCCGCTCACGCCAGAACTTTCAACATCAACGCACGCCAGGCTCAAGCTGATAACAACGTGGTCAATGGTACGTTCCTTGTGAATGGTATATATGCATCATGTTTGTTTGATACTGGAGCCGATAACTGCTTTGTGTCAATTGAATTTGAGAAGCTTCTTAGACGTAAGCGCTCTTATCTTTCGACACCCTTCGAAGTAGAAATCGCTACCGGAAGAACCATTGCTGTCAATTCTGTGCTCCGTGATTGTACTCTCAAGCTCAACAATCATATATTCCCGATTAATCTCATTCCAATGCAACTCGGAAGTTTCGATGTCATAGTAGGCATGGACTTTCTTCGTGAAAACCGTGCTGAAGTTGTGTGTTCCGATAAGATGATTCGTTTTGTGCTAGCTAGTGGTGATATTCTATGTGTTTATGGTGAAACTACTGCAAAAGATCTCAAGCTCATGTCCTGTCTTCAAGCTCGCAAATATCTCCGCAAGGAATATCGAGCCTTCTTGGCCAACATTGTTGTAGCAGAGACGGACAAGAAAAAGAAAGTTGAAGTCAAGAATGTTCCTGTTGTCCGAGAATTTCCTCAGGTGTTCCCTGATGATCTTCCTGGATTACCTCCAAGCCGTGATATCGACTTTCGAATCGACCTCATTCCAGGAGCCAACCCAGTGGCCAAAGCTCCGTATCGACTCGCTCCATCTGAGATGCGAGAACTCTCAAACCAACTCCAAGAGTTACTTGAAAAAGGCTTCATTCGCCTGAGCACTTCTCCATGGGGCGCACCAGTCCTTTTCGTCAAAAAGAAGGACGGGTCGTTCCGAATGTGCATCGATTACCGGGAATTGAACAAGCTGACCATCAAGAACCGATACCCCTTACCAAGAATCGATGATCTGTTTGACCAACTACAAGGTGCTCAGTGTTTCTCCAAGATTGATCTACGTTCAGGCTACCATCAGTTGCGGATTCAAGAGGAAGACATACCCAAGACCGCTTTTCGAACCCGATACGGTCACTACGAATTTGTTGTCATGCCTTTTGGATTGACCAACGCACCCGCGGTATTTATGGATCTGATGAATCGCGTGTGTAAACCGTTCTTAGACCGTTTCGTCATTGTATTCATCGACGATGTCCTGATCTATTCCAGATCGAGGGCCGAACATGCGCAGCATTTGCGATTGGTTCTCGAGTTACTTCAGGGAAACCAACTCTACGCCAAATTCTCCAAGTGTGAGTTCTGGTTGGAGGAGGTTCAATTTCTGGGTCACATTGTGAATAGTCGGGGTATACACGTTGATCCAGCGAAGATTGAGGCAGTCAAGGGATGGGTTACGCCAAAGAATCCGTCAGAAGTTCGCTCTTTTCTCGGATTAGCAGGTTACTACCGGCGATTCATCGAAGGATTCTCAAAGATTGCTGTACCACTTACCTCCCTTACTCATAAAGACAAGCCTTTTGTGTGGGGAACCGCGCAGGAGACTGCCTTCCAAACCCTCAAACACATGCTGTGCCATGCACCAGTTCTTACACTGCCGGACGGAAGCAATGATTTCGTTGTCTATTGTGATGCTTCAAACCTTGGACTTGGCTGTGTTCTCATGCAACGAGACAAGGTTATAGCTTACGCATCTCGACAGCTCAAAATCCACGAGAAGAACTATACAACCCATGACCTCGAGCTAGGCGCAGTTGTCTTTGCCTTAAAGATTTGGCGACACTACCTGTATGGTACAAAGTGTACGATCTTCACTGATCACAAGAGCCTACAACATATCTTTAACCAGAGAGAACTCAATATGCGTCAACGCCGATGGGTAGAACTTCTCAACGATTACGACTGTGAGATCCGTTATCACCCAGGCAAGGCGAATGTAGTTGCAGACGCCCTCAGCAGAAAGAATTACGTGATAGGTGTTCGAAACATCCAGGCTCAGTATAACCTTGAAGCTCTCATCCGCGAAGCACAACACGCTTGCTTTAACGAGCGTACGTTGAAGAAAGAACGAATCTATCACGATGGAACTCAGCTCGTGAGCAAAGCCAATGGGATATTCTATTATCTGGACCGAATCTGGGTTCCGAGGAGGACAGATTTGCGAAAGATCATCATGAACGAAGCCCACAAATCCCGATATTCCATTCATCCCGGTGCGGACAAAATGTACCAGGACCTTCGCTACAAGTACTGGTGGCCTGGGATGAAAAGGGATATTGCTCTATATGTTGGTAGCTGTTTAACTTGTGCAAGAGTCAAGGCTGAACACCAAAGACCTTCAGGCTTACTCGAACAACCGCCGATACCCGTATGGAAGTGGGAAAGCATAGCTATGGATTTCATAACTAAGCTTCCGACCACGCCATCAGGTCACGACAGTATTTGGGTTATAGTCGACCGTCTAACCAAATCAGCCCACTTTCTGCCAATACGAGAAGACTACAAGGTGGCCAAGCTAGCCCAAATCTACACCGACGAGATCATCAAGAATCATGGTACGCCTCGAGACATCATTTCGGATCGCGATGCTCGGTTTACATCGAGATTGTGGGAAACTTTTCAAGCAGCTCTTGGAACGACGCTGAATTTGAGTACCGCATTCCACCCGCAAACCGACGGGCAGACTGAAAGAACGATACGTACTATTGAAGACATGCTCCGTGCGTGTGTTATTGATTTTGGTGGTAGTTGGAGCAAACACCTACCATTGGTCGAATTTTCGTACAATAATAGCTATCACTCCAGCATCGAAATGGCACCTTTCGAAGCCTTGTATGGTAGGAGATGTCGCTCGCCTATTGTATGGCACGAGGTCGGTCATTCACAATTGACTGGGCCCGAGATTCTACAAGAAACGACTGACAAGATCCACCAGATAAGGGAAAACTTGGTAAAGGCCCGGGACAGACAAAAGATGTACGCCGATAAACGACGCAGGCCCCGCGAATTTGCAGTTGGCGACTACGTGCTCCTAAAGGTATCACCTTGGAAGGGAGTAGTCCGATTCGGCAAAAGAGGGAAACTTGCGCCTCGATTTGTTGGACCTTTTAAGATTCTGGAAAGGATCGGTAAAGTTGTCTACAAACTCGAATTACCGGAGGAACTCAGCAATGTCCACCCGACTTTCCATATTTCAAACCTTCGAAAATGCGTAGCCGACCACGACGCAATAATACCACTCGACGATCTTCAGGTCAACGAAACGCTACACTTCGTGGAAAAGCCTGTCGAAATCATGGACCGACAGACCAAGCAACTCAGACGCTCTCGCATTCCTATTGTAAAAGTACGATGGGAAGGCAAACGAGGCGCGGAGTTCACTTGGGAACTCGAAAGTGACATGAAGGCCAAGTACCCGCAATTGTTCAGATAGATCTGAAGCGTCAAATTGGTAAAATCACACGGTGATGTACGGTTCTCGGCCTAATTTCGGGACGAAATTCCCTAAAGGAGGGGAGACTGTAACACCCCGTGTTTTCCTAAGTCAAAGTCAAAGTCAAATGTTGACTGTTATTGGAATTAAAGATTAATAAAGATTAATTTCATTTTAGTTTCATTTTGATTTTCGTATTATTTGGAGTAAGTGTTGTATAATCAAACTAATCGACCGATAATCGAACTGTGAATCAACGACCGACTGTGAATGATAGGAAGTAACAATGCAATAAAGCTAGTCAATCAATAATCAAGCTAATCAAATCAATCATCGAACTCAAGTGTGGGGATTTTAATGCTTTTTATACGTGTGTGTGTGTGCCTTATGTGTTACTTGTGCATGTTTACTTTTATGTTAAAGTGTGTGGTGAATCAATCAAATCAATCAAGACTCAAAGGTGAATCAAACTCAATGGAAATCGAACCCGAAATGGTTGTAAGGATGCTTGTATGTTAGATATAGTAGTTGGGACTAAAAGTAATTTGATTAGAAATTCTATCATTCTCAAATCATCGTTCATCGAACTCGAAATATCAGAAATCGTCGCGAAACACTCAAAACCAGGTAAGCCGTTCGAACAGGGCAACCTGATCGAACAGGCTAGCCGATCGAACAGGGCAACCTGATCGAACAGGCTAGCCGATCGAACAGGCTGTTCGATCGGACAGGTGCTCGATCAGGGATGCTGTTCGATCAGCTGACCCTTTCCTCTTTTGGAAGCCTATAAATAGGGCTGTCTTTGTCAAACTTTCCACTTTTGGAAAAGCTCTGACCGACCAGCCTCTTCTTCTCACTAAATCTCAGATTTCTCTCAAACCGGTAAGTATTTCGCTCTAATCCTTGTACGTTTTTGTTCATTAATCGATTCTCCATCTTTCTATCTTTCAAAATCTGAATTTCATCCATGAAATCACCAAGATCTAGGTGTTCTTGAGTGATGTCATCATGGTGTTCTTGGTGTTCATCAAGAACTTCATGTTCTTGACTTCATTCAACCGTGAATAAGCTAGATCTAACCGATTTCCACATAAATAACCTAAAATCTTCCAAAGATCTTAACATTTCACGGTGGAAAAGGATTGGAAGATGGGTTTTCATCTATCTTTCAACTCTTTTACACTCAAAAAGGTGAAAACGAGACTTGAACCGATTTATAAACCATTCTAAACAAACACATGGTTCAAGATTCGGGTTCTACCTAGAGATATACCGATTCCGGGTTAAACGTTAAACTTAGGTTCCAAACCGTCTCTGACCGAGCTGGGTGATTCCTGCTCGAGTCAGTAGGCTAAGTGGGGACTTCAGTTTTGTGGTTCAACTCGTAGTCAAAATATCTCTAAAACATCAACAATTCACGGGAATAAACAAGTGTTAAGTGATAGGTTAACCGAATCGAGAAGCTGGCCGAACGGCTAGGCTGTTCGATCGAACAGCCCAACCGAACGACTATGCCAGCCGATCGACTAGGCTAACCGATCGACTAGCACTTAGTCCCACAAACTCATGAAGTGTAGAATTGACGAGGTACTGATCGATCGACTACGCCACTCGATTGTAATCATTACTGCTCGAATCATGAGATACTATACTTCAAAACACTTAGACTTTTCGAAACATTGGAATGTCACCCGATCGAGCATGCCAGCCGATCGAGTGACATATTTTGAAAACAATGAAGTGCTAGCCGATCGGTTGGGCTAACCGATCGAACAGCTGTTCGATCAGCCAACTTGAAAGGTAGTACAAACCATCATACACAAACACATCCTTCTCATCAAAGGAAGAAACAATCCACTTGAAGGAACCAGCCGATCGAGCCAGCCGGCCGATCGAATGGATGTTCGAACGGACTTTCAAACCAATCGAACAGCCCACTCGATCGAACTGCTGTCCGATCGAATGGCCTACTCGATCCAAGTACATTGTTTACTTTTTCCGCGTTACTCATCGTTGTGTTATCGAACTATTCAGGCTAAACTATTCTCAGTGCTCCCTTCAATCCACAACCAACCACTGTGAGTATACTCGATCCCTTTTTGCTTTCAGCACTTTTGGGTGTTACATACGTAATCTATCAAATTCACAAACAACACAAACTATTTGAACGCTAACCTACTTGCATGTATTACTTGTCTAAATGATTGCTGTTTATTATGTTTACACGTGGAGTGCTATCTGCCTGCTTTAGCAACGTAGTACTATAGTTTGGACTCAGCACCCGTTCACACGGGGGTTGCTAAGGACAATTACTTGCATGGATTACGGTGGTAATCATGTATTGCGAACTGTCTCGGACAGTCAACTCGAAGTCGTTGGTATTGATGGTCCCATGTCGATAATTTACATGCATCGTTTTCCCTTGTGTACGTGCTTGGTTATGCGTAAACTATTCGAACTCTATATGCTATACCAAACTTGTGTACTCACCTTTACATTATATGTATTGACTTTTATTTTAACGTATGTGACAGGTGTTTAAGCTACTAGCGTGCTAGGGAAGCGAGGCAATAATAAGCTTCTAGGAGCCTGTGACCTTAGGACAGTGTCCACGTACCTGCCCCAGGGCCATAATTATCTGTAGATCTTGTACTGGCACCTGTAGTCAGTAAGATTTACGGATAGCCGACTAGAGGTCTTAAAACAATATTTATTTCGGTCTGTAATAATTAAGAATTTGAGTTGTCGGAACAGTTCCCATATTGTTTAGTTGATTTCTATGATAACTTGTTATTATTTGGGACACGGTATGGGACGTGTTATATAACTGAATTGTATGATAGTTGTTGTGGAAACTTCTGAACAATCTGTTTCGCTCAGTGCCGCGCCCCGATGATTCCGCCATCGGTTGGGGTGTGACACACACATAATAGTGATTGATAATAGTGATTGTAGACGAGAAACATTCATCTTGTTGTTAATGAATGTGTTCACCAAGTGACTTGGATTAAGACTTATGTTTAAGTACTTATGAGTCAATGGTAGATTGTTGTAGATCAAAGGTAAACAAGTTATGTTCCTTAAATGAATGATGAAATTTAGCTATGTGCTATATACAATAATTTGTGAGACCTTCCTAAATATTGATGTTTTAGTATTATGAATAAGTCTCATTATTTTGTCTTAACAAGGGATGAATGTTACAAAGTGATATTATGATATCCTTAGGGCTGTGAAGAATCAGAATGATGCATCTTCTGTTCACATGCTAAAGTATTGTAGTCTAAAGCATGCTAGACTAGTACTTGGTTAATTATGGGTCTTGACGGAGACTAATTAACTCTAAACATTCAAATGTGTATGAACACAAAAAAAAAAAAAAAAAAAAAAAAAGAATTTGTGTATAGACAAAATTGAGGGAGAATTTTCATTCATTATAAGGAAAAGACATGTAACTTTTAAGAGTTTGTTCGAAAAGCTAATGAGGAGAACTCATTGTCTAAGCTTATTCTAGATGTTAAATTAGAATTATTCTAAGTTGGTGACAAACTTATGACAATGGCATGTGTTGCTTTGGTCAGCTCGGAAGCTTATGTAAGCTAATGCAATATGAGTTGAATTCACTGATACAATGAGGTTGATCTTGTTCAATCATATGTGTATAAATGTCGCCATAAGTGGTGTTACGGAAATGTTGATCAAATGGCAAGAAATGTGGGGGAGGATCCATTTAAGAAACAACCCTATAAGGGTATCTAGATATGGTTCTCATTAACCCATCTAGATGTTATCCAATAACACTTCAATGTGGGGGTGTCTTGCATTTGTTTTGGAAATAAGGATTTTTTAATCCAATCTAACTTTGCAAATAGACGACTAAGTGGAGGACACAAATGTCATAGTTCATAATGGAGATGTGTTTGCCTTAAATGATAAATGTATCATTCTAAGACAAATATTATAACCAGATTCAGGTGGCCACTGAGGTTATAGTCTTAGAAGTTGAAAATAGGCAATGTTAACTTTCGAGTTACGAACACGTCATGACAATTGATCTCAACTGTAAAGTTATCTTTAGTGACTTGTCAAAGACAAAGATAATGTTATGGATCCAACAACCTAAGGGTTTATTAGAGATCAAGTTGTGGAATGAGGCTAAAGCCCATGGAAAAAGGGTGTGTGAAGGAAACCTACCTTAGTTGACTGGAGATCCCAAGATCTAAGTTCAATAGGACAACGAATTCATATGCCTAAGGGTGGTCACTATGGGGGCATAGCTGATATGCATAAGCTAGTATATATGGTTATATATATACTCCCTAAATAATAAAAGGGTGTTTAAATACGTCCTAGTTCATTCCTATGAAATTCAGTGACAAATTATGAGGTTAAGCATATTATGTGGTAAATGATTTTGCGTAATCATGATAACCACGATGCTTTTAATGATTTAAGGAGAATCACCTATGTTAGAGAGAAGTGGGGTCGCTTCGAATGGAATTGGGGGCACAATTCCTAAAGCTCTCGCAGAACCGGGAAAGTGTTCCACGACCATTATTGGACACGACTATGAGGGGATGACCCGGCTAAGGAGAGTATTGTGTGAAGTGTATTGTCGTCTACACAAATGGGGGTTTGTTCAAGGACATCGTGTCTACAAACTGCTAGGAGGCTAAGTATGCTTCACAACGGAAAGTTAAAAGGGACACCTACTTATCCGACAATACTCAACTGTCGAGGTTCCATTGGAAACTTTGTGTGTTTTGATCAATCTCTATTCATGTGGGGGATTGTTGGAAATTTAGATATTATGAATGGATATTAATTTAGTGATATTATAATTTATTGAAATTATAATTATTTACTAGACTATTCATATGAAACATAAACTCTTAAGTAGAGTTTTTATGTCAATTTATTAGTTTTTATTAGAGTTTATGTCTCTAATAAATCTCTAATTAAGGACTAGACTTTTCATATGTAACATAAACTCTTAAGTAGAGTTTTTATGTCAATTTATTAGTTTTTTATTAGAGTTTATGTCTCTAATAAATCTCTAATTATGTGAGACTTTTCTCTACCCCATGTCTTTTGTATTAAAAGTAGGCTTTATGTGAGACTTTTCTCTACCCCATGTCTTTTGTATTAAAAGTAGGCTATGTGCCTAACTTGATGTTTTTTATATACATAAAACTACAAGAGTAAGAATACAAGAAGTAGACATAAAGTTATGCATGAAGAGTTCTTGAAGAAGTACTTGATGACCCATATGTTGGGAACATATAGAGATAAGTTTCTCTACATGATTCAACTACAATTCTATTCTTAATTTCCAAAAGGTCTAACACTATGTTTTTATCCGGTGTAACCTCGGGCGCGTGGCCTTCTCCGGCAGTACAAACTGCTTCGGCTATTGTACCCTGGGAGACAGACGTGTCGTCTTTAGTAGAGGCGCGAAATCTGTTTTAAGGGAAGCGTGTTGAACACGTGCCTCAGCCACAACCGTCAACATTTGTTTGTTCTTTTTGTAGGAAATTATGTACAAGAAGACGTGGTTCAAGACCTCGTTGAAGCCTACACAACGGACTGAAAAGACAACGAACCATACAAGTAGACACCGTTAAAGATCAAGTTGAAGACTTTATCTTTTGATAAAATTGGTTTGAATCGATTGTTTTATTAAATATGTTGTAGTTTATATTTATTTTCGTTTGAATTTGTACACGGTTCATGTACTACAATTTCCCAAAATTATGTAAAGAGAGTATCTTTACAATTTTTTATATTTATTATATAATTTTTATTATAAAATTGTGACCCATGTCCTACAAAAAAGTCCAACTTATCTGCCGAGGAAAATAGGAAGCTGGATGAATGCCAAAGTCTTCTTCGTCATGCAAACCTATCGAACGCTTCAGATCGATGGGTTTGGACCAAAAGCAAGGATGGACATTTTTCAGTTGCGTCGATGAAGAAAATTTTGACCAATACACAACAAGTTATTCCTTTTGTATTAGGTTGGAATAATTGGATCTCGAAAAAAGTCAACATTTTGGCGTGGAAGGCGGAGATGAATCGATTGCCAACTCGATGGGCATTTTCTAGAAGAAATATTAATGTGGAGCCGTCTTTATGAAATGGTGTGGTGAATACAAGGAAACCAACGAACACTTATTTTCAGCTTGTTACGTCTCTTCTATTGTCTGGCAGACGATTAGCTCCTGGTGTGATGTTCCTCCTATGTTCGTGTTTACGGTTCAAGACATCCTTTGTTATCACAAAAGTTTACAAACGGACCGAACCAAAAGAAGAGTTGTGCATGGTATCATTTTGACGGCTTGTTGGTGTATGTGGAAAGCTAGAAACGAGCTCATTTTTCCTAACAAGGAAACTAATATTGCCAAAATCATTGAAGACACGAATCACTCGACTACCCATGGATAAAGAATAGATCCTCGTGTTAGAATTTGACATGGACAAACTGGTGTAATTTCATTTTGTAGCGTTGTTTCCTTTGTGTTTGTTTGGGTCTAGCGTCTTGCTAGTCACCCTCGTTGAATGAAATAGCCATTCAAAAAAAATATGTTCATAAACTTCTTTTTGTTCTTGAAGAAAAAAACTGAATCTCTTCTGCTTGAGGAATGTGTTCGTCTTGCTTACTTTTTGTTATAACATTAATATTCATTTGGCATTTGTTATTGTGTTGGCTTTATGAATTCTCACTTTTTATTAAACATAGTCATGCCATTGACATACCTGCTTTTTCGTGAGTAGATTAATGAAAACATTCACCTTTCAGGTAAACCAACATGAGATGCTAACAATTATATCATAATTTTCTTTTACATGAGATACAAGTAAAAAAAATAAAGACATTCATATTTTAGTCAGACTTCAAGGCCTGAGTGATTTCCCAAATCGATACATCATCCTCTTCCACCACTGTTCCCTGTTTGCTATTAACAAGCGCAACGATGAACCTCTCATGCTCCAGAGAAGACGGATACATCATTTGCTCTTCCTGTTATTATACATTGCCATTTTACATGTCAAATAAAAAAAAACAGCTAAAATGTCTTTTTAAAGTAAATTGCCATTTTAGTCCCTGAGGTTTGACCAAAATTGCCACTTTAGCACAAACAGTTTTTTTATTGCCATTTTAGTCCAAATAGTTTTGTTTTCTGCCATTTTAGTCCCGGACTTTTGTCATTTTTGCCATTTTCATCCACCACCACCCACCCCATCACAACCTTCTATCATCGCTACCACCTGCATGCACCGTCACCCCCCACCCACCCCACCGCCATCACCACCCACCATTTCCACCACCACCAACCACTTTTCCGCCACCCACGTCATCAACAAACACCACCGCCATCATCGTAAAACCAACAACCACCGCCATCATCTTCACTGTAAACCGGAACAACACCATCCCCATACCATCATACCTGCAAAAAAGAAAGAAAAATGTGGTTTGACCAAAATTCACCTAAGTTGACTAAATTTTTTGAATGAAGTTAGGGTTTGATGAAAATGGCAAAAAAATGACAAAAGTTGGGGACTAAAATGGCAGAAAACAAAGGTGGACTAAAATGGCAAGAAAAAAACTATTTGGACTAAAGTGGCAATTCTGGTCAAACCTCAGGGACTAAAATGGCAATTTACTCGTCTTTTTAATTAGTCAATATCAATTTAATTGATATACTTTTGCAATAATATGTTTTAATCATAGTTGTTAAAGGCGCGAAGCGCACTTTAGGCGCATAGGCTCCGATTAGGGCCTAGGTGATAGGCGCAAAAAAAGCGTGGGCCCGAGAAAAAAAAACGCACTTAAATAAAAAAATTAAAAAGTTCATTAAGGGAATAAAGTACTCAAAACCAAAACAATAATGTTCATACTAGCACTTTAAAAGTCTCAGATAACAAAATACTTAAAACCAAAATGTTCATAGCACTCAAAAAGTATCAGATAACAAATTACTTAAAACCAAAATGCTCAAACTCGAAAACAAAAGGTTCACTAAAGTAATAATGAGTAAAACTTGAAAGCCAAAAGAACTGAATAATCTTGATAACATGAACTGAATAATTTTGATAATTCGAACTGAATAATTTGATAATTCGAACTGAAAAATGTGATAATAAATTGATATCATTTGTTTAAACTTAAAGCCCTATAAATACTGCAGAAAAAGTGGAAATTACCAATTAAAAAAAAAATAAAAAGCATAAATCATTAATTACGCATGGGAAGAATTAAGCTACGCTATTATTACCTGGGAACTATAAGCGCAGTAAATGCGAATCGCCCAGAAAAAGCGCCTAGGCGCCAAAAGTGCTCGCTTTTGATAACTCTGGTTTTAATCATATTTATATGTTTAAAGTTGTAGAAATGAGTATGCCCAATCCTGTTTTGACCCAAATCTATTCTGACCCACTACCCAACCAGGCCATTCTGTCACATCTTGAATGTGGTTTGTCTGAAAATGTCATTCTCAATTGATATATCAAATAATATGGAGTTCATGTGATTTGTTTCTTGTGTAATGTCATAAGCATGCATGATATAGATATGCAATACTGGCTGGCAAAGGAAGAAGATTTTCATACCTCAGGCAAATTAAAAAATTCATCAGGAGATATTTGCAGCAGCTCAGCAGCCGTATGACCTGTGCACCATGCTAACACTTTCCCAGTATCATCTGCAATCGTCACTTTCAAATGGAAACCAGGAACAATGTCATCGTTGCAATCACAACCGCAGAAGTTGCATTCAAACCCACTATTCTGTGTAGCAATATGTCCACATGATGTGTGAAAATACCTTAAACTTACATCACAATGTTCAATCTGGTCTAGCCAAATTCGACACACCTGAAAAAAAAAAAAAAACATGTTAAAAAAGAAATCAGTGTAAACTCCAAAAGGCTTTTCTTAATGTTTTTATACATGATTTTACAACTACAACTACAACTACAACAACCATACCCAATAAATCCCACAAATAACAGACTATTAGTAGGGTCTGGGGGAGATGGGATGTAGGCAAACCTTCCCTCTATCCAAGAATAGAGAGGCTGCTTCCTGAGAGACCCCCGGCTCCAAAAACAACCAACAGGCAGATATACGAAAAATGGGTAAGTAAATAGCGTAGCAGTAGTCAGATAAATCATCAGCAAACAACATATATGCATAGATACAAGAAAATCATCATATGTTGGTCTACCTAGAGTGTAAAAGAAATCTACCCCCCCCCCCCAAGGCAAAGCTAGGACACGTCTATACCCTCACATGTTGGTTTAAAAAAGCGGGAAGCGCACAAAAGCAATGAGGTCTAAAACCGAAGCGCGAAGCGCAAAAGCGGTTAGCTTTTCGTACGCAAAGCGCAAAGTGATTATATAATTTATTTTATATATCCCATAAGTGTTTAGCATCCAATGCCTATGATTTAGCTATAATTAAGCTTTATATATGTTTTAAAATGAAAAAAAAACATAAACGTACAGCATAAAAAGCCTGTTGTACAACACTCAGCTGCATAGAAACACCTCATGTACAAAAAGCGCGCGCCTAAGCTGTGCCTTATGTCGATTTTCCTCCTAAAAAGCGCGCCTCAGCTGCGCTTCTTGTACACCCTGCGCCTTATGTCACACAAAGCGATCGGGTTTGCGCTTAGGTGCACTTCGCGCTTAATCGGCCCTTAAGGCGCACTTTTTTAAACCAAGCCTCACCAACAAGTCCTTAACCTTAATCCTACGTCTCCACGAACTCCTATCATGAACCATGTCCTCAAAGAGGTGCAACTCTACCAAATCTTGCCTAACTCTTCCATCCCAAGTCAACTTGGGCCTGCCTCTGCTCCTCCTTCCTTCCACTGTCATGGTTTCCACTGCTCTAACTGGTTCTGTCAACTGCCTCCTCTTCACATGCCCAATCCATCTCAATCTCCCCTCCTTTAACTTGTCTGATATACTAGCTACTCCTAACCAAACCCTAAAAACCTCACTTCTTATTCGGTCTAACCTCGTGTGGCCACACATCCACCTGAACATCCTCATCTCCGCTACCTCCATCTTGCGCGCTTGTGTTTTCTTGATGGCCCAACAATTTGTCCCGTATAACATAGCCGGGCTAACTGCTACCCTATAAAATTTCCCTTTTAATTTTGTTGGGAACCTCTTGTCACACAAAATCCCAGTGGCTGCTCTCCACCTACACCAGGCAACCTGGATGCGGTGAGATACGTCACTATCTATCTCCCCGTCCCTTTGCACAAACGATCCTAAATACTTGACCCTCACTGGTAACCTGAGTGTCCTCGTTGTCACTTGCACCGCTGAAATTACAATAAAGGTATTCAGTCTTGTAGACCGACTAATCCTTAAACCATTGCCTTCTAAGGCTGCTCTCCATTCCTCTAGCCTCGCATTTAGGGTTTGTCTAGTTTCAGCAACTAGCACTATATCATCCGCAAAAAGCATGCACCACGGAACTGTCTCTTGAATAGACTTGGACAACTCATCCAAGACAACCGCAAAAAGAAACGGACTCAACGCGGACCCCTAGTGGAGTCCTACTTCCACGGGGAAAGACTGTATCTCCTACAGGCGCACGAACCCTAGTCACAGTCCTATCATACATATCCCTAATTAAGTCTATATACTTCCCAGCTAAGTAGCACTGGAACGGGTACGAGATCGGGGTACGGGGACGATACGGGAACGAGGAACGGCAAAACTTAAAATTCCAAGATACGGGTACGGCAATAAAAATATAAAAAAAATAAAAATACATTAAACAAATTCCAAAAATACTACATCTTTCAAAGGTAATTAATTATCAATAGAGAATTAGAGATGATGAGACTTGAGAGTTTAGAGATTAGAGAAGCCGAATATGATAGGTCTATTTCTTTAATGGCCGGTTGTGGAATTTGAAAGCTTGGTTTAAAAAAGCGAGCTTAAGGCGCGCTTAAGGCGTGAGGCGCCCGAGGCGCCCATAAAAACGCTTTTTTTCACATAAAGCGCTAAAGTACATGAGGCGCTATGAAGCGGGCTTAAAGCGCTAGTATTTCGAGGCGTTAGGCGGCTGAGGCGCCATTCTGGGCTGGTTTTATAATTAAAAGCCCACCAACATGGGCCTAATTTAAAGAATATATACCCAAGAAAAAAGCCCACCTGCGACCTGCTTTTAAAAACAGATTCTATTAAGTCTAAACCCTAAAAAAAATCACGCTGGCTGCTGCTTCTTCTTCTTCACGCTGCTGCTGCTGCTGCTGCCTGCTTCTTCTTCATTGCTGCCTGCTTCTTCTTCACGCTGCTGCTGCTGTCTGCAACTTGATTTCTGTTTAGAAATCATAATGGCCTCAGGATCAAACAGCACTACTGCTGCCTCGGAAAAGTCCTTCTCATCGGAAAAGACTATTTTTTATGTTTATGTTTTAAGTGTGTTTCGACTTTAATTTATGTTTTAACTATATTTTTTATGTGTTAAGTGTGTTTTTTAATCATGTTTTTGTGTTTATTATTGATTAACAAGTGAATAGGTCATATTGATGTGTACAATATTTTTTTTATTTTTTTTTAATTTTGAGCGCTTCGTATACGTGAAGCTCTCGCTTCGCGCTTAAAGCTTCGCTTAAAGCTTTTGGAACCAAAACGCTTCGGAGCGCTTCGCGCTTTTTTAAACCAAGTTTGAAAGGGTAAAAACGCTAAAAATAAATGGAAACGGGCTGGATACTTCTACCAGATACGTCCCCGACAAGTACCCGAGACGGGTACGGCCACATAAATGGAGTCCCCGTGCTACATAGCTTCCCAGGAACTCCCCTACCCTCCAAGCTTTCCCAAATCAGTCTACGTGGCACACTGTCATATGCCTTTTCAAGGTCAACAAATACCATATGTAGATCTCGCTTTTTCTCCCTCTACTTTTCCATTAATCTCCGTAGAATATGAATCGTTTCTGTAGTTGAGCGCCCTGGCATGAAACCAAACCGGTTTACCGTAACCTGAGTTTCTCTTCTAATCCTAGTCTCAAAATTGTACGGAGATACAAAAAAACCATTCCAATTTATACATGATTTTGAAGCTATTAATTATATCAATCGACTCCCCGACAGTCAAATATGGATGTGTCTTGTGAAACGAGCATAGGTTACACATATCTCCTTATTACCCAACTTGTGCTACAAGGAGATACATCTAAGGGGTGACTGAATGTGCTATTTAAAAGTAAATATCTGATACTAAATAATCCATTGTGTAAATTAGTGTTTGTGTGTGCTTCGGCTGTTAGAAGTTTTGATAATCACATAATCAGATATTCAAGTGTCTGGAAAACTAAAAAAATGAAATGACCAAAAAACAACTTTTGTGAAAACAGGTCAGGTAAAAGGTGACCAAAGGCAAATATGTTGAAAATTGATCAGATTATCAGTTCCAAAATGTAAATCCAAACAGCCCCCATTGAGGTTTCAACTTCCAAAGCTTGTTCAAAGAACATTGTTAAAAGAGTTAAATGCCATTTTAGTCCCTGTGGTTTGGGCCATTTTGCCAGTTTAGTCCAAAGGTTTCATTTTTCGCATGAGGGTCCAAAAAGGTTTCATTGTTGCCATTTTAGTCCACTAGGTTAACTTCATCCATTTTTTTGTTAACGAGAAGCGCAATTCGGTCATTTTATAAGTAATTCTGTGAACTAGAAGGGCAATTCGGCCATATAAAATGACCGAATTGCCTTTCTCGTTAACATAAATAATGAATGAAGTTAACCCAGTGGACTAAAATGGCAACGGTGAAACCTTTTTGGACCCACAGGTGAAAAACGAAACCTTTGGACTAAACTGGCAAAATGACCCAAACCACAAGGACTAAAATGGCATTCAACTCTTGTCAAAATCAAGTTTACCATAAAAAATTGTAGAAAGTATGCTTTCAGGATGTCTCTTTCATCTCTAGGAACTAAAATCACATAATTACTCTCACCATGACAATGTATTTAGGATACTGAATTTGGTCCACCTTCTATAGACATGTAGAAATTTCTATTAACTTTCACCCATTTAATACAGTTGACTGATAGCTGAACACTTCAACCGGTGGCCAACAGTTGCATTAAGAACAACTAAAACGCTTATTATAATAAACATCGGTAATATAAGAACTAAAATGAAAGAGAACATACATGTGTGTTGGCGGACAGATCTGAAAGTGTAGACGCCTTGTGAAGGCATGAAGAATTTAGCAAGGCTGGTAAGCAACTCAGGTTAACAAACAAACATCCACCATCTTTCTCATCCCATGAAACTTCAATGCTGAATTCCATAAGCATACACAACTTTTAGTTTGATATTCTACTCTTACCCTTTTCATTGAAGCACTATGTACATGTGCTTATGCAGTTCTCAACAGCATGAATATGTATGTATGTGTGTTTACTTAACAATAGCACGAAAGCCACGTATGTTATCCTTTAAATGTGGTACTTGCCATATTCAATTTTCTCGTAAGTTATTACATAAAGATGTTTTTATACTGAAACTCTTAATATATTTATCTATTTTTTAGAAATCAAAGGTTTTGGGGATGGAGTTGAAGTGTTGAACATAATCAGGAAGACTGGTACCTCTGGCATTTGGTGATAGCAGCGCATGTCAAGCCAGCAATGTATACCGTGTGACCGATGCTTATTTTCCCCAATGACCTAACAAACAATATAAGAAGACATCATCAAGCATATATCGTTTTTTAAACTATCTGTTCATTGATGATGAGAAGCTTGTTAAATACCAAGATTTGACAAAATGCAGGTTGGCCCAAATTCCTCCAGTTGGATCTTCAACTCTCAAGGAGAATCTGGTGGATGATGACTCTGGAATATTTGGTTTCTTAATATCTGTAACCACACCGTAGATGCTTATGTTACTCATCTTGTCTCGAAGATCAGCCACAAACAGCTGTAAATACAACAAGAAAAACTATATCAACCCAACACTTTCTTTTTCCAGATGTCAGTTATAAAAACAACCCAACTTTCGAAAACATAAAACTTACTCTAAAAGGGTAGTTACTGAAGTCAATGGCTCCGCGAGAATCACATGGCAAAGTGACTTGGGAAACTTTAGGTCCTTGACTTGAGTCAGCAGCTGTAGTCAACTTTTTTGATCCTTGAGTTGATGCTACAGATACCTGTTGAACTCAGTAAGTATTAAAGGAGGTTACCTGGCTATATAATAAAATTTGGTTACCTGTTCCTCATGGCGAATGAAAGGCACTATATACAGCTGAGTGACACTCCCGTATTCAAGACATATCTCTTCACTTTCCATACAACTTGAAACAAACGGTTGATCTAGAGCTAGCCAGCTTCCTACACTGCAAGAAGAAAATTTCATACATTATAAATAATCAATTGTTCTCCTTTTATTTCTCTGTGTACATGTTTTTGAAATGTGAAAACTTTTTATTTGACGGGAAAGATATATGGTGTTTTACCTGAAACAATTGGCAAGCACGACCTGGTCACCCCATAGTAAAAATTTAATCCTGAAATTATCGTTATCTACAAGAGTAATTTGTTTCTTCTGCAGGCTACCCTGAATCTCTAAAGATCCAATGGATTCAATCCTGCACAAATATGAACTCTTCTATAAAAAATACAATGTGAGGTAGTTAAGGCCTGGTTGAGTTACCACCTAGCATATAAAGAATAGGAGACTCCTTCATCAACAGAAACGGAAGCCAAAGAATCAGAGCAGAACTGTGCTGCAAGCAGCATTGCATCATCGTCTTCATCCTATAATCATCAAAAATGTCATGTCATGTCACTTGGCCAATGTGTGAATTTAAAACTATTTGGCCAGCCTAGGGTTGATTTTTGAACATCTGGGCTAAGTAGTTAATGCGGTAAAATATTGGATATCGGTCAAGGACTGGTATTTGAGATATCGGTTATCGCGGTGAGATATCGGTAATTTTAATATCATGCTAAATTTATATATATAGCAACTTAACACTAACAATTCAGTATACTCTCCTACCATTAACAAATTAAACTTTTGCAACTTGCAAAACACTAACAATTGTAGCAAGTGGAAACTGACTAAGAATTAAACCACTAACATTTAACAAAAACAACTAACAACACTAACATTTAACAGTAACAACTAACAATTAAGACTTAAAACACTAATAGCAGCAATAAGAAGAAAGACGAATGGTAGAAATAAGAAGAAAGGTATTGATAGTGGGAAAATCAGTGATATATTGATAAAATATCAGTCCAATATCGGCCGATATCGCTGATATTATCGGTACCGATATTCTGACTAATATTTTGCACTGTTATCTCAGAAGGGGACCGATAACCTTGGTTTTAAAAAATCGAGAGGCACACAAAAGCGACGAGGTCTAAAACCGAGGCGCAAAGCGCGAAGAGCAAAAGCGGTGGGCTTTTCGTACCCAAGGCGCAAGCTAATTATATATATTTTTTATATATCCCATAGGTTTTTAGCTTTCCCTACCCAAAATATAGCTATAAGTAAGGTTTTTGTATGATTTTAGCTGCATGTACAAGCCAAAAAACCGAAGGTACAACAGTTAGATGCATAAAAACGCCTCGGATACGAGAGGCGCGCGCCTCAGGCCAAAAAAGCCCAGGAAAATCCCAAAAAAGGGCGCCTTTTTGGCGCTTCTTGTAATTAACCTAGGCGCTAAGCGAAAAAGCCCCAAGGTGTGCGCCTTGTTGCGCCTCGCACCCCTGAGGCGCGCTTTTTAAAACCAAGCCGATAACCGATATATATCACTGAAATATCGGTGATATATCAGGATATTAACTACATAGCATCTGGGACAGGGACAGCATATAATTTACTCTAATCGAAATTCGAAAGCTATCTACAACATATGGCAATTTGGCGATATTCAGTTTTTGTCTTGTGAAGGGATGTTTTTTAAGTATTTGATTAACACTCAAAAACTTAATTTGAACAAGTCAAACTTGCATATTTTTTAACCAAGTCAAAATTACATGAAATTTTATGTCGGTAGACATTATCGAAACCAGTATTATCAACTAGTATCTCACTTTATAAACAACCATTGCTATTCCTGACTCTTAGAAATAATATTTTCATTGAATCTATTCGTTTCTGCCACAAATCATCATGTCGCAGTTGTTAAAGCACAGAGAGTGTATAATGTGACTCTAAATTCTCCTCACACCATATGTATGAGATAAAACGAAAATGCCTAAAAAGCCCAAGCAAATTGAACCTACGTTATGCTATTTTCAATAAGTAAATCGGACGGGACGGGACGGGACTCACAATAACATCCTATGTTATTGTCACCATAAAAATGTGAATTAAATTATGAAAGCAGTAGGCTAATTACCTCATCTAAGATTATGAGTAAATATTCTGTTGGTAGAAGTCGTAGGTGACGACCAGATCCACGAGTGGTTGTGCGAAGATAACATCCTGTAAGCAAAAGCTCTCTTCCTTTCTTCAGGATCCCATTTTTAAGGTCAGCCAAGTCGTAGAACCTGCTGATGCAAGAGAATTACATACAAGCAAACACACTCTTCAAAGAATATATGTCTCACCAAACAACATCAATAATGTAATTTGAATTCATGTTACCTGCGATGAAGATAAAGATCAATGGTATTGGAGCTCCAAAAATCTCCCAAGGTAAGCATGTAAAAATTTGTCCCTAGGAAATGAAGAATAAGTTATAAATAGGAGATGCAACTATACTTGTTATCAATGTTTGATTGATTCAGTTCCATCCTTACCTGGAAGAAGAAAAACATCAAGTATGACAACCTGAAGAAGAGTTGTGAAAGACAAGAAATTCTTGTCATAGATTGTATCAATGGTAACTGTGTTGGGAAGCTTTACTCTGTTCTTCTGCAACTGATCTGGTCTTTTCGTCTTCTTCTTCTTCTGTGAATAATAATACCCACCACCTCTTTGATTCTCAGCCCATGCCTAAACAAACACACAAGTGGCAGGGAATGTAATTAATGTATGACTTTATTAATATTTGAAAATGAAATGCAGGAGGAACCTGCCTGCGAGAGTTCAGAGAGGAGGATGGCCGGGGTGACTCCACTTGAATAAGCTCTACAAGTCTTGATGATCCGACCCCAAGCCCAGCTCCACGGCGGTTTATTCGCATCTTCATCTTCATCTTCATCTGGGGGGGATAATACAGATATCGCGTAATCTACGAATCCAACAAACGGATCATCAACCTCCATGCCCATCGATAATACTTTGCAGTCCCAAACCCTAGTTACGTTTGTTGGCGGACTAGAAAATGAGGTGCGAATACGGTTAATATTAATTCAGTTTGTTACGGTATCGCTCGTTAAAACAACCAAAAAAATCCCAAAAACAATAAAAATAAATATAGGCACTTGTGTGAGTACGATACCGAAAACTCGTATATAACCCTCTAGTTAACAAAATATATTGCGGAATCTCAATAACCAAAATTTAACCAAATTTGGTTCTTCAATATATTTTTACAAATTAACTAACCAAGTTTTGATTAGAGAAAAATTATTATTTAAATAATATTGGATAACAATTTTAAGCCCATAACGTACGATTTTTTAGACATTACTATACAGTGAAAGTGTAAAATATAATATTGCTTAACTTACGAGCGTATAATGTGAAATTACGCATTGTAAAATTCAAAACCATAATCACGCATGTTGAAAAAGCGCAATCACGCATGTTATACTTATGTAATAAAGCATGTTATAACTATGTAATGAAGCATGTTGTGGTTTTCAACATGCGTGATTATGTCTTTTCAACATGCGTCATTATAGTTTTTTAACATACGTGAATAAGGGTTTTGAGTTTTATAACGTACGTAATTTCACAGCGTACGCTCGTATGTTAAAGAATATTGTACGTTAACCGGCCTCTTATTATATAAACTTAGTTAGTTAATCATTTTTTACAAAGTAAAAAAAACAATTTTTCATGGAAAACAATAAGCAATCAAAACCATAATGTTTCCTCTTAATGAAATATATTAATATTAACATACTAAGGATGAGGATGATACTAATTATTACAAGAACAAAAAGATTAACTCTAAATCACTAAATTTTAGGATTCAAGGTTTATATTTTTTAAATGTTATGTTTCTTACATTCGTATGTGTATTATATATATATACGTAAAATATCTATATATTTTTACCTACATATAGTCTACATATAATTTATGAAAGTATAAAAAGAATAAGAAAACAAACACACATACCTATGATATCCATGCTTTCTAATTCTTTTACTTTATTATAAAAAAGGGTTTACCATAGCATCATGGATGCTATAGTAAAATCAAAGTTGTTTTTTAATAATAATTATAATTATAATTATAATTATAATTATAACTTATAAATATTTGATTATTTATATATGCTTGTTACTTTTTATAGTATTTATTATATTTATATAAAGAAATAAAGCTCGACACCATGCCAATCTAACTCGTTTACACATACAATACAATATTTTAATAGTATTTACTAGGTTAAAACCCCGTGTATTACACGGTTTATATAAGTGTAAATTTATATAATAAATAATAAATACGATCTATCTTAAAAAAAACCCGTGTATTGAACGTATTGAACAAAATATAATGTCATATATTAATACATACAGTCGTCATGTTTTATCTTTCAAAAATGAACTTTAATGTATTATTTACTTATTATAACATTTTACTTTGTTTTTTTATATTTAGTATTAGCTTAAAAGCAGATGTTACATGGGTTGAATAATATTTTCATGATGCATTCAAATTATGAGATACGATTATTTTAGTTAGTTTTAAGGACCTTCATGCTTGTTTGTTTATTTTGAAAGAAAACACTCGTCTCAATATTGTATTCAAGAGAGTTTATGGTACAAAAAGGTGGAGATCGAACCCCACATTTTTATGTATTTCATCATTTTTTTATGAATTATACCGTAGGAAATAAATTCTCTTTGAATGGAGTATAGACTTGTTATATTTTTAAAAATGATGTTCTTTCTAAATGTTGATGCAATGTGCAATGAATGATGGGTGTAAACCAATTATAACACCACGTCTAACATTAGAAAGGTGTAACTAACTTGTCTAAATTTGACATTTAAAAGAATTGTGCGACTATAACGGTGAGTCCAAACCATTATAGTGATGCATCTAAAAACACTTATGGTTTGATAAAAGCATATGCCCTGCACCTAGAATTATTTAATTCTTGTGAAAGAAAAAACAATAATGCAATCACTACTACAAAAAGAGGCATTTGCTATAAAGTTTTGCTACGCGAAAAATCAGTCGCAAATTTTGCTACGTATTAGCTACCGATTAGCTACGCACTAGCTACGAACGTATTTTGCTACAATTTTGCTACGGATATTCCGTAGCAAAGGAAATTCGTGGCAACATCCGTAGCAAATTCGTAGCAAAATTAAAGAAATAAACATAAAAAAAATAACCTAGCAAAATTGGTAGCAAAATCCGTAGCAAAGCTATGAAAATAAGTATCTAGATATTAACTAAAAAAGTAAAATAAAATCCCAAGCAAAATCTGTAGCAACATTGAGAGTATAAATATTTAAACAATAATTAAATAAAATGACTAGCAAAATTCGTAATAACTTTTATTATGAATTTGCTACAGACGCATTTCCCTGCGATTTAACTACGAATATTTCGTTGCAAGCTATATCTATAGCAAAATCCATGACAAAATTAAGAATAATAAGTATTTGAAAATAATTCAACAAAGTTTATCTTAAAATCCATAGCAAAATCATTAAAAAAATATATTACAAAAATAATGTATGAAAGATGGTAGCAAAATCGAGAAGTAAATTGATAGTTTATTAAATTTCATGGCAAAGTCCTAGCAAAAACAATAATTAAATAGTAAAAAAAAAACAACTTAAGATAATTTAATAATATCCGTAGCAAAATGAAGAAGTAAATAATTAAAAAATACATGTATATATATATATAGGGTAAGATTATTATAAAAAAGGTTAAAAGTGTGAGAAGTGTGAGAAATATTGTGTAGATAACATGTGTTCTCCATTTAAATTAATTCAAAAGGGTAAACAAGTAATTTTATCATTGATTCAATTAATTCAAAACCTTTCATAACCACCACCTTATTTATAGGAACAAGATTTTTTTTAAAAGATCTCTATAAAAACATTACGAATAACACTGCAACCACCATTCAGCACGTATATAACACTATTCAATAATTATATAACATCATTCAATAAGTATATAACACCATTCAATAAGTATATAACACCATTTTAAAGATCTCTATAAAAACACTACAAATAATACTGCAAATCACTATACAGCACATATATAACACCATTCAATAAGTATATAACACCATTCAATAAGTATATAACACTATTAGGGTCTGTTTGGTATGGCGTAATGGAATAGATGATGGAATGGAATAGACGAGGTAATGGAATGAACAAAGTAATGAAATGGATCATTACATTCCATAGTCTTGTTTGGTTACCATGCATGAAAGGAATAAATCATTACCTTGTATTGTTTGGTAGGTAAGAAAAGAAGAATGAATTAAATCGGCGATGGGTGGTGGCGGTGATCGGTGGCGGCCAGTGGCGGTGGCAGCCGCCACCGATGGGTGGCGGTGGTCGGTGCTAGCGGTGGTGGGTGGCGGTGGTCGGTGGGTGATGGTTGTTAGCGGCAACGACGATGGTCGGGGTTGGTGGTGGTTTGCGGTGGCAGGTGGTGGCGATGGTGGTGACAACGACGGTGGGTAGTGGTAGTCGACGGTAGCGGGTGGTGGCCGCAGAGGATGGTGATGGTGGTCGGCGGAGGGTGGCGGTGGTCGGTGGTGGCGGGTGGCAGCGATGGTGGTCGATGGTGGTGGTGGCCGCGACGACAGTGGATGGTGGTGGTCGACGGTAACGGGTGGTGGCAGCAAAAGATGGTGGTGGTGGTCGGTGGAGGGTGGCGGTAGTGGTCGGGGTGGCGGTGGTTTGCGTTGGTGGGTGGCAGCGATGGCAGTCGATGGCGGTGGCAGAGGAGGACAGTGGTAGTGGTCGGCGAAGGTTGGTGGCGGGTGGTGACGACGGCAGGTGGTGGTGGTGGTGGCAGATGGTGGAGGTGATGGGCGGTGTTTGTGACGTAGGCTGAGAGAGGGAATGAGTTAATCCTCACTTAAGAATGATGTCCATCTCATTCAGCAAATCTTATTAAGTTAATCCTCACCTATAAGATTGAACATGATCCTTGTATAAGGATAGCTCATCCTTATTACCAGATAAACGATTCAAAGTACACTCCGTTGCAAAAATAATTTCACGCATCACACTTTGCACATCGGGATCAAGCTCGGTCATAAAACCACGACTCATTGAGTGATCCGAAGAGTAATTTGGCGAAGCCTCTTTACGCCATCTATTCAAAATGTATTGTTTTGGAAATTCCCTAATATCCAAACTTCTTAAAACATAAAATATATGTCTACATAGCAAACCAAACTGCTCCAAACGCCTGCATGAGCAAGTGTTGGTGCAATCAGACTTACGGTACATTACCTGAAAAAACGTCAAAAACAATAAAGCCATGCAGACAATGTATGTATAAAACGTCATCAAACAACAAACGCAAAAACTTCAGGCAAAAAAAATAAATGTCTAAAAATAGAGTAAATTACAAGTTTTGTCCTTTATGTTTGTATCAAATTACAGGCGGTGTCCTTTGCCTTTAAATTTGATGGGCTTTGTACTTTATGTTACAAAATCTTGCAACTTACGTCCTTTAGTTCTAACCTAGTTAACTTTTTTTGTTAGATCTGGTTACTCAAGGGCAATTTGGTCTTTTTACCTATAAATTCAAAATTATTTTAATAAAAAGGTGAAAATAAATTTAGAAAACCAATATTATATTATATATACACACACTATATCTATCTCACACCTCTCTCTCTCACCCCTCTTTCACTCATCTCTCTCTCTCTCTCTAGATTTCAGCCACCACCGCCCTCATAGCTACCACAACCCCAACCGCCCTCACAGCCACGAAGCCCACCACCACCCCCACCAATCACCACCCCCTCCACCATTGCCCTCACAGCTACCATCGCCCCCACTTAGATCATTTCCCGGTGACAACCAACCTCCGATGTCTCTCTCAGTACGACGACAATAGGATTTGTTGTATATATCTCTGTCGTACATCTCTCGTTCTCTCTATTTCTCTCTAGGGTTTGAACAATTTCTAGGGTTTAATGAAGATTTGGGGTTGGTGCGGTGCGATGCGGGGTACTATGGTATGGTTATGATTGGGGGGGGGGGGGGGTTAAAGGTGAAGGTGGGTGTGGGTTTTGAATGTGGATCTGGTGGGTGGTTTTTGAATGGTGGATGTGGTGGAGGGTGATGGTGGGCGGTCGTGGTTGGGTGGAGGACAGTGGTGGTTGGATGGATTCTGAAGGTGGACGGTGGTGGTTGATAGGGGTTTCCGACGGTGAAGTTTTGGTTCGGGAGAATCGTATCGGTAGGGTTTTCGAACGAGCTCCAGACAACGGAATTTGTTGAGTTTTGGAGGATGAGGTTTCCGGAATCTGTGAGATCGGTGGTTGTGATGGTGGTGGTGGTGAGGAGGAGGTAGTGGTGGTGGATGGTAGTGAACAAATTTGGTACAAAATTGTCCTTGAATAATTTTTTTTTTTACAAAATACCCCCTCGGAAGGTGCAATGACAAAAATGCCCTCATGTGCAAGGCACATGACCATACTTAACCAAAAAATCTAACTGGGTTTAGCCTAAAGGACAGAACGCAGAGGATTTTGATACGTTAAGGACAAAACTCATCAAATTAAAGGTAAATGACACCGCCTGCAATTTGGTAAAAACAAAAAGGACAATACTTGTAATTTACTCTTAAAAATATAATAAATGCCATACTCAGAAAACGCCAAAAATATACGCGAAAAACGCCATTGTTTACCTCGAATAAGGATGTACAAGGCTGCTGGAAATCATTTATGTAGAACTTAACAAACCCATCGGGCTGCTCTTCATAACGTTGATTTAAGCAATCCCCAATCCCGATTAGCTCAACTTGAATGTCATAAAATTTTTTTTGTGTATATCTCAGCAGCTTGGCTCTCCAACACTCTATAATTACTTTTCAACTGAGGCATTTGTATCGAGATTCCTGATCATTTTTCCAGTGCATGTGACGTTGTGCTTCTATTACAGTTTCGTAATGAGTTATGAAATCAACAAGAGTAGATTTTGCATTGAACACTTGACAAAAAAATGGTTCTCACTCTCTAACCTCGATGCCGTATGCATAAGGCCCGACAATTCCTCCATTCTATAGTAAAAAAATGTATTCTACACATATTAAAGTTTATTCTACGTTTATTGTACATTATATCCTACTCATATCGAAATTTATACTACATTTAATTATACACGTATCAGAATTTATCCTTCATGAAAATTAGTTTTTTTAAAGAGTATATTTCTAAAATAAGTTATTATTTTAATTTAGTCTGCCAATTTAAAGAATTTCAATAAATTAATCCATTTTATAAATTTGCTCAGTCTTATAATAACATTAAACTAAAGATTGTATTTTTATTCTTACAAGATATTGTATTCGTATTTATACTTTGAAAATATTTATACTTATAATTTTTATAAAGTTTATTTCATAATTCAACACCAACACCAAATACAAAATAAAACTTCCACGCCTGATTTCCCGCCTCCTAATGCGACCACACCCCTACATTTCCCATAATATATCTATAAAGATATATCTATAAATTAATTAAAATAATTTTATCAACTACTTTTTAATGTTTCCCTCACAACCAACTCAAAATTTTCCCACCGTACCAAAATTTTGATTTCACCAAAAGTTCCCTCCCATTTTAATTACCGCTAAACGTTTCCCTTAATTTACGGAAGTAACTGAACTCAAACCATTAAATTTTAATACTCTGATACGGGTCAAGGTGTTGCAGGCCCAAAAGCGAGGCCCAAAAGAATTATCAAGAAGCCAGCCAAGTTCCTGGACTAGCCCAACAAGTTTAAATGCTGCATACGTTCCTTTTATTTGCATTTGTTATTAATTAGTTCTGCATTGTTGAAAAGTTCATTTAAGCACATGTTAGTTAGGTAGAAAGTAGTGGTAGGTCATGGCTAAAAATAAGGGATATGACATGGTGTACATGTGATCATGGCATGGTGGACATGTAGTCCCAAGCATGTTTAAATACTCGTACTGTTTTTGCATTTGGGATATACAGAAAATTGCCCCAGTTGGATCTCTTCTTCAATCTAGTATTCTTGGAGTTTTGCCTACTTACAGGCTGCAACAATTTGGTGCTTTCATTCTTCTTACCATGCCTCCTCGCAAAGATCAAACCCAAACCGATGACCCCATCCAAAACCTATGTGAACAATTTTCGCAATTTTTCACCCATTACACCACCACCTCTGCTCAATCTGAATCTCGCTCATCGGCTCAATTTGAAGCTCTTCAAGCTTCAATCCAGCAGCAAACCGAAACCACAAACCGTCTACTAGCTAACCTCACCATTGACCCCAAACAAGCCAAACTCATCCTCAAACCCACTGCGCCCCAAGACGATCCATTAGAAACATCAAACCCCCGTCCGCCAAAAATTAACCTTCCCATGTTTGACGGATCTAATCCGTTAGACTGGATTTTTCAAGCCGAAAACTATTTTACTTACTACAATATTCCCGAAAATCGGCGACTTTCGTTGTCCGTTTTTTATTTCACAGGGGAAGCGTTGAGTTGGTATAAATATCTCCACAACAATAGCTTGCTGGGAACTTGGCAAGAATTTTCCCGAGCCCTCGAACTCCGATTCGGTCCGTCGGATTACGAGAATCATCAAGCCACTCTTTTCAAACTTAAACAAAGCACAACCGTTTCCGCATACCAAGCCGAGTTTGAAAAGCTTTCAAACTGTATTGTTGGCCTTTCTAGTGAAGCTCTTCTAAATTGCTATTTATCGGGTCTTCGAAACGATATCCAAGCTGAATTGGCCATCATCAAACCCACAACCCTTAACCAAGCTTACGGGTTATCCAAACGTATCGAGGATAAACTCAATATTTCCAAACCAAAAACATTCCAACCCCGAACTTACACCCCAACCCAGTTTACCACACCTTCTTCGTCGCTTACCTCACCATCCTCCTCTTCCACCATAGTTACCACAACGCCCAAACCTGGACAACCACCTCTCCTAGCCAACCCACACACACCAAAAACTCAACTTCCATTTACCAAGTTATCCCCTGAAGCTTTACAGAAACGGCGTAGCGAAGGCTTATGCTTCCGTTGCCCGGAACGATACTTCCCCGGCCATAAGTGTAACCCGCCGCAGTTCTTGTTGATCGCGGATAATGATCCGGACGAACCGCCCGACCCACCCGAAAATACCGTCCTCTCCCTCTCCTCCGATCCCACTGACTCGATTGATACCCATCAATTCTTTTCACTTTCTTCAGCCGCGTTTTTCGGGTTATCCTCTCCTCAAGCGCTCCGCGTCACCGGCTATATCAACAATCAGCCCGTTCAGGTATTGATTGATTCCGGTAGCACGCACAATATCGTTCAACCTAGAATCGTTTCCTTTTTGAAGCTTCCGCACCAAAACGTCACTGAGTTTTCGGTTATGGTTGGCAACGGCGAAAATCTAAAGTGCAATGGTGTTTGCCCTTCTGTCATGATCACCCTTCAAGAAGCATCGTTTACGATTCCGGTTTTCATACTACCTGTTGAAGGTGCAGATATAATATTAGGGCTAGCATGGTTAAGAACTTTGGGCCCTGTTTTGGCAGATTTTTCGATACCTCAGCTCACTTTTAATGTGGGCCCCAAAGCTATAACATTACGTGGGGAACATACATCGGCCCAGGTATCCTCATCTTCTCTTCATACCCTAATTTCAAAAAATTCTGTTGCCTCCTTGCATGCTTTGTATTTCCACGTTACAACTCCCTCACAAACCTCACCTCCAATCAACCTTACTCACAATGACCCAACAATCCAACAATTACTCCAGACTTACGACCATATCTTTCAAATACCCACCCAACTTCCACCAAACCGTTCACAAGACCACCACATCCCAACCTTACCTATGTCGAAACCGATCAATGTTCGACCATACCGATACCCACAATACCAGAAACAAATTATGTCTAAATTAATTGAAGAGATGTTGCGAGACGGCGTAATAAAGCCCAGTCAAAGTCCATTTTCATCGCCGGTACTCTTGGTTCGAAAAAAAGATGGCTCTTGGCGGTTTTGCGTCGATTATCGAGCGCTCAACGCCATCACCATTAAGGATCGTTTTCCGATTCCAACTGTTGATGAATTACTCGATGAATTACACGGCGCAGTAGTATTCTCCAAAATCGATTTAACTGCGGGTTATCACCAGATCCGCTTAGCTACCGAAGATACTCATAAAACCGCTTTTCGAACGGTAGACGGCCATTACGAATTTCTTGTGATGCCGTTCGGCCTATCTAATGCTCCGTCAACATTCCAAGCCACAATGAATGATCTCTTTCGGGATGTACTAAGGCGGTATGTACTCGTGTTTTTTGATGACATCTTAATTTATAGTCGATCTACAGAGGAACATTATTATCACTTGCAGCAAGTATTTGAAACACTTTCACAGAATCTGTTTTTCGCAAAGCCATCAAAGTGTACTTTTGCAGTCTCTTCAGTTGCCTACTTGGGACATATAATATCAGCAAAGGGTGTCGAAGCCGACCCAGAAAAACTTTCCGCTATCCAGTCTTGGCCGGTCCCCACGAGCTTAAGCACACTACGCGGATTTTTAGGATTAACGGGCTACTACCGCCGGTTTGTTCGAAATTATGCTCAGATTGCGGCTCCGTTAACGGATATCCTAAAACTTCCGTCATTCAAGTGGTCGAACCATAGTGAAGCCGCTTTCAAAGCACTTAAGTCCGCCATGATATCTTTGGTAACCCTTACACTACCCAATTTTTCTAAACCTTTTGATGTTACGACTGATGCTTCTAATGTGGCGATTGGTGCCGTTTTGTCACAAGAGGACCGCCCGATCGCATTCTTTAGTAAAAAAATGTGTCCAAGAATGCAGGTTGCTTCGGCTTATGTTCGTGAGTTATACGCCGTAACCGAAGCAGTTAAAAAATGGAGGCAATACCTACTGGGAAGAAAGTTCAATATATTCACGGACCAAAGGAGCCTCAAACACTTGCTATCCCAAGTTGTTCAAACACCCGAACAATACAAATGGGCCACCAAATTAATCGGGTATGACTTCGAGATTCATTACAAGCCGGGAAAGGAAAATCGGGTAGCCGATGCCCTCAGTCGAATCAATACACCCCAGGTGATGGCTATTTCATTTACTAATCCTAAATGGGTACATGATTTAAAAAATTTCTATGCATCACCTGATGGAAGAGTTTTAATCCATAAGTGCATGGCAAAGTCAACAGGTTCTCAATTTATGATGAAAGATGGGGTATTGTATTACCAATCCAAAATTTTTATTCCATGCCAACAACAATTAAGGCTACTGCTGCTAAATGAATTTCATGCATCCCAAGCGGGTGGCCATTCGGGGATTCGGGTCACAATAAAACGCTTAGCCGCTGCATTTTCTTGGCCTAAATTGAAAGCTGATGTAGTTAACTTTATACGTCAGTGTCAAGTTTGCCAACAAGTCAAATACCCAACTCATAAACCCTATGGTCTTCTTCAGCCGTTACCGATTCCGTCCAACGTTTGGCAAGACGTTTCAATGGACTTCATCACTAACCTTCCTCTTTCAAACGGGAAATCCGCCATTTGGGTTATAGTGGACCGTTTCTCCAAATTTGCCCATTTCATTCCACTTCCGCCTCATTATGGAGCCGTTATGCTAGCCACTCTTTTCCTCCAAAATGTTTATCGATTACATGGGTTCCCGAAAAGTATTGTTACGGACCGAGATCCAATTTTCCTTAGCAAATTCTGGAAAGAGCTTTTTAAACAAGTGGGAACCAAGCTCAAATTTTCAACCGCGTACCACCCCCAAACGGACGGCCAAACCGAAGTCGTAAACCGTTGTTTGCAAAATTTTTTACGTTCTTTTGCAGGTGATGAACCGAGAGCTTGGAGCAAATACTTGTACTTGGCGGAATATTGGTATAACACCTCGCACCATTCGTCCATTAATATGAGCCCCTTTCAGGCACTTTATGGTCAGCCAATTCCGGAGGCAATTCGATACAAGCCAGAAATGTCCGACAATCCATCCATTGATTTCACTCTTAAGGAGATGCAACGCCTTCGTGTGGTGCTGAAGCAAAATTTAAAAAGAGCTCAACAGCGTATGTCGTCTTTAGCAAACGAGCATAGGATGGATAAAGAATTTCAGATTGGAGATATGGTTTTTTTGAAGCTTCAGGACTACCGTCAAAAGTCGGTAGAAAATAGGAGTTACAGGAAGCTTTCTAAGAGGTTTTATGGCCCTTTTAAAGTAATTGAAAGAATTGGTGCAGTGGCGTACAAGCTTCAATTACCACCAGGCGCAACGGTGCATCCGGTCTTTCACGTATCATTGTTAAGAGAAGCTAAAGGCAACCCGGTTCCGAGTCCGTTACCAGCTTTCACCGGAAGTGATGAATTGTTGTTACAACCAAGTAAAGTATTGAGCAGCCGACACAAGTTAGGAAAGCTAGAAATTTTGGTTGCGTGGGAAGATCGTGACATTGCTGAAGCTACGTGGGAAGAATATGACGAATTTACTGTTCGATTTCCAGATTTTCAAGTCGAGCTCGAGGACGAGCTGGTTCTGAAGGGGAAGGCATATGATACGGGTCAAGGTGTTGCAGGCCCAAAAGCGAGGCCCAAAAGAATTATCAAGAAGCCAGCCAAGTTCCTGGACTAGCCCAACAAGTTTAAATGCTGCATACGTTCCTTTTATTTGCATTTGTTATTAATTAGTTCTGCATTGTTGAAAAGTTCATTTAAGCACATGTTAGTTAGGTAGAAAGTAGTGGTAGGTCATGGCTAAAAATAAGGGATATGACATGGTGTACATGTGATCATGGCATGGTGGACATGTAGTCCCAAGCATGTTTAAATACTCGTACTGTTTTTGCATTTGGGATATACAGAAAATTGCCCCAGTTGGATCTCTTCTTCAATCTAGTATTCTTGGAGTTTTGCCTACTTACAGGCTGCAACATACTCCCCCCAATTCCTTCATTTACTTATTTCTTCCACCTTGTAAGGAACGCCCCTCTATTCTCTCAAGCAATTTAGAATCTTATAGCCCCCTCGTCTCCTGCTTGTGGTCATCTTCAAAATTTTAATGATTGATTCGATGTCATGTCCTCCTTGTTTGGAACGTGCATTCCGATTTGCCATCATTTGTTGACTTTTGAAAGGGGATTTCTCATTCTGAATTTATAAGAGAGCACTGAAGGTATCTGATAAGGTGAGATTATGTGCTAACTTTATTGAACACTATTAGTATTTATATGTTGTTTTGGCTAAAGTCTACCTTTTAAATGTCAGGTTGTTAAATATACTAAGTATGATACTGATGTTCGAAGAAACAAGCAAAAGCATTGAAGATTGAGTGCAAAGGGAATGGAAAACTAGATAGGCAAACATTCTAAATTATACTTGAAGGGTGTGGGGAGACCATGTACTATATGCTGCAATCAACACAAGATAGATCTGATGAAAGCCACATTCACTCTACATTTCTTTTGAAGTAACTTTATTTTGTTTGTTGGTTAAATAATTTATTTTACTAGTTGTAATCTTAACCTTGGAGTTTCACTCTACTCGCATATATACATACATTCATATCTAATTGATTACCTTGTTTATCATTAATTTTGAATCTGTGTTTGAATTTGAATATGGTTACGTGAATTTAAAACAGTTGTTAATTAAAAATGAGGGAAACAAAAAAGTTTTTTTCTTAAATTATGAAAAATAATCTATTACAAAATCCTCATCTATCTTTCATAGCAAAATCCGTATCCAAAATTTATAGCAAAATCAGTAGCAAGGATCATATTTATAAATACCTCGCAAAAATGACAGTTACATATTTGTAGCAAAAATGATAGCTAAAAATCCATAGCAAACATTTCCATAGCAGAAATTTGTAGGTAAAAATCCATAGCAAACATTTCCATAGCAAAAATCTGTAGGTAAAAATCCATAACAAATATTTTTGTAGCAAAAAAACCGTAGGTAAAAATCCGTAGCAAACATTTTGTAGCAAAATCCCTAGCAAACATTTTCGTAGCAAAATCTATAGCAAAAATAGCGACAAATTTTTTGGTAGCTAAAATCGTCGCAAAAATACGAATTCGTAGCAAAATCCATAGCAAATAAATTAGCGACGGGACTTGTAGCTACGAACCAAATCCGTAGCAAACCCGTAGCAAAATGGGTATTTGCTACGAAGTTGCTATGGATTTGGACGTAGCAAATATCTATTTTTGTAGTAGTGAATGTAATCTAATATAATCTAATTCTAATAAAGGATTTCAAATAATGTCATGTGGCGCTCTCTTATTTAATTTAATAATAATATTATTAATAATGATATATTAGATTATTATTATTGTTATATCAAACTAATATTGTTAATATATAATCTTTATCTTTTATATTTATTATTATTATTTAATTTTATTTATTTAAATATATTGTTAATGATAAGCCGCAAAAAGTTGTTTAGTATTGTTTAATTATTATTATTATTATTATTATTATTATTATTATTATTATTATTTTATCTTTTATATAGTAAATGAAAATCTTATATTAAAAAGGTGTATCCTTATATAAATTTTTAAGCCGTAAAAAGTTTTTTAGTATATTATCGTTGTTGTTGTTGTTATTATTATTATTATTATTATTATTATTATTATTATTATTATTATTATTTTATCTTTTATATAGTAAATGAAAATCTTCTATAAAAAAGGTGTATCCTTATCTAAATATTTGTTTAAAATTATTTATAGAAAAACAAATATTTATTCTTATCTAATTTTTAGTTTAAAATTATTATTAATATCTATTAATATCTATTAATATCTATTAATATCTATAGTGAAATGAATAGTGTTCTGAAGAGGTGGTTCAAGTTGATTAGGCCTTTTTGGGCGGTCTGAGTCTCAGCCTCATCACCAATGAGACACGCGTCGTTTCATCTGGAGGGGCGGTGTAATGCCTATAAGACACCGCCCATCTTTGACGCACTCACTTTCTAGAATCCAGAGGGTTTTTTTTTAAGAGAAGGGGGTGTTCAGCTGCTTTTACCAGTGATGTTCCAGCCATGACGGCGGCAAATCTGTGTACCAAATCACCACCGTCGTTCACCATCTCGAACCACCCTCGTCTGCAAAATTCATCCAAACTTCAGCAACCAACTTCATGCACAAAAAAAACAATTTATCTCTCATTCAAATCGGTGATGGCGATAAATCAGTAATCAGTGGTAAATTCTTTCATTATGATCATTCTCTATGTATTTCGATCTGCTTTATTATGATTTTCGTTTCACCTCTTTTGCTATTTTTAGGGTTTCGTCATCTAATTTGTAAAATTTGAGTTGTTATTTAACATAAATAAATAGGAAAATAAGGTGAGAAAGCATGAGAAAGTGACACGTGTCAAAAAAAAAAATTTGTTTATTAGTATAGGAAGATAAGATCCCGCGAGTTTCGGGTGGCTTAACAAAAAAAAAACATTTTATTATTTAATAGTGTTATAAATTTATTATGTTTATAATCTTATAAAACAAAATGGAATTAAAATAATTGATTGATTAATTATAATATGAGTTTTATCTCACAATGGGCCCCTTGTGCTATTTGCGTTGACGTGGCGTGCTAAAGCCTCTAGGGGCTTTATTCCACACCACCCATCCTAAATGAAAGGCGCTACTGAATGGCACAAGAGTTCACAAATGTGGCGGCAATTAACTAACTAAAAAAGTTATTTACAGTTGAACTAATAAATTATATTACCAAACAGTGTTGACATATACTTTGGAATGAAAGACACGTCCCAATACTTATGTTGATATTAAATCAAAATGAAGAGTAAAGAAAAAACTACAAAACATCACAAGTCGTTAAAGATTTCTTTATACACCACATTTGCTAATCTCGTATTTTAAATGTGTCAATTTCGATAAGTTCATCATGAGTAAACGGGTCGATACGTTATATATGTGTAGCTTCTTGCTAATTTGAATAAAATTATGTTAGCCATTAAAAAACATATGATTAACGTCCAAATAGGTGGCTTTCTTGAAGTAATGTTAGATAAAAAGACATGAAAAAGAGAACATCAAAAGTGTTAACTTGTGATCACAACTTTTCTAAGATTTTCACCCATGCCCATATTGATGTCATACTATTAAAAACAATATAGGATGACGTAGCTTTCTTTGATACAATTGCTTCGGTTTCTGTTGACCAATGACAACGTGTTAGTATATGTGAAAGAAAATAACCCTTGAGGTATTAGTTAAAACCATATAGGACCAAATAGGCAGTTGAATTGACTTACCTTTATCAATCTGTGGAGCTCGAACACTTGAATGGCAAACACTCTTTGTTGGCTGTAAACAAATGGAAAGTAAATGACACAGGCTCTAATAAAGATAGTGAACAGTCTGATTACTTAGGAAAGCTAATTGCATAAGCAGTAATCAACTTTGGTCCAATTTCAAAATTTTTAATATAAGGTAACCAACATTTAAAAATTGAGTTAAAGTCAAATAACCCACTAAATTTCAGATAAAGAATCTATTATCGGATAATCAGTTCAAGAACTTCAAAAAAATTACACGAAGTCACAAATAAAAAAACTTACTTGACAATAGCTCGTCTTGCCTTCCAACAAACTTTAAGCAAACGATCAATTAGTGATACCACTTTACCAACCTACACAAATGACTCAACATATATGTCTTTCAGTTCAGGACCATATAAAAGAAAACTGAAATAAAAAACGATCAAACTATATACCAACTGATAGTGTCAAAGATCATCCCCTTTCTTGAAAATGATCTTGAAGCAGTCGGTTTTCTTTTTTAACTTTCACTTGGTTGGTTTCAGTAACTTGAAACCGTAACGAACAGTTTAGTTAATGGTTTTTTGTTAACTTTATACCCTCCCTTTAATACTTGGTTTAATATTTAGAGAGTTTGTAGTTTAAGAAGATTGAGAAGGGTATAATGGTCATGTTACATATTTTACTTGATGAAAATAGGAAAATATGAAATTTCAAGTGTTTTTTATGAGTAAATTTGATATTAGTTTTTTTAGATGTGTAAATATATAATTTTGCAAGTTTTGAGGGGGAAATATGAAATTGCCCCAAAAGAATATTTCTAAACACAGGCTATGGTTAACAACCATATCATGATTATTTTTTACTACTTATGAATATAGTTAATCATAAACATGAAATGGTTGATATAGACCCAATTTTGAAAATATTAAAGTATAAAGTAGTTATGCGTAATTAAATTTGACACAATAATTGCTTACAAAAAGCACAAAATGTGTTTCGGGTCAACTCAACTGTACCAAAAGTTCTCCTTTTGACCAGTTACCCAACCAGCTGACCCGCCCACCTCTAAGCAAAATCGTACTTTATTCCAAGCTTGCCACAATTTTGACTTAAGGAACAAACATATGAGAAAAAAGAGTGTAAATGCAGAGGTATTAGTTAAAACTATATAGGACCAAATAGGCAGTTGACTTGACTTACCTTTATCAATCTGTGGAGCTCGAACACTTGAATAGCAAACACTCTTTGTTGGCTGTAAACAAATGGAAAGTAAATGACACAGGCTCAAACACAGACAGTGAACATTCTGATTACTTAGGAAATTACCGGGCTAATTGCATAAGCAATAATCAACTTTGGCCCAATTTCAAAATCTTTAATATAAGGTTACCAACATTCAAAAATTGAGTTAAAGTCAAATGACCTGGTAAATTTCAGATGAAGAATCTATTATCAGATAATCAATTCAAGAACTTTAAAAAAAATTACACAAAGTCACAAATAAAAAAACTTACTTGACAATAGCTCGTCTTGCCTTCGAAAAATGTTTTAGACCAATAAGCCCTACAACATCTTCAGGAGAAATATCAACTCGACGAATCGAATTAACCATCGAATGCAATAACCGGTTTTCTCAACATCATATAGGATCATGACTACAGATAAGACATCTTGACAATATAAAAAAGTCAAAACCTACCTTGCACAGTGCGTTTAGCCAAATGCTTAGCTGATAAGGATTTGAACTGAGATCTATTGTCCATCAGTAGTAAAGGAAGCAAAATTGTCATATTTGAATTAAACGTAGCATAAGATCGTTTTCCGCAACTACCTTCTCCCTTATTCCTAATGTCATCTGTATGTAACAAAGCAAAAGCATTACAGTAAATTGTTACCTCAATCTTTAATAATAGGACCAAATATTATTACATGTAATAAAAAGTTAAATGATGAAGTCAGGCTTAAAAGTTATTATAATCAACAAATACTGCTACAACTAAGATTCCAACCAATTGAGCAATTAATCAATAAGTAGATTATTTGGTTTCTTGTTCAACAACAATCTTAACACTTTCCTTTTAATAAAAAGGGATGATTTGAAATGCTCATCCCTAATCAACGACCTCGCCAACAATGAAAACTAAATAGACTTAAAGTATCAATGTGATGTTGGCTATTATTGACTCTTTTTCCAATATGAGTTGCCATTCTACAAATTGCAAAACAAACCACAACTTCACAGTAATATCCATTATTGACCGTAAATTGTTCCGACCATTACACATACTTGCATTAGCACCATCATTTTGACCCATCCCAATGCTCCTGTAAGCAGTGATATCATTGCCTTCCCATACAATGATGAAACTTCTTTTATTATATATAATACCGTGATGCACTAATAACATATAAACTTTTTTTTCCAATTAGACAGCTGATCATCAAACTGACCCTTACACAAATGTTGACTTTTTTTTTTATCTTTTTCCAATGAATTATCCACTTTTCTAGTTTTCTTTAACAACATCAGTTACCTTGTTAACCTTCCAATCAACACTTTTAATCAATCTTTACTAAAACTTTGACTTTCATCATTGCATTGACTTTCTAACTTAACTCACTTGTACTACAATTTTTTTGTTGTTTTTAATATTCATCAATTTGCTAGTATTATTCAACAACACTACACTATCACAAGAATACTATTCTTGTTGATCTTCCGGTTAGCTAATTTGCATTTCATCGGCCATTGACTTTTTCATTCGACAATGCATACATCTTTTTAAGCTTTAAATCATAATTTATATTTAACAAAAGCAAATTTATATAAAGGCTTTCATTAGAGATGTCATCCATACAAACCACACAAAAATATCGAATGAAGATTAGAAATTATAAAATGATCTTTTGAGATACAATATGATTGAAATTACATATAAATAATAACTTATTTAATAAACAATATAATCCCTATCCCAATACCTATGCTACTATTGAGTTATATCTCACCCAATAAAGTATTCGCTTCACTCAACTTTTAATTTATCGATACATATGCAAAGTCATAATATGAAAAGTACCAAATCTCGTGACCATATAACAACATAATTTGTTTCCATTTCTCCAATAGACTTCGGTTTAGCTTAGCCCTAAGTTAGCCACTCTAGTGTTTTCCATACATTCTTATATCCAATGACAACAAATAGTGTTAAAAAATCCAAAATGTGATAATAGAACACTGACTAGTGATCCGGATTAACCATTATGAGTAAGAATTCCCTCAATAATTCTGCTCTTCATTTTGCAGATCCAAGCTCCTCTTTAAAGCTTGCACAATTACAGTCAACGTTGTTTGAAATACACCACACACACGACAAATACTATATAACACAAGGCCAAATTAATTTAGTAAATCACTTTATGACTTTAACCAGCTTCTTGCATTGAATCTTCTTTGCATCCATAGAGGGTCAGAGCAAAAGCAATAATCAACACCACATACATTGAAAAATGATTAAAAATTTTATCAGATTCTTTAATAATAACCAAGAATTCAAGACTATAGTGTTCTAGTTACCTTATTTGGCAAGCCAGAATCATTTGTTGAGGGTTTCTTTTTATACCCTTTCCTTTTTACATCCAAGTGGTTAATTAGTCCTACCTGTATCATTTCCTTCATAAGTCCGTTTGTAGAAGATTAGAAAAACACAGAAGAAGATAGGGGTAGGGTTTGGGAGGTTATAATTTCTAAATCGTTGAACTGACGATGACGTACAACGAAAGGTCAAATTCAATTCATGCTAAACACACAAAAAATTTTTAGGGTTGAAGAAACATAACAAAAACCTGTAAGTGGAGGCGACGATCAATGGAGGACACATTTTAAAATTATCAATAAAAAATCTAGCAGATGCAATTCCAGCCGAAAACCGTAACCCATAATCAGCCGTATAAACTTCAAGAATAATAACCAAAAGAAAAACACCTTGACACCGAATTCAATAAGATTCATTAACCTACCTTTCAAGATTATTCCTCCAATAGTCGAATTATATTTAGTTCAACGAATTAGTATTGAGTAAATTGGTTTCAAATTCCTTCAAGCACAAATTAACACAAACAAATTATTAACGAATTAATATTTCAAATTGCTTACAAATTCATCCTTACGCACATCGTGACGAACAGAATCACATATAGATTATCAACGAATCTCAACAGGTAATGAAACCGTGTTAATTCACAAAGGTGTTATCTGTTGTGGCAATGTAGCATCAATTTAGGGTTCAATCATGAATTGGGAAAGGGCCATGACTGATTTTAGGGTTCGATCAGAATATATTACCTGAATCTTTATGCTTTTCACCCGATGAAGAGGAACACTGGTTTAAGTGGACATGAGAAACATCAATTTAGGGTTCAATAGTGAATTGCATGTAGAAGCTTTACCTGAACTGCTGGGAAGAATAGATGCCAACTTGTTATAGAAAATTGACGGATGAAAGAAAAGGGGATAGAATTAGGGTTTGTGAATGTGGCTAATGAAAGAAAAAGGGAAAGAAGCAGGTGTAAAAGTGGAAAAAATTTGAGCGCCTAAATCGAATTGATATTGCGTGAGAAGATGCCAAGTGTCAATTAGTGATTTAAATGAATGCCAAGTAGCCTAAGCTTGTTTTGCTTTATTATAATTATAGATTATAGATGGATTTGAGGCATGTGGCATGTTATGATCGAGCTAGAGGGTGATGTGGCATGTTATGGTGGAGGTACAAAGGGATTTTGGGAGGGAAGCATTCTAAATACACACAACTTTGTTGGACGCGGGATCCGAAAGAAAATGGGTCAGATTTTGGGTTTTGTAACTTCACTTTTTCACAAACCCTAATCCAAATCCAGACGTTGATTCCCTCAGATTCTCCGGCGATCAACACTATAAATCTCTGTTTCCTACAAGTGCTTAATCACCGGTAAGGAGCCCTTTCGTTTGCGATTTCGTTTCTGTAATCGAATACATTGCGAGATTTAGTTTTCGTTAGGGTTTGTACATGTTCATTTTTTTTTGTTGATAACTATAGGTAGACGACAAATTAGTTCCCCAATTAGCTACTGATGTGTGTCAGTGTGAATATTTTTTATGTATATTTTTAGCCCTTTTTAACACTTTAGTCAAGTTTTAAATTTATAAAACACGATATTCTACTAACACTGAACACACATATGGGCAAGTGCACCCATCGTGAGCGTAGTATATCGTTGGTAAGATACCGAGGTCGTCCAAGGACACAAGAACTTTTAATACCGGTTTATCCTCAACGTCTAATCAAATCAAAAATTTAAAAAAAGGTTTTAACATGAAAATAAAAACTAAAAACGCTGAAAATAAAAATAAAATAAAACAGATAGACAAGATGAATCACTTGGATCCGACTCGCCTTTAGTAGGCCCCTCTTTTGAAGGTGACGTTACCCTCAACCCAGTAGTTTGAGTCAGCAAGGATACATACCTAAAGGGTCGGAATATTGAAAGATAATTAATTAAGTTATTAATGCGTAATGTGGTAGGCCCCTCTTTTGAAGGTGACGTTACCCTCGGCTAAGTGGTTTGAGTCAGCAATGATACAATCCCAAGTAGCCGGGTTAATGTATTAATAGTAGTTTACATATGAGGGGATCAAGCTATTCACACCCCCGTCATCCAATACCAAGGGGTATTGAAGGAGGTCCTAGTAAGCTTGACCCAGGTCCTTGCAGTATCTATACACTGAACAAGGCAAGAACCTTACCAAACCATTCCCTTAACCCCCGACCAGGTAGCCAACATATCTCTATATAGACCGTAGAGATATGAATGGTGTAAATCTTTTATTTTATATAGACAGTAAAATAACGCCAAGACACCACAGACAAATGATAAGGATGTTTCACCTTCAACATAAGAAACTAGTTATTAAAGTCATTAATACAAAACCAAATAAAAAGTGCGAAAAGATTAAAATCATAAGTATTACACTAAATGCTTGTCTTCACCAAGTGATGTAAGAGACTTAAGCAAACATGGCCTTTGATTGTTAAGAATTCTTACTATCAATCTTGGATCCCGAGACTACTACACACACTCTAAGATGGATGATGGTGGTGGATGTGGGTTGTAGTGGTGGTGGAGTGTGGGTGAAGTGGGAGAGAGGTGGTTTGCCAAGGGATGCCTTTGAATTGAACCAAGCACCTCTATTTATAACCTGCACAGAAGCCCTGACACGGCCCCGTGTCCATTGGGCATGGCCCCGTGTCCATCCACTTTCTCTTTCTTCATTAATTGCAGTTTGTCTGTATTAGCTCCACACGCCCCCGTGTCCGCTGGGCACGGCCCGTGTGCAGAAGTGTCACACCCTGACTTTGCGGAAGCGTGGATTTATTTGGTGTGACTTCTTAATACCATAGCTTAGTCATAACAAAGCTATATGAAAATAAAACCATGCAGATCATCCATTTAATTAAGTTTTAAAATAAAAGTAACACAACATTGTCTTAATGCGTTGACACATGCAACGGAAATTACAATCTATTGACATAAAAACATTGTTTGAAAGACACAACCACAAACTTAAGATAGACGTAGTTTAAGAACTGTGACTCGTCCAGGTAAGAGCCACAACCCCTAAACTTGGATGATCCCATAACTCTACGCAGCATGAAAACGTAGCATACCGTGCCAGAATCCTTAGTTCCCTGAAATACATGTAAGTTGGAAAAATCAATAAAAATTGTTGAGCGAGTTCATGTGTAAGTGAGTATGTAAAACCTTTGTAACTATAAAAATCCTGGTATGTAGCAAATAAGGAAAAAGAGATCACCAATGGTTTGCAAGGCCATTGATATGTGTGATGTGCAGTAGGAAGACTCAAACCTAGCGGATTTTGCGTTGGGTACAAAGTCACCCCGAGGTCCGTTATGCTGGGCCTGGGGCTGGGCTCGCTACACCCAGATAGATCTACCGCTACTGTCCCTCGGTCCTACAATGAGGATTAATGGCCTCAAGTTGCGCCTACCCACTCACATGATCTAAGTAGTAACCCTCCTTACGCTAACCATACCATGTAAAAAGTACTTGTAATCATAGTAACATGTATTTCACCCCCGCAGTTTAAAAACTGAAAACAGTTAAGATAAAAGGGGGACATGAACTCACAGAAGTGCGTCTCTAACAAGAAATCTCCGGGTCAACCTGTTATGCGACGACCTACACGTACTAACTCTTATTAGACGAATGGTCGTGCCTTAGCTTAAGGTTTAAGTTTTTGAGAAATAGTTAGGCAACTATTTCGTAGTTACACTTCGTAATTATTTGGTAAATATATTCCTTCCCAAGGATGGGGGTTTTAATACATGTGCGTTCGTATAACTTCGAAATATATTATTAAGTCTCACTTACAATATATTTTAATTCTAACTCCAAAATATAAATATTTTTCCCAAAAATATTATATTTTATTCCATATAATTTTCCAAAATAATACCTTTATCAAAATACGCGTTCAATAGTATTTTCCGAAAATACGTAAGTTACGTTGTAAAGTTCGGGTGGTATTAATGATACCGGTGTAACTTAATTATTTATTGCGAAGGCGTTCGTATTATTTTGGAGCCGTGAATACTCAGTAATATTATTTTTACTCTAAAAATAATATTTACGTAGTTCACAAAATAATCATAAAATTCACACAAGTGTTGTTATGGAAAATATATATTCTAAATATATATATTTTAGTAAGTTTTATTTTGTGAAAATTCCACCTCCGACACTTGGAAGTTTCGTAATAAAAATCGTGGTGAAGTTTATTTGGAAAAATAAGTTAAAAATTATATTCATAACACTTGTGATAAAAATATCTCCAAGTGTTAGATTTTTGGAAAAATTTCGCCAGAGTTTCCCCTGTAACTTGAGGTGGCCACGCTTTCTAGCGTATCATTTTCTTTTATAAATTCAAACAACAATTTTCTCAATCAACAACAAACAATATTCCAACATCATACTAGTCAAAATAGATATAAATCGCCAAAATACATGAACTTGTGGTTTGCGTAAAATATGTAGTAACTTTCCCCATGTTTTAGTAGATCTTTTTATAAATCCACTCGGTTTCTTGAGAATCTCGTTTTTAAAGAAAATACATTTCCACAACTTCTTGTCAAAAATTACAAAAATAATTCTTTGTCAAAACTTTGTGTTACACAAGTGTCTACACACTTGTGTGTTCATAAAAATCACCTTTGTTTAGGAAAGATCCGGCTTTAAAAATATGATTTCATTTGACATTTGGTTCTTCGAAAATACCACTTGTAGATCTTTAGATCCACTAGTTTAGAACACTATTTCATAAGAAAAAATTGTTTTTACACAAGTTCATGTTTATGTTCGAAAGGGTTCGTCATCTAATAACTTTACGACTTAACATAAGGCTAGTTCATGTTTCGTGAACATAATCTAGCGTGGTTTGATGACGATCCATTCCCATACTAGCAATCAACAATAATAAATAATCATATTAAAACTAGATTTATAAGTTTTACACTATTATTTACTTATTAACCACTTTGTTTTTTTTTTTTTTTTGTAGACTTTAAACTTGATCTCTAGTGTTTATGATTTTTGCCCGTTAAATCTTTTATTAACCACTTTAGAATAGAACAATAGGGTGTTTAGAGTCACTTACTACTAGCTCGAGGCTAGGGAAGAAACTAGTCGAAAAATAGGCGGTTAATAGCGTTGTGGTGAGGTCCTTGCGATTCCGTATGCACCGAGCCTCTTCGTATGAACCCTTTCACACTTGAATGCACTTGAACTTGCAAGATCAAATTTTGAAATGGTGGGGTGTTGTTAGGGGGTTCGGCCGTAGTTTACCGCGGTTAAAGTCCTCTCGAGCTCAACGTCCATAAACACTTTCTTGAGTAAGATTTCTTGCTTTAACTCGTCCCGTGAGTAGTAAGGAAGAGGGAGAGAGGTGAATTTTGTTAAGTGTGGTGAGAATGAAATGGATGGTCTTGAAGTGTTATTTATAATCCATGTCCTCTAATTATCCAATGAGTAATGTGTAGTCAAGATATTTAGCAATGGCTAATTTAATAATTAAAAGCTTGTGGTGGTGGTTCCCTAGGGGAACCGAACGGTTGTAATGGGGTGGGGAAATTTGTTCAATTTCAACTAAAGTTAAGTGATAGTTAGTTAATTAGGAACTTTAATTTAGATTATTATGTGTGTAGTAATTTATAACAGGTGTTAGGGTATTCGGGAACCCTAACTGGCTCAGAAAAAGAAAACAATGTCAATGACAATATTTTTATGTTCCGGGTAAAGTCCGGTTGTTTGGTTGGATAGTGATCCGTTAAAGTACTTAACAAAGCTTTAAAGTGTCTTAAATACTATTTTTAGTGACACGATTTATTCCCGACACTTTGGAAAGTGTCTAGTAATGTTTTTTCTCATGTTTTGGCACTTTATTAGTTGGCTAAATGCTGAATTTTTATTTAAAGTGCTGAATTTTGTATTTAAAGTACGTTTTAGACACATCCGGTCACTATAACTTATACCCAGTGACGCAGTTCTACAACCCTCATATCCCTACACTCTATACTAGTGTAGTGATCTATTCCTGGCTCATACAGGCCTTAGAGGCAGTGCCTGCCTGGTGCTGGCTATATCAGCATATTTAATGGGTTATCCGTTCATTGTGCAACTGTGCTTTTGTGCATCAAGGTTGTCACTAGAGTTCTGTATGTAAATAATAGAGTGATAGCAAATAAGGTGTGATGCAAGTAAGTATATGTATCAGTATTCATGTAGCAGTTTATCCACAATTTCAAGCAAGCACAGTAATTAAGCAGTAATTAGATATTAACTAAGTCGTACGGATACCTGGTTTGGTGAGGGTTGTCACAAGAAGCGTATCCGTACTATCAAGATTTGCTTGGATTCTGCGAATCTTAGCGTTGACCACGGCCGTGTTGAGTTAGGCACACCCCCGTGTCGGGAAATAGAAGCTTCTACAACTTTGTCTTTTCTGCAGACACTTGACCACGCCCCCGTGTCCGCTGGGCACGGGGCCGTGTTCAGTCTTCTGGTATCTTGTTTTTGCTTGGGAAGATGCTGTCGAGGGGTCGGGCATGCCACGTTTATTCCTTTTCTTGTATTTATGTTAGATTTGGCTGCATTTTTGCTTCTTTTGCTCATTTATGCCCATTTAATCCTGAAATACAAAAGGAAGACAAAAGCACACCTTTTCCAACACTAGTACTAAAAAGGGTTAGTTTTATGCCTCATTTGATGTAATTTATATGTCGCATTTTACACACATCAAATACCCCCACACTTGAATCTTTGCTTGTCCTCAAGCAAAACTCTTTATAATGTGGCTTACACACCCAAATGGAATGGGTAGAAGAGAAGTTTTGGGCTTGTCTTGAGTGTCGGGATTCCAAGATCTTTATTAGGCTTTATTTTTATGCTATTTAAAATCCTATTCGTTTTGATTATTTAGAACGTTTCATAAGAGAAATTACTTATTTGGGCATTACATGCCTCTTTAAAATTCCATTTATATACAAGTTCACATACCTCACGGGAGATCACTCAACACTCGGCCGAAGATGTATTTTTGTGAAACAATCGAGACCGGCATGGAACTTTCTTCTACCATATGCTTGCCAAGCAATCAATCCTCCTCCTTTTTAACTATAAACATTTGTAAATATCAAGAGGACTTGGTGAAGGGTTAGACTTGGGTTAAAGGTAGGTGGTTTTGGGTTAGTGGTTAGTAGAAAAGGGCTAAAAGCGTAAAAAGCGTCGGTTGTCGTAAAACTTTTTGTTTTTGTGACTTTTGTTCAAACAGAACATTTTCAAACCAAGTTTCTTTGAGGAACTTGTTTATTTATTGCTAGACTTCATTTTTTTTAAGGAATGTCACATGAAGACCGAGTTTTTTACTAAAATAAAGGGTTTAAAATAAAAAAGGGTTTTTGGTGGGTAAAGGGTGTTTGTTTTGTGGGTTTAGAAATGAAAAGGTTTAAACTCAAAGGGGTTAACTAGGGGGATTTTGGGTAGGTTGTAAAAAAATGAAAAATAATGGTGTTGAAAAGAAAAGGGGTTAGTCCTAATGCCTCCATCATTTACTTACTTGGGTTTAAGTTGGTAAGGGCCGGGAATGTATCGTCATGGCAAGTTCTAGAGTTGTAAGAAACCAAGCGGCTATTCACACAAGAAACGAAAAATGAGTATCTAGTTTAAAGATGTGTATTTGTATGCTCAATAAAGGATCAAAACTCACTTTTCGTGGGAATGGGTTTATTAATGTGATCAAGTATATATAATCAAATTTTAACTAGATTTGTCATGCCGTTTCATAATTTTCTTATGTTGGTTCTTCTTATCACGATGCTATCGGTTGTAAATTTGTAAAAATATAACCTTTTTAGAACTTGTTATTCCCAATTTAAACCAAGACAAGTAAAAAAAATGAAAAGTTTTTGCGGTTCCAATAGAGTTTTGTGTAAGGCTTGTGATTAGGACTTACAAAATTCAAAGTTTTAGCATCCCCCCACACTTAAATTACACATTGTCCTCAATGTGTCCCAAAAATAATTTTTCAGGTTGATTAAATGCGTAAAAAAGTGTTCAAAAACAAAAATTTATGTTACTGGGCGTCTGGACACGGGCCCGTGTTGATCCGGGCACGGCCCCGTGTTCAGATTGCCTGTATCATAATGTAACAGAAGGCTGGGCACGGGGGCGTGTTCAGCGAACATGCCCCGTGTCCAGTTACCTGAACTGGGTGTTTTTCTGCAAACCCTTGAGCACGGGGCGTGTTGGCTGAGCACGGCCCCGTGCTGAACTTGCTGTAATGAAGAAAAAATGTCGGTGGCTCTGTTTTTGTGCATGGGGTGTGGGTTCAAGCTTCCCTTAGTATCCTTCACCATCCCGAGTGTGTTTTATTCCTAAAAATTCAAACTAAACTAGAAAGCATAAAAGTTAATCTAAACTAAACTAAGGATAGTTCCGCGGAATGCCTCCGTGGTGCGCCACGTTTATAAGGGTCTTTGGCTAGACCCAAAACCAATCATATGTTACCCAAGTGGGATGGTTTGCATTCCATGTTGCACCGTCGGAGAGCATCATCCAAACTTGAGTCTATGACTTTCATGTAGTTGACCGGGTCGTCATCTTCTACTCTTTCCCAACCCCAAACTTCATCTCCTTGTCCCCAACTCTCAATGTTAGTATCCCACCATCCATGTCTACCATTGCGTGGGCCGTGGCCAGGAATGGTCTTCCTAAGTTGAGTGGTACTTCGATATCTTCCTCTATATCTAGTATGACAAAGTCAGCCGGGAAGACAAAGTCTCCGACTTTTACCAATAGATTTTCGGCGACACCTTGTGGATATTTAATGGACCTATCAGCGAGTTGTATGCTCATTTTTGTAGGGCTTGTTTTCCCTAGTCCGAGTCGGTCGAACATTGATGCGGGCATGAGGTTGATGCTAGCCCCAAGATCGGCTAGTGCATTGCGTATGGGTGATCCCCCAATTGAACAAAGGATGGTGAAGCTTCCGGGATCGATCTTCTTTTGTGGGAGTTTGTTGAGTAGTAAGCCGGAGCATTCTTCACTTAAATTAACTAATTGCAATGATTCAATCTTCCTTTTGTGAGTGAGAAAGTCGCTCATGAATTTTGAATATTTAGGCATTTGGGTTAGGACTTCTACAAATGGAATATTGACATACAATTTGTTTTAGTAGATTTACGAATTTTGTGAATTGCTCGTCGGTCTTTTGGCGAAGTAACCGACCGGGGTAAGGTACCGGAGGATTCTTGGGAGGCTCTTAATTTGGTGGAGGGGTCGTCTCTTTTTGGGGTGTTGATGAAGTTGTGGTTTGGTTAGATGGACTCTTTTTAGTTGGAGGTAGTGGAGCCTCCTCGGGACCTACGGTACGGTTTCTCAATGTGATGAGATGTACTTGCGCCTTTGGGTTTGTTTCGGTATTGCAGGGTAACGCGCCTTGCGGTCTCTCGAAGAAGTTTTGAGCTAGTAGATTTAATTGTTTTTCAATGTTTTGAATACTAGCTTGTTGATTTCTTAAATTTGACTCAATTTGTTGAAATCGAGCCGAGTTTTTCTTATCGGTGTCAGAGATGAGGCGTGAGACAGTGTCTTCTAGCCTCTCCCCCCCTTGTTGTTGTTGAGAGAAATTTTGTGACTCATTTTGTGGTTGTTGAAAGTTTGTTCGTGGGTTTTGATTTTGTTGGTTACTACTATTGCCAGGTTCTCTCCAACCAAGGTTAGGGTGGTTACGCCATCCTTGGTTGTAGGTACCTGTCGGGGGACCTGACGGCCAAGGTCTATTATCAATGTAGTTTACCATTTCCGTATGATTATCCATTTCCTTCATACAACTCCAATTTTCATGTGGCCCACCACACCCTTCACAAGCCATAACCGAGGCCGTTTTTGCCATTTCTAACTTTTTGATTTTTGAAGAAAGGGTGCTGATTCCAGGATCCGGTGAGTTCGACGGAGCTTCGGTCCCGAAACGACATGTTCGGTGCGATTATTAACGACATAAACGAAAAGAAACGAGTAGAAGATAGACATGACACCGATCAGTCACTTATAATCTGGTCTCTATTGAATATTCAACGTTTACAGCACCACGAGACCAGTTGGACAACATTTCCCCTTCTGGGAACCAAAAGTTTGTCCAAATGGGAGCCCTCTCTCCCTATTTATAGACAACTAACAACATGGTGTCATCCGATCGGATTGCCATCCGATCCGGATGCACCTTTACAATATCAAAACCTGTCCAACTTTCTCCTATTCTATACAATATTCAACACACGCTATATCTAACTTCGCATTGTGGCAGGTGTACGAAATATGCACTAACAGATTCCCCCTTGGATGTCACTGTCGAATCGTCTTTACAACTTTGAGAACCTTGAGCCGTGTTTGAATATTCTGTAATCTTCAACTTTTGTGCAACTTCAATCGGGTATCTTGAAATCTGACTATCCAATTTCCCCCTCGATTGATGATTCGGGTTTGCTTTTGCCAAAGTAAAGCATGAATTCCCCCTGGAATGAATCTTCAGGTCTTTTGCACAGTTTAAGACTCTCCTCTGATTTGCTAAACTTCAATCTTCACGAACAATCACCAACTTGAAACTAATCAATGCAGCATCCTCTGTTTCAACGTTAACCATATCCGAGTTCAGTTTTTGATGTCACAAGTAAGCACCACGATCTTGCATTCCGCCTGCTCGATCTAAGAATGTACAAAAACTCAACCGGCAATTGATAGAAACTTCAACTACCCCACTGGTTAACTTCAAATCCGTGATTCCCCCTGAATATCTGATATCCCGTTTACCGTGATCCACGTTAACGCACCGTAAGAATGACCGATCCGTGTAAACAGTATTTTCCACAATTAGCAAATCTTCATCGGAAAACAAATCATCTGGTAATGTAATCCGATCTCCGAAGCATTCGTCCACAATCAGATTCATCTCCTCGGATAATCTAGATCTCGGAAGCTTTCACCCACGATCATTCTCAGATCTCTGAAGCATTCATCCACGATCAGATATCAACACCTCGGATCCTCTTGATCTCGGAAGCTTACACTCACGATCAGATTCACATTCCCCCTGACAATCTGAAGTTGAAACTACCCGAATACAGTTGCAGAGTCACGAATTTTAAAAATGCCGGGATTTCATCATACGACGGTGAAATTTTTATTCCCCCTCATTTTTGCAAATGCTGACGTCTCTATCACTGAATTCCCCCTCAAGCTGAATTCAGTTTTCAATTCTCATCTCCGAAAAACTTGACCTAACTGGAATATCACAATATTCGCCACAATTGTCAGTTTTTCGTCTTTGCAGATTTTACAATTTGGCCCCTAAATAGTCAGATACTTCAAAGTATGACAATTCTGCATCGGTATACTGACTACCCCACTAATTTCAACAATCCGTGATCGCATCACCAAATCGGTATATTGAAGCCCCCGACGGTGTCCCCGGATAACCCAGCTTGGTCGTTAAAAACCCGAAAAAATTGACAATCACCAAATTTTTTCTGGAGACTCTCCTCGTCGTTGCGATCAAAAAATGCCTTTTTTAGGAATTTGATCAACTAGTCGAATGTTAAGAATCAGATGGTCATCTGATCGGATTGCCACTCGATTGAAGGACAAAATGATATGATGGAACGGATTGCCACCCGATAGGATTGCCACCCGATCGGGTTACAAAGGAAACTAACAAGTGTCTGTGGATCAGGTGGTCATCCGATCGAGTTGTTATCCGATTGAAAACAACTTGATCTTCCCAACGCCCCATAGTGACATGGATAAGATGGTCATCCGATTGGGTTGTCATCCGATTGAAAAGCAGTTATCCTCCAATAAGCCTTCAAGACAGTGATATGGATCGGATGGACATCCGATCGGATTGCCATCCGATTGGAATATTCTAACAGCTTAAGAACACTCCAAATCACGTTTTTTCAATCCAGATTCTTTATTTGAGTGAATTTCATGATGAAATTTCAAAGGATTGTGCGCGATGCAATTCCGAACATATTGATGGCTTCAATTCCAAAATCCATCCGTGAATTGACCTTTATTTTGATGATTTTCTCTGTTTAACGTTAAAACTCCTGTTTAACCCAAAATTGATGAGCTTTTGGTGATTTAACTAACTGTTAGAGCGATTAAATCGGTACCGTAGCTCTAATACCACTGCTGATTCCAGGATCTGGTGAGTTCGACGGAGCTTCGGTCCCGAAATGACGTGTTTGGTGCGATTATTAACGACATAAATGAAAAGAAACGAGTAGAAGATAAACACGACACCGAGCAGTCACTTATAATCTGGTCTCTATTGAATATTCAACGTTTACAGCACCACGAGACCAGTTGGACATCATTTCCCCTCTGGGAACCAAAAGCTTGTCCAAATGGGAGCCCTCTCTCCCTATTTATAGACAACTAACAACATGGTGTCATCCGATCAGATTGCCATCCGATCCGGATGCACCTTTACAATATCAAAACCTGTCCAACTTTCTCTTATTCTATACAATATTCAACACACGCTCTATCTAACTATTCGCACAGTGGCAGACGTACGAAATATGCACAAACAAAGGGCCTCGATCTAAGCTTGTAAAGAAGTGCTTTCGTCAACCTTATAGGCGCCTGGGGCAATAGATTTAGTGCCTCGGGGAGTGTGCCACTGAAAATTGTTTTGAGCAATTTCCTCAATTTGATTATAAATTTCATTTGGGCGGCGATTACCTAAAAGTCCCTCGGAGCTAGAGTCAAGTGTTTGTCTTATGTGTGGCAACAATCCATTATAGAAAGTGGATACTTGTTGCCATACCGCAAGACAATGATGAGGGCACTTTCTTAGTAGCTCCTTGAACCTTCCCCAAGTTTCATATAAGGATTCCCCGTCCTCTTGTGAGTATGTATTAATTTCAGTCATTAATTTAGCCGTTTTAGCAGGAGGGAAATACTTATTTAGAAACTTTTGGGCTAGTTCATCCCAGGTGTTTACCGAACCAACTGGGAGGGTGTTAAGCCAAGCCTTAGCTCGGTCTTTTAGTGAAAATGGAAACATTCGGAGGTGGATGGCGTCATTAGATGCTCCGTTGATCCGAAAAGTATCACATATTTCCAAAAAGTTGGTAATATGTAAGTGGGGATCTTCGTCCGCAAGCCCGTGGAAGGTTGCGGAGTTTTGGAGCATTTGTATCAAATGCGGTCGAAGTTCGAAGTTGTTGGCATCAACATTCAGTGCATTGATAGCGGCGCCGAGATTACCCACTGTGGGCCGTAGGTAATCCATTAGGATACGTTGATCCGCCATCAGAAGTGGGTCCCCCGAAACTTTCTCTTGGCTTTTAGCTTTAAGTCTTTTTCTTAGAAAGCGTTCGGGTTCGTCTAGAGGTTCTTTTATGTCTTTACTAGAACTGGAGCTCATGCACTATGTAGGAAGTTCAGGTGTGGCGCATGGGTTCCAAGTCCTGCGATAAAAACAAAAAGATTGTTGGCCAGAAGTTTCACCACGACCCCGTGCTCAGCTGAACACGGCCCCGTGGTCGGAGTTACACTGATTGTTTTCCGGTTCCCTGTTACTGGAGAATTCGAGATGGCCCCGTGCTCAGCTCTTTGTAACTCGGAAAATAAAAACTGCCAGTAACAATGCTCAACACGACCCATGTCCAACCAGGCACGGCCCCGTGCTGCACTTTGTAGAAGCTGAAAATTTAAGAAAAATCCTAAAAAACAGAAAAATAAGAAAAAACGATTAGGTCGTTGATTCCTAACTTTCTTAAAATCCTTGTGTCCCCGGCAGCGGCGCCAAAAACTTGATGTGTGCCAGTGTGAATATATTTTTATGTATATTTTTAGCCCTTTTTTAACACTTTAGTCAAGTTTTAAATTTATAAAACTTTGTTGGACGCGGGATCCGAAAGAAAATGGGTCAGATTTTGGGTTTTGTAACTTCACTTTTTCACAAACCCTAATCCAAATCCAGACGTTGATTCCCTCAGATTCTCCGGCGATCAACACTATAAATCTCTGTTTCCTACAAGTGCTTAATCACCGGTAAGGAGCCCTTTCGTTTGCGATTTCGTTTCTGTAATCGAATACATTGCGAGATTTAGTTTTCGTTAGGGTTTGTACATGTTCATTTTTTTTTGTTGATAACTATAGGTAGACGACAAATTAGTTCCCCAATTAGCTACTGATGTGTGTCAGTGTGAATATTTTTTATGTATATTTTTAGCCCTTTTTAACACTTTAGTCAAGTTTTAAATTTATAAAACACGATATTCTACTAACACTGAACACACATATGGGCAAGTGCACCCATCGTGAGCGTAGTATATCGTTGGTAAGATACCAAGGTCGTCCAAGGACACAAGAACTTTTAATACCGGTTTATCCTCAACGTCTAATCAAATCAAAAATTTAAAAAAAGGTTTTAACATGAAAATAAAAACTAAAAACGCTGAAAATAAAAATAAAATAAAACAGATAGACAAGATGAATCACTTGGATCCGACTCGCCTTTAGTAGGCTCCTCTTTTGAAGGTGACGTTACCCTCAACCCAGTAGTTTGAGTCAGCAAGGATACATACCTAAAGGGTCGGAATATTGAAAGATAATTAATTAAGTTATTAATGCGTAATGTGGTAGGCCCCTCTTTTGAAGGTGACGTTACCCTCGGCTAAGTGGTTTGAGTCAGCAATGATACAATCCCAAGTAGCCGGGTTAATGTATTAATAGTAGTTTACATATGAGGGGATCAAGCTATTCGCACCCCCGTCATCCAATACCAAGGGGTATTGAAGGAGGTCCTAGTAAGCTTGACCTAGGTCCTTGCAGTATCTATACACTGAACAAGGCAAGAACCTTACCAAACCATTCCCTTAACCCCCGACCAGGTAGCCAACATATCTCTATATAGACCGTAGAGATATGAATGGTGTAAATCTTTTATTTTATATAGACAGTAAAATAACGCCAAGACACCACAGACAAATGATAAGGATGTTTTACCTTCAACATAAGAAACTAGTTATTAAAGTCATTAATACAAAACCAAATAAAAAGTGCGAAAAGATTAAAAATCATAAGTATTACACTAAATGCATGTTTTCACCAAGTGATGTAAGAGACTTAGGCAAACATGGCCTTTGATTGTCAAGAACTCTTACTATCAATCTTGGATCCCGAGACTACTACACACACTCTAAGATGGATGATGGATGATGGTGGTGGATGTGGGTTTTAGTGGTGGTGGAGTGTCGGTGAAGTGGGAGAGAGATGGTTTGTCAAGGGATGCCTTTGAAATGAACCAAGCACCTCTATTTATAGCCTGCACAGAAGCCCGGACACATCCCGGTATCCATTGGGCACGGGCTCGTGTCCATCCACTTTCTCTTTCTTCATTAATTGCAGTTTGTCTGTATTAGCTCCACACGCCCCCGTGTCCGTTGGGCACGGCCCCGTGTGCAGAAGCGTATCTATACTATTAAGATTTGCTTGGATTCTGCAAATCTTAGCGTTGACCACGGCCGTGTTGAGCTGGGCACGCCCCCGTGTTGGGAAATAGAAGCTTCTACAACTTTGTCTTTTCTGCAAACACTTGACCACGCCCCGTGTCCGCTGGGCACGGGGTCGTGTTCAGCCTTCTGATCTCTTGTTTTTGCTTGGGAAGATGTTGTCGAGGGGTCGGGCATGCCACGTTTATTCCTTTTCTTGTATTTATGTTAGATTTGGCTGCATTTTTGCTTCTTTTATTCATTTATGCTCATTTAATCCTGAAAATACAAAAGGAAGACAAAAACACACTTTTTCCAACACTAGTACTAAACAAGGGTTAGTTTTATGCCTCATTTGATGTAATTTATATGTTGCATTTTACACACATCACTACAGTTTAATCTGATGTTAGACACATTATTGAAGTTGATCTGAATTTTGTATTGTTTCAGAGGAATAAGACTGGACAGTTCGCACGACAAGGTTCGTGCGACAGGGACCTGTTTGGTACGATCTGAACTTTGTTTCAAACGTTTTAACCATTAATCGGCTATGTTTCTGAGTTCAGTTATATTATAGGTTATAGTATATACTATAGTAATAGTCCAGAATGTTCATAAATTCGTAGAAGTCATGCATGGAAGTAATAACCTCGTTATAGTTCACCAAAGCACAAGTTAGTTAACTAAGTTAACTAATCGATTGGTCAGGAATACAGAATGTAAATAACAGAAATTAAATAACCAAACAACCAAACAAGAACAACCCGGGTGTGCCGTCTCAACATGGAAGGAATGGACTAAGTGTTGGAGGCTATACGTGGTTAACTTATTCTAGGTCTAGGAGATTTGGGTGTTCGTTTTACATGTTCAAGTGTTGGAGGCTAGATGTGACATCTGTGCCTCTACGACCATCATACAAATACAAAACCAATGAACTCTTGTGTTTCATACTTGGGATTTGTATAAATACGTGTATCATTTGCACATATCAATTCTTGTTCAATTTCGAGCTTTAAATCGCTTTCTGAAAAGTTATACGCGAACTGATGCATAAACGTAATCATTTTAATGCGACAAACACTCCGGAACAGTGACATAGGCTTAACATACCTTAAATAACCTTTACATAACTTAGAAATAAGTTTTGGAGGGTTTGGTGTGTCTAAAACAAGTTTATTCGATCGTAGGGACTAATTGCGACAAACTACGAAACTATGCCGATTTGTATAGTAACAAACATTCCGGAACTTGATCATAAGCTCAACGTACCCTAAATATCCTTTACATAGCTTAGAAATAGGCTTTGAAGGGTTCGTTATGCGAAAATACGCTTATTTGATCAATAGTGACTAAAAGCGTCAAAAAGTGCGTAAGTTTGCATTTACGCGCATATCTTACGTTCTGAACATATCCGGACATCCAAAAATTTTTGTAATCATTAAAATATTTTATTTTAATGATTGGAATACAAAAATACCATTCGTCATATAATTTGGATCGTTTTCGCGTACGTTCGAGTTTCCGTCGTGATTAACCGAATAACGCAACCATACGACCAAATGAACTGACATCCAAGATAATTTCAAGCATGTTTCAAGTCCCCTAAGATTTAACATCCTTGTAGAGCCTTGAGAATGGGTCAATGAGGTTTAAACACGTCGAAAATGGCTTAAACATGCTGTAGGGACCATTTTTGCCAAGTTTCGAAAGTTTCTGGCTCAGGTAGGCCGTGGCGTCGCGCCACAACAAAGGGGGGGGGGGGTACCCGTCGCGACACGCGATGGCCCTGTTTTGACAGAAATGTTTGTTTTCAGCAACCAGCTTGAATTTGAGGGTCTTTTATGCAAATTTTCAATACTATGGACTTCTTTTAGAGCATCCCATGGTATTAGAAACAATGTTCCACAAGTGTAGGGTCAAGATTGAACCTCCTAACACATGGAATGATCTCCTTGATCCAAACTTACTATAAATAGGAGTGGGTTTCTCATTCATTCCTCACATTTGATTCAAAATCTGCTCTAAGTTGAAGTTTAAGACTTCATACCTGAGTGTTTTGAATCAATTCTTCCTTGCTTGGACATTTTGTAAGCTTCTTTCATGCTTGTTTATGCTTTTCAAGCGTGAAAGTCAAACAGTGTTTGACTTTCTGCTTTGACCATGAATTGGTCAACACAAAGTTCGTTCGAACTTTGCAACGTGAGGGTAATCACGATGGTTATAGTCCCTTGTGATTATACCTACTGATTACCACGTTGATTAGTCGAATTGACGAGTCAAAGTTTCGCTCAAAATACGTATTTATGCGTATTTTGCAACGAAGCTATTTTTGGGTATCAAAACACTTTGTTTGATATCAAACCTGTTTTCTAACTTAGTTAAACATATTTTAACATGTTTAACTCGTCACTTTTAGTCTAGTGCTTGTTTAGGGTCGTAAGTCAAGCGGTCTTGACAACCGCTTAGACTTTCGAACCCGACCCGTTTGGTCGATCGTTAGGATCTGACCAAGCACATTTAGTGACCATAGTTATATAGGGAATAACCTTCCGAGGTTATACCTTATGGTCACTTAGTTTAATTAGTTGTATGATAGGTAGTTTATATGCCTTACGAAAATGACCAAAATGTCCTTTTCATGCATAATTGGATTTTAAGCATATGTAACTTAATTTTTGTCACTTAAACTGATTATGCAACATATCTAAACATGTTAGGGCATATAACACTTGTCATAGGACTAGTTAGGCGTCTCAAACGCGCTTTTACGCGCACGACGTGCTAAAGTAGCATAGACTACCTTAATGGGTCATAACTCAATTGGTTTACAATACCTCATTCTACCCGATCTCCCGATTTAGGTTTTGAATTATTAACTTAGTGATCCGATTACTAGGTGCTACTTGAATTCCTTGGTTTACTCGAGCTTTGCTAGTTCATTAATCAAGGATACTTTGCACTTCGATGTGAGTACATAGTTCCCCTCTTTTACCGTTTTCGAATCTTTTGGGGTGATTCATATGTGCTAAACAATTTCGAGTTTCCTAAAACGAATGTTATGGTTTATATTAAACACAACGATTTAAATTATATGAACTATTGAACCACTGGAACTATTGGTCTATGTGAACTATTGAAACTACTTGAACCACTGGAACTATGTGAACTGTATGAACTATTGAACCACTGGAACTGTTGATCTATGTGAACTATTTGGACTACTTGAACCACTAGAACTATGTGAACTGTATGAACTATTTGAACCATTGGAACTATTTGATCTATGTGAACTATTTGAACTATTTGAATGATTGGAACTAATTGAACTATTAAACGATTGGGTTATGGTAAGTGATTAGGTAACGGGGCGGGTGTAATGTGATAAAAGCATGGTGGATACGCCACTGGTACTTCCTATATATAAGTGCTTTTAACACATTACATGTCGTTGCTGTAACACCCCGTGTTTCGAAAGTCAAAGTCAAAGTCAAGATTGAAGTCAAAGGAAGAAAAGATTGCTAATTGCGATCTGTCACTCCTTGCTCAACTCCTGTTTTGACTTCTTTGACTCGTAGATAGTCTATTTACTTTGTTACGTTAGTTGTATTATGTGGAGTACTTGCTAATAATCGAGGTTTATTCGCTATTTATCGCATGTTTATCGTTTATTCGCTTATCGCATCGCAATCGCATTCGCAACCCGAATTATGCGTCTGGATATTGTTTTACGTGTGTGTGTGTGTGTGTGCTATTTATGTGTTACTTGTGCATGTTTATTTATGTTACGTTGTGGTGATTAATCGAAAAGCAATCGCAATCGAATCACAAACGCTAAATGCAAGTTAATTATGATGATTGTATGTTAGATGTAGTAGTTGGGATTAAAAGTAATTTGAATGAGAAACTCTATCGCATCGCAACGCTCAACATGCGAATCGAATCAGCAAAACTCGTCGCGCTGAACACTTGAATCGAGTGGCCAACCGACCGAGTTGCCACCCGACCGGGCTGCCACCCGATCGGATTGCCACCCGATCGAGCTGCCACCCGATCGGGCTGCCACGCGATCGACCAGCCACTCTCCTCCACTTTCCCCACTTTCCTTTTATGGAAACCCTATAAATACCTCCCATATGTCACATCAGTTGATGTTGACAGCCTCTCACTCGACCAGCTCGCTCGAGCCTCTATTTCTTCCGATTTCTCGCGATTCTTGTAGGTTTTCAACCTAAATCTTGTACTTTCTTGATCTACACGTACTCCTACACCTTTCTATCTTTTGAATCTTAACTTTTAACCGTGAAATCACCAAGATTCAAGGTGTTCTAGGATGATGTCATCATGGTGTTCTTATGAACTTCATGTTTTGGCTTCAATCCACCAAGAACGACTTAGATCTGAACGATTTCCACAAGAATAAACAAAGATCTTGCATAGATCTGAATATATTCAAGGTGTAAAGGATTGAAAGATGGTTTTCCAACTTTCTTTCAACTCTTTTACACTCAATGCACTCAAAACCGATAGAATCGGAGCTTGTTCTAATCTTCTACTCATTCTTAGTGATGCATTAGTTCCAGATCTGAATTCTATCCGGGAGAGATATTAATTTTGGGTTTGAACATGGACAACCGGCTCGAACCATGAACTGTTCGGACTAGGGTGATTCCTGTTCGGCCGGGTCACTTGGGACGAGATACGGGTCCTGTTGTTCAAACGAGATATTAATTTTGGGTTTGAACATGGACAACTGGCTCGAACCATGAACTGTTCGGACTAGGGTGATTCCTGTTCGACCGGGTCACTTGGGACGAGATACGGGTCCTGTTGTTCAAACAAGATATCAAAATGTCTCATTCAAAGCTACAACACTTCAAACAGAAACAAGGGTTAGGACGATCAGACTGTCGGAACGGATTGCCGTCCGATCGGGTTGCCACCCGATCGGATTGCCACCCGATCGACCAGCCGTCCGATCGGGCTGCACTTGGTTCCATACTTAAACTATTTCTCAAACTATTCAAAGGATCTAGACGTTGAAACGGATTACCACCCGATCGGATTGCCATCCGATCGAGTGACCGTCCGATCGTGTGATGTTTGGAACTCAACACTTAAACAATTTTCAACATGTTCAGTACGGATTGCCACCCGATCGGATTGCAATCCGATCGAGTGATAAGCTGCTGTGAACTTGTTCTCACTAAAGTGTCCTACCAATCGGATTGCCGCCCGGTCGGACCGCCGTCCGATCAATCGACTTGAAAGGTAGAGATACTTCTCTATTTTCAAAATACTACAACAAAACTTCAAAATGCAAGCCATCATACACAAACACATCCATCCCTGTTAGGATCTGAGGCTGTCATGATTGTGCTTGTTTGTATGAATTTGACGAATCAATGAATATAAAATAAGATCAAGTGCAGCGGAAATGAAAAACAAACTTAGTAAACACAATCAAGATAGAAAATAGTTTAGTAAACAAATGCTTCTCATTAAGTTGAATGATTCAATTACAAAGCAAATGAATACAAGCATGCTTACAGAACTAAGCTCCTCCTCAGCCTGATACTCCAAGGTTGGTTGCACAAGATGAAAGGATTGGACTGGAGAAGAAAAATCCACTCAGTCAATCAAATGTAACAGTACAGGGTACTGCTCCATTTATAGGCAAACCAAACCACTAAGGCATCTCAGCTGACGTCACCAAGATAGTGACATCTAACAACCTAACAACCTATAAACACTGTTCTATACAAACTACTGATGTTAAATAACTGTTTATAAGTACAATACAAAACAAGAGATAACTACTGCTTCACGTTCCACTGTTGTAGCCTGAGCACTGATGTTGAGCATCAGTGCTTTCTTCAAAGGTGATCAGTCCTTGAATGGGCAGTGCTTGTGTCTTTAGCAGTACTTAAGAAACAACAGTAGATAGAGCAACAGTGTTTGTCTTCAGCAGTCTTTAGAGATTCATCAGTGTTTGGTCCATCAGTTGTTATAGTGAGCAGTACTTAAGATCCATCAGCTGTTAGATTACCACTGTCAAGAGGAAAGCCAAGTGTAAACAGCTGCTTATTCTGAATCCACTGCTCTGATCCAGTTTTGGCTTTCATTATCTGTTCCTTTAGTAGGGTTCAATCCCAACAATCTCCCCCTGGAACAGATAATGCCAAAACTCTCCATTATTGTAGATCTTTATTGCCTCATCAGTAGTTCCCTTATTTGCCCTTTGAGTTGTAATTCAAAGGTTAAGGAATCTGTATCATCATCATCCCTGCTAAGTGGAAGATCAAGGAGATCCTGCAAATCTTCAAGACTCAGGCCCAGAGCTTGTTCCCTTCTTAGTTTCTTCACTTCGCCACTAGACTTGAACACTGTCAGTACGTGGGTCTGTTTATCAATTTTCCACTTTAGTACTTTTGATCCTGGTGGGTTTCTTGGGAGATTTTTATTTGATGAGGTGTTTGGAGATGCTGGCCTATTCATGAACGGGTGAGCAGTACTTGCAGATTGTTCCAGTTCAGATTCTTCTTTCATCATTAACATAATGCCCTTTTTTACAATGGCATTTCCAGCAATTAGATCTTGAACTGTTTCAGCACCCAACTGGTTTTGACTCCTTCTTTTGTAGATGGCAGCACCAGTAGGAGCAGTGGTTCTTTTGGCTTGCAACTTTGGTGGTCGTTTTGAGACCTCTGCTTTGGAGTAGTCAGGTTTTTGTGGAGCTGTTGGATCTTTCTTCCTAAGTTCCTCCAACCTTTTATAGGTGGCCCTGACCCTCGCTTCTCCCCACTTTGACACAGAATTCTTTGACCCATAATCAGCTGTTACCAGCTCCTCTTTCATTCTTTTCAACTCTAAGGCCTTGTCTGCTTCAACTTGTTTGAATTTTTCAGGAGGACACTGCTTGACCTTATTCTTTATCATTTCATGAATCCTGGATACTTCTTTTTCAAGCTCAGGAATGGTCCAGTTTTTGTACATATGTTTCTCCCCCTTGTATTTCTTGTAGGTCATGATATTTTCAATGTAGTCTTTTCTTAGGGACTCATCTGCCCTTTCAGAGATTTGCTGACATACATTTTTGGCAAACTGCTCCATAGATCTGACCTGTATGAGTAGAAACTGATAGTTTTGTTGGAATTCTCTATCAGATTTCCCGTGTTTATTTTTGATTGAGATATCCTCTGCCTGCTTGGCCTTGATTTTCAAATATTCTTCAATATTATTTGGCCTGGGATATCCTTCAATTGATGGCAAACTAGTTTTGGCAGGGTCATCCTCATAATAGAAAGATTTGATCTCTTCCCTAACTGCTATGAGTTCCAAAGGAAATAAAACACCTGCAGGAGGTAATGGCTTTTGGATTTGAGCTGAAGAGAGAGGAATGGGTTTTGGAATTGTGACAAGTGCTTGGGATTTTGAAGCTGTTGGTGGTGGTGATGGAGAATCATCATCTGATATGATAATCCTTCTCCTTTTTATTTTAGGAGAGGCAGATGATGTTTTGGGTGGAACAGTGGAGGTGATTTGAGTGGCAGTGGTTTGTGACTGACTAACAGTTGTTGAAACAACTGGTGTTTCAACCACTGTTGCCATTACAACAGATGTTTTAACATCTGCTGTCTTCTACTTTATGGTAGGAAATGATGGTGGAGATGTTGTTTTTGATGGTGATAGGGCAGTGGTAGTGGTGTGTGTTGAAGTGGTGTGTGTTGTAGTGAGAGCAGTTGTTGTAACAACTGAAGTACCAGCAGATGTTGGTACAACAGAAGTTGCAACAGCTGTTTGGGTGGAGGTTTGATGTTGGTGGCTTTTGGACAGTGGTTTTGAAGTATGCTTTGGAAGACTGGATGGTGCGGACTTGGGTTTCCTTACTTTTCTAGTAAGATTTCTTTTTGGAACAGGATTTTGATCATCCTTTTCACCAGAACAACCCTGCTCATTCAGCTCCATGAAAGCTCTCTTCTCCTCATTCCACCTTGATAAATCCTTTGCCGCTCTATCCCTTTTTACACTTATGACACCATCATCAAGGGCATTCTGGGTAACATCAACCTTTTTGCTACCATCTGGCAAAGGAATGTTTCTGAGCATTGCATCCTTTTCTGGATCAAGATATACCCCATTATCAATCCCTTTCTTTATCCACTCCTTAATTTTCTCCCCCTTTTTGGCATTATCTGAGGGGATTTCATCAATATAAAGAACTGTTGGAGGAGCAGTGCTAGTGGTTGCCAACAGATGTGTTTTTAGAGCCTTGATGTCTGCTTGTGCTTTGAAACTAGACTCCATTGCTTCTCTGAGCTCTTGAACATGTTTTTCATGCTGCTGCTCAGCCATCTGTTGTTGTTGGTGGAAAAATGGTTGAAAAAGATTCCAGAGCTCATTTGTAACATCTGCTGGTGGTGGAGCAGGTGCTTGAGGTGGAACAGCAGTGGATGGTACCATTTGAACTGTTAACAACTGTTGCAGCATGTCTTTGATTTCTACAACAGATGTATCCAGCTTTTCAACTCTTGTCGTCAATTCCTAGTACTTTAAACCATCACCCAATTTAATGGGATCATCTGATTTCCCACTAGCAGTGGTTTTATCAGATGTTGAGGTAGGGAGTGTACTCCAAATATCAACAACTGATGCCCCTTTTTCTAGGTACTGGGGTCTTCTTCCTTCAACACTTGATAATCTTTTAATGGCACCAGTGGCTAATACAAACTCACTAGCAGATAACAGAGGTGTTATGGAAGGAATTGCCTCCAAGGAAGTCTTATTGATGTAACCACTGTCCAAGTGTAGACCTGTAGGTTCAACACTTGTAGTGGCTGCTTCATTTGGATTACCACCAAGAGTTACTTGTAACTCAAAGGGTGTAACCTCCTCAGGTTGTGTTGGTTGTCACACCCCCAAAATCCACACGCGGAGTATCACCGCTTGGGAGCGTGACTGACCAGGATCAAGCCACCAATTATATCAAACATAGTATATAACAATAACCCTAGACATAATTGATGTTCAAAACCAAACATTGTATATGTAGCGGAAGCGTTTAAGTAAAAACCCAATCATAAGTGTTAACGTATGAAATATCATAAGTGTTTAGTAAGCATTCAAGAATACTTGTCCACAACGACCCGCTCCTCCTTGTGCAAGCTCCATAAAGTACCTAAGGTCCTGCAAGGCATGCGGCAATAATCAACAAACTAGTTGAGCGAGTTCACAGAAAGCAAGTGCGTAATAGTAAGTTCACGAGTATCAAGTGGCTCTACTGGGCCAGTATAGGTTTCTATTGGTGGGGGCTTCCCATGTTATCAATCCACTAGACTATGCGTAACCATAAGTGTTCTTCACAACCGAGAACAGTAATACGTACAAGTTTACGCAGGATTTACGTAAGTATCCTTCACAACCGAGGATAGGGTACGCGGGGGTTTACGTAGGTTTTACGTAAGTGCCGGACACAACCGAGGCAGTAGTGAGTATCCGTTCACGCAGGTTTTACGTGAGTATCCTTCACAACCGAGGATAGCGAGTAGCATAAGTGTACGTAGGTTTTACGTACGTGTCCTGCACAACCGAGGACGATGGTATGGTAGTCTAGTAATGGTATCCGAATGAATCTATTCAACCTTAATAATACACCCCAATTCCCAACCCGGGAATCCCATGCCTTGGCTGTGTGAACTCACCTTGGTTTGCTCGGCAGATACACAAAGAGTACAGATAAGCTAGTAAGTGGTCAACCACGTCCTATCATGGTTATAATACAAGTCAGGTCTTGACTTAGATAATACACGTTTGTTTCACATAGTCTAGCACGTTACTAATCACGTATAAATCATGGCAACATTTGACAGTTAAGCAATACATACAACTTGTACGGTTTTTAAACAAGTAAGCCCAATACTAACCGGCCCAACTTGTTGTGCGAATTCCCATAAAGCCCGGTCCAAATAAGTATAGCAGTCCAATTAGCAGATATGTGAACAAGTCCAATTACTTGGCCCAATCAATTGGGCCCGTGACAATGTGAGTCCAAAACAGTGTGTGCGAAGTGGCGGGTTTCGAGTCGCAACTAACGATCTCGAGTCGCAACAGGGGGTTACGAGTCGCAACCGCTGGTCTCGGCCCGTCATGGTCCGGTTACGAGTCGCAACCTGACTCGCAACCGTGGTCGCGGCTCGTGCTGCTGTGTGGTGTGAGGTTTCGAGTCGCAACGATCACCGGTCTCGACTCGCAACCGTGTGGTTAGTCAATGCAACAAACTTCCTGATTTCATGCAGAATTCTTTCAATCCGTTTCAAGGTTTCCAAACATAACCAAATCAATTAACAATTAACAGTTTCACAATCCTGTTTCTAATCGATCAAACTAACATAATTAAGCAATTCATAGGAACCCTAATATGAATAACAAGAACATTCAAACTACCCGATTTACATGAACAACAACAACAGTCAAACATCATATCCGATTAGGCTAGAATATTATCAAATGACTACGATCTAAAACACATATCATGGCAGTCGATTAACACTAGTAAATAGCCGATTACTAGATCATGCATTCAAGAATCATATAAACATTATATAGTTCATATTTACATCAAACCAATTACCCTAATCGTTCTAGTTTAAGCATGAGATTATGTGATCATCAATAAGCAAAACAATACAAGCACTAACCGATTGAATTGAGACAAAGGAAAAGTGAGCCGAAGATGGTGGTTGTTCGCCGTCGGGTTCTAAGCAAGCCGAGAGAGAGAAAGGAAATCTAGGGTTCTTGTGTGTTGTGTGTTTTGTGACCAACTAACCATGAAATCAAAACCCTATACTTGGTTTTGTGTTTGCGAGTGGGGAGTGGGCCGAGCCCAACTCGGCTGCCCAATGGTATCCGATTTCAAGAAGTGGCCCGAATGGGCCTTATGTGACCGGTTAAGCCTTGTGCGATCGGTTATGGTGTGTGATTTAGGCTCGTGCAACACATAACATACATACACACATAATGCACATAAACATAACATATCAAGTATTCATTCAATTAATAACGTTCTCGTAAACACGTATCGTTACACAAGGTAAGTCTAAGGTTCGAGTTGTCACATTATCCCCAACTAATTGGAAATTTCGTCCCGAAATTTGGTTTGCACTCACTGAGGAAGCTAGGTAAGTTCAATCGTTCACTGGTTTTTCCTGGGGTGTCACATCCTCCCCCCGTTGATCTGGAATTTCGTCCCGAAATTCCGAAGTAGTAGCTTCAGCCTCAGTAGTGGTTGTATTGGTTTCGAATAACTGGGGGTACTTTTCTGTCATCCTGTCTTCGCGTTCCCAGGTGTACTCTGGGCCGCGTTTGGAGTTCCAACGTACTCGAACAAGAGGGATTCTCTTGTTTTTGAGGACCTTCACATCCCGGTCCGTGATTTCGACTGGTTCCTCGACGAACTGCAACCGCTCGTCGATAGTGAGTTCTTTGAAAGGAATGATAAGGGTCTCATCTGATAGGCACTTCTTCAGATTCGACATGTGAAAGACATTGTGAACTGCACCGAGTTCAGCTGGTAGGTTCAACTTGTAGGCTACTTTGCCAATCTTTTCTATGATTTCAAATGGTCCGACGTACCGCGGATTTAGTTTGCCCTGTTTGCCAAAACGAACCACACCCTTCCAGGGTGAGACTTTTAATAAAACCCGGTCCCCGACCTGAAATTCCAAAGGCTTTCTACGCTTGTCCGCGTAGGCTTTCTGACGGTCGCGTGCTGCCGCCATGCGTTGTCGTATTTATGCAATCTTTTCTGTGGCGTCCACTACAATTTCTGGACCCGTAATCTGACTATCCCCCACCTCTGCCCAACAGAGAGGTGACCGGCATTTACGCCCGTACAATGCCTCGAATGGAGCGGCTTGTATGCTGGTGTGATAACTGTTATTATACGAGAACTCCACCAAAGGGAGGTGTTTTTCCCAGCCGTTGCCGAAGTCTATAACGCATGCCCTAAGCATGTCTTCAAGTGTTTGAATCGTTCGCTCAGACTGCCCATCCGTCTGAGGGTGATATGTTGTGCTCATGTCTAATCGTGAGCCGAAAGATTTATGCATCGCTTGCCATAGCTCTGACGTGAATCGTGCATCCCGATCCGAAATGATGGAAGTGGGCACCCCGTGCCTCGAAACAACTTCCTTAAGGTAGATGTCTGCGAGAGTGGAGAACTTATCCGTTTCCTTTATATGTAGGAAGTGTGCAGACTTGGTGAGTTGATCCACGATCACCCATATGGTATCATTCCCACGCTGGGATCTAGGTAGGCCTGTAACGAAATCCATGGAAATTTCTTCCCGTTTCCATTGCGGTATCTTAGGCTGCTGAAGTAGGCCAGCTGGTTTCTGGTATTCAACCTTGACTCTCGCACAGGTCAAGCACTTGCCGACGTAAGTAGCAATGTGGGCCTTCATGCTAGGCCACCAGTAAGTAGTTCTGATGTCGTGGTACATTTTATCCGACCCTGGATGTACCGAGTAACGAGACTTGTGAGCTTCATCCATCACAAGTTCGCGTAGACTGCCATAAAGTGGGACCCAAATACGCCCCGTTACATAGTAGGCGCCGTCTTCCTTTAGTTCCATTAGTTGTCGTGAGCCGCGTAAGGCTTCAGCCTTGACGTTTTCGGGTTTCAGTGCTTCTATCTGAGCAGCTCGTATCTGTGCAGGAAGACTAGACTGAATCGTAAGCTGTAGCGCTCGCACGTGCTTAGGTAGTGTGTCTTTTCGACTGAGGGCATCAGCCACAACATTGGCTTTGCCTGGATGGTACTTGATGGCGCATTCGTAATCGTTCAGTAGTTCAACCCATCGTCGTTGACGCATGTTCAAATCCTTCTGCTTAAGAATATGCTCGAGACTCCTGTGATCGGTGTAAATCGTGCACCTGGTACCGTACAGGTAGTGTCGCCATATCTTAAGCGCGAAAACCACAGCTCCCAGCTCTAAATCGTGCGTCGTGTAGTTCCGTTCATGAATCTTTAGTTGACGAGAGGCGTAGGCAATAACTTTATCCCGCTGCATCAATACACAACCCAGACCCTGTATTGATGCGTCACAATATACCACGAAGTCATCCGTGCCCTCTGGCAATGAGAGAATAGGTGCGCTGCAAAGCCTATCCTTTAGATACTGAAAAGCAGTTTCCTGCGTGTTGCCCCAACGGTAGGTGACACCCTTCTGTGTCAGTAGTGTAAGTGGTTGCACGATCTTGGAGAAGTCTTTGATAAACCGTCTGTAGTAACCTGCCAAACCCAAGAATTGGCGTATTTCTGTCGGTGTACGCAGTGCAGGCCAGTTTCTGATCGAATCTACCTTGGATGGATCGACATGGATCCCATCCTTGTTCACTACGTGGCCTAGAAAGTGGACTTCACGAAGCCAGAAGTCGCATTTCGAAAACTTAGCGTACAGCTGTTCCTTCCGTAGGAGTTCCAAAATAAGACGTAAGTGCTGCTCGTGTTCCCCCTGACTCTTGGAGTAAATCAGAATGTCGTCGATGAAAACAATGACGAACTTGTCGAGATAGGGTTTGCACACCCTGTTCATAAGATCCATAAATACTGCAGGCGCGTTCGTTAACCCGAACGGCATGACAAGAAACTCGTAGTGGCCGTAGCGAGTTCTGAATGCAGTTTTGGAGACGTCCTCATCCCGGACTCTCAGCTGATGGTACCCCGACCTCAAATCTATCTTGGAATAGTAGCACGACCCTTGCAACTGGTCGAATAAGTCGTCGATGCGCGGAAGAGGATAACGGTTCTTCACCGTTACCTTGTTGAGTTCACGGTAGTCGATACACATCCTGAACGTACCGTCTTTCTTTTTCACGAAAAGTACTGGAGCTCCCCATGGCGAAGAGCTTGGACGAATGAAGCCCTTTTCCAAGAGCTCTTGCAGCTGTTTTGACAATTCTTCCAATTCTGATGGAGCTAGACGGTATGGTGCGCGAGCTATGGGTGCTACTCCTGGAGCGAGCTCGATTTGAAATTCGACCTGACGATGAGGCGGTAAGCCAGGTAAGTCTTCAGGAAACACCTGAGGGTAATCGCGTACAATTGGAATATCCTCCAATTTCTTTTCTTTTGCTGATGCGTCTGTAACGAGTGCCAAGATTGCGGTGTGACCCTTCCGCAGGCACTTCTGAGCCTTCAAGAAAGAGATGATGCCAACCACAGCACCACTCTTGTCGCCTTGGACTTCGAGAGGTTCTTGACTAGAACGTGGAATACGAATGATCTTCTCACTGCATAAGATTTCTGCCTGTTGTTGGGATAACCAATCCATCCCAATCACGACGTCGAAACTACCCAAAACTATGGGAATGAGATCGATAGTGAAAGCTTGACCAGCTAGGATAAGATTACAACCCTGAACTACGTGCGTGGCTTCTAGACTTTTACCGTTAGCTAACTCTACTACATGTTTGGTGGGTAAAAGTGTTGGTGCACGTTTTAGCAGTTGACACATTTTCACAGACATATAGCTTGTATCTGCACCCGAATCAAACAAAACAGTAACGTAAATATTGTCGAGGAGAAACTTACCCATAACTACGTTGGGATCGTTTACTGCATCGCCTCGACCTAGTACGAATGCACGTCCCCTTGCCTCGTTGTCGTTGTTGTTTCCCCCGTTGTTGTTGCCATTGCCCTGATTGTTGTTATTGTTGTTGTTATTGTTCTGGTTCCTGTTTAACTGAGGGCAGTGCCTTTTGAAGTGACCTTCTGCCCCACACTGAAAGCATACTTTGCTGCCCTGTTGCTGATTCTGCTGTGCTTGTGGCTGCTGCTGGTTCTGGTTCGCAGGACGAGGGCTTCTACAATCCTTAGCCTCATGACCCATCTTGAGGCATCTTTGACAGCGACCCTTGTTACACTGGCCACCGTGATGTCTACCGCAGTTGTTGCACTTTGGGAGGTTCCCTCGATATCCGCCCTGCCTGTGATTACCCGAAGAATGCTGACTGGGACTCTGATAACTGTCAGTCTTCCGCTGCTGGGCCTGAGACTGAACTGTAGCTGATCCCTTGCTGGAATCCCCATCCCATTTTCTCTTACTGTCACTGGGAGTAGCAGGAGTAACTGAAGTAGTAACGGTAGCAGTAGCGCTGATACGTTTAGGCAGTTTGTTCTGATCCACTGCCTGGTCTGTGATGCGGTGAGCGAGGCGTTGAATCTCCTGGATGTTATCAAGATTAGCCGAAGTAACATGGCTCTGGATCTCTGGCGCCAACCCCTTGAGATACATCTCGATGCGCTTGTATGGAGGGTCTACCATAGTTGGGCACAGCACGGCTAGCTCATTAGACCGTTTAGTATACGCTTCAATCTCTGACCCAACCATTTTCAGGTTATACAGCTCGTCTTCCAGCTTGTGAATATCTTCACGAGTACAATATTCCCTCTTGATAAGTTCCTTAAAATCGTTCCAGGGTGTGGCATTAGCAGCTGCCAACCCTAAGATCTGAACTTGGGCGTTCCACCAAGTTAATGCTATCCCTTCCAAGGTGCCAGTTGCATACTTGACCTTGCAAGCCTCAGGGCACTCGCACATTTCGAATACTGACTCTAGCTTCTCAAACCAGTGGAGGAGTCCAACTGCTCCTTCAGTGCCACTAAAGGTACTTGGACGGCAGTCCATGAAGTTCTTAAAAGTGCAGACAGGTTGCTGCACGTGTTGACCTATTGTGTACGAATAGGACGAGATTAAATACAAGAGTTAATGCAGGATCTAAGGATCCTAGTATGAATCTATACTGCAGGGTATACTACCTGCTTGAGCAGCTGCAAGTGCCGCAGCAACTTGAGCTTGAACGAGTGCCTCTAGCTGAGCTTGTGTCATGTTAATTCGTCCAGACATGATCTTCATAGTAAAAGTAACGTAAGTGAGAGTGGTTCGCGAGTAGGGCGATGACAGAAAAGCGTAAGCACATAAGTATTCTCATGTAATAGGATCATGTGTATCTAAGAGTAATGCGAGCAAAGTTCTAGGCAGTTCTAGCATACATGCAATAAACATAAACCTTATTACCTAGGATGTCGAGTCTTGCACGTGGAGCGAAGCGTCGTTGTGGATCGTTGAGAGCACTGTTCTGGTTATAGTCTGGTTTTAATAAAAACGTTTTCCCATATTAAAACCTAGTTCTCTATAACCAATGGCTCTGATACCAATCTGTCACACCCCCAAAATCCACACGCGGAGTATCACCGCTTGGGAGCGTGACTGACCAGGATCAAGCCACCAATTATATCAAACATAGTATATAACAATAACCCTAGACATAATTGATGTTCAAAACCAAACATTGTATATGTAGCGGAAGCATTTAAGTAAAAACCCAATCATAAGTGTTAACGTATGAAATATCATAAGTGTTTAGTAAGCATTCAAGAATACTTGTCCACAACGACCCGCTCCTCCTTGTGCAAGCTCCATAAAGTACCTAAGGTCCTGCAAGGCATGCGGCAAATAATCAACAAACTAGTTGAGCGAGTTCACAGAAAGCAAGTGCGTAATAGTAAGTTCACGAGTATCAAGTGGCTCTATTGGGCCAGTATAGGTTTCTATTGGTGGGGGCTTCCCATGTTATCAATCCACTAGACTATGCGTAACCATAAGTGTTCTTCACAACCGAGAACAGTAATACGTACAAGTTTACGCAGGATTTACGTAAGTATCCTTCACAACCGAGGATAGGGTACGCGGGGGTTTACGTAGGTTTTACGTAAGTGCCGGACACAACCGAGGCAGTAGTGAGTATCCGTTCACGCAGGTTTTACGTGAGTATCCTTCACAACCGAGGATAGCGAGTAGCATAAGTGTACGTAGGTTTTACGTACGTGTCCTGCACAACCGAGGACGATGGTATGGTAGTCTAGTAATGGTATCCGAATGAATCTATTCAACCTTAATAATACACCCCAATTCCCAACCCGGGAATCCCATGCCTTGGCTGTGTGAACTCACCTTGGTTTGCTCGGCAGATACACAAAGAGTACAGATAAGCTAGTAAGTGGTCAACCACGTCCTATCATGGTTATAATACAAGTCAGGTCTTGACTTAGATAATACACGTTTGTTTCACATAGTCTAGCACGTTACTAATCACGTATAAATCATGGCAACATTTGACAGTTAAGCAATACATACAACTTGTACGGTTTTTAAACAAGTAAGCCCAATACTAACCGGCCCAACCTGTTGTGCGAATTCCCATAAAGCCCGGTCCAAATAAGTATAGCAGTCCAATTAGCAGATATGTGAACAAGTCCAATTACTTGGCCCAATCAATTGGGCCCGTGACAATGTGAGTCCAAAACAGTGTGTGCGAAGTGGCGGGTTTCGAGTCGCAACTAACGATCTCGAGTCGCAACAGGGGGTTACGAGTCGCAACCGCTGGTCTCGGCCCGTCATGGTCCGGTTACGAGTCGCAACCTGACTCGCAACCGTGGTCGCGGCTCGTGCTGCTGTGTGGTGTGAGGTTTCGAGTCGCAACGATCACCGGTCTCGACTCGCAACCGTGTGGTTAGTCAATGCAACAAACTTCCTGATTTCATGCAGAATTCTTTCAATCCGTTTCAAGGTTTCCAAACATAACCAAATCAATTAACAATTAACAGTTTCACAATCCTGTTTCTAATCGATCAAACTAACATAATTAAGTAATTCATAGGAACCCTAATATGAATAACAAGAACATTCAAACTACCCGATTTACATGAATAACAACAACAGTCAAACATCATATCCGATTAGGCTAGAATATTATCAAATGACTACGATCTAAAACACATATCATGGCAGTCGATTAACACTAGTAAATAGCCGATTACTAGATCATGCATTCAAGAATCATATAAACATTATATAGTTCATATTTACATCAAACCAATTACCCTAATCGTTCTAGTTTAAGCATGAGATTATGTGATCATCAATCAGCAAAACAATACAAGCACTAACCGATTGAATTGAGACAAAGGAAAAGTGAGCCGAAGATGGTGGTTGTTCGCCGTCGGGTTCTAAGCAAGCCGAGAGAGAGAAAGGAAATCTAGGGTTCTTGTGTGTTGTGTGTTTTGTGACCAACTAACCATGAAATCAAAACCCTATACTTGGTTTTGTGTTTGCGAGTGGGGAGTGGGCCGAGCCCAACTCGGCTGCCCAATGGTATCCGATTTCAAGAAGTGGCCCGAATGGGCCTTGTGTGACCGGTTAAGCCTTGTGCGATCGGTTATGGTGTGTGATTTAGGCTCGTGCAACACATAACATACATACACACATAATGCACATAAACATAACATATCAAGTATTCATTCAATTAATAACGTTCTCGTAAACACGTATCGTTACACAAGGTAAGTCTAAGGTTCGAGTTGTCACATTGGTGGGTTAGCAAAGATTGATACATCAAGCCCAGTCTCTTGTTGAGGTATATTCTCATGAACAGGTGAGTGAGAAGGACTGGTTTGTGCTAGGTTCAAATCAATTGCATCCAACAGTAGTTTGGTGTTTGGAGGAATTGGGGATGTGAAGGTAGGTTTAGAAAGCGAAATTGCCCCGGGTATTGGGCTGTGGATGTGGTGACCCTTGTTGTACAACCTGTTCTTTTTGTGAAGAGACAGGAGCAGTTTCGGCTAGGGTTTGAGATATTTTTACCAACTGCTGTGATGAAGTAGCAGCAGTGGTTTGTTGTGACTTTTGTGCTGTCACAGGCAGTTGCTCTGGTATCTCATCCTCCAGAGTTGCCTTTTTGGTGGGTTTGGGGGGTTTTTGATTTTTCTTTTTCTGTGGCTTTTTGGTGATTTTAGGTGTGGGTTTCAAGGTAGTTGGTTGGCTACCTTGATCACCTTGAGAAGTGGGCTCAGCAGCAGATACCTGAGGAGCAGTGTTTGCTGCTAAAGTCTACTCAGACACCTCTCCTTGTGTTTTGCAAGGTGTTGACATTCTTGTAAATGTTTCAGCAGTTAAGCTGTTTATCTGAAAAGAGTCACCTTGGTTTATTACCGCAATATCATCTTTACTGAATATTTTCTCAAAATAATAACTCAAAAATCTTGGAAACAGTAAAAATGATTTTGTTTCAACATTTTTAACCAAATCATTGAAGATTACCTGGGAATAATTGAAATTTTCTTCTTGAAGTATAGCATAACCCAGGTTTTGAATCTTCATTAGTATTTCATTCAAAGAAGTGGTTTTATTTGAAACACACATGAGGAAGGTATGGAATAAAAATCGTGTTGCAGAAGGGAAGAAACCTTTTTGTAAGGTATCCCTCTTCATCATTGTGTCTACATACCCTCGTTCAATGAAGTCAATTTTTAACTTGTTTTTAGGGAAAGAAAGTTTACCTTCATGATCATCGAGCTGAAAGACTTTTGATATGGATTGCGGTATGATTCGGACTGCTTTCTTCTGCAGAGTAGAGTTAATGGCTATGACATCTTCTCCTTGTGTTTCAAGGGTACAATTTTTCCAAAACTCTCTCTGAGTTTGCAGGTAAATGGGTGCATCAACGGTTAACAAAGTTTTGTACTTTGATGCATTGAGTATATCGAGGATGGAATCAAATGTGTCGATGTTGCCGGGTTTTGTGAGAAGACCCAGAAGATTATGAGATGGTTTGTGTGGGATTTCTGTGGAGGTAGCCTTTTGAGAGGCCCCTTTAGACGATTTTGCGGATGATTTCGATTTTGTCATTTTGAAGATGAGGATCGAAAATGAGATTGTGAAGAAATTTGATGAAATGTGATGGAAACTGCTTTGAGAAGAGAACTTTTAAGAATTCAATTCGATAGTGAACCCTGTTTGGGTTTTGAAAAGGGGGTTTTATGGAGGAATAGTGAAATGCTGACGTGGCAGCGGTTACAAAAGGTCTGACCACTATATACTGTCCGCATGCCATCCCCTGGTGAAGTGAAGGACAGTACTTTTGAACAGTACTTTTTGTGAAAACAACTGGTGAAGACAGTAGTTGTAACGGGAATGGAGAACAGTGGATGCTTTTAACTATTAGTGGATAGCACAGCAGTGGATACAACACTGATTTTGAACATCAGTGCTTATCAGATGACAATGAGAACAGGGGATAACTTTCAGCAGTGGACAGACATTAGAGAGCAGATGTTTGAGGCACAATCATTAGTTTTAAGGAAAAACAGTGGTAGACAACAAAATGAAGACCATTAGGATAACAACTGTTGGTGCAGCAGTGTTTCAACTTTTGACAAATAACTTTAGCATCTGCTTCTTCAGATGTGGGGATTGATTTTGTCTTGTGTGAGCTCAATATCATGTCCAACATCTGTTATTCTGCAGAAATGCTATACTCAACAATTTACATTTTGGATGCAAATTATCAAGATTAATTTGTCAGCAGTTTTTTCTAGGAGATTATGTTCAGGGTTTACCAACTGTTCATTATTCCAGACAGTGGTTCAGTATCCCGGATAATGAAAGCCTTTTTACTAAGGCCACTCATTTTATGTCTAATTATTTGAATTAGAACATGAGTATCTTTAGTAGTTTAATAATCTATTTGCAATCAATTTTTTTTGATCTGTGATAAACAGACTTGAGTTTGATATGACCTTGACATATGTACCATTTCCTTTTGATCAATTTTTAGGGATAATAACTTCACATAAAAATAAGGAAATTACATCCTGACCGGTGAGAAAACTTTTACTATAAAAAATGAGTAAAAGTACAAAATATATTATTCGGAAAAAAAATGAAATAATATATCCGGTTTTATTTAAGAAAAACACCTTAAAAAATAGTTAAAGGATGTTTTGAAATTAACATCAAAAGGATTTGGTAACTTCCAAAAAGGCTTATGATCACATCATTATGACCACTGATTAGGATCATTTTCTTGTTAATTGATTGCAAATTCTTCTTTTAAAGTCAATCACTCGAGATACCATTGTTACCTGAACTTCTCCTGAATTAATGAATGCACACAGTTGCATAATGACCATTGTTTTCCCAACCTTTGACTCATAGGTGTTTTATGTTTATACTCTTTACTTCAAAAGTTTTTAGATAAACACACTTTTGAGTTTGTTCATTTTCTTCTTCCATTTTTACCCTTCCCATTCATAAGTACAGAAAATACTTACTAGGAGATTTTGTTGAGGAAATACTTAATCCAGAATCATTTTGCAGTAATGTTTTGAGAGATCTAAACATGCTTTATTACTAAATCTCACATTACTTATGATTTGGACTGTTTTTGACCCCTGATTTTCTTAATGTGTTTTGACAGGGTTGATTTAGTCTTTTTGAGGATTCTCAACCTGCCTTCTAACACATAAGACTTCATGACTAAAGTTTTATTTTCCTCTTTCTGAGTTAGCAAAACACTAATGTTTATATGAACATAGGTTTTGTTAATTTGAGGTTCACACTTTAGCATAAAACATGATAAAATCATCACAAATTCCATAACAACAGTTGGAATCAATTTTGAATGAAGATAGTCATACCATAGTTACCAGACATGTTTCCAGATCTGGAAACTATGAGTGATTCGTGCATGACATTACTTGTTGTTTGAAATTTGTGAATCTTATGACATCTTGGTTGTTTTACAGAGTATCAGTTTTATCATTTTGAGCATGATTTCTCGTTGCTCTGTTTTTCAACTAAATACAATCAACCTTAGTATCAATGAATTTTGAGCTGAACTGTTATGTCAAATTGATTGTTAGATCGAATTTGACTGTCTGGGCTCTGATACCAATTGTTAGGATCTGAGGCTGTCATGATTGTGCTTGTTTATATGAATTTGACGAATCAATGAATATAAAATAAGATCAAGTGCAGCGGAAATGAAAAACAAACTTTGTAAACACAATCAAGAGAGAAAATAGTTTAGTAAACAAATGCTTCTCATTAAGTTGAATGATTCAATTACAAAGCAAATGAATACAAGCATGCTTACAGAACTAAGCTCCCCCTCAGCCTGATACTCCAAGGTTGGTTGCACAAAATGAAAGGATTGGACTGGAGAAGAAAAATCCATTCAGTCAATCAAATGTAACAGTACAAGGTACTGCTCCATTTATAGGCAAACCAAACCACTGAGGCATCTCAGCTGACGTCACCATGATAGTGACATCTAACAACCTAACAACCTATAAACACTGTTCTATACAAACTACTGATGTTAAACAACTGTTTATAAGTACAATACAAAACAAGAGATAACTACTGCTTCACGTTCCGTTGTTGTAGCCTGAGCACTGATGTTGAGCATCAGTGCTTTCTTCAAAGGTGATCAGTCCTTGAATGGGCAGTGCTTGTGTCTTCAGCAATACTTAAGAAACAACAGTAGATAGAGCAACAATGTTTGTCTTCAGCAGTCTTTAGAGATTCATCAGTGTTTGGTCCATCAGTTGTTATAGTGAGCAGTACTTAAGATCCACCAGCTATTAAATTACCACTGTCAAGGGGAAAGCCAAGTGTAAACAGCTGCTTATTCTGAATCCACTGCTCTGATCCAGTTTTGGCTTTCATTATCTGTTCCTTTTGTAGGGTTCAATCCCAACAATCCCAAACGAGGTGACAATCCAATCGAATGGTCACCCGATTGGATGCCCATCCGAACGGATTGTCACCCGATCGACCGGCCACCCGATTGGATTGCCACCCGATCGGATTACCGTCCGATCCATTGACACTCCACACCATTTTACGTGTCGCTTACCGTTTATGCTATCGTTCTGATCATGCTAATCTCACTCTAGCACTCCCTTCAATCCATTATCGCTGTGAGTATACTCGAACCCTTTTTGCTTTCGCACTTTGGGTGTTACATACGTTACTTATTCTAAATCACATCGAACACACTATGCAATACTTTAACGCTAACCGTTAGTGCATGTTATACGTGACTAAATGAATGCTTGTTTGTTTTGTGTTGGGATTGAACCCTACCAGAGGAACAGATAATGAAAGCCAAAACTGGATCACTACAGTGGATTAGTCATAAGTAGCTGTTTACATTAAGCTTTCCCCTTGACAGTGACTCCAACATCTGATATGCTCCAAGTACCACCCTTATCAACAACTGCTGATCCTGTAAACTACTGTTAAACCAAAGCACTGATGAAGTTTAAAGGCTGAAGCTCAATCTACTGACGGAATCCAAGCACTGCTGAAGAATTAAAGCACTGCCCATTCAAGGTCTGATCATCCTTTGAAGAAAGCACTGATGCTCAAACAACAGTGGTTGACTACATCAGTGGAATGAAGAATCAGTGTTTATATATCACTGTTTAGAAAGTAATCAGTGTCTGTATGTTCAGTTGTTATAGAACAGTAGATAGAGTTTGTTAGTTTGTTAGATGTCACTTTCATGGTGACGTCAGCTGAGATGCCTCAGTGGTTTGGTTTGTCTATAAATGGAGCAGTACACTGTACTGTTATATTTGATTGACTGAGTGAGTTCTTCTCCTCTAGTCCAATCCTTTCATCTTGTGCAATCAACCTTGGAGCATCAGGCTGAGGGGGAGTTTAGTTTTGTAAGCATGCTTTGAAATCTTTTGCTTTGATTTGTAATCCTTCGACTAATGCAAATCATGTGTTTATCAAAACTATTTTTCTTCTTTGATTGTGTTTGCAAAGTTTGTTGTTCATTTCCGCTGCACTTAAACTCTGTTCATTTCTATTGATTTGTTCAAATTATATAAACAAACATAATCATGACAGCCTCCGATCCTAACAATTGGTATCAGAGTCCGGACAATCAAATTCGATCTAATAATCAATTTGACATAACAGTTCAGATCAAAATTCATTGATACTAAGGTTGATTGTATTTAGTTGAAAAACAGAGTAACGAGAAATTGTGTTCAAAGTGATTATTCATATACTCTGTAAAACAACCAAGATGTCATAAGACACACAAACTTCACATAACAAGTGATATCATGCATAAAACACCTATAGTGCTCAGATCTGAAAATATGTCTGATAACTATGGTATAATCATTTCCTTACAAAATTGATTTCAAGTGTTAATATGAAGTTTGTGTTGTTTCCATCGTGTTTAATACTAAGGTATGAACCTCCTGTGAACAAAAACCTAGTTTCATAAAAACATTAGTGTTTTTGTTAACCTAAAAGGAGGGAGATTAAAACTTTAGTTATTACATCTTATGTGTTGAAAAACAGGTTGAGAATCCTGATTAAAAGGATCAAATCAACTCTGTTAAAAACACATCGAGAAAATCAGATGAAAATCAGACTAAATCATATGTGATGTGAGATTTGACATAAGCATAAGCAAAATGTCTAAGTCTCTCCAAACATTGCTGTAAAATAATTCTGGTCTGAGTATTTTTCCAATAAAAACCTCCCAGTAAGTAGTCTAGTACTTATGAATGGGAAGGGTAAAAATGGAAGAAGAAAAATAACAAAAAAAAAAAAAACTCAAAGGTGTGTTTATCTCAAAACTTTTGAAGTCAAAAGAAAAGAGTATAAATATAAAACACTTAAGAGTCCAAAGTTGGGTAAACAATGGTCATCAAGCAATTATGTGCATTCATTGATTTAGGGATGTTCAGATAACATTAGTATCTCCAATGATGAAACTGATTAGAGGACTAGACAAATATTTCAGAATCCTCACATGCCTCCTCTTTTTGCAATCAATTAACAAGGAAATGGTCACACAAAATAGTCATCTCAAATCATTGACCATTTTCCTAAAACTTGAGAATGTTGTGACTATGTGTTTTAAATTGGAAAATATACCAGAATCCTTTTGATGGTATTTTCAGAATAACCTTTAATTATTTTTTGAAAAGGTTTTTCTCAATAAAACAGGATATATTATTCTTTATTTTTTTTTGAATAATATATTTTGTATTTTTACTTGTTTTGATAGTAAAAATATCAATCTCCTGTCAAGATATAGAACCTTTATTTTTGTTGGTAATATTATCCTTACAAACTGATCAAAAGGAAATGGTACTAGTGCCAAGGTCATATCAACCTCAAGTTTGTTTTATCACAAATCAAAAATTGATTGCTAACAGACTTTAAACTACTGAGATATTCATGTTCTAATTCAAATAATTAGACACAAAATGAGTAGCCTTAGTAAAAAGGTTTTCATCATCTGGGATACTAAACCACTGTCAGAAATTTATAAAAATTTCAAAAACATGTGGTGAAACCTTGAATACAAATTCCTGTAAAAACTGCAGAGATATTAAACTTGACTTTTTGCATCTAAAATGTAATTTGTTAAGAATAGCATTCTTGTAGATCAACAGATGCTGGATATGATATTGTGGTTACACAAGACAAAATCATTTCCTTCATCTGAACAAGCAAATGCTCAAAATTTTTGTCAAAAGTTTTTTTTTCTCATTGTTGCACTTATAGTTGATGAGCTAATGGTCTTTCATTTTCTTACCACTGTTTTTCCCTTAACTACTGTTGTGCTCAAACATCTGTTTTCTAAAGTCTGTCCACTGCTGAAAGTCAACCCCTGCTCTCTCATAATCTTGATAAGCACTGATGTTCAAAATCAGTGTTCTATCCACTGATATGCTATCCACTGATAGTAAAAGTCACCCACTGTTTCATTTGTTACCATTGTAACTACTGATGGTTGATCCATTAGTGGCTCTCAAAACAACTGTCCTCCATTATTTAATCTTTCATCAGGGGTTGACACGTGTTCAGTTTTTAGCCATCAGATCGTTGTAACCGCTGCCACATCAGCATTCACTTTTTCCCTAAATAAAACCCTGACCAAAACCCCAAACAGGGTTTCACTGTCGAATTGAATTCCAAAAATTCTCTTCTCAAAGTAGTTTCCCACTCTTCATCATAAATCACTCTTCGATTCTTCTTCATCAAAATGACGAAATCAAAGTCAAAATCAAAATCAAAATCATCTTCATCATCTGTTTCCAAAGACGCCACTCAAATGGCCGCTGAACCCATCGAAATACCATACAAAGCCCCTCACAACTACTTGGGTCTACTCACAAAACCCACTACCACCAACACCTTCGATTCCATCATCGACACCTTATCTGCATCAAATTACAAAACTTTGTTAACAGCAGATGCTCCCATTTACCAACAAACCCAGAGAGAGTTCTGGAAAAATGCTATCCTTGAAAAACAAGATAACATTGTCATAGCCATTAACTCCTCTATACAGGGCAAAGCGATTCAAATTACTCCACAATCAATCTCAGAAGTCTTTAAACTCGATGATCAGAAAGGTAAAACTTCTTTTTTCTAAAACCGAGTTGAAAACTGATTTTCTGGGTAGGGGGTATGCAGAACAACCAAAAAGAGATACCTTACAAAAAGGCTATTTCTCTTCTGCACTTAGGTTTTTATTTCACACTCTTTTGATGTGTGTTTCAAATAAAACAATTGCTTTTAACGAGATACCATTAAAGATTCAATGCCTGGTTATGCTATTTTAAACAATGAAAATTTTAACTATTCACCGGAGATCTTTAATGACTTGGTAAAAAATGTTGATAGCAAATCATTTTTGCTCTTTCCAAGATTTCTAAGCTACTATTTTGAACAAAAAATTGGAAAAGAAAATGAAAATTTGCTCAAACAAGGTACCTATTTTCAAATAAATGGTGTAACACCTGAGACATTCTCTAGAATGTTAACACCTTTAAAAAGAAAAGTAGAGGTGCCTGAGCAGAATTTAGCAGTTACAACTGCTCCTCAGGTATCGGCTGCTGAGCCCACTGCTCCAGGTGATCATAGCAGCACAACTACTGCTTTGAAACCCACATCTGCCATTACCAAAAAGACCAAAAAGAAAACATCCAGAAAGCCCCCCAAACCCAAAACAAAGGCACCTCTGGAAGATGAGATCCCAGAGCCACTGCCAGTGGCAACACAAATGTCACCAATAACCACTGCTGCTACTTCCTCACAGCAAATGGAAGAAAGATCTCCACCATTGCCTCAAACTCCTCCTGCATCCTCACAAAAGGATCAGGTTGTAAACACATGGTCCCCACAATATGAAGCTCTGGATTCAATTGGATCTATCTTCCTCAGTCCTAATCCCAAGGACATGTCTCTTTCAACACCCCTATCCTCACCCCCATATTACCACCATCCATAATACCTTTGTTGCATGCAGTTGATATAACTCAGACACAAACCAGTTCCTCTCAATCACCTATCACTGAGAGTATACTCCCACAAGTGACTGGGTCTGATGCTTATACCTCTGTTATCCCAACAACAACTGAGGAGGTTACACTGCAGGAGTTACAAATAACTCCTGTCGGTAATTCAAGTGGAGCAGCAACTACAAATGTTGGATCAACAGATCCATAGTTGGCCAGTTGTTTCATCAGTAAGACTCCCTTGAAGGCAATTCCTACAATAGCACCTATGATAACCACTAGTGAGTATGTATTACCCTCTGGTATTCTCAATAGGTTATCTAGTGTTGAAGGAAGAAGACCCCAGTACCAAGAACAAGGGGCATCAATGAATGACTTTTGGGACTCTATTCCTAAGTCACACATTGGTACAACCACTGCTGGTGGGGAATCAGATGACCCCATTAACTTGGGTGATGATTTAAAATATCAGGAATTGACGGACAGAGTTGAAACTCTTGAAACATAGTTGCTGAAATAAAGGATATGGTGCAACAGCTGTTAAAAGCTCAAAAAGCACAATCCACTGCTGTTCCAGCTCAAGCACCTGCACAACCTGCACCTCTGCAAATGAGCTATGGAGTATATTCAAACCCATGCTTGAAAAACAAAAACATATGGCTGATCAGTAGCATGCAATACATGTACAAATGCTGACAAACATGGTGGAGTCAAGGTTTAAAGATACTCAGTTAGACATCAAAGCTATCAAGGCTCACATCCAAAGTACCACTGGAAAAGTTCCCCCACTGTCCTTTTCATGAATGAACCCTTTCCAGATAATGCCAAAAAGGGGGAGAAAATCAAGTGGAAGAAAAAGGGAATTGAAGATGGTATCTATATTGAACCTGAAAAAGATAGCCAGACCAAAGCTGCTGTATCAACACACACCACCTCACCACACACCACTCAAACCACTGCCCTACCACCATCATCATCTATGATCACATCACCACTACCAAAACCAAACTCACCACCAAAAACAGTCACCCCATCATCTCCTCCTGCCAAAAAGCAGAAGACAACAGATGTTACAACATCTGTTGTAATGACAAAGTGGTTGAGACACCAGTTGTTTCAACACCTGTTAGTCAGACACTTTCCACCACTCAAACCACTGTCATTTCAACACCTGCTCAAAAGCAGAAGACACCTACTGACACATCAGTAGTTGTAATGACAACAGAAGTTGAAACACTAGTTGTTCCAACAGCTGTTAGTCAACCATCCACCACTGCTCTCAACATTTCTACATCACAACCAAAATTCCCTTTACCCATAAAGCTTTACACAAGAAAAAGGAAAACAACTCAACCAAATGAGGACAAATATGATCCTATTGCTGCAAAATATCCACTGGAACTGGAAGCTGTAAAAATGAGATGAGACAATTCTACACTGAGGATGATCCTTCAAAAAGAAGATTTCCTTCTCTCATAGGCTTCATAGTCCCAGAAAATATGGATGAATATCTCGAGATCAAAGCAAGGCAGGCTAAGATAAGAGCCAAGATTGAATGTGAAGGTCAAAATGACGAAGCCATTTCTGAAAAATTGGAATTCTTGCTCACTAAAGTCAAGCAGAGGGAAGACTATGCACAAGATCTAAGCAAAGAAAAAGCAGATCTACGAAAAGAAATGAGAAAAGAATATCTTGCATACATCATGAAAGAAAAATTCTATCCTGCTGAAGAAAAACAATTTGAAGAATGGCCAATAGTTGCTTTAAAGCATGAGGCAAACAGAATTGAAAGAATTAAAAATCATCCAAGAAAGAAGAAGACAGCTCCAAATTGGAACAAATACAAAAAGCTCATTGCTGACCTCACATCTGAGTACAAAAGGAAGAAGCAGGAGCTGGTGGATGCTAAGGTGGATACTGCTGAAGCCATAGAAAAATGGACAAAGCAGTACACCGATGAGGCTTATGAAAGGCTTAAGAAAAGGAGGATAACAGTCTCAGACACTCCAAACAAGCCAGACTACAAAAAGCTAGAACCGCAGATTAGTGCTCTTAAACCACTGATCACATCAGCAGATAACCCTATCCTTGTGAAAAACCAAGAAAAAGGAAAACTGTTGACCAGTAAAGAAGAAAAAGAAAAGGAAGCTGAGTACTTTACAGAAGCCATCAAGAAAATGGATCTAAAAGAAGATAACTCAGTGAAACTTCAAAACCTTGCCAAAAAGGTATTAACCAAACCTGCATCACCAAACACTTCAGCAGACATGACAACCATTGAGCTAGATCAAAAGAAGATACAAGAGCAGATTGAAAAAGAGACATGTAGCTGCAGCAAATGATGTCATCAAAATGGCCTTCAAACAAATGTCTGCTGAAAGTACACAGCTTTTCACAAATCCAATATCCCCTGACTCATCTGTAAATAAATCTCTCCCAAGAAACCCATTGGGTTCAAAAGTACTAAAGTGGATGTCTGATCAAAAGACCCATGTATTGACCCTGGTCAGATCCAATGGTGAAGTGAAGTACATATCAAGGAAAGAAGCACTAGGTCTTGGTGTTGAAGATTTGCAGGATCTCCTTGAACTTACACTGTGCAGGGATGAGGATGACTCAAGTTCCAAGGACTTTGAAGTAGAATTTAAAAGACAAGTTAAGGAACTTCTGATGAGAAATAAAAATCCAGAATAATGAAGGGTTTTGGCATTATCTGTTCCAGGGGGAGATTGTTGGGATTGAACCCTACCAGAGGAACAGATAATGAAAGCCAAAACTGGATCACTACAATGGATTAGTCATAAGTAGACCTGGCAAATGGGTCGGGTTGGGTTGGGTCGGGTCATGGGTCAAAACGGGTTCGGGTCAAAATGGGTTCGGGTCAAAACGGGTCAATTAAAAAAAGGGTTGTTTTGGTTCGGGTCGAAACGGGTTCGGGTCAAAACGGGTTCGGGTCGGAACGGGTTCGGGTCGGAACGGGTTTCGGGTCAGAACGGGTTTCGGGTCGGGTCGGGTTAGGTTAGTTAAAAAATGTTTTTTAAGAGATTGTACATCAAGGGGCAATTTTGTCGGGTTAAAACGGGTCCGGGTTGGTTCGGGTTGAGAATGGGTTCGGGTCGGGACGGGTTCGGGTCAAAAAAGTGCATGAGCTGTTTAAACAGGTCCGGGTTGGTTTGGGTTGAGAATGGAAATCACAGCATCAAAGAGTGCCAAAGCCTTAGCAAGTCTCCCATTTTTATAATCTTCGTTACCCAAGATCTTCAACCGCTCTGGATCCATTCGTGTAATAAGAAGTTGGATTTACTGGTTTCCTAGACATTTTTATCAGATCACAAGCCCAGCTCATCTTTTACAAATAATTCTTTTTTTTTGTGAAAATCTTTCGAACTCGACTAACAACCTGCAACTTTTATTCAATTTTCTTATTCCTCTAAAGAACAACTAACTTATTTAATCTTTCTTCCTGGTCATACACTACATCATCTACACTTTCAAACACTCTAACATATAAGTACATATGAATGCTTTACAGATCTGAACAACAACCGCTGCTTAAAACAGATCTGGAACTTCAATTCAAATCTCAAACATACATATCTGAATAAATCTCAGATTTTAACCAAATCACTAAAGAAAATAAAGTGAAACGTTGAAACGGTAGGTGTCAAAACGGTTCGCGTCGTAACGGTTCGATTCGATATTGGTCGAAACGGTTCGTGTCGAAACGGTACGGGTCGAAACGGTTCGAGTTGAAACGGTATGCGTCGAAACGGTTCGCATCGAAACGGTTCGGTTCGAAAAGGTATTGGTCGAAACGGTTCGATTCGAAACAGTACGGGTCGAAACGGCACTGGTTGAAACGGTACAGGTCGAAACAGCTCGCGTTGAAACGGTTCGATTCGAAACGGTACGAAACTCGTCCCGACCCGAAACTCGTCTCGTGCGGAAACTCGTGTCAACTCGTGTCGGCACAAAACCCGTTGCGATTCGAAAGCCGTCCCGTGCAGAAACCCGTGTCGGCCCGAAACCCAACCCGAACCGACCCCGTTCCGGTCCAAAACCTGTGTCGCGCCGAAACCCGTCTCGGCCCGAAACTCAATTTGAACTGAACCCGTTCCGATCCAAAACCCGTTCGTGCCGTAACTTGTCTCGTGCGGATATTTGTGCCGGCTCGAAACCCATTCCGATCCGAAACTTTCCCAATTTCTTTAAGACACTAACCCACATCGACCCATTTATTTAATGTTGTCGACCCGCTTTGACCCGAAAATAACAAGATGGAATTTCAAGTGACCCATTGTGACCCATTTAGTTAAAATATCTTACCCATACCAACCCATATAATTTTAAAAGCAACCCAAATTGACCCATTTGAAAGGTTTTGGGTCAAGATTGCCCCCTCTAGTCATAAGTAGCTGTTTACATTAAGCTTTCCCCTTGACAGTGACTCCAACATCTGATATGTTCCAAGTACTGCCCTTATCAACAACTGCTGATCCTGTAAACTACTGTTAAACCAAAGCACTGATGAAGTTTAAAGGTTGAAGTTCAATCTACTGACGAAATCCAAGCACTGCTGAAGAATTAAAGCACTGCCCATTCAAGGTCTGATCATCCTTTGAAGAAAGCATTGATGCTCAAACAACAGTGGTTGACTACATCAGTGGAATGAAGAATCAGTGTTTATATATCAGTGTTTAGAAAGTAATCAGTGTCTGTATGGTCAGTTGTTATAGAACAAGAGATAGAGTTTGTTAGTTTGTTAGATGTCACTTTCATGGTGACGTCAGCTGAGATGCCTCAGTGGTTTGGTTTGCCTATAAATGGAGCAGTACCCTGTACTGTTACATTTGATTGACGGAGTGAGTTCTTCTCCTCTAGTCCAATCCTTTCATCTTGTGCAATCAACCTTGGAGCATCAGGCTGAGGGGGAGTTTAGTTTTGTAAGCGTGCTTTGAAATCTTTTGCTTTGATTTGTAATCTTTTGACTAATGCAAATCATGTGTTTATCAAAACTATTTTTCTTCTTTGATTGTGTTTACAAAGTTTGTTGTTCATTTCCGCGGCACTTAAACTCTGTTCATTTCTATTAATTTGTTTAAATTATACAAACAAACACAATCATCACAGCCTCCTATCCTAACATTATGCTTACACATGGATTGTTGTCTACCTGCCTTAGCAACGATAGTACTATAGTTTGGACTCAGCACCTGTTCACTCAGGGGTTGTTAAGGACAATTAATCACATGGTTCACAGTGGTGATCATGCATTACGAACTGCCTTGGGCAGTCAAACCGCAGTCATTGGTATTGATAGGATCATGTCGATAACTTACGTGCTTCATTTCACGCAGTGTACGTGCTGGTTATGCTTAGACGATTTCGAATTCTATTACGCTATTATCAAACTTGTATACTCACCTTTACAGTATGTGTATTGAGTTTTACTTTAACGTATGTGACAGGTGCTTAAGATGTTTAAATGCTTGGATTGCTTTGAAATCGAGGCTAGGAAAGAGTCTAGAAATAAAGACAATTTATTTTTATTTGTTTAAATCTGAGTTGTCGGAACATGTTTTTGTTTGAAGAATATCTATGTCTGTAATAACTATATTATCTTATGGGTCATGGTATGGGACATGATATTTAAACTATTCGGTAATTTAGTTGTTATGGAATTTCTTTGAACAATCTGTTTCACTCAGTGTCGCGCCGTGATGATTCCGCCATCGGTTAGGGTGTGACAGATTGGTATCAGAGCCATAACTATAGGGAATTAGGCAAGACTCGACCTAGTCCGGGTCGACGTCTTAGAAACGACCTAGTCTATAGTTTAAATACCAATGGACCGACTTGTGTGAATCCTGTAGGGGTTCTGCACGAGCTTACTTGCTATTTCTCGCTCGCAATCACGCTATACTATCACAACTGCCTTTCCTAAGGTAGTCGCACTACACTATTTTGAACGAGTGATTGGATTGAGATTAGGTGTGAAAACTGCAAACCCTCGATTAAATCGCTTGTTCGAACTGCTTATTATCTATAAAACACGAAAATTTGCGTTGAATCAGGAGTGAAATCCGCACTTTAACGTAAATTTTCTTCTTTATTTTAGCAACACAGGAACGAAGTTGTTAACTCAGGGGTGAAACCCGAACCTTGACGATTTGTTCCGCATCTATTTTGGTTTTACAAAATTCTCACCAAAGTCTCGACGGACTCCAACGACTTGAAGTCACGCTGAAACTTGAAGGATGCATGCCATTCGCCCAAATTCGAGGCGAGAGCATAGTCCTGAAAGCCAAAGTGTGTACCAAAAGCCCTTGCGAATAGTCGAATCACTTTGGGTAGTCGACGTCTATCAGCCGCAAACAATCTATACTCAATTTTATGTGTTTCGATTCTGAGCCCGCAACCGCTGACTCTGATATTTGCCGCTTTTATGTGTGTTTTATGTGGTTTTACTTGTTTACATGTTTCGATTTTGGTGGTTTAATTCGCTCTTCGCTGTTCGCTTCAATCGACACACGGACCACACTACACATCTACCCCAAAACGCTGATAAATCATTGCTCGCTTATGCTATACTATACGCTATGTACTCGCAATCGCTATTCTCGAACGCGCGACTTTGAATGATAGGTTTCTGTATTCTGACTGCTTCCATGTGCCTCTATGTGCTCTATGTGCCTTACATGTCTATGTGCTTATGTGATTCTGTGAATACGTGCCTATGTGACAGTATGATTATGTACTTGTTCATGTTTCTGAGTTTTAGTAGTATTAGGCGTGTGAGGTGAGATTCGATTTTATTGTGTCTGAGTCCTGTAGCGATGTCTGTTGTAGACAATGTCATCAACTGGATCCCTTCACTCTCGTGCCATGAAACGCAAGCAAGCTGACAAGCGACTCGCCTCTCTCGTCGCTACTCAAATCGCTAAGGTGATTCCCCAGAGCGAGCTAAACGGAAACGGCAGCAAATCGTCTGAAGAGTCTCGAACAGATGCACCGAAGACTGCTTTTAGTTTCAAGCAGTTCAAAGCTTGTGGTCCAAAGGAATTTACTGGTGAAGATGGCCCTACGGCTATGTTTCAATGGTTTGATTCCATCGAAGTCACATTGCGCCGGCGTCTTCCAGTCCCGCGCATTAGACTGGTGGACGACCGAGAGGAACAAACGCGAAAATGACGTAGCTTATGAGCTAACATGGGATGAGCTTAAGGCCATTATGATGGAAGAATTATGCCCTCCCCATGAACGCCAAAAGCTGGAGGACGAATTCTGGCACATCAAGCAGAAAGATGGAGAGAACGCCGCTCTGACTGCTCGCTTCAAGCAGCTCAGTATCATCTGTCCCGACGAAGTGAAGACGCCTGAGATGGCAATCAAGAAATACATCCACGCTTTGCCGGATTGTGTGGCTGATTTTGTTCAGGCTGCCAAGACTACTACCATCGAGGAGACTTTTCTGTTCGCCGCTGAGATCAACGACAAACGTGTTAAGGCTGGTGTTTGGGACAAAGCCTCAAAATCTCTGCATCAAGCTACCACTTCCGCCACCGCGCCCGCAATCATCATCCAAGTCCTCTCGTCGTAAGAGGAAGAATGCCAACAAGAATTGTGCTGTTACTACCGCCGCTCCACTCCAAGCTGTTCCAGCTTAGCAACCGCCACAACAACAACACCGCCAAGCTGCACCAGTCACCTATGCGCCGCCTGCAAAGCGCGCGTATACTGGTCCTCATCCTGTTTGCCCGACATGCACTTATCATCACCCGGTGGGTATAGCCTGCAGATATTGTGTACATTGCAATATGTACGACCACTTCACCGCCAATTATCGAACCGGCCCCCGCAACGCAGCAACTCCTGCCCCTACTCAACAAGCTCTTCTTACTGCCCCTCAGGGTCAACAACAAGCAGCTCCAGCGCCCGCGGTCCATGCTAGAGCGTGCTTCGCATGTGGTGATCCCAACCACTTTGCGAATGTGTGCCTAAACAGGGTGGTCAAGCAGGAGCCTCAGCAGCAGCAGCAACAACAGCAGCCTCAGCAGCAACAGCAGCAGCAACCACAGCAAGCACCACGCGGACGCACCTTCAACATCAATGTCCGCCAAGCTCAAGCCGACAACAATGTGGTTAATGGTACGTTCCTTGTGAATGGTATATATGCTTCGTGTTTATTTGATACTGGAGCCGATAACTGGTTTGTATCGTTGGAATTCGAAAAGCTCCTTAATCGTAAGCGCACCCATCTACCCTCGTCATTCGATGTCGAAGTCGCCACAGGAAGAACCGTCGCCTTAAATTCAGTTCTTCGTGATTGTACTCTCGAGCTCAACAATCACATCTTTCCAATCGACCTTATTCCGATACAGCTCGGAAGTTTTGAGATCATAGTAGGCATGGATTTTCTTCGTGAGAATCGTGCCGAAGTTGTGTGCTTCGATAAGATGATTCGTTTCTCTCTCGCTAATGGTGATTTATTGTGTGTTTATGGCGAAACTGCTTCGAAAGGTCTCAAGCTCATGTCATGTATCCAAGCTAGCAAGTATCTCCGCAAGGAATACAGAGCTTTCTTGGCCAACATTGTAGTAGCGGAGAAGGAAAAGAAAGGTAATCCTGGGTGAAAGATGTCCCTGTTGTTTGCGAATTCCCCAATGTCTTTCCCGATGATTTACCCGGACTTCCGCCAAGTCGTGATATCGACTTTCGTATCGACCTCATTCCTTGAGCCAACCCTGTTGCTAAAGCGCCTTATCGTCTCGCTCCGTCTGAAATGCGTGAACTCTCGGTCCGTGTATTGACTTTTACTTTAACGTATGTGACAGGCGCTTAAGATGTTTAAATGCTTGGATTGCTGTGAAATCGAGGCTAGGAAAGAGTCTAGAAACAAAGACAAATTATTTTTATTTGTTTAAATCTGTTGTCGAAACATGCTTTTGTTTGAAGAATATCTATGTCTGTAATAACCATATTATCTTATGGGTCATGGTATGGGACATGATATTTAAACTATTCGGTAATTTAGTCGTTATGGAATTTCTTTGAACAATCTGTTTCGCTCAGTGCCGCGCCCCGATGATTCCGCCATCGGTTGGGGTGTGACAGTTGCGTTATCTAGATCACTTGGACGAATTGTTTTCAAAACGAAGTTACACTACAAGGTTTACTTAACAATATAAACCATACAATGTTTACTTTCAACGACGATTTACTACTTGGTTTACAAAGACAAATGTTTTCAGTTAAGATTCATGGCTACAATAGTTTTTGTTTTACACATATATCAACTTGTAAAAGTTGATAGAAACATACTGCAATATCAAACTCTTTTGTTTTCAAGATACACACTCGACAACTCTTGCAGTTGGACGAGGTATTGCAATATGAACTTAAGGCCATGAATCTGACACACTCACAAAACCTATGTACTCGCCGGCATTTTTATGCTGATGTTTTTTCACATATGTTTCAGGTACCATAGTTGATGATGTTTGATGATGATATTGATGCATGCTCACATAGGAATGGATGAGGCCTTAGTGACTTAATAACAATGAAGGACAATATATTCATGTTTTACTTTTAATATTCGAGACAATGTAATATACTTAATTCAATAAAACAGAACTTCAATCCATGTGTTGTGAAACAATGATTCTGTTACGACACTCCCCGACGTTTCCGCCGCGGTTTGTTGTTTTAACGCGGTCGGGGTGTGACACTAGACGTGGTTAACTTATTCTAGGCTAGACGTGGTTAACTTATTCTAGGTCTCAACATGGAAGGAATGGACTAAGTGTTGACCCTTGTCATCTCGATGAAGCGTTGGATGAATCCTTCGATGGCACTTTTGTGAACTATGTCAATTCCAAAAAGGGAATCCTTTTGTTAACTAAGTATTAAATTATTGAAATTCATTGCTCAATCGAATTCAATGCATAACAGTAGACTCTCTATCTAACTTGGAGACTTACATACAGTACATTATAACCCCGAATACTACGATATTCAATCGTTCCTCAATTCACTTTTGGCAAAACCACAAAATTTGAGTACCATCATCGTATCATTTCCTTCTTTAGAATGGTAAAGTTATCCCAATAGTGCCAGAATTAAGACTCTAGTGGAGTGAGTCATGTGATTAGGGAGCATACTTATGATAAGCAATCCTTTGACTAATATAGGCAAGATTTCGCCTGTATATAAGTTAGTCCGTAATGAATCCATCAGAAAAAGAATTATTCTTCTCTTCCCAAACAACTTTCCTGTATGATGTATTGGTATGGAGTATCTAACCTCTGTTGGAGCGAGTTGTACCGAGTTGATTGGCGTAATTGGTGTTAAATGAATCGGGGGCTAGTCATCTTTTACGAAATTGTTATCGCTTTTATACTCAATTGGGTTCAATAATTAGGGCCTTACTCTCATGATACGCTAATCAGAAGTCCCTCATGTTATAGCATTGCTACACAGCATTGTAGATTTCCATTCTCAATGTTACTGGATTGGTAACCGCATCGAGTACACATTTTGTTCTTACTAATTGTTGAGGGCAGTAGGATTGATGCCATCCCTAAATCTCAGAACAATTACAAAAGAATTCGTATTATGAATTCCCTTTTTTATCACCTTCCTATTGTGGTACTTGTGTTTGCTGTTACAAAAACTGCTCTACAACTAAAGACATGTATAGAAGCATACAGATTAAAAGATTAACGTGATCTGCAAGAACGTACTATGATAGCATACTTGTAGTATGGAATCAACAATGTAAATTGATGTACTTTGGAATACAATATAGTATCTTTGTAAACAATGTGTCTGTGCCATGTGTCTGTTGCATCTCGTGGTTTGTTTCCGCTGCAGGACGGGGTGTGATCTCTAGACGCTAAGTTAAACTCTAGAATCTTTAAACTAGACCAAACTACTAACCGGAAAATGAACCGATCGACTCTAGTATAGCTAAGTAAGTCTGGATATCGAACCCACGAGACTCTTTTGATTACGTTAACTAGACTCACTAGACTTAATGACTGACACGACTAAACAATTTTTATATTTTGAGAGAGGGGGGGTTTCTAATAACCTAAAATTGCAATTAATTAAAGACTAACTAATTTATCGAACTGAGACACAACTTGAAACTTGTATTTTACTCAAATGTTGATAAAGTGACTACCTAGGTTGGAATCCCATATGCTATCAGTAATCTTTCTACCGAACATGAATTGTTATGGAACCGGGATCGTAAAATACTAAACCTACTGAGGAACCGAACAAGACCCTCGACCCTTCTCGAGAAGACACCTATGGAACTCTAATAGACTGTTAAATTTAGGGGTGTTCATCGAATCGAATATCGAATTTTCGAATTATTCGAATAATTTTTTTCCCTTGAATTCGTATTCGATTAAAATCTACCAAATTCGATTCGAATTCGTATTCGAATAAAAAAACCCAATTCGTATTCGATTAAAAAATCGAATTCAAATCGAATTCGAATAGATTCGATTTGATTTAGATTCTTTAAAAACATGTAAAAAACTATCAAAATGAAACATAAATTTTAAAACAGCCATAAAGCACGATATCATATTAAAACAGTTCCAAATAAAGTATCATAAATCCTAAATTGAAAACGAGAAGTCAGAAATAACCACTCCACATTACAAGTTAATATTTTTAGGGTTGAAAATCTATTATAGATTTGTTACTTAGGTTTTAGCTATGGGCCATGTAGTTGGTTTGGTAATGGGTAATTTTAATACTTGGAATAAATTTTGAAAATAATTTGTAGTATTGCCTAATAAAAGTTATATATGTATTATATATAAAAATAATAAATAAAATGTATAATTTTTATTCGAATTTCGAATCAAATCGAATTTGAAATTATAAATTTGTATTCGATTTACTTGACTCGAATTGAATCGAATTCAAATTCGAATTCTTATAATCGAAACGAATTTAAATGAATTTCGAATTTTTCGAATTCGAAACGAATTCTGAACACTCCTAGTTAAATTACCGGTTTGACTAGACTCCCTCACGGTTATCTAACTATTCTAAAAAGTACCCTTTATCGACAATCTACCTCACGGTGTGAAAGTCAAGGATAACTTGGAAACTTGATTCAACTCGATAAGCAAGAATTGGAAAAGCAACTAAGTTGGACTTCTCACAAATCTCCTAAACCTAACAATTTACCAACCTAGACATACTGACAATGTCACACCTCACGGTTATTAAGATTAGTAGAACACCTAGACATACTCAATTCACAGATATCACTTCTATGGTATATTGTCCAATTAACCATAAAAACCACAAACACATGGTCAATGATCTAACATGAACCTATTATATGAAAGACATTCAACTAGGAACATTGAAACAATAAACATTCATCAAATAAGTGAAAGCATGCATATACATCGAATCAACAAAACCAAGTATTACTTTTATAGAAAATCCATAACTAGTTCATGATCCGGATAAAAATCAAAACTTTAATACATGTTCATCCAAACCTGGGTAGTTCATGCAAAATTAGCCTAACATCATGATGGAAACAATCAAAACACAAAGTTCAATAGTAGAATTAATGGTAGGAAGATGGAAAGTATAGAAACTAAGAAATCGGGAAGAAATAAAAAACGTACAAACTATACATGATAAATAGATGTATTTCACAATACATTGCTGGTGCATCTTGTAAACAAATAAATTTGATAAGAGAGATTGGGAATGAATCTGGAAGTTGAAATCGAACATGGAAAGAATCAAGAACTGTCACTTGCAAGAGCCGGAGATATACATTGGAATTCTCATGAGAAAAACATTTCACCGTTTGTTTGCATTTATATCCTAGTTTTATTGACGTGCTTGAATACATAGAATGATAGAAACTTCGGTATCCGATGGTGTACATAAAAGTCAAGCAAATGGACTTGACATATACATGAAAAGTTCTAATTTTGTGTTTTATTTACATTTGATGAGGCATATCTTGTAGGAGTTACCAACATAATGTGTGAAGCTCTTCAATGAAAGGATCGTGATATTATGAATCCGAATGCAATTGGGCTGATTAGATCAACAAAAGAAGAATTACAATGGTAACAACTAGAAGATTTTGGCTCACTTTTGAAAATATATCATATTCTTTTGTGACAAGTATGAGATTGAAATGGTTAACATGGAAGTCGAGTATGTCAACTTGAAATATAGAAGAAGGAAGACCAACATCACCAATAGTCACCATCATGTGATTAATAATTTCAACATGGTTTTCGATATGCAAATTCAAGAGCTTGTAACAAGATAACCACTAACTTGCTTATCTGTATGTGTAACACCCCACATTTTTACCAAAAATATTAAATTTAAAAAAAGAGTTAAATGCCATTTTAGTCCCAGTGGTTTGGGCCATTTTGGCAGTTTAGTCCAAAGGTTTCATTTTTCGCCCGTGGGTCCAAAAATGTTTCACCATTGCCATTTTAGTCCACTGGGTTAACTTCATCCATTTTTTCTGTTAACGAGAAGGGCAGTTCGGTAATTTTATATGCGATTCTGTGAACTAGAAAGGCAATTCGACCATATAAAATAACCGAATTGCCTTTCTCGTTAACAGAAATAATGGATGAAGTTAACTCAGTGGACTAAAATGATAATTGTGAAACCTTTTTGGACCTACATGCGAAAAAAAAACCTTTGAACTAAATTGCAAAATGGCTCAAACCACAGGGACTAAAATGGCATTTAGCTCTTTCAAAAATATTCATTCACAACGAAAACTCTATAAAACCATTTAGAAAAACAATTTAATGGTCATAAAATTTGGGTGTTACTTGTCATTCATAGGCAACAAAATCATAAAGGAATATCGAGTTCCTTTCGTATTGCAAAAGGAAGAATAAGTCTGGAAAGAAACGAGGACAAATATATACAAATTTGACATTTATTACCTCTAAAAGAACACACAATTGCCATGTTTTGGAGACCGGATTTAATGGTCATAAAATTTGGGTGTTACTTGTCATTCATAGGCAACAAAATCATAAAGGAATATTGAGTTCCTTTCGTATTGCAAAAGGAAGAATAAGTCTGGAAAGAAACGAGGACAAATATATACAAATTTGACATTTATTACCTCTAAAAGAACACACAATTGCCATGTTTTGGAGACCGGATCGGTCCGACCGCGGTTCGCATACATTACCGGTCCGGTTGCACTAAATCGTGAGTCCTTCAAAAAGTTGGCCGGTTAGTGTGATTTTGTGGTTGGCCGGTCGGACCGGTTCGGCGGTCGGACCGGTTCGGCGGTCGAACCGGTAAGTGCATTTAATTTACTTTTTTTGAACCTTGTTTGCCCAAAATCATCACTCATCTCATTTAGCTTGCCTACTCATCGACTCATTTGCCCTTATCTCTTGAACAAAATCTACAAATCGAGAAGGTTTTTCACTAGAAAATCGAAGCAGATGATTAGGTGACCGATCTTCTGATTTAGAAGTATGAATGGCCTTCTGTTTGACCGATGAATTACAACAAAGAGAAAAGAAATTAAAAAAAGATGATGAAACATGTTCATAAAAGGCAACCTTCAAGTCTTTAACCAATCAAGAAAGATAAAACAGAGCATAAGAAGGAGAACTAGAAAGAGAAATGAGAAGAAATTTAAGGTACAAGAGTTATGTGTAGAGCATTTGATCATAGCACCGAGTAAATCATGTAACACCCCCAAAATACCACCTGCGGAAACCCCCGCGAGGCGTGTTACACATCAGAGTCTGAGCCACCAATCACATTGAACCAATAGAAAATACTTAATAAAACATGTTATCAAACCAATAATGTCGAGTAGCGGAAGCATATAATAAATTGTTTTGTAATCGTTTCATAATAATTCAAAACCAAAGTGTCAATACTAGCAATCTCATAGCTTCGATCCATGACAACTCCAGCACTCCCAGATAGCAAGTCCACGCTCCACAGTTAACGACCTACAAGCATGCAACAAGTGTGTCAGACTACGCTGGTGAGTTCAAGGTATTGCGTACGTGTGAAGTTACCGGGTATTAGTTAAGTCAACTCGTTGTATGTTTCTGATATCGTTGTTAATTCGTTTGTTGTACCGTATGCAGCGTCAATGATGGGAATGCCTAACTCCAATGCCCCACAGGCATTGGTAAAGTCAAGGTATCAAACAACCTTGACCAACTGTAGGAGGTCTTATATCCGCGTTACAAGTTGTCCCAGTAATTAGTTCACGCCCGTCCTTACGGCCCGGTGTGAGGGTGCCAAACCTAATAGCGCTATCAACTAATTACCCCATTGCCTTACAGGCAATCCGGTAAATGATTGTTTCTATGTTTCAGTTGTTTACCCCAAGTTTTCCTTCCAAATGTTTATCAGATGTCCCAAACCACCGGGACGCATGCTTGAGAAAATGCAATGAACTCACCTGGGGTTGCTCGGTATGATTCACACAGTTCAATTAAGTTAATAAGCAATCAACCACGTCCTACCAAAGTTATCATACCAATCAGATTCGCATTCAAGTATTGCACGTAAGTTCCACACGTATAATAACAGGCTGTGCAAGTATTCAACATGGTATTCCACGTAACCAATCACGTAAACAAGCATCACGTAAACAGACAGTGTCCAAGTGTTCAGCCCAATCTGTTGGGCTCGTATTTGTGCAGGCCCAACAACAGCATGTACGATTACATGGTCTCGAGTCGCAACAAGGAAAGGTCCCGAGTCGCAACCAGCGATCTCGAGTCGCAACCAAAGGCGGTTACGAGTCGCAACGGGACTCGCAACTGGGGTCTCGGCTTGTCATGGTCCGGTTACGAGTCGCAACAGGACTCGCAACCGTGGTTTCGGTTCATGCTGTTCGTGTCGGTGTGTGTGTTGGTTTCGACTCGCAACCGTGTGTGGTTTCGAGTCGCAATGGGAGATCCCGACTCGCAACCTCCTGTCGTAACCGGATGTGTAACTGATTTCCTGATTTACAGCTCATAATTTCCGTAACTGATTATGCACAAATTTGGAAATTCAATCATGATCAATTAACAGTTTTGTTTATCATCAAAACGGATCAAACAGCAGTTTCTAAACAGAATCATGTATGTTCATATTATCATCATCAAGAACAGTGGATCGGATCATGTGACAATCGATTTCATAAACTATCAAGCAACCTAAATCATGTTCCCAAATCATAACATCACAACCGGTTAACAAACATCATATCCGATTAGATACAAACATGGCCGATTCATGAACATTAACAGTTAACATCATAATCAAACATATTATCATGCAACAATACTCACAAGAACTTTCATATAACAACCAATTCCTCAACAATATTCAAACCATCAATAAACATAACAATCACTAACCGAATTAAAGAAGAGACAAGAATGATCCTCGGTTGTAGGGTGTGGGTGTGTCGCCGGGTTCCAAGTAGCCGAGAGGGAGAGAGAGTTCTTTAGGGTTTGTGTGTGTTTGTGAGATAATTGTAACAAATGAGAGAACTTCCTCCACTAGTGAGTGTTTACACGGTTTAAGAGAGTGGGCCGTCCCCTCATCGGGCCGCCCTAACGGTCTCGAGTCCATCAATCATGGACCGAATGAGTTGTGTAGGCAAATGGGTCGTGTATTCGGGTTATGTAACATATAACATATATCACGATTTCACATAAAACACATATATCATGTTATTCACTAATGTTCACACAATCACGTAATGTTACACAAAACAGGTTCGAAATACGAGTTGTCACAGTATCCCCAACTAAAAGGAAATTTCGTCCCGAAATTTGGTACGCACTCACTAACGTAAGCTATACAGGTTAAAGCTAGGTAGGTTACATCGTTTGCTGGTTTTCCTGGGGTGTCACATCCTCCCCAACTTGAATGGGAATTTCGTCCCGAAATTCGCTAGTTGCCTCAACTCTAGGTTCACTAGGTTCTGCCTGATCTGTGGGAAACAAATGTGGATACTTAAGTTTCATCTGGTCCTCGCGTTCCCACGTGAACTCTGGACCCCGTCTCGAGTTCCAACGAACTCTGACAATCGGTATGCGGCTGTGCTTACGAACTTTGACTTCCCGATCCATGATTTCAATTGGTTCTTCGACAAACTGCAATTTGTCGTCTATCTTTAGTTCTTGGAATGGTACTACTAGTGTTTCGTCAACCAAACACTTCTTTAGCTGTGATACATGAAATACATCATGGACATTACCCAACTCAGCAGGTAATTCCAACCTGTAGGCCACCTTTCCAATCCGTTCTAAAATTTTGAAGGGTCCTACATAACGAGGGTTTAGTTTGCCGCGTTTCCCAAAACGCACCACACCCTTCCAGGGTGAGACCTTTAGCATAACTCGGTCATTAACTTCGAATTCCAACGGCTTACTACGCTTGTCAGCGTAACTTTTCTGACGATCGCGAGCTGCGGCCATACGGTTTCTGATCTGCACGATGCTTTCTGATGCTTCAAGGACAAACTCAGGTCCTGTGATCTGACTATCTCCCACCTCATGCCAACAGAGAGGTGAACGACATTTCCGTCCGTACAGTGCTTCGAACGGAGCTGCCTTAATACTTGAATGGTAGCTGTTGTTGTAGGAGAATTCTATCAACGGTAGGTGTTTCTCCCATCCTTTTCCAAAGTCGAGTACGCATGCTCGAAGCATGTCTTCAAGTGTTTGGATGGTGCGCTCGCTTTGACCATCCGTCTGCGGGTGATAAGCGGTACTCATGTCGAGTTGGGAACCAAACGATTTGTGCATAGACTGCCATAACTCTGAAGTGAAACGCGGATCACGGTCTGAAATGATAGAAGTTGGCACTCCATGCCTAGCAACCACTTCCTTGAGATACACTGCTGCCAGCTGAGAAAACTTGTCCGTTTCCTTGATTGCTAGGAAGTGTGCTGATTTCGTGAGGCGATCAACAATCACCCAAATAGTGTCATTCCCAGCCTGAGTTCTTGGTAGTCCTGTCACGAAATCCATAGCGATCTGTTCCCACTTCCATGTGGGTATCTCTGGTTGCTGCAGTAGACCTGAGGGCTTTTGATGTTCTGCTTTGACTTTAGCACAAGTCAAACATTTGCTGACGTAGGTTGCTATATGAGCCTTCATGCTGGGCCACCAGTAAGTAGTTTTCAGGTCGTGGTACATCTTATCTGATCCAGGATGTACGGAGTAACGTGACTTATGTGCCTCTTCCATTACAAGTTCCCGTAAGTTGCCAAAGAGCGGGACCCAAATGCGTCCAGTTACGTAGTAAGCGCCGTCTCCCTTTTGTTCTAGTCGTTGTCTCGAGCCACGTAAAGCTTCAGCTCGAACATTCTCTGGTTTCAACGCTTCTAACTGAGCGTCTCGTATCTGGGAAGGGAGATTGGACTGAATCGTGAGTTGCAATGCTCGCACACGCCTAGGTGCGTTATCCTTCCTGCTGAGGGCGTCGGCTACAACGTTCGCCTTGCCCGGGTGATACTTGATGGCACATTCATAATCGTTCAATAACTCCACCCATCGTCGTTGTCGCATATTCAACTCTTTCTGGTCGAAGATGTGCTGGAGACTCCTATGGTCGGTGTAGATGGTGCATTTGGTACCGTACAGATAGTGTCTCCAAATCTTCAACGCAAACACCACCGCTCCTAGCTCCAAGTCGTGTGTCGTGTAGTTCTTCTCGTGCACCTTCAGTTGTCGAGAAGCATAAGCGATCACCTTCTCGCGTTGCATCAACACGCAACCGAGACCCTGAATTGACGCGTCACAATAAACCACAAAATCTTCGGTGCCCTCTGGCAAAGACAAGATCGGTGCACTGCAAAGTTTCTGTTTTAACATCTGGAAGGCCTCTTCCTGCTTCGTTCCCCACGAGTACGCCGTGTGCTTCTGTGTCAGTGAGGTGAGAGGTTGCGCGATTTTCGAGAAGTCTTTAATAAACCTTCGATAGTATCCGGCGAGACCAAGAAATTGACGTACCTCAGACGGAGTCTTTGGTGCCGCCCAATTCTTAACTGCATCCACCTTCGCAGGGTCCACATGTATCCCTTTCTCGTTAACAACGTGCCCAAGGAAATGCACTTCCCGAATCCAAAAGTCGCACTTAGAAAACTTTGCATACAGTTGTTCCCTCCTCAAGAGTTCCAAGATGAGACGTAGGTGACGCTCGTGATCTTCCTTGTTCTTGGAGTAGACCAAGATGTCGTCGATAAACACTATAACAAACTCGTCGAGATATGGCTTGCACACGCGGTTCATAAGATCCATGAAAACTGCTGGTGCATTGGTCAATCCAAACGGCATGACCAAAAACTCATAGTGCCCGTAGCGCGTTCGAAAGGCTGTCTTGGGAACATCCTCTTCCCTAACCCTTACCTGGTGATAACCCGACCTTAAGTCGATCTTTGAATAGAAACTCGACCCTTGCAACTGGTCGAACAAGTCGTCGATACGTGGTAACGGATAGCGGTTCTTAATGGTCACCTTGTTGAGCTCTCGATAGTCGATACACATACGGAATGACCCGTCTTTCTTCTTTACGAACAAAACTGGGGCTCCCCAAGGCGAAGAACTGGGTCGAATAAAGCCCCTGTCCAACAACTCCTGCAGTTGATTAGACAGTTCCTGTAACTCTCCTGGTGCTAACCGGTAAGGAGCTCGAGCAATTGGAGCTGCTCCCGGTGCAAGGTCAATTTGAAATTCTACTTGACGGTGAGGAGGTAACCCTGGTAGCTCCTCTGGAAATACATCAGCGAATTCTCGCACTACTGGGAGATCCTCAATCTTACTCTCTTCAGACTGAGCGTTGGTAACTAGCGCTAACAGTGCAGGATACCCCTTTTGTAGATACTGTTGTGCACGCATGGCCGTGATAATCCCAACCATCGTCCCACTACGATGTCCTTGAACTAACAGTGACTCTCCATCAGGGAGAGGAATACGCAAAATCTTCTCCTTACATAGAATTTCTGCCTGGTGCTTAGACAACCAATCCATGCCTACCACTATGTCAAAACTACCGAGCGTAACGGGAAGGAGGTCAATATCAAACACCTGACCCACGAGATCTAGTCTGCACCCAAAAAGGACGTTCGAGGCTTCTATCGTCTTACCATCTGCTAGTTCTACTACTTGTTTAACCTCTAAGGGTGTTGGGGTTATCCCTAATCGTTGACTAAACTCTAGGGACACGTAACTCCAATCGGCACCCGAATCAAATAATACAGAAGCAATACGATCGTTAACAGGAAACGTACCAGTTACAACGTTGCCGTCATTCCTGGCATCCCCTGCTCCAAGCTGAAACACTCTGCCCCGAGCACCATTACCCCCGTTGTTGCCGTTATTGTTGTTGTTTCCAGCATTGTTGTTATTCGGGCGGTTGTTGTTGTCGTTGGCGTTCTGGTTTAACTGAGGACAATCCCGTTTAAAGTGGCCCTCATCCCCGCATTGAAAGCACCCCTTCCTGAAACCCTGGTTCTGCTGGGGTGGTTGTCCCTGTTGTCTCTGATTCTGCTGGTTCTGTTGCTGCTGGTGCCTGGGCTGTGAAGCCCTGCAATCCTTGGCCTCATGGCCCACTTTACCACACCTGCGACACGTGCGACTACATGGCCCGAAATGATGGTAGCCACACTTATTACACTGTGGTTTCTTTCCTGCATACGAGCCCTGACTTTGACCACTTCCCTGGCCTTGATTGACAGACGACGACTGGCTGATGTTGCGGTTGCTGTTGTCTGGCCTTTTCTGATTTTGGCCAGCACTGGATGCCTTGTCATAATCACTCCACTTCCGCTTGTTATCATTAGCAGACGCAGTGGCAGTGGGTGTAGCAGCAGCAGTGGCTGAAATGCGCGGAGGTAACGATCCGCTCTCCACCTCTTGATCCACAATCTTGTGAGTCAGACGAACGATCTGTGTCAAATCATTGAGATGGGCTGCAGTGACCAAGCTCTTCACACGCGGAGGTAACCCTCTAATGAATAACTCAATTCTCCTAGGCATAGGCCGGGACAAGTTTGGGCACATGTCGGCCAGTTCGTATTGTCGCTTCACATACGCTTCAACTTCCGACCCAACCATCTTCAAGTTGTAATACTCGTTTTCCAGTTTCTCGATTTCATCCCGAGGACAGTACTCCTCCCTGATCAGTTCTTTAAAATCTTCCCAAGTTGTGGCATTCGCTGCCTCAATGCCCAACAACTGCACTTGGGCGTTCCACCATGTTAGGGCACCATCAGCCAAGGTACCCGCAGCATATTTCACCCTGTCCCCGGCGGGACAGTTACAGATAGCAAACACGGATTCTGCTTTTTCGAACCATCTTAGGAGTCCCACAGCCCCTTCAGTCCCGGTGAAGGTCTGTGGCTTGCAGTCCATAAACATTTTGAAGGTACACACAGGCTGGTTAGGTTGGGGTTGCGCTTGTTGACCTAAATAACGGGAGGAAACACATTATAGGAATGAAAAGACGTGTATGTGGTATAAGAATAAGGAGTACTTGGTACATTCCGTACCAGCTTGATAGGCTGCTAGAGCCTCAGCCACGCGGGTATTGATTAGGTCAGTCAACTCAGCCTGAGTCATGTTGATGTTGCCACGTCCGTGTCCTCGTCCACTCATGTTTCTATAGTTGGGAATAAACCGGTTTAGAAATCGAAACGAGATGGAAGTCAGGTGTCATACAGATATCTATATACTACCAAGTTTGCACATAGTAAGGCAGAACCCTTCTCACGCTCGATAAGCCTCACTGGGACTTGCATGCACCTCGCGTTATTATTAAGTGTGCACCCATAATAATAAGGCGATTTGCATGTTCATCTCAGAGCCTCTTAGCTTGCGCTCGAAGTTTCCCCCGTTCAAATAACACAACAGCTGATATCATAGTTCTATGGTTCACATGAGTCGAAGAGTAGTGTCACACTATCAAGTCACTATGGTGTTTAATGTATCAGTTCATATACGTTGTGGGTGTGTGACTGCTAAGCAAGTAATGTATAAAGTGAGAGAGAAGCGAACCTTGCAATCTGGTGCTGAGTGTCATGATCGATTGTCGAAGTTGTTCGGTTATAGTCTGGTTTTACAAAACGTTTTAAAACCTAGTTCACTATAACCAGTGGCTCTGATACCAAACTGTAACACCCCCAAAATACCACCTGCGGAAACCCCCGCGAGGCGTGTTACACATCAGAGTCTGAGCCACCAATCACATTGAACCAATAGAAAATACTTAATAAAACATGTTATCAAACCAATAATGTCGAGTAGCGGAAGCATATAATAAATTGTTTTGTAATCGTTTCATAATAATTCAAAACCAAAGTGTCAATACTAGCAATCTCATAGCTTCGATCCATGACAACTCCAGCACTCCCAGATAGCAAGTCCACGCTCCACAGTTAACGACCTACAAGCATGCAACAAGTGTGTCAGACTACGCTGGTGAGTTCAAGGTATTGCGTACGTGTGAAGTTACCGGGTATTAGTTAAGTCAACTCGTTGTATGTTTCTGATATCGTTGTTAATTCGTTTGTTGTACCGTATGCAGCGTCAATGATGGGAATGCCTAACTCCAATGCCCCACAGGCATTGGTAAAGTCAAGGTATCAAACAACCTTGACCAACTGTAGGAGGTCTTATATCCGCGTTACAAGTTGTCCCAGTAATTAGTTCACGCCCGTCCTTACGGCCCGGTGTGAGGGTGCCAAACCTAATAGCGCTATCAACTAATTACCCCATTGCCTTACAGGCAATCCGGTAAATGATTGTTTCTATGTTTCAGTTGTTTACCCCAAGTTTTCCTTCCAAATGTTTATCAGATGTCCCAAACCACCGGGACGCATGCTTGAGAAAATGCAATGAACTCACCTGGGGTTGCTCGGTATGATTCACACAGTTCAATTAAGTTAATAAGCAATCAACCACGTCCTACCAAAGTTATCATACCAATCAGATTCGCATTCAAGTATTGCACGTAAGTTCCACACGTATAATAACAGGCTGTGCAAGTATTCAACATGGTATTCCACGTAACCAATCACGTAAACAAGCATCACGTAAACAGACAGTGTCCAAGTGTTCAGCCCAATCTGTTGGGCTCGTATTTGTGCAGGCCCAACAACAGCATGTACGATTACATGGTCTCGAGTCGCAACAAGGAAAGGTCCCGAGTCGCAACCAGCGATCTCGAGTCGCAACCAAAGGCGGTTACGAGTCGCAACGGGACTCGCAACTGGGGTCTCGGCTTGTCATGGTCCGGTTACGAGTCGCAACAGGACTCGCAACCGTGGTTTCGGTTCATGCTGTTCGTGTCGGTGTGTGTGTTGGTTTCGACTCGCAACCGTGTGTGGTTTCGAGTCGCAATGGGAGATCCCGACTCGCAACCTCCTGTCGTAACCGGATGTGTAACTGATTTCCTGATTTACAGCTCATAATTTCCGTAACTGATTATGCACAAATTTGGAAATTCAATCATGATCAATTAACAGTTTTGTTTATCATCAAAACGGATCAAACAGCAGTTTCTAAACAGAATCATGTATGTTCATATTATCATCATCAAGAACAGTGGATCGGATCATGTGACAATCGATTTCATAAACTATCAAGCAACCTAAATCATGTTCCCAAATCATAACATCACAACCGGTTAACAAACATCATATCCGATTAGATACAAACATGGCCGATTCATGAACATTAACAGTTAACATCATAATCAAACATATTATCATGCAACAATACTCACAAGAACTTTCATATAACAACCAATTCCTCAACAATATTCAAACCATCAATAAACATAACAATCACTAACCGAATTAAAGAAGAGACAAGAATGATCCTCGGTTGTAGGGTGTGGGTGTGTCGCCGGGTTCCAAGTAGCCGAGAGGGAGAGAGAGTTCTTTAGGGTTTGTGTGTGTTTGTGAGATAATTGTAACAAATGAGAGAACTTCCTCCACTAGTGAGTGTTTACACGGTTTAAGAGAGTGGGCCGTCCCCTCATCGGGCCGCCCTAACGGTCTCGAGTCCATCAATCATGGACCGAATGAGTTGTGTAGGCAAATGGGTCGTGTATTCGGGTTATGTAACATATAACATATATCACGATTTCACATAAAACACATATATCATGTTATTCACTAATGTTCACACAATCACGTAATGTTACACAAAACAGGTTCGAAATACGAGTTGTCACAAATCAAAATACCAGTTGTATTCATATTTTCAAGAAAGTCGTCATTATTTACTATTCAATATTAAATATTATATATTTTCATCTGGAAAATCTTTGGTGTGTCCGATCTATATCTTTTTTTACATCATATAATATTATAAATAATAATTTAATAAAGTTTTATACATGTACTTGAATTTGAAGTAGTAACAATATCATTTATATTTATAAATAATAATAAATTAATAAAGTTTTATACACAACAATATCTTTGTTTATTTATAATAATTTGTTTTTAGATAAGTTTATGGCATGTTTTAATATTTTAAAACATCAACTATTTATAATTATAATGTTAACCGGTTCTTAATCCGGTCCGACCGGTTGAACCGGTCTGACCAATGAACCAGTATGATGGCAGGTTCGATTCCGATCCGGTTCTGAAAACATTGCACAATTGTGATTATTATCAATCCATTATTACAACGGAAGTATTAGGGAATACAAATAGAAAGAATATAGTTGCAAGTAATAAAGCACTTAAACGATAGTAGTTACTGCAGCGTGTATCGCATCTGCAAGGTGAGGGATCGTCCTCGAGCTTAAACCCGCCATGCTGATTCGCCTGCACATGAACCAAACCAAGCTAATTACATAACTCCATTCATTTGGTGCTTTAGGTGACAAAAAAATGGCTTGAACTGTAGCCAAAACTTTCTAAACTCAAGTAGCATGTTCAAATGTAATGTATTAATAACTGTCTTTTTTTGGTTCCTAAGTATTTAGTGATTCTGGTTTATACTTTTAAACCTCCCTATATGTTCAATACAGATCCATATGTAGAGAGGGAGGGGGGGAGGGAGAGGGGGGGAGGGGGAGGGGGAGGGGGAGGGGGAGGGGGGGGGGAGAGGGGGAGGGGGGGGGGAGGGAGAGGGGGAGGGAGGGAGGGAGGGAGGGAGGGAGGGAGAGAGAGGGAGAGAGGGAGAGAGGGAGAGAGGGGGAGAGAGGGAGAGAGAGGGAGAGAGGGAGAGAGGGAGAGAGAGAGAGAGAGGGAGAGAGAGAGAGGGAGAGAGAGAGAGAGAGAGAGAGAGAGAGAGAGAGAGATGATTATGCAATTACATACCCCAACCTTATGCATTACATTAAAGCAATATGATACATATGGTGATTGGTATATGTATTTCTTGTAATTCTCTACTTCAATTTGGTTTTGTATTGAACCGCCACATAGTGTGTGTCATATATATGTTATGAAGGTAGTTTTTTTACCCATCAGATGTCATGTAGATATGGTATTCTCTAGTCATGAAGGTCACTTGCTTAGTATTAAGCCCTGTGAAAGTAAACATCCCTATTTGCTTTATAATGTGGCTCCAATCGCCAGGTGTCTCTGCCAACAAAAAATAAATATGATATTTCCCTTAAGAGGTGAAGAAATAGCAAAAATGAACTTCTGTCTTAAGCAAGTATCAAGACAAACATAAGAGGTAGGTAAGGAAGGTACCTCTAGCACGTAAAGCGTCAAAAAGCTGCTTGCGCATGGTAATAATACGGTCAGCCATTGCCTTCAGTTCAAGGGTCCATTCTTGGTACAGGTTTCTGCACGAGATTTTTCACACTAGAATGTGAGGAATTCGGCTAGGCTAACAAACCCTAAATTCTTTTTGTAATCAATTACCTGTCTTTGAGGATCGTAGAGACAATTGAAGCACCGTGAATAGGTGGATTTGAGTACATGGGCCTTATTACAAGTTTCAGTTGGCTCTCTACCCGACTTGCCACATCAGCAGTCCTGCAAACCTGTTGGCAAATTCACATTACAAATATAGTTCAAAAGAAGTCACAAGGTATTCATTCATTCAAAGGCTTCACTTACAATGCTCAATGCACCAACCCTTTCACCATAAAGGCCCATATTCTTTGCATAACTTTGAGCTATAAAACATTCACCACCATCAGCGACAAACATTCTGACAGATCGAGCGTCTTCATCCAGACTTCCACTTGCAAAACCCTAATTATATTGTTATCATTCAAGTTGACAAACAATAAACTTGATACCCAAATTAAACCCCACCTGATATGCACTATCAAAAAATGGTAACAAACTTTTGGATCTAATCAATCTTCTAATTTGCTCCCATTGCTCAAGTGTCGGATCAACACCAGTGGGATTATGAGCACAAGCATGTAGAAGCACAATTGCTCCTGATGGAGCAGACCCGAGGTCTTCCAGTAAGCCTGTTCAAGTGTAATGTTTTAGGACAGAAATGAAATAAAATAACTATCTTAAAACAATGAACCACGATATTCAAATAAAACAAACTATTAACCAAATATGATATGACATTGAACATGCATTATGACGACACTATGCATATGTTGATAGAAGACCTGCCAGGGAGTAAAAAATAATCAACATAAGCAAAACCCAACATGCTGTATAACTGAAATTTGACAATCAGTGTATATGCACGCCATGAAGAGAAACTTAGCATAGTACACCATTCGAGAATACAAATTAGATAAGAAACATGAAGACCAAACAGATAAGTAATCAAAATATACTGTAGAATTTCCATCCATAAATGGATGTGTGTGTAACAGTAAAAAGCTAGATCAGATGGAAGATTGTTGCAAACCTTGGATGTTTAGTCCACGAGTTACGGGATCATAGTAGCGGTATGTTTTCACGGTCAAACCAGCAAGAGTGAATATTTTCCCATGGTTACCCCATGTTGGATTTGGTATATATATAGTACGCTTCACAAGTGAAAATGGTGGCATTAAAATTAAATTAAAATAATGATGAAATGACCAGGTATAGTGCGTATGAAATTACTTACTTGGTAATAGTGTCTGGCCAGAAACTCAGCTCCAACTCGCAATGACCCAGTACCAGACAAACACTGAACCGTAGTTACCAGGTTTCCCAGGATAGCAGGACTGCTCAACCAAAACAAGTTATTATATTATAGTTATTCAAATCAAATAGAATTACATGAGACGGCACCTGTCAGCTCCGAGTATAAGTTTTGCACTTAATTTGTTAAAATCTGCCAATCCAACAATGGGGAGATACTCCTTGACACGAGACCTGCAAGTGACAACCTTCCTTATCTGCATGCGTGGTGTGGTATCTTACATACATTCTTATTGATTTTATATTCATAAAGATTACCTGTCATTAACCAGAAGCTTCTCTGCTTGTCTGACGACATTTAATACTAGAGGTTTTCCTTCCTGTCAAATAAATTGCAACTCAAAACATAGTCTTTCTACAGACCCTAGGATAAGTAACAAGATTGAAACATTCCTTATAATTTCTAGATGGCTGAAAACTGTTGAAAAAAAAAATGACCATAAACGAACCTCTGTGCGATAAGCACCAACACCCAAATTGAGCTTGACAGGGCTCGGGTCTTTGTTATATGCAATTGTAACCTGCATGTCAGTCATCATCATACATTAGAAAGAATGATAAGGTATATGCAGGAATGGTTTCACCATATCAACGGCATCTGTCATTTTCAGTTCCCACTTCCCACACATTTAAGTTTACAATACATGAGACCTAAAACAAGGTCTTTGCTTGGTGCCAAGTTACATACATAATTGAAACTGCCCAATGAGAAGATGTCCTACAAGCGGTGGCGAAGCCAGATATTTCCGACCGGGGGTCGAAAACGTATATACCTAAAAAATTCTATATGAAAACTACATACCGGGCACTACTGAGCAAAAACTACATACGAAACACCCCCCCCCCCCCCCCCGTCCCTCACAAAGCTGCGCCCTTGCCTGCAAGTGTCACCATGGCAATCCATTGAACCGTGGTTGGTAAATCCTAAGTATCCCTGTTTCTAGTTTTAAATGATACAATAACTTGAGGGCATGCTAGGCTACTCCTTTGGTGAAGTCATGTAATGCAATTGTATCGGTAGTTACAACCACATAGGAAAGTCAATCGACAGGGCCGGCTCGGCCCGGCAAACCCGTGCCGACGCCCGAGGCTTGAAATTTCAAAGGGCCCGAAAAATCTTTATAAGCTTGTATATATATTTATTAAATTATATATTTAGTATATATATTCATCCGTTTTTTTATGCAAACAAAATATTGGTGGTGTAGGGGCAAAAACCATCTCAAAATAATGTAAAGGTATTAAGTTCGAGTCTTTGCTCCATCATTAAAAGTTTTTATTTTTGTAATTCATTTACCCTTTCAAAATAATGTAAAGGTATTAAGTTCGAGTGTTTGCTCCATCACTAACTTTTTATTTTTGTAATTCATTTACCCTTAACCATAATTTTGGGTCCAGTTCTTTTCGTGGCCAGAGGCCTAAATTTTTTCAAGAGTTTTCGGGACAGCTCTGTCAATCAAGACGAACGAACACAAAATATAGGAAATAGAAACGCTTACACCAACTGTGTAAGAATTAAAAAAATAAGAAGATACATGTGAAACATATCATACGAGTTTGTTTAACCAAAACGCAAAAAGCTATATCTAACTGAACAAACAACATAACAATGAAAGATCAAGTAGACAATAGTTACCCCGAGAATCGGATCTTCTGGAGCACGAAGGACGTTGGCGAAGACGGAATCGGCAGCAGAAGTAGGGGAACAAAAGATGCCGCTGCCTTCTTTATCGATCGTTCTGGGGGCCAGATGACCAGAAAGGATACTCAACCTCCGATCGCCCCTTGAAGAAGAAGAAGAAGACTTCATTTTTTACTTGTTTACGTTTCTACATAAACTTGAAAATTTTTCACATTTATAGAAAGAAGATGACGTCGCGATTAAGATTAGGATGACACGACGTCGTTCGGCACGACCATCCAGACAGGTGTGGAAACGATCCATGGGGCCATGGGGGGCGGGCTTAGGCTTTGGCACAAACTTTAAGAAACGTTTATGATAGATACAACTGACGTTGGAATGTAGATATACTTTTTTTCTTCTAATTTAATCTCTTTAGACGTGTTGCTATTTTTAATCACTGTTATTCCTTTTTAAGTTTTTACCTTTACCTACCGTCACATCACTTCATCCTCATCTATCGTCCTATTAATACGGTTCATCATCCTCATCACCATTCAAATTCCATAATTTCTTCAATGAGGCTTATGGTTTTCACCACGAATGATTTGCAAGGGGGCGGTGTGCCAGTGTACCATGCTCTCTACAGCCCATGTGGTCTTTCATGATCCTATCCATGCTCCCCACACCTGTTAGACTTAGAAGAAAAAGATTATTTATAAAAAAAATAGTAAAATGACCCGAAGGCGATGCCTCGCGAGCCCGTTGCAAAAATCCAATTGATTAGTCCAAGCATTAACCATATGAAAATGCATGTTTTAACGTACTCGGTTTAACTCAATGTAACATATATAAGTATCGTGGTTTAATTAAAACGTATAGTAAATCAAATTTATATCATACAGTTATAACATAACACCAAAAAATATAAAACGTGTACAGAGAAATAACTGACATGTGTAATCAAAATGAGCTTATTATAGATTTAAAAAAATAGAAACCACAAAAGGAAAAAAGAAAACACATTCATATCAAGGGGAACCATGGATGTTTTGCAAAGTGAAATGACCAAAGTCGGGAGGTGTAAACATCAACGGCTATGCTTTGCAGTAGTAGTAGTAGTAGTAGTAATAATAATAATAATAATAATAATAATAATAATTGTAGTTTTACTCGTTTTGCGTTGCTAGGGGTCAAAGCGTAGAGTAACTCGAATTTATACCGTCGAATGAAAATGTATTTTATATAACCACACTCGATTTGGTACAAAATTTACGTCGAAACGTAGACCAACTAGAAATGTACATAAAATAAACACAAAATGTATTATATTTGAGCTGACACATTTAAAAAAAAAACTTTATGTCTAAACATAAATTACACACGTAAAAGAGTTAGTTTTCGAAGTAAAAGAATGAAAGAGGTAAACTCAAAACTTTAGAGACTTAGGGGGCTAACGAAAAATTAGTTCTTTAAAAAATCATCAAACGTAAACTATTGAAGAAAATAATATGTTAAAAACATATATTATACTAGGTTTTTCCTCGTCCGCGTTGCGGGGTATTAAGCCGAATATTTCTCTATCATAACATATAAGTTTGTGTTTTGGTTACTTGTACATACTACTTATAACACGATCTCCAAAAAAAATTACATCAAGACAACCAATTAAAACATAACACTACCATACATTTGCTAAAAAAAACTAAAACCATGGAAAGACTATAATTTTAAACGCAAGGCAAAATTGTTATTTTTAAGACAAATGAGACTGTGTCAAGTGGCCGCCTGACACGAATAAAATTACACTGAGTCAACTAATTAAAACAAAACACTACCATAGTTTTGTTAAAAAAAGTAAAACAATGACATGACTATAATTTTACACTGGGGCAAAATCGTAATTTGACAGGTAAAAAAACAAAAATAATGGCAAAAATGTAAATTTGAACTAAGGGCAAAACCGTAATTTGTCTAAGAGGAAAAAAACAAAACCAATAGTAAAACTGTAAATTTAAATGGGGCAAAAGCATAATTTGGCAAGACGAATGGGGAAGTTCCAGGCAGCTCAAAAAGAAAACTAAAACGATGGCGTGACTATAGTTTTACACTGGGCAAAATCGTAATTTGACAGGGAAAAAAACAAAAACGATGGTAAAACTGTAATTTGAACTAAAGGCAAAATCGTAATTCGGCTGAGAGGGAAAAAAACAAAACCAATGGCAAAACTGTAAATTTAAACGGGGCAAAATCGTAATTTGCCCGGACCAATGGTGAAGTGTCAGGAAGTTGTCTGGCACTATTCCTCTCCATTGAACTAAGGGCAAAATCGTAATTCATCTGAGAGGGGAAAAAGAAAATCAATGGCAAAACTGTAAATTTAAACGGGGTAAAATCGTAATTTGGTTGGACCAATGGGGAAGTGTCAGGCAGCTGACAGGCACTATTCCCCCCCATCAGTTATGCAGTATATATAAATATGATACAGGGATAAAGTTGGAACATTAGAAACTGAAGGGGTTAATTTGTAAGACTTATAAAATGGTGTAAGGGCTAAAAGTGCCAATTACCAAAGTGAAGGGGGTAGCAAAAATGAACAAGGGCTAAAAGCGATGATTAGGGGTGTTCATGAGCCGATCCGATCCGATCGAGGGTCTGCTCATGCTCGGATTGAATTACAACTGATCCGATCCGAGCGGATCGGATTTGCAAAACCGTGCGCAAAAGTGATGCTCATGCTCGGATTGAATTTGAATCGATCGGCTCGGTTTCGCTCGGTTTTTATCAAATCCTAAAAAAATCGAGCGGATCGTTTTCGCTCGGTTGAATGATAAGGCTTCGTTCAACAAAAATAAATTCTAACTTAATTAAAACATGTCCAAACACTTTACTAACAAAAGCAATACATAACTCAAATCATTCTAAAAATGTTCTTAACAATATCAAGAAGCACAAAATAAAAACAGAAACATACGATTCAATGATTAACATAAAAACATACTATAACAAACATACAGAATACTGAAACAAACATAATAGAAACATACGATTTAACGGTTAATTAACAAAAAAAACATACTATAACAAACATACAGTCTTCATGTTAACAAACAAAAGCAGATTAGACCTGTGGAACTGGCAGGTTGGCAGCGAGTCCGACGAATGAAGACTGAAGCGATATGATATTTAAACTGAAACAGAAGCAGATTGTTATTATATGTTGCAGATTGAAGACTGAAACAAGTGATATTTAAACTGTACAATTATTAAAGACCGGAGCGACTCACCTGTTTGATTGTCCGTCAGACGACCTGTTGCAGAATGAACACAGGAGCGGCGATCTGTTGCAGAATGAAGACTGGAGCGACTCACTTGTTTGATTGTCCGATGATGTGTGTAAGTGTGACTGTGACTGTGACTGTGGACCGGAGAGGGATAGTGAGAGTCAGAGACACTTGAGAGGCGATATGAATATGATACGACTGATGACTGAATTCTGTTTTAGGAAATAGATTTAGGGTTAGATTTTTATATTAAATATTAAGATGGGCTAGGGGTGTTCAGAATTCGTTTCGAATTTGAAAAATTCGAAATTCGTTTAAATTCGATTCGATTATCAAGAATTCGAATCGATTATAAGAATTCGAATTCGATTCAATTCGAGTAAAGTAAATCGAATACGAATCGAATACGAATTTACAATTTCAAATTCAATTCGATTCGATTCGAAATTCGAATAAAAATTATACATTTTTATTTATTATTTTTATATATAATACATATATAACTTTTATTAGGCTATACTATAAATTATTTTCAAAATTTATACCAAGTATTAAAATTACCCATTACCAAACCAACTACATGGCCCATAACTAAAACCTAAGTTAAAAATCTATCAATAGATTTATAACCCTAAAAATATTAACTTGTAATGTGAAGTGGTTATTCTCGACTTCTCGTTTTGAATTTAGATTTATCATACTTTATTTGGAACTGTTTTAATATGCTATCGTGCTTTATGGCTGCTTTAAAATGTATTTTTCATTTTGATAGTTTTTACATGCTTTTAAAGATTCTAAATCAAATCGATTTATTCGAATTCGATTTGAATTCGAATTTTAATGGAATACGAATTGGGTTTTTAATTCGAATACGAATTCGAATCGAATTTGGTAGATTTTAATCGAATTCGAATCGAATACGAATTCAAGGGAAAAAAAAAGTTATTCGAGTAATTCGATTCGAATAATTCGAAAATTCGATATTCGATTCGATGAACACCCCTAAGATGGGCTGAATATTATTTGGGCTTTTAATTTTTTTGGGCTATTATATTTTTTTGGGTTTTTAATCTATAAAATCTATAATATATATATATATATATATATATATTAATTATTAATTATTAATAAAAATAATTCAAGCAAAACCGAGCGATCGACGAGCGAGCGGAGCTTTGCTCATGCTCGGATTGAATTTGAATCGAACCGATTCGATCGGCTCATGTACAAACTGAGCGGGAATCGAACAAGCATTTTTCGAGCGATCGTCGAGCGATCTTCGATCGTCGAGCAGTTTGGACAGCCCTAGCGATGATTCACAAAATAGAAGGGGCAACCAAATTAACTTGTAATATGAATCAGTGTAAGGAGTAAAGTTGTCATGTTGTAAAGACGGTACCGATGTAGATTGGACGGTATTGGTTTGGTTCATCATGGTACCGGCACATGATATAACTTACGCTACAAAAAAAAAAAAAAAAAAAACTCTATTGTGAATAACTTCTTTTCCAACGAATTTATATTAGAACGGTGAGAAAACTGTAAAAAATAAATATGATTACCGGTACAGATGTTAGTTTTTTAGTGGAAGTCCCTTGTGCTTTGCTATTGGAATTTATCGGTGTCAACTTTATTCATTACACTATGAGTACGGTACAATAAATACATATCGATCAGAAGCCATAAAAATGAATGATGATATAAAACTGATACTGGTACTGATATTGCTCTGTTGGAATCGATTCGGTTCACATCGACACCGGTACGATAACAAAACAAAAAAACTTTGATTACAACTATGTTTTCAAGAGTAAACGGATAGCGGTTCCGGGGGCGAACTAGGGTTTCTCTGGGCGATTTTGGGGGCGAACTAGCAGATTCGTGTAATCCTAGCAGATTCGTGCTTCTCCTAATCACGATTGTTATTAGTTATCATCTTAGGGTTTCTCTACACGATTCTTAGAAGGCAACCAGTTGAAATCGTGCTACAATTCTGCAATTAGGGTTCCGTTTTTTATCTGCTTTGCTGATTAGGGAAGAGGTGCGGCTGTTCTTCGTCGGCTAACCCTTCTCCCGATAATCAGATTAGGGTTTCGGCAACAGAATCATAGCGCCGATTGTGTAAGGGTTTGCGGCTGCGTATACTTCTGATTAGGGATTGGCGGCTGCTCATTCTTAGGGTTTGCGACTGCTTTGTACCTGATTAGGGTTTTGGCAGGAGTATTGGGGATTATCGGCTACTAGGGTTTTTCAGGTGGTTATTTCTTGACGAATTCTGGCTGCTAGGGTTTTGTTTAATGGATGAACGGTTGAAACCAGGTGGGCGGCCATCACTTTCGTTTAAGGAAATTGCGGATCGTTTGCTTGATGTTGATGGGAATACTATTCAGCCAAAACGTGGTATCAACGTCATTGATGAACTCACTAGGGTCTCTACTCCGGTTCAGTTGGATAAGTCCTCGCCAACAATGGGTGTTCACGGAGTGAATGTGTTGAATCCATTGGCTGGTAACTCGAACTCAAGATTTTCGGGGGTTGTGGAACCTTTATCTTTTGCTAGCGTTGTGAACACTGAAAAGGAGAAGGTAAAGGTTAATTTTCGGATGTTGGAATCTAGCGAGTCGGTTGATGGTGCTGATGTGGTTATTCCATTGTCTTCGGTCAAGCAAGTCTCAGACAGGTATGCTAACACGTTGTATGGTTATTTTCTGGGCAAACGGCTGGCTTTTCCTGTGGTGGATTATTTTGCAAAGAACAACTGGGTTAAATATGGTCTCTCTAGACTAATGATGAATGCAAACGGGTTCTTTTTCTTTAAATTCAAAACAAAGGAAGGGATGGATAAATTGGTGGAGGATGGTCCTTGGTTGATTAGAAATGTTCCGATAATCTTGAAGGAGTGGTCGGCCTCTGTCAAGTTGGAAAAAGAAGACATAAAGGCTATCCCTGTTTGGGTTAAGATGCATGAAGTGCCGTTAGCAGCATATACTGAGGACGGTCTTAGCTTGCTTGCTTCTAAGATAGGGGTGCCTAAGATGCTAGATTCATACACTGCTACAATGTGTGCTGAGTCATGGGGACGAAGCAGTTATGCTAGAGCTCTCATTGAAATTCAAGCTGGGGCTGAATTAAAGAGGAGTGTTACAATTGCAATCCCAACTTTACAGGGTAATGGTCATTCAATGGTGGAGGTGAAAATAGAATATGATTGGGAGCCTTTAAGGTGCTCTTCTTGTTGCGTGTTTGGTCATGAGGATAACTCATGTCCAAAGAGGCCTCAGGTCGTTTCGAGTGGGAAATCTAGTAAGAAGATTGATGATTTTCAGGTTGTGGGTGCAAAGAAGAAGAAATCTACTAACCAAGGTCTTCCCATGAAAAATCAGAAGCCTAAGGTAGTGTACAGACCAGTTGTAAACCCTAAACCAATCTCGTCCTTGAAGAAGCCGGTGAACAATCAGGTATCAACGTCAAACCCCTTTGATGCTCTTAAGGATGATGATGGTGGTCAGAGAGGTAGTACTGTGGGTCGTATAGAGAAAAAGGAGAAAAAGTCGAGTGACAGGCAGGATTCTGATGAAGAGGAGGTCGAAGAAGTCTACAATGAAACTAGTGCATTTATGACATCGGGCACTCGTCCGTTCTCTTCGAAAGCAGGGGCAAGCACCTCTTCCACAAAATTCTCAAATGGATAGGCTGCTTTTGGTTCGTTTGAAGGGGTTGCCGGTCTGTGGCAACTTTATTTTTGATGATGGCGGTTGAGGATTTTGTTTTTTGTTTTTTCCATTGTTTTGTCTACTAGATCATGATGTATAGCAGGCTTGGTTACGGGGTGTCATAGTTGTTTTTGTTTTGCTTGGTCATACATATATGGGGCATGTCCTATATATGAACTAGTGTGGAACACATCCTCACTACTTGTACTTATTTGCGGTTGCATTTTAATAGATTCATCGGGGTAACCCTTTACCCAAAAAACTATGTTTTCAAGATTGTTCGGTCGAAGGCACCAATGACCAATATGGTACCGAAAGTCACTATAGCTTACAATACCATAAAACAATTCCTTTTCGAATATGACGCCTTTATAAAAAAATAGAATTTGCTTACGGTACTCGCACTCGATATAGCTACCGAAAGATAAAGTGTCACACCCCGATAGTATCAGAGTTGGCGTGACCGGACTAATATCTTCATTGCACAGCGGAAGCAAATAATGTTAAGACTTCTAGAGGTGAACGCCCACTAAGTACTTGAATCCACAAGGTTCTCCTATTCCAACTGTGCCATAACTTGAAAATGTGACATCAGCATAAGTCAGGCAGTTTGGTCAGGAGTTTGCGGCTTTCACACCTATTCCTAACTAAATCTCCTGACTTTGTTTGAAAACTCGGGTGCAGTGATAGTGAAGGGTTGCAGAATAAGCACATAAACTGGGTCTGATGGTTCCTAACTATAGTCTAGGTCTCTAAGACAGCGACCCGGACTAGGTCGTGTCTGCCTAATTCCCTATAGTTATGGCTCTGATACCAATCTGTCACACCCTAACCGATGGCGGAATCATCGGGGCGCGACACTGAGCGAAACAGATTGTCCAGAAGTTTCCACAACAACTATTATAACAAATTCAGTTAAATGATACATCCCATACCGTATCCCAAATAAATAAACAAGTTATCATAGAAAGCAACTAGGCAAATAAATTTCGTTCCGACAACTCAGATTCAATTATTATTACAGAAAATTGTTTATTATTTCTAGACTCCCTAGCCTCGATTTCATCACCACGCGCCTAAGCATCCTAGCAACTTAAGCACCTGTCACATACGTTAAAATAAAGTCAATACATAAAATGTAAAGGTGAGCATACAAGTTTGATATTAGCATATAGAGTTCGAATAGTTTACGCATAACCAGGCACGTACACAGAGGAAAACGATGCATGTTAATTATCGACATGGGACCATCGATACCAACGACTGCGGGTTGACCATCCGAGACGGTTCGCAATACATGATTACCACCGTAATCCATGCAAGTAATTGTCCTTAACAACCCCCGTGTGAACGGGTGTTGAGTCCAAACTATAGTACTACGTTGCTAAGGCAGGTAGATAGCACTCCACGTGTAAACATAATAAACAACATTCATTTAGTCAAGTAGCACATGCAAATGGTCAGCGTTCAAATAGTTTGTGTTTGATTGTGATTTGATAGGTAACGTATGTAACACCCAAAAGTGCTAAAAGCAAAAAGGGATCGAGTATACTCACAGTGATTGATTGTGGATTGAAGGGAGCGCTGAGTGTAAGATTAGCCTGAATAGTTCGATAGCACAACAATAAGTAACACGGAAAAGTAAACAAGTGTGGATAGATCGAATGGGCTGGTCGATCGAACGGCAGGTTCGATCGAACGGGCTGTTCGGTCGGCTAGTATGTCCGGTTGGACAGTCCTGTTCGATCGGCCGGTAGGCTCGATCGGCTGGGCCATTCGAGTGGATTGTTTCTTCCTCTGGTGTGTTTGTGTTTGAGGATTTGAACTTTTGAAGTTTTCGTTGTAGTATATGAGAACACTGAAGTGTTCTTACCTTTCAAGTCGGTCGATCGAATGGTTCGTTCGATCGGCTAGCTCACTCGATCGGCTAGGAACTTCAGAATTAGTCCCCAACTGAATGTCGCTCGATCGAACAGTCTGTTCGATCGGCTGGCATTCCCTACTACGAACGAGTTGTGAAAACGATTAAGTGTTGAAGCATAGTATCTCATGATCCGAACAGTAATGTTTACCAATCGAGTGACCTATTCGATCGAACACTAATTCGTCAATACTATACTTCAAAAGTTTGGAAAAGTGAGACGCCATGTGCTAGCCGATCGGCTGGCCCGGTCGATCGGCTGGTGTGTCCGATCGGCTGGGCTGTTCGATCAGCCTAGCCGTTCGGCCAGCAAGTCTGACCTGGTCGGCTTTTCGTCTAACACTTGGTCGTTTGGTTACTTGTCATTATATCGAGGTAGTTTGATAACGAGTTGAACTATGATACCTTCGTTCTTACCCGTCTCTCCGGCTCGGACAGGAATCACCCAAGTCCGGCCGGTGAACGGTTCGGAATGTTGGTTTAAAGTTTAACCCAAAATCAGTGAACCTTGTTCATAGAACCCGAATCTTGAACCTCTTAACTATTAGAATGATTAGTTAACCGGTTCAAGCTCCGTTTCTACCAGTTTTACGGCTTCAAGTGTAAAAATGTTTTAAGAAGGTTGGAAATCATCCATAAAATGTTAAGATTCGTAAGAATCTTAGTTCGTCTATGTGGAAATCGGTTAGATCTAAGCTATTCATGGTTGAATGAGGCCAAAACATGATGTTCTTCAAGAACACCATGATGACATCACCCAAGAACACCTAGATCTTGGTGATTTCATGGTTAGAATTCAAGTTTTGAAAGATAGAAAGGTGTAGAATCAAGTAATGATCAAAAACGTACAAGAATTAGAGTGAAAACTTACCGGAATTGAGAGAAATCTGAGAAAAGATGAAAAATAGGAGCTGGCCGGTCAGAACTTTCCAAAAGTGGAAATGAAGACAAGGACAACCTTATTTATAGGCTTCCAAAAGAGGAAAGTGGCAGCCGATCGGCCAGGAGCTCCGATCGAGTGGGCTGCTCGATCGGCTGGCAAGATGCTAGCCGATCGGCTGGCCTGTTCGATCAGGATGCTTCCTGTTCGATCCGCGACGCACTTCGAGTATTTCGTGACGATTTTCAACGTTTTGATTTCGATGGACGATGATACGAATACGATATAGTTCCTAGTCAAATTACTTTTAATCCCAATCACTATATCTAACATACAATCTTCTATAAGTCACGTTTCGATGTCGGTTTCGATTGAGTTCGATTGCTTTTCGAGTTTTGATTCGATTTTCGATTGATTTGCTTGAATACCACACCAAACATAAGGTAAACACGCACAAGTAACACATAAGGCACACACGTATAACTATACTAAAATTCGTATAATTCGAGTCTCGAGTTTGATGATTGTTAGATCGGTTTGATTACTGATTAGTTAACTTTATCGCATTGTTACTTCCTATCATTCACAGTCGTAGATCGGTTCGCGTTAAAACACATTCGATTACTTCGATTCTGGCTGATTACAACACTTACTCCACATAATACAACTAAAACATAAAATAGACTATCTACAATCAAAGAAAGTCAAAGTTGACTTGGACTTTGACTTTGACTTTGACATTTGAAAACACGGGGTGTTACATATGTAGTCATTTAAATTGTATTGTGATTGATGTATTTACATAACCTGTTTGATATGTATTATTTGGTGTATGGCCCTTGGGGTTAAATGACCATGTCCCGGATATCCTTGGCATCATTCATGAAATGGCCACGACCTAAGCACGGGGTGTAGGCGTACACCTGACAGTTGCATTATGTAAAAACTGGTATCCCACTGTAAGGAATCAACCTTGTGGGCATTATACCTGTGGCGTGTCAGTTAACTTAAGTCCGACCCTACAAACTGGCCCTGATGGACGACAAATGAGTAAATCTGTATACAAGATATTTTTAAATAATTGTCCCAGGTTATAAAAGATATTTTGCCGAAGTGCAGTCAAATCAATTTTCAAACTCTTTTCAAAATGAGTCAGTTAAGTTGTATTTACCAGTGTAAACTGACGTATTTTCCAAAAAGGCTAAGTGCAGGTACTAAACGAAATAGGCTGGCTACTCCAGGCATCATTACTCAAGTCTCGCAAGCTTTAGATGCCAAAGTCTGTTGAACAATTTTCTTTTTTATTCGATCCGCCTGTGGATCTGTTTCGACTGTTTTGTGATACTCAATATTACAATCTATTCAGATGAAATAAATCTATCTCTTTGCTTCCGCTGTGCATTTATATGTTGTGTTGTTTGACTATGATGATATCAATTACGTCATGATACTCCCCACCGGGCCCACCGGTGACACGTGGAAAATAGGGGTGTGACATAAACCATTTGAGTTTATTGAAAATCGCAAATTATTTATGTGAGTTAAAACCTGTTTGTAGCATGATTTAGAAATATGAAATTGTTGTTCATCGAAAACATTGTATGTTTTTGCAAAATGTGCATGTCTTTCCACCCCGAAAACATTTATAAAATGTAAAAACGTAAAAAGGTGGGGTTATGAACTCACCTTGATGTCCTTGTGCAAAGCTAGCTAAATATACTATGTGAAGTCGTTTCCAAGACGTAACTCGCTAGCGTGCATTCTATAATATCCCTAACACGGAATATCTTATAAGTTTCTAAATAAATGTGGTAACTAAACTACGTGTCACCGAGCTCTACGAATCGTTAACCGAACAATAAGGATCTTGGATCCTATGTGGTTGGTGAATCTTTCTGAGAAAGACATAGAGATGTACTTTAACAAGATACATTATCAGGTACAGGATATTGTACAAGCTATGCAAAATCAAAATGTTATCAAGATCTGCTATGCATACGAAGTAAATTCAGGGAAGATGTGGAATACAAAATGGAGAGAGATTGAAAGAAAAGAATTCTTGAGAGAAGTTCGAAACAAAGAAAGGATCGAAGCTAGAATGAAGAAGGCATCTATCAAGAGATATTAGTTTATGAAGTGGGTGCCACAGATCAAACACCGATGACATACTTCAAGCTAAAACGTCAACGTGTTAGGAAGTATTTCTTCGGGAGTTAGAGTTTTAAAGATTTGAAGTGTCACACCCCGACCACATAAAACAACAAACCGCGGCGGAAACGTCGGGGAGTGGAGCGACGGAATTATTGTTTCACAACCATGGTATTTAAAGTTTCGTTTTATTTATTAATATTGATTACATTATCTTAAAACAAAGAAAAACATAACAAAAATTAAACTAGTCTTGCATCTTTTATTGTCGCTATAGCCCGAGTCCGCCTAAGTGTATCACGATCAACCCTATGCATCAGCTCCTGAAAACACATGTGAAAATAGGTACGTCAGCATAAAAATGCATGTGAGATACATAGGTTTTGTTGATGCAGGATTCATGACTTGTAAGTTAAAAGAAATGTTTAACAAAAAGTGGTCATGAATCTTATAAAAAATGTTTTCTTTTATAAATCATACGAAAATCGATAAGAAACTCAGAAGATATAAAAGAATATTGCATGGTTAATTAAATCATCAAGTAAAAATGGGTTTGTATAAAGTATGTCTTTTGTAAAACAATGTCTTGTAAATAACGTATCATGTCTTTGTATAAATTGAAGTGGTTTAGATAACGCTACGATATGTGATGTCATAAAAGCACTTATATATAGAAAGTACCAGCGGCGTATCCACCATGCTTTTATCATATTACACACGCCTCGTTATTTAAATCACTTACCAAATAACCACCAAAACGTCTTGTTTAAACAAATGTCAAAAATTTTATGTGTAAGCAATGTCTAATATCAATTGTAAATCATGTCTTGTATAATCAAATGTTATGTATGGCAAGTAAAAAGTATCTACTCAAACCATATGTATAATGTCAATGTGTAATCAAATGTATGTATGGTGAATAAAAAATATTTACTCAATCCCATAGGTAAAATGTACAAAACAATGTATTTGAATAAATCATAGTTTAATTCAAAAGTTAAGTTTTGCAAAATCAATGCTTTACTGATACAAACATTTATGCGGTAATGTTAAACGCATACATTCAAGCCTTGAGACTGTAGGATAAACCTTTAAACAAATCAAAGGTTTATTAAAAATGTTTTCGGATTCTGTCATTCCTTACGTCCAAACAAACCTAGGATTCCAGGAATGGGAGTTGTCAATTCCTATGGTACCACTACATACTATCGAGCGGCATGATCAGTGTTAATGAACGTATTTTAGTTTCGTTAAACAAAGCAAATGTCATACCAAATGTAAGCATGTTATGTGAAAATAATGTACTAAGTATGCTAAGTAAACATATGAAGCAGAAATGTAATGTAAATCAATGTGCTAGCATGCTCAGTAAACATACATAGCAGAAATGTAATGTAAATCAATGTGTCCATATGCTGAGTAAACATATGCAACAAAAGTGTTTATGAAATCAATGTGCTAGCATGCTCAGTCAACATACATAGCAAGGCATAATGAAATCATGTACTATATGCGTACTAATGAACATAGCAAGTATATGTCATGAAAGCACGAAAAGCATGAAAGTAACAAGTAGGCACATGTGTATTACCCCAAAATATTTGAAAACAGTAAAAGAGGGGACTATGTACTAACTTGATATTGCTTATAGTCTTGTAATAACAATCGAACAATGCTTGAGGGATAACGGAATCAAACGACACCTAATATAGGTAACTATGTTAATAAACCGGACCTAAATCGGGAGATTGGATAGAATGAGGTCTCGTAAACCAATTGAGTATTGGAACTCATGTGATATGGTTTAACAAAGCCTACATTCTAAAACGGAACCTAACCTAAGTGCTTATGACCCGTTATGACCCGTTTAGGTAGCTTACGCTGCTTTAACGTGTCATTTGCATGAAAGCGCAAACGAATAGCCTAACTAGTCCTATGACAAGTATTATATGCCCTCACATGTTTAATAATTAGTTTATATAGCAAAAATTTGATTACATATGCTTAAAATGAATTTATGCACAAAAAGGGCATTTTGGTCATTTTCCTAAGGCATATAAACTACCTATCATATAACTAAGTAAACTAAGTGACTATAAGGTATAACCTCGGAAGGTTATTCTCTATGCAACTATGGTCCCAAGATATGTTTGGTCGGATCCTAATGATCGACCAAACGGGTCGGGTTTGAAAGTCTAAGCGGTTGTTTAGACCGCTTGACTTACGACCCTAAACATACACTAAATTAAGAGTGACGAGTTAAACATGTTTTAACATGTTTAACTAAGTTGGAAAACAAGTTTGATATCAAAACAAAGTGTTTTGATACCCAAAAATAGCTTCGTTGCAAAATACGCATAAATACGTATTTTGACCGAAACTTTGACTCGTCACTACGCCTAATCAACGTGGTAATCAGTAGGTATAGTCACAAGGGACTATTACCATCGTGATTATGCTCACGTTGCAAAGTTCAAACGAACTTTGTGTTGACCAATTAATGGTGAAAGCAGAAAGTCAAACACTGTTTAACTTTCATGCTTAAAATACAAGAACAAGCATGAAAGAAGCTTACAAAGGGTCCAAGCTTGGATCAAGAACAAGAAAACTAGAAGAAAGGAGCCTTCAACCGGAAGGGATAGCTCCAAATGAGCAGATGAATAAGAATTTCTGAAGTGAGCAAGTCGAAATGGAAAAATTCTTGGGTTTATATAGAATTTCAAGAACCGTTAAGATCTTTCCAAGTGTTTCAAGGATTGATCTTGGCCCTACATTTGTTACCCACTGTTTAGAATACCATGGGACCTCAAAAACAAGCCCATAGCATTGGAAAACCATCTCTAAAACCCAAGGAACAACTGTCGATTGCTGAAACTAGTTTTCTGCCCAGATAAGGGCTGTCGCGCCCCGCGTAAGACTCAGCTAGAATCTACGCGCCCCGCGAGCGAGCTCCAGTTCAACAAAAGTTTTGAAATTTACAGTTTCAGTCCCTGCAAACTTTTAAGCCCATTTTTGACACGTTTAAGCCCCGTTAACCCTTTTTCAAGGTTCAATAATGATGCCAAAGTGTAGGGAACATGAAATACCCTAACCGTCAATGTTATTAGGAAGTTTGACCAATTTTTAGCATGTAAATTTATTGATATGTATGTATGTATGTATGTATGTATGTATGTATGTATGTATGTATGTATGTATGTATGTATGTATGTATGTATGTATGTATGTATGTATGTATGTATGTATGTATGTATGTATGTATGTATGTATGTATGTATGTATGTATGTATGTATGTATGTATGTATGTATGTATGTATGTATGTATGTATGTATGTATGTATGTATGTATGTATGTATGTATGTATGTATGTATGTATGTATGTATGTATGTATGTATGTATGTATGTATGTATGTATATATGTTTGTGTGTGTGTAAGTCCCGAAATAACCAATATAAAGTAAACCCAATAGTTTAGCAGAATCAAACTGTTGATTGTGTCAAGAACACGAAGAAATCATTTTCAACCTTGCATATGATTATATTAATTGTAATAAATCGTCTGATACAAAGAGACTGTCTCTATGTATAACTCTCTCTGGAATAGCTATAATGGTTAAATACTCTACAATCTACATAGCCCATGCCCCACATGGGCTCCTTATGGGCCGGTTTGGCCCACATGGCCTTAGCGGTTCATATAGCTTTTCATAGCCCAAACACTATCATTAACTAACTCAATTAATTCCAACGTGTAACTCATAATCCATCAAATAAATGATTACTACTATGATGTGTTGTAATTCTTGTATGATTGCTTTAACGATTATTCTTGGCGTTGTGTTTTAGCAGATTATGCATGAACAAATTCTTGACATGTGTTTTTGTAGTCTATGCATGAACTAATTCTTGACGTTGTGTTTTAGTAGACTATGCATGAACAAATTCTTGACAGTGGACTATGCATGAACAAATTCATGACGTTGTAAACAAATTCTTGATGTTGTGTTCTAACAGATTATGTATGAACAAATTCTTGATGTTGTGTTTTAGTAGATTACATTTATAGTGTAACTAGGTTATAACCCGGAAATTTTCCGGGTAGGAAAATTTAATTTACGACAAATAAAAGTATAAAAATAACACTTTTAACATCTAAAATATCATCTTTCCCTTTTCTCTACCATAAAATTTTAATTCGGTTTCTTAAACTTTTTCTTATTGTAAAGAGCCATAAAAACATACAAAAGCAAGAATGTAAAGTACACATCTATATTTAGAGCATTTACATTGGAGACTCTATTCTATATTATATCTAGAAAATAATAGAGGAAACAACAAAATTACCATCACATTTGAATCTCTATAATAGAAAAAAAAATTTAAAGAATGTAAAGTACACCTCTATATCTATAATGTCACATTCAACCCTCTATATTGTTATTGTGAGTGTGGAAGAAAGAGAAAAATATATTACATTCAACCACCACCGACGACCACTTTCATTTTTACAATATTCGCACGATTTTGAAAAGAAAATACGTTACTGATCATAAAGAAAGTATACGCGTGAACTTCTTATGGAAATATGAGGATGAATATTAAATTAAAACGAAGCATCGAACTATATATGTAACAAAATCGAAAAGATAAATAAATGAAAGAAATACGTTTTTCTGGTTTGACATTGAAGAAACACTAATTAATCGACTGGAATTAGATTAACTAAGGGGTCAGATTCTGCATAAAAGGATGGTTCTCTCTCGTTCGATTCGGATGGACAGATCCTTTTCTCCAGTGAACACTGCAAAACAGAGCACCGTTAGTCTCGTCAAGGGGAGGATGGGGGTTCTCTCCTTGACCCGACTTCGGCGTGAGAATAAGTATGTGTTTATGGAGAAGAAGAAGTATTGACGAAGTGTGTGTAACTTGAATTTCATACGTGAATTATCTTCATATTTATAGCCGGGAGTTTAGGCGGGAAAACCTGTTGGTGAAAAGTTAACGGAAGATGCTAACTCCGTAAGCGATTATTTTTCTTCCGTTATCTCTTTTGATCAGATCGTGAGAGCACACGGATCGCAATCTTAATCAAAGACTGGGGAGATGCCACGTGGAAAGTGGGCAAATAGAGGTTTTTCCTCAATTTCATGCCATCATCGTGATCCCGGGATGGCCTGGGGTAATGACATGTGTCCAGGCGGTTATAACCGTCTGGTGATGCATGGTTGAGTCTTCTAGAAGCTCAAGGCCATAATCTAGTGTGACTTTTTACCGTGTGGTGTTTAGTTTGAGTAAATAATATCCAAGTCTGGGTATTATTAAGCGGAAATGTCTAACTTAGGATTCTCATCCTTTGTTTGTTATGAAGGCGCAAGGATTCATGATTTTCCTTGTATTGCGCAAGTTGTTGCTTGTTATTTTTCTCTTAAGCTTTCTCTGTAGGACCAGTTGCGCGGCCGCGCAAGGTCAAAAGAGGGCGGAGAGATGAGGTTGTGGTATGGTCCCAAGTACTTGATATGAGGTTTTTGGGACCTTACCCCTTCAAGTCCCCCTAGTCTAGTGTTGCTCTTATGCGAATAAGTGGAGCACTGGACTATGTGAGAGAAATGCTTTGGGCGCGAAAGTAGGAAATCTTCTGCGAGCAGATTTACTTTGCTTATTATGGATATTTCGAAAATCTTTGACTTTGGGTGAGAGGGGTACAGTGAGGACTGTAAGACAGGCTGTCACTGTCAGGTGTATATTACTGACCGTGCTTTACATGCGTGCGTGGACTCGCGTTTGTGTCATTTCCCACTCGCCCCTGTCGCTTGGGTAACCGTGCTATCCCGAAAAAGGTGTTGTGCAGTTACCGAAGCTATTTATGGCGATGGGTATATAAATGTTTCGGATTTCCCATTTCTAGTAATCACTACTTTGTTGAAAAATCCCCTTATTCTCGTCTTCTTTCTCTGTTCCTTTAGAAAGGATTGTGATTTTGTCTTCCTTATGTCAACCGGCGATCCTTATGAAGACTCAGAAGAAATGTCTGTCGAACTTCCACCATTAAAGTGGCCCAGGGCAACCTTTGATGGTTTAATTCAGAACCTTAAGTTCCCAGAGAGCTGGGGTGCCATTTATCCTGAAGAAGGTCAAACTGCCGTGGATGTCCGGCCGGGTATTTGACCTTGTTTTGGGATTTTTTTAGTGCAGGCAACTTTCGTCTTCCTGTAACAAAATTCTTCTTTGAAATTCTGGAGTATTACAAATTCCATGTCTCCCAGATGCATCCAATTGGCATGGTTAGGGTTCGGCATTTTGAATTTGTGTGCCGTACGATGCATATTGAGCCGACAGTTCCCCGTTTTCGAGTTTTTCATCAAATGCACTCTACCCAAGGGTTCTATTCGTTTGTTCAAAGGGCATCAACGAGGAAGATTTTGCTTCATCCCCCTAACTCATTTCACGACTGGAAATAAAAATTCTTTTTTATTAAAGCAGGGGTTTTCCCGATGAAGATGACTTTTAGGGGAAAAGAGGATGTCCCTTTTGAAACTATTCAGACCCCTGTTGACGAAAATTGGTATCAGGATTTGAAAGATGTTCCAAACATTGCTTTGCCGGAGAGAGCCTTTGTTGGAGCCGGTATGAGTCTGAATTGGAAGATGGATCGAGAGGAGAAACCGGTGTACATGGAGGATGGCAAGAGTAAGGATTTTGCCTTGTTTCCGTCTTTCTTCTCTATCTCCTTTTCTCTTCTCTCTCTTTTTTTAATTTTATCTTTACTTCTCCTTTTTTGCAGTTGTCTCGCTGTACGTTGTTGCATTTGAGAGAGAAGGTGGAAAGATGTCTACTATTGCAAAAAGACCAGATGAGGAACTGTGGTATCATCGGATTGTGAAGAATTTTGTTCTTCCCCAAGATGCTGATCTATTTGTGCAACCTGCTGTTGGTGCTGGTAAACTTTTCTCATATTGTTTATTACTTTCTTCTTTTGCGCATCTGAACAAGTTTTATTATGCGCTTTAGTAGGTGAGTTGTTAAATCTAGGCATAGGCCCTGAGAAGAAAAGACGCGCGGCGACTTCTACTTCTGCGCCGAAGAAGAATGATGCTGAGAAAGCTCAATCTTCTAAGGTCAAAAATGTTGGAGAGAAGAAAGGTATGTGTCATTCCTCTGACTCCTGGTGTGATTATGTGGTGGTTTCTGACTCTATGGAGGGTCTTGCGCCTGTAATTATTATTAGAAAGCCAAAATCGGAACCGAAAGATACTGCTGATATCCCTCCGTCCAACCCAGATGATCCCATTGATTTGGAGTCAAGCCGTGAGCGCTTGGTGCGGACTAAGGCAGGGAAAAGAAAACATACTGGTGTTGAGGCTGAAGGTCAGCTTGCGAAGAAAATTCAGAGGAAGAAGATTACCAGGAAAGGCAATTTGGACGCCTTTATCTCGGAGCCTGTTTCTAGTAAGTGTTATTCTTGCTTTCTTTTCCTTATGCATATTGTGCATTTATGGACTTTGTTTTTTCAGGAATCCTACGTCTCCTGTTCCCTCGGAACCACTGCCTGTGGTTAACGAAGAACTTTCACCTTCTCCTCCGCGTGCAGTTGTTGCTGATCAGTTAAAGACTACTGAAGTTCCTGAGGGTGGTGTGGAAAAGGTTATTGAGGCTGACAAGCCTGTTGATGATGCTGAGGAAACCGAAAAAGTTGTTAGCCCAGGGGTTGTGGATGGTGCTGGTGACCCAAAAACCTCTGAATTTGCTGCTCCTGAGTTGGATAAAGGGAAGACTGCTGAAGAAATCCCAGTTACAACATCTCCTAAAGTTTTTGGTTCCATGCCTGAAATTATTGAGAAGGTTACTGCTGAAAATCAAAGCTCGTTTTCTGGTACCGGCAAGGATTCTCCTATCCTCCCAGAGGAAACTTTGGGGGATTATTATTATCGAACTTATTCAGAGAAAGACGCCTCTGAGATTCATGCTCCTGCTTGGAATCTGAAGAAAGGTGACACTTTCTCTGATTGGCGTGTTTGTCATGAATGGTTTCATGGGGCCTTTCCGCCTGGGGAGATTAAGTTCCAAGAGAACCGACCTTATGAGCAGACCTATCATGCCTATCTTGCGGAAGCTACCTCTCATGTGTCTACTACGCACCGCATAGTGCGCGAATGGCATAATATGCACAAAGATTGGGCCGCTTTCAAGATATCCCAGAAGAAGGTTGCTGAAGAGGAAAACCGAATCGCCCGGTTGAAAGCTAAGCTGGAGGCTGATCAGGCCAAGTTCGAGGCTGATCGGAAGACTGAAGAATGGTCCGTTGCAGGCTGGAAAAGAAAAGCGGAAGCTGAAGCTGCCCTCCTGATGCGTGTGTAGTGTAATATACTTTAGAATATAATTAAGCCCTTTTTACACCTTTAGCCAAGTTTTAAATTTATAAAACACGATATTTACTAACACTAAACACACATATGGGCAAGTGCACCCATCGTGGACGTAGTATAGTGTTGGTAAGATACTGAGGTCGTCCAAGGACACAAGAGCTTTTAGTACCGGTTTATCCTCAACGTCTAATCAAATCAAAAAGTTAGAAAAATGTTTTTAAACTAAGAATATAAAAACTAACTAAATGCTGAAAAATAAAAATAAAATAAAAACAGATAGACAAGATGAATCACTTGGATCCGACTCGTGTATTAGTATAACCTTTGATTATTTTCGCACTTTTGCACTTGTTTAAGAGATTATCTTAGTTATTGTAGTAGGCCCCTCTTTTGAAGGCGACATTACCCTCAACCCAGTAGTTTGAGTCAGCAAGGATACAATCCTAAAGGGTTGGATTATTGGAAGATAATGAATTAAGTTATTAATGCAAATTATGGTAGGCCCCGCTTTTGGCGGTGACGTTACCCTCGGCTAAGTAGTCTGAGTCAGCAGGGATACAATCCTAAATAGCCGGGTTATAGTATTAATAGTAGTTAACTTATGAGGGGGTCAAAGAGTTTGGATCCCCGTCATCCAATACCTATGGGTATTGAAGGAGATCCTACTAAATTTGACCCAGGTCCCTTGCAGGACCTCTAAACGCTGAACAAGGGCAAGACCCTTACCAAACCGTTCCCTTAACCCCCGACCAGGTAGCCAACATACCTCCATATAGACCGTGGAGATATGAATGGTGAAAATCTTTTATTTTATATAGACAGTAAAATAATGCCAAGACACCACGGACAAACGATAAGGAAAGATCACCTTCAACATAAGTAACTAGTTATTAAAGTCATTAATACAAAACCAAATAAAAAGTGCAAAAGATTAAAAATAAAAAGTATTATACTAAACACTTGTCTTCACCAAGTGATGTAAGAGACTTAGGCAAACATGGCCTGATTGTCAAGAACTCTTACTATCAATCTTGGATCCCGAGACGACTCACACACTCTACGATGGACAATGGATGATGGTGGTGGATGATGGTGTTATGGTGGTGGTGGGTGGTGGATGAAGTGTGAGAGAGGTGGTGTGCCAAGGGATGAGTTGGAATGAAACCAAGCACTCCTATTTATAGGCTGAACAGAAGGCTGGGCACGGCCCCGTGTCCATTGGACACGCCCCCGTGCCCGTCTGACACTATCTCTCTTCATTAATTGTAATTCGCAATTACAATTAATGTGCCTGCTGTACTTTCACCACGCCCCCGTGCTCACTGGACACGGCCCCGTGGTGGGCAATAGAAGCTTCTACAGGTTTGTCTTTTCTGCTGCTTCTTGAGCACGGCCCCGTGCTGGCTGAGCACGGGGCGTGTTCAGGCTTCTGTTTTCTCTTCTTTACTTGGGGAGATGCCGTTGAGGGTTCGGGCAGTCTACTTTTATTCCTTTTCTTGTATTTATGTTAGAATTAGCTGTCTTTTTTCTTCTTTTGTGAATTTGAGCTCATTTCATCCTGAAAATACAAAAGGAAGACAAAAACACTCTTTTTCCAATATTAGTACTTAAAAAGGGTTAGTTTTATGCGTTATTTGATGTAATTTATATGTTGCATTTTACACACATCAAATACCCCCACACTTGAACTTTTGCTTGTCCTCAAGCAAAACTCTTTAAATGTGGCTTACAATCCCAAATGGAATAGGTAGAAGAGAAGGTTTTTGGCTTGTCATAGAGTGTCGGGAATCCAAGATCTTTTTGGGTTTTATTTTTATTTATTTACAATCCTATTCGTTATGATTTATTTAGAACGTTTCATAGGATAAATTACTTATTTGGGCATAATATGCCTTTTTAAAATTTCATTTATATACAAGTTCACATACCTCACGGGAGAAATCACTCAACACTCGGCCGAAGGTGTATTTTTTTAGTGAATCACTCGAGAGCGGCATGGAACTTACGCCTTCCATAGGCTTGCCAAGCAATCAATCCTCCTCCTTTTTAACTTTATACCTTTGTAAATATCAAGAGGACTTTTTGGGTGAAGGGTTAGGCTTGGGCTAAAGGTGGGTGGTTAGGTTAGTGGTTAGTAGAAGGGCGAAAAGTGTAAAAAGCGTCGGTTTTCGTAACACATTTTTCTGACTTTTTGAAGTATTTCTCCAAACAAGCTTTTGTTTGTATAGCTTTGTTTGTTTTTAACTTCATCATATATATATATATATATATATATATATATATATATATTTTTTTCAGTCACATAAAAGAACGAGCTTGCGAAAAACCGAGCTTGTTACTAAAATAAAGGGTGAAAAATAAAAAGGGTTTTTTTTTTTGGTGGGTAAAAAAAAAGTTTAGGGTAAAGAAACGAAAGGTTTAGGCTCAAAGGGGTTAACTAGGGGGATTTTTGGTAGGTGGTAAAAAAATGAAAAATAATGGTGTAGAAAGAAAAATGGTTAGTCCTAATGCCTCCATCATTTACTTACTTGGGTTTAAGTTGGTAAGGACCGGGAATGAATCGTCGTGGCAAGTTCTAGAGTTGTAAGAACCAAGCGGCTATTCACACAAGAAACGAAAAATGAGCATTTAGTCTAAAGATGTAAATTTGTATGCTCAATAAAGGCTCAAAACTCACTTTTGTGGGAATGGGTTTTTAATGTGATCAAGTATATATAATCAAATTTTAACTAGACTTGTTATGCCGTTTCATAATTTTCTTATGTTGGTTCTTGTTATCACGACGCTCTCGGTTGTAAATTTTATAAAAATATAACCTTATTAATCTTGTGATTCCTAACTTAAACTTTAGACAAGTAAGAAAAATGAAAAATTTTTGTAAAAAATTTGGGGTGTTTAGCGGTTCCAATAGAGTTTTGTGTAAGGCTTGTTGTTAGGACTTGCAAAATTTCAAAGTGTTAGCTTCCCCCCCACACTTAAATTACACATTGTCCTCAATGTTTCCCAAAAATAAATTTTTAGGTTGACTGGATGTGTAATGTGGTGTTAAAAAGCAAAGATTTATGTTACTGGCAGTCTGGACACGGCCCCGTGGGGACCGGACACGGCCCCGTGTTCAGGTGCCAGTAACAGAAATTAAAGAAATGAGACAGAAGCCTGGACACGGGGGCGTGTCTGGTGAACACGGCCCGTGTCCAGTTACCTGAACTGGGCGTTTTTCTGCAGGTGGTTCAGCATGGGGCCGTGTTGGTTGAGCACGGCCCGTGTTGAGCCTTCTGTAATGGAGATTTGTGTCGGGTTGCTTCGTTCTTTGTGCATGGGGCCATTTTTCTCGTTCCCTTTTTATCCATTATCACCATGAGTGTGTTTTATTCATCATAAACCATCAAACCTTAGAAACCATCATTTCATTGCAAACATAGAGAGATACTACATAAAAACTAAAGATGAAAATACATAAATATTAAACCATGGAGTTCTAGACCTATGTCTTATTTTAATTTAGCAAAATTTCCAAGAAGCTACTAATCTTGGTTAGATAAGGCTTTTTTGAAACTCCTTCTTCCGGGTGTGGCCCTCCTCACATGTCGGCGAGCCACTCCTCCACCTCCCTTGGAAGGAGAAAGGAGGGCTCATTTGCATTAGTTTGAGGAGTTTCGATTTCCGCTGGAATCTCTTGTGGGTGTTCCAAGGGAGGTTCTGCTGGAAAGTCTTCCCACCCGGTAGGGTTGTTAACCCCGAGTGCTAAGTTCCAATCCTGTTGTGGAAGGACTGGTTCCATCGGGGGTGCTACAAGAATATTTTACCTCTGGTGCAAGAGGTTAATTTCTTGGAAGCTACTTTCGAGTCCCACCGTAAGATCGTTAATACGGTCAATTAGGACCTCCTCTACTGACGTCATTTCGTCGAGAGCCTCCCTTAATGCTGTCACATAGTGCACAAGCGTAGCTTCAACGGAGGGCCTCCTTCCTCTTCGATTGTTTGATGAATGAACGGATGATGTTTTGCTGTTTTCACTCGACATTCTACGAAAAATAAACCGAAAAACAGATTGTTTGATGAATGAACGGATGATGTTTTGCTGTTTGATGAAGGAGCGACTAACGATGTTTGTCCTTCCAGTTACTACACGTCCTTAATCGATTGGGTAAATCGAAACTTTGGCGAGATCGAAAATCAAGGAATGGGACTAGTTAACAAGATGCGAGTTTCACCTCTAACTTGATAACATCGTACCCTAACGTGGTTAGTACCCATCCAAAGATGAGGGTCCACTAGATTAGGAAATGGAAAACTCCCATCAAGATTTGGATATCACTCCTAACTTGAGGGTAGATTTCGTGCAAAATCAAAGTATAGCTGAGTGAAAATCATCACCAAGTGTGGGAATCACCCCTATCTTGATGAATCATTTCGATTGTGTTATAAGAGTGTCTTCAAAGCTTCCAAGTGTATATTGTGTTAGCCTTAGGAAAGGCTTGTATATTAGAAGTCCAAAAGAATAGAGAGAAGCAAAGAAGAAAGCAAGGATAATGTCTTTAACAGCAAGTAAATGAGAAAGCTCTTAAACTATAGACTAGGTAAGCAAGGCAATCCTAATTCCCTATAGTTATGGCTCTGATACCAATCTGTCACACCCCAACCGATGGCGGAAACATCGAGATGAGACGTACAAACTGTTCAAAGACATCATAACACTAGTTGTGACAATAATTAAAGTTTATTTCATTGATATTCATAAGTTTCATACAATACATGGAAATGAAAAAGTACATAACATAGATTGTAAATTTAAATAGTTGATGGGTTTCTAAGCCATCCTAGCCTTTTCTTGTTTTCTTGAATCCTCAGCCTGCAGTATGCATTTAAAATACAATCAACAAATAATTGCTGGCGAGTATACAGGTTTGAATATAGCATAATAGAGTTAAATAGTTTATCAAATCTATTCCATGTGAACAACTGATATTAATTAGCTGTTATACTCGTAACGATGAAATCCACATGTCCAAACCATAGTTTAACGCAATTAACATAGCCTAACCCTCGAAAGGGTGGTGATAGAGTTAAAAGAACCTAGCAATACCCGTATATACGGGAGGGGCGTTACAACCTACAGCGCTGCCATTGATAGGGGAGGCTTGCAAAGTTAATGAACATATAGCCATAGATGTTAACATCAGCACAACATAGATAATCAATGATCAAGTAGTTTCACAATAGTATGGATAGATTGTGCAATGAAAGTGTTTATCATTGTGTTTTTGATAAGGAAATGCATACTACACCCAAACGTGTAAAAAGAAAATGGGTCAAGTATACTCACCTTAGGTTGCGTTGCGTATATTGGAAAAAGATAATAGAATCAGGGATTTTCCAAGAAGATCGTGCACAAGAGAATTACCCTATTAATTTGAGGATTTGATTAATTATTTGGGAATTTATAGAATAATTTAGATAATAAGACATAAATAATACAAAATTCCTAAAGTGTTGGAACAATAAAATAAATAGGAATTTAAATAGATAAATAATTATTTTAACAATCTAAAATAATTACCACAACATTAGTTAATAATCTTATAAACAAATAACTTATTTATAAAGTTTCTAGTTTATAAAACAAATAAATAAATCTGAAAATAAAATAAATAAAATTTCTAGATTTTTATTAAATAAACAATAATTCTGATTTAAAGAATATAAATCCTGAAATTAATAAATATGATCAAATAATAATTAAATAGTAATTCAGAATTAATTTATAATTTAAACAACATTTAAAATAAATATTCTGAATTAATAAAAACAATATATCTGATTTTTATGATAATAATTCTGAAATACATAAATAATTCTGATTTATAGATCCTGAAAATAAATAAATAACCTGATTTTAAAATATAATTCTGAAATAAAATTCTGATAAAAAATATACAAAAATATGATTTCTAAATATTATTAAATAATAATTCTGATTTGTAAATTCTGAAATAAATAAATAGATAAAATCTGATTTTATTAAATTTCAGAAATAAATTCCGAAATAAATAAATAAATAAAATCTTATTTTATTAAATTTCAGAAATAAATTCTGAAATAAATAAATAAATAAAATCTGATTTTATTAAATTTCAGAAATAAATTCTGAAATAAATAAATAAATAAAAACTGATTTTTAATAAATCTGATTTTATAAAACTGAAATATTTAAATAAAATTCCGAAATAATAAATATGTTTTAATAAATAGATAATAATTATAAATCTGATTATTTTAATAAATAAATCTGTTTTATTAAATTTCTGATTTTAAATAAATATTTCAGATTTAAAATAATTAAATATGTTTAGTAATAATTATATTAGTATATTTGTTTTCTAAATAGATATATTTGATTTTTTTATAAAAATTTTCAGTATTATATATTAATATTTATAATATATAAACCTGATTTTATGTATTTATATCTTATAATACTGAATTATATAATAATAATAATAATAATAATAATAATAATAATAATAATAATAATAATAATATTAACAGTTGTATAATAGTATCGATACGTAAATCGGAAACGAACATATAGGTCGGAATACGTTACCGGACAAGGATGGCGATGGTCGGCGGTCTTTTGCAGGTTTCCGGCGACGGCGGGTGGTGGTCTTCCGGCGGCGTGAACGACAACGAACCGAGTTCGGTTCGTGGTTTACTTCGGTTTCGGTTATGGTCGAAAATGAGAAGGAAAGATCAAGAAGGTTAGGTTGCCTATATAGGGGATGGAGATGCCAGTTACGAACAATGGAAGGTCGCAAAAGTCCGGTCGAAAATCAATAGCCGGAGAAGATGAAAGGTTTGGCGGTTTCTTTAGATTTAAATTACGCAATTAATGACTGGTTAAATGCAAAACAGATCCAAGATAAACACATGTTCTGGTGTAGACCAGTTGGTTTGTGCGCTGTTTGAGTTGTTGTTGGTCGCGGGTTCGAAACCCGGTTCGCTCACATCCTTGGGATTTAATCCCTTTTTTTTTGGTATAAGTTAGTTTTAACTAACTGGGTTAGCCACTAACTGAGTTTTCCAACTCAGTTAGTGCTGCCCTTTAGTAAAAGCTAACCAGGTTAGGTTATTTAACGAAAATGCTTAAAACATCAATAAAAATTCAGAAATAATTATTTATTTAATTTAAATTGTTATTTTATTCATTTAAAATAATAATAAAATAATATAATAATCAAATTTAACCCAAACTTCAATATTTTTACCGAATCAGCGTATAAATTCCCAATTTTGTACGGTTTAGGGTAATCTCTTGGCAACGATGAATTAAAGAGTCGAAATTAAGATGGAATTCCTCTGTTTTTACGTGTTTAACATAGTTTCAACGTGTTTAACATAGTTTCAACGTGTTTAACATAGTTTCAACGTGTTTAACATAGTTTCAACGTGTTTAACATAGTTTCATAGTTTCAATGATTCATAGTATTCAAACACAAAATATGGATAAAATCATGCAATTTCATTATGATTTCAAGTCTCGAGTACAATTTTGGAATTTGAATCAAGTACAACAAAGGTACAACTTACAAAGGTAGAAAGTACAAGTAGACTTTCCAAAAATGGAAAGTTTGAAAATACGAAATGTTACAGTCTCCCCTACTTTAGGAGATTTCGTCCTCGAAATCTAAGAGGAAGACTGTTGAAAAGATGGCATCCAAGGATTCCACAGAGGGAATAGATGAAACTTGATTGTGAATGGGAGTCATATCAAAGACATGGAATAATAGAGAATAGTGGGAGTATGGAAGTGAACGATTGACTCTAAGTGGATGCAAGTATAAGAATGGCATAAGTATTGGATATACAAAAGTTGCGTAGTAAGAATGGAGTTTCGTCTTGGATAATCGGACATAATGCGTTTGTAAGTTGTTTAAAGTTTGCATTAGGTCCAAAAAGGTGTGCAAAACACTGAATTTCTCATGGCACGTTTCACGAAAGTTTGGTAACGTGGTGAAAACACTTATATATAGGATGTACCAGCGGTGTATCCACCATGTTTTGACCATGTTACGTCCGTTTCGTTATTCGTGTCATGTTACGTTCCATGTCTTACCATACACAGTAGTACACTCTATGGTTCTCATGCGCTTATTACTATAATCCCGTGTGCACCCGCGATTATACCAATCGTCGCATGATCCGCATAGCTTGTACTAATTTGCGTATGAATCAAGGTATACATAAATTTGAAAATAAGATTGTGTGCGTATAAAAATGTAACATGTAAGCATGTTCGCGTTCCAAATAGTATAAGACTAACGTAAACGAATCCTTCGGGTTTCGCCCGTGTACATGTGCGAATGTATAAATTTTGAGTAAAAAGCATGAGCATAGTATAAGTTTAAATTTGAACACGCACGTGAGCATAAACATAAAACGCATGCCAGGAGTGTGAGCAAAAGTATAAGCATAACGTGTATTAAAATGAGCATAAATGTGAGCACAATTTGAGCACAAACGAATGACGTGAGTATGGACAAAATTCGTATAAATGAGAGTATGAACACAAGTACGAGTGTGAATACGAGTATAAATATGAGTATAAACATAAGATGCATGAGTATGGTTGTAAATGTGAAAATTAAGTGTAAAACATGAATGTTTAAGTACGAATGGAATGTATGAGTATATATATATATATATATATATATATGAGTGTAAACGTGATCGTATAAGTACAAGTACAAGTATGTTGTTGCGACTATGAGTATAAATATGAGTACAAGTGTAAGCATACGAACGTATTGTGGGGAGTACGTGTGTAAATATGAGTCAAAGTATAGACACGAAACGTGTCGTGGTAGTTATGAGTATATAAATACGAGGATCATAACAGACGTGAGAATGTGTCTGAATATAAATACAAGTATAAACATAGCGGTATAAGCGTATACGCAAATTGCATACGTATGAATGTGTATATGATTATAAGTAAAACGAAGGTGTATGAATATGAATTTAAGTATCACGTAAATGTATAATTGTGAGTGTGTGTATAAACGTAAAACGTATGAGTTTTGAATCGTGAGTATAACATAAATGCGTAAGTGTGAACATAAGTGAAAGCATAAAATGTATAAGTATGGACGTAGGGATTAATGATTTTGTTTATAATATAAAATTAAAATACATGAGTTTATGCGCATAAAAGGTTTAAAGTTTTGAATATGAAAGGAAAAAGAGAACGAGTGACACGCGTGAGATTGTTGTGAGATATTGACTAAAACGTGTAAAATGATATACATATATAGTTGTCTGTGCAAAACGTGAAGTTAAATTAGATTGAGTTGTCAGGAATGTAGAATCTAGTTTGTGAATTGTAAAGAGAATATAAAGGAAAACATCTTTTGATTATGCGAAAGGATACTTTGTAAAAGAATGGAAGTGCTATTATGGTTTTAAAAAAAAAAAATTTCATAGCTGAAAATTTGTCGTCCTTATAAAGTTTCCTTGCCCACGTGTTTTGAATTTAATTAACGTATCAAGCGAGGTTTTGAAAAGTTCTTCGAATTAAAAAGTTTGCATCGTTTTAAGAAGTTTTTTTTTTGTATTACTAACTTCGAAGTTTACAGATTCTAGTGAAAAGGTTTAACCTTAGGAAAAGGAATTTTGGTATATGAACCTGGTGATCGTGAAAGGTGTCCTTAATAAAATGTTTTTGTTGATCTTGAAAAGAGTTTTGATAACTGATCGGATAATATTTGTAATATTCTGTATGAAAAGTTGGTTTGATTCTCAATTGGAAATTTAGAATTCTTTAGTATAGTGATGCGAGATGAGTGCGTTTTAGTAATTACGTGGAATACGAAATTTTGTGGGCAATAGATTTATTAAACTGATTAGGGTGACAGTAGTATTTTGTGAAATTTTTGAAATCGAGGAATACGCGTTTTTGGTAACATTGAAAATTTTTGTGTATGCGAGCGATGTGAAAATAGATTATAGAATAGGAGATACGTCTAAATAACTGAAGCATTTTGAAATACATGATAAATGATTTAGGTATAAACATGATCGTGTTTACGCAATATAATCTATTAAAGAAAGTATTGGTAACGATCACCTAGGTAAGGGAATCACCCCAAATCCGTTGGTGAGGTCGTTGTAAGATGAGAAAAGAAGCGAAGTTAATCGTCAAGGTAAGGAAATCACTCCTATCTCGATGATATGTCTTCACTCGTTGTTACGAAAGTGTAATTAAAATTAAGTGAAATTATGCATGCTAATGATGTATAATCGTATGATGTATGCGCAAAAGTGAAATCCTAAAAATGGTTCAAAATTGACAAGGAAGAGTTTCATCATAAAAGATCGAAGATAATAAAGTGTACATCTGATAAAAAGGAACTTGGATTTTCTGGGAGAGTGAGAGTACTGACGAGATGATGACATCTAGAAATTCAAAACAAGAAATGGATGAGACTTTTAATCATAATGTTTTTGTTTAGGAAAATTGACTTCATGTATGCATCACATAGCACATAGTTTCTCACATGGATCACCAAATAGTTTCACATAGTTTAACATAGTATTACACATAGAATGATGTTTCACATAGAATAATGAAAGCAATATAAATTTAGTTTGTTCACGAAAGAGAGTAGTTATTAATTGTTTTGGATTGCGATAATAACGTGCTTCGTGTTCCCAAATTTGAATTGAAGATAACGCTCAAATATAATTCACATGATAATTGAGATAGCATAAAAAGAGATTTTATCAATAAATATGGAGTGTCACGGAACGTAACATAGACTATTCCAAAGTGAATCGAAGTCCTTTTCGAATTAAGGAAACGTGCTTTGGCCTAATAGACAAACATTCTCATCGAGGAGCGACTAACGATGTTTGTCCTTCCAGTTACTACACGTCCTTAATCGATTGGGTAAATCGAAACTTTGGCGAGATCGAAAATCAAGGAATGGGACTAGTTAACAAGATGCGAGTTTCACCTCTAACTTGATAACATCGTACCCTAACGTGGTTAGTACCCATCCAAAGATGAGGGTCCACTAGATTAGGAAATGGAAAACTCCCATCAAGATTTGGATATCACTCCTAACTTGAGGGTAGATTTCGTGCAAAATCAAAGTATAGCTGAGTGAAAATCATCACCAAGTGTGGGAATCACCCCTATCTTGATGAATCATTTCGATTGTGTTATAAGAGTGTCTTCAAAGCTTCCAAGTGTATATTGTGTTAGCCTTAGGAAAGGCTTGTATATTAGAAGTCCAAAAGAATAGAGAGAAGCAAAGAAGAAAGCAAGGATAATGTCTTTAACAGCAAGTAAATGAGAAAGCTCTTAAACTATAGACTAGGTAAGCAAGGCAATCCTAATTCCCTATAGTTATGGCTCTGATACCAATCTGTCACACCCCAACCGATGGCGGAAACATCGAGATGAGACGTACAAACTGTTCAAAGACATCATAACACTAGTTGTGACAATAATTAAAGTTTATTTCATTGATATTCATAAGTTTCATACAATACATGGAAATGAAAAAGTACATAACATAGATTGTAAATTTAAATAGTTGATGGGTTTCTAAGCCATCCTAGCCTTTTCTTGTTTTCTTGAATCCTCAGCCTGCAGTATGCATTTAAAATACAATCAACAAATAATTGCTGGCGAGTATACAGGTTTGAATATAGCATAATAGAGTTAAATAGTTTATCAAATCTATTCCATGTGAACAACTGATATTAATTAGCTGTTATACTCGTAACGATGAAATCCACATGTCCAAACCATAGTTTAACGCAATTAACATAGCCTAACCCTCGAAAGGGTGGTGATAGAGTTAAAAGAACCTAGCAATACCCGTATATACGGGAGGGGCGTTACAACCTACAGCGCTGCCATTGATAGGGGAGGCTTGCAAAGTTAATGAACATATAGCCATAGATGTTAACATCAGCACAACATAGATAATCAATGATCAAGTAGTTTCACAATAGTATGGATAGATTGTGCAATGAAAGTGTTTATCATTGTGTTTTTGATAAGGAAATGCATACTACACCCAAACGTGTAAAAAGAAAATGGGTCAAGTATACTCACCTTAGGTTGCGTTGCGTATATTGGAAAAAGATAATAGAATCAGGGATTTTCCAAGAAGATCGTGCACAAGAGAATTACCCTATTAATTTGAGGATTTGATTAATTATTTGGGAATTTATAGAATAATTTAGATAATAAGACATAAATAATACAAAATTCCTAAAGTGTTGGAACAATAAAATAAATAGGAATTTAAATAGATAAATAATTATTTTAACAATCTAAAATAATTACCACAACATTAGTTAATAATCTTATAAACAAATAACTTATTTATAAAGTTTCTAGTTTATAAAACAAATAAATAAATCTGAAAATAAAATAAATAAAATTTCTAGATTTTTATTAAATAAACAATAATTCTGATTTAAAGAATATAAATCCTGAAATTAATAAATATGATCAAATAATAATTAAATAGTAATTCAGAATTAATTTATAATTTAAACAACATTTAAAATAAATATTCTGAATTAATAAAAACAATATATCTGATTTTTATGATAATAATTCTGAAATACATAAATAATTCTGATTTATAGATCCTGAAAATAAATAAATAACCTGATTTTAAAATATAATTCTGAAATAAAATTCTGATAAAAAATATACAAAAATATGATTTCTAAATATTATTAAATAATAATTCTGATTTGTAAATTCTGAAATAAATAAATAGATAAAATCTGATTTTATTAAATTTCAGAAATAAATTCCGAAATAAATAAATAAATAAAATCTTATTTTATTAAATTTCAGAAATAAATTCTGAAATAAATAAATAAATAAAATCTGATTTTATTAAATTTCAGAAATAAATTCTGAAATAAATAAATAAATAAAAACTGATTTTTAATAAATCTGATTTTATAAAACTGAAATATTTAAATAAAATTCCGAAATAATAAATATGTTTTAATAAATAGATAATAATTATAAATCTGATTATTTTAATAAATAAATCTGTTTTATTAAATTTCTGATTTTAAATAAATATTTCAGATTTAAAATAATTAAATATGTTTAGTAATAATTATATTAGTATATTTGTTTTCTAAATAGATATATTTGATTTTTTTATAAAAATTTTCAGTATTATATATTAATATTTATAATATATAAACCTGATTTTATGTATTTATATCTTATAATACTGAATTATATAATAATAATAATAATAATAATAATAATAATAATAATAATAATAATAATAATAATAATATTAACAGTTGTATAATAGTATCGATACGTAAATCGGAAACGAACATATAGGTCGGAATACGTTACCGGACAAGGATGGCGATGGTCGGCGGTCTTTTGCAGGTTTCCGGCGACGGCGGGTGGTGGTCTTCCGGCGGCGTGAACGACAACGAACCGAGTTCGGTTCGTGGTTTACTTCGGTTTCGGTTATGGTCGAAAATGAGAAGGAAAGATCAAGAAGGTTAGGTTGCCTATATAGGGGATGGAGATGCCAGTTACGAACAATGGAAGGTCGCAAAAGTCCGGTCGAAAATCAATAGCCGGAGAAGATGAAAGGTTTGGCGGTTTCTTTAGATTTAAATTACGCAATTAATGACTGGTTAAATGCAAAACAGATCCAAGATAAACACATGTTCTGGTGTAGACCAGTTGGTTTGTGCGCTGTTTGAGTTGTTGTTGGTCGCGGGTTCGAAACCCGGTTCGCTCACATCCTTGGGATTTAATCCCTTTTTTTTTTGGTATAAGTTAGTTTTAACTAACTGGGTTAGCCACTAACTGAGTTTTCCAACTCAGTTAGTGCTGCCCTTTAGTAAAAGCTAACCAGGTTAGGTTATTTAACGAAAATGCTTAAAACATCAATAAAAATTCAGAAATAATTATTTATTTAATTTAAATTGTTATTTTATTCATTTAAAATAATAATAAAATAATATAATAATCAAATTTAACCCAAACTTCAATATTTTTACCGAATCAGCGTATAAATTCCCAATTTTGTACGGTTTAGGGTAATCTCTTGGCAACGATGAATTAAAGAGTCGAAATTAAGATGGAATTCCTCTGTTTTTACGTGTTTAACATAGTTTCAACGTGTTTAACATAGTTTCAACGTGTTTAACATAGTTTCAACGTGTTTAACATAGTTTCAACGTGTTTAACATAGTTTCAACGTGTTTAACATAGTTTCATAGTTTCAATGATTCATAGTATTCAAACACAAAATATGGATAAAATCATGCAATTTCATTATGATTTCAAGTCTCGAGTACAATTTTGGAATTTGAATCAAGTACAACAAAGGTACAACTTACAAAGGTAGAAAGTACAAGTAGACTTTCCAAAAATGGAAAGTTTGAAAATACGAAATGTTACACTATACTAAGGCGAGAACGCAAGAGGTTGTCGGTGAGGGTAATTCCTATTTTCATTCTAGGTGGATAAGTCCAACCCTTTCCCGGGCTCTCGTTAAAGAAGGTGTATGCCGAATCGCTCAGGTCTATGTATGCACCGAACGAAGTCGATGGAGAGTCCTTCACGGCACAATCGGCACAGGGACGACTATCGTCCAAGTCTTTTCTAGGTATGAAGGTATTTTCGGGAGCAACGAGGTTGTCGGAATGCGGTTCCAACATTTCCTCATGGTCATCGTCTTGGGATGGATCAATAAAATCCTTCCTAAGTTCTTTTGACCAATTTAGAATTAGTTCTTCTAGTTGAAATAACTCGTCAAGGAGCATTTCCCCTAGAATATCTGGCTGGGCGCATTCGAGGGAGAGATAGTGCTTATTTTTACTTTCGCCCCTCTTAAGGTTATAAGGAATCGGTGGGTCTATATAGTGGGGCCTATAATTTAGAAAATAACATTTTAATTCTTCATGTTCGCCTCCACATAATTGACACCACATACCATAAGAGTGCCGAAAGTAAAAAGAATTACTATCACTCATGTTTGTGTCAGAAACTACCAACCGCCGGGATCTAACGGTTCTGTTTTCAGTAAGAGAATCTTGGGCACGGGGGCGTGTTGAGTGGACACGGCCCCGTGTTCAGCTTACTGTCTGACTTAAAACAGGATTGCCAGTTCCAATGATTGAGCACGGGGGCGTGTTCAGCGGGCACGGCCCGTGCTGAGCTCTGCAGAAGCTGAAAAACTAAGAAAATCCTAAAAATTTAAAAAGAAAAATAAAAATATGATTAGGCCGTTGATTCCTAACTTTCTTAAAATCCTTGTGTCCCCGGCAACGGCGCCAAAAACTTGATGCGTGTGTAGTGTAATATATTTTTAGAATATAATTAAGCCCTTTTTACACCTTTAGCCAAGTTTTAAATTTATAAAACACGATATTTACTAACACTAAACACACATATGGGCAAGTGCACCCATCGTGGACGTAGTATAGTGTTGGTAAGATACAGAGGTCGTCCAAGGACACAAGAGCTTTTAGTACCGGTTTATCCTCAACGTCTAATCAAATCAAAAAGTTAGAAAAATGTTTTTAAACTAAGAATATAAAAACTAACTAAATGCTGAAAAATAAAAATAAAATAAAAACAGATAGACAAGATGAATCACTTGGATCCGACTTGTGTATTAGTATAACCTTTGATTATTTTCGCACTTTTGCACTTGTTTAAGAGATTATCTTAGTTATTGTAGTAGGCCCCTCTTTTGAAGGCGACGTTACCCTCAACCCAGTAGTTTGAGTCAGCAAGGATACAATCCTAAAGGGTTGGATTATTGGAAGATAATGAATTAAGTTATTAATGCAAATTATGGTAGGCCCCGCTTTTGGCGGTGACGTTACCCTCGGCTAAGTAGTCTGAGTCAGCAGGGATACAGTCCTAAATAGCCGGGTTATAGTATTAATAGTAGTTAACTTATGAGGGGGTCAAAGAGTTTGGATCCCCGCCATCCAATACCTATGGGTATTGAAGGAGATCCTACTAAATTTGACCCAGGTCCCTTGCAGGACCTCTAAACGCTGAACAAGGGCAAGACCCTTACCAAACCATTCCCTTAACCCCCGACCAGGTAGCTAACATACCTCCATATAGACCGTGGAGATATGAATGGTGAAAATCTTTTATTTTATATAGACAGTAAAATAATGCCAAGACACCACGGACAAATGATAAGGAAAGATCACCTTCAACATAAGTAACTAGTTATTAAAGTCATTAATACAAAACCAAATAAAAAGTGCAAAAGATTAAAAATAAAAAGTATTATACTAAACACTTGTCTTCACCAAGTGATGTAAAAGACTTAGGCAAACATGGCCTTGATTGTCAAGAACTCTTACTATCAATCTTGGATCCCGAGACGACTCACACACTCTACGATGGACAATGGATGATGGTGGTGGATGATGGTGTTATGGTGGTGGTGGGTGGTGGATGAAGTGTGAGAGAGGTGGTGTGCCAAGGGATGAGTTGGAATGAAACCAAGCACTCCTATTTATAGGCTGAACAGAAGGCTGGGCACGGCCCCGTGTCCGCTGGACACGCCCCCGTGCCCGTCTGACACTATCTCTCTTCATTAATTGTAATTCGCAATTACAATTAATGCGCCTGCTGTACTTTCACCACGCCCCCGTGCTCACTGGACACGGCCCCGTGGTGGGCAATAGAAGCTTCTACAGGTTTGTCTTTTCTGCTGCTTCTTGGGCACGGCCCCGTGCTGGCTGAGCACGGGGCGTGTTCAGGCTTCTGTTTTCTCTTCTTTGCTTGGGGAGATGCCGTTGAGGGTTCGGGCAGTCTACTTTTATTCCTTTTCTTGTATTTATGTTAGAATTAGCTGTCTTTTTTCTTCTTTTGTGAATTTGAGCTCATTTCATCCTGAAAATACAAAAGGAAGACAAAAACACTCTTTTCCAACATTAGTACTTAAAAAGGGTTAGTTTTATGCCTTATTTGATGTAATTTATATGTTGCATTTTAAACATATCACCTCCTATCCGAGGAGCGTAAGAACTGGAAAAAAATCTGTGAAAAAGATAATGCTGAACAAGCCAAGCTCCGCAATGTTATCAATAACCTCAAAGCTGATATTGAAAAATTGAAAAAGCAGGATGCGGAAGTTGAAAATTTGAAGAAGGAGAAAGTTGTCGCTGAGGCAGCGCTTGATGAGGCACGTTCACACAGGGAGCACAGTGAACAACGAAAGGTATGAGCTTGCGCTTCCCTTGCTCTTAGAGATAAAGAGTTGGAAGAACTTACTTCTTTGCTTTCTAACCAGGAACAACTCAAGAAGGACCTGGAGCATGCGCTTTCTGAGAAAACTGAAACCTCTCGCCGTCTAACCGAAATTGAGGAAAAACTAGAAAATTCTGAAACGGCGCAGGCTACAGCGGAGAGTGAGCTGGAACCCTTGTGTGACATCTGGGCTTGTAATATCATTTTACAGACTCTGAACAATACAATATTAATAAAACAGTGTGTTTTGATCCCAATATTTGTCATTTATGTTTGGTTTTATGCCCATGTTGATTTTTGATCGATTTTGAACTCTATACCGCTTTCTGGAAAGTTATACACGAACTGATGCGTTAACACGATCAGTAAAACTCGACAAACACTCCGGAACATCATCATAAACTTAACATACCTTAAATAACCTTTACATAACTTAGAAATAAGTTTTGAAGGCTTTGGTATGGCAAAAACAAGTTTATTCGCTCTCAGGGACTAATTGCGTCAACTTGCAAAAGTCTGCCGTTTCGTAAGGCAACGTATAGTTCGGAACTTGATCATAAGTTAAACATACCATATATAACCTAAACATGGCTTAGAAATAAGCTTTGATAGGTTCGGTGTGCGAAAACATGCTTACATGATCTTACAGGGACTAAAAGTGTCAAAAACGACGTAAGTTTGCATTTTCGCGCATATCTTGCGTTCGGGACACATCTGGACATCCAAAATATTATTACACACTAAAATATTTTTATTTTAGTGATCGGCATGCAAAAATTCCATTCGTCGCTTAATTTGGTCCGTTTTCACGTCCGTTTGAGTTTCGTCGTAATTAACCAAACAACGCGATCGTACGACCAAACGAGCCGACATCCGAGAATGTTCTAAGCATATTTTGAGTCCTCTAAACTTTATTGACCTTGTAGAGCCTTGAAAATGGCTTAACGGGGGTTAAAAAGGCTTGAAATGGACTCAATTGCATGCAAGGACCAAATCTGCCAATTTTGAAACTATGACTGATCTGGGAAGGTCAGGCGGCCCGCGTGAGCCCCCTCCCATATCCCAGGCGGGCCGCATCAGGGTGCCAGTAACCAGAAAGTGTGTTTTTGGCTGTTGTTTGCAAATTCAGGGGCTGTTTTGGTAAATTCTTTGTGTGGTGACCAAGTTAACACTTCTCCAAGGCATCCTAGCTGTCCCTAAACACATGTATGGTTGTGATTTAATGCTTAATGACCAAGAAAACCACTTGTAATGATCCTAGAGCATCACCACAACTATAAATAGCAAGGCCTTTCACTCCATTCTTTGCTCATTCTCATTTCTTCTCCTCTACATCTGCTTGGAAGCTTTCTAAGCTGAATTGGGACTTTGTCTTCTTTGTAGAAAAGATAGCAAGGACCCTAAGTGAGCTTCTTTCATTCTTTTTATGGCTTTTTCCTTATGTAGTGCAGAAAGTCAAACGTTTGGCCAACAGTTTGACTTTCGGTTTTGACCATCAATTGGTCAAGTCAAAGTTCAATTGAACTTTGAAACATGATTGTAATCACGATAGTTATAATCCTTCGCGATTATAGCCGCTGATTACCACGTTAGCTAGTTGTAGTGTCGAGTCAAAGTTTCGGTCAAAATGCGTTTTAGCACGCATTTTGCCTCGGAACTACTTTAGAGTATCAAAACACTTTGTTTTGATACCAAATCAGTAGGTTAAACATGTTTTAACATGTTTAACTTGACACTATTAGTTTAGTGCTTGTTTAGGGTCGTAAGGTAAGCGGTCTAAACAACCGCTTATACTTCCGAACCCGACCCGTTTGGTCGATCTTTAGGATCCGAACAAGCTTAGTTAGTGATCATAGTTTCATAGGGAATAACCACTGAGGTTATAACCTTATGATCACGTAGGATTGGTTAGTCAATTGCTAGTTAGCTTGTATGCCCATAGGAAATGACCAAAATGCCATTTTGAAGCTAAAATCCGTATTTTGCCTATGTGAACATATTTTTGACATGTAATCTGATTTAGTAACATGTTTAGGGATTATTGGGCATGTAAGACTTGACATAGCACATAGATAACCATCCGAACATAGTTTTACGCTAACGGCGCATTATAGTGACTTATGTTACCGTAATGGGTCGAAACGGGTCAAAAGCACTTAGGTAGGCTTTCCAATCAGAATGTAGGGCCTATTAAATCATACCATATGAGTTCAATTACTCATTTGATTTATAGAACCTCATTCTATCCTATCTCCCGATTTAGGAGCCGATTATTAACATAGTTACCTATACTAGGTGCCGGTTGATTCCGTGACCCTTGGAGCTTAAATTGGTCTTATTCTCAAGATGTCACACCCCCAAAATCCACACGCGGAGTACCACCGCTTGGAGGCGTGACATGACCAGGATCAAGCCACCAATTATATCAAACATAGCATTTAATAATAATCATAGACATAATTGATGTTCAAACCAAACATTTTATATGTAGCGGAAGCATTAATTGTAAAACCCAAAACATAAGTATCAATGTGTGAATGTAAAAGTGTTTAATAAGCATTCACGTGTTCTTGTCCACAACGACCCGCTTCTCCTCTGGTGCAAGCTCCAAGTATACCTAAGGTCCTGCAAGGCATGCAGCAAATAATCAACAAACTAGTTGAGCGAGTTCACAGAAAGTAAGTTCGTAACAGTAATGCGTAGGTTCATCTAGTGGTGAGGGATTCTCACGAATTATCCTTAACAATGGGGGATTCCCATTATGGTACTTACTAGACTAGTGCAACCATGTGTTCTTCTTAAACCGAGAACAGGAATACGTACAGGGTCACGCAGGATTTACGTGACGTGCCCTTCCCCGAGGACAGTGGTACGCGTGGGGGCTACGCAGGATTTACGCAGCGTGTCCTTCCGACCCGGAAGACAGTAGAAGGTATTGGGTTACGTAGGCTTTACGTAACGTGTCCTCCCGACCCGGGAGACAAATGGTAATTACTGGGTTACGCAGGATTTACGTAACGTGTCCTGACTATCCTGAGGACGATGGTCTATAGTCTAGTGATTGCGTAAGTACGAGTAATCATATCATATCAACATTTCCAACCCAATTCCCAACCCGGGAATCCCATGCCTTGGCTGTGTGAACTCACCTTGGTTTGCTCGGCAGATACACAAAGAGTACAGATAAGCTAGTAAATGGTCAACCACGTCCTATCATGGTTGTAATACAAGTCAGGTTTTGACTAAGGAAATGCACGTATGTATCATACAGGTTAACACGTTACTAACACGTTTTGATCATGGCAACCACGTAACAAATAAAACATACATTCTCACTTGTGCGAGTCGGACGGTTGGGCCATCGAGCTTGTGCGAGCCCAACCGCCTTGTGCGATGTTAGTGCCTAAGCCCAACGATTCCCGGCCCACAGATAAATACCCAGTCCAAACTTATGCGGCCCAAAACAATTAAACAACCATTCTTGTGCGACCCGGACGAGTTGTGCGACTCGGATTGGGCTTAAGGCCCAATAGTAAAACAGTTAGCAAATAAATGTGTCCTTGTGCGATTGGATAAGCTTGTGCGACTGACCAGCCCAAACCAACATGTCCACCGGCCCAACAGTTAAACGGATCCGCTAACCTTGTGCGATTCAGGGTATCTTGTGCGTTTAATACCCCTTGTGCGACCGAGTGGCATGTGTGATCGGGCCAGCTTGTACGTGTGGGCTCGTTGTGCGATTGGACTCCTTGGTCGGCCAAGGAGTCTTGTGCGATGGTTGAACTAATTCCACAATTCAAGCAATCGGTTACATCCATACATTCTGTCAATCAATTACCATGTTTCCATATATGCACAAAATCAATTAACAACTAATAATTTTCCATATTATAGATCAAACAAGGGTTTCCAAACATTAATTCATATGAACCCTAACAAGAATCAAAGCATGAACAATAATAACATTCATAACAATACATACATTCTAACATGGATCTCGATTACCAACTATATCCGATCAAACAATACATAACAGCCGATCCATCATACATTCATATATATCCGATTCATGTGCAAGCCGATTACATGAACATTATCTATCATTGATTAGTAACATCCAATCTAACATTAACATACACAACATGTTAACAAGAATCCTCGGGTATCAAGCAATCATCAACATACAAACAATAACACACAACCAATAACATAATCACTAACCGGATTAAAGAAGGAGAAGAGGGTGATCCGAGTAGAGATCTTGTGCCGTCGGGTTCCAAGCAAACGAGAGAGAGAAGTAGCAACTAGGGTTCTTGTGTGAGTTATGTGTTTTGGTAACAAATGAGAAAACAAAACCCCTCCCAAGGTTGTTTGTTCACGTGAAAGGAGAGTGGGCCGAACCCTCAATGGGCTGCCCTAATAGTCCGCGTACAAGAATGAGGCCCAAACGGCCTTGTGCGGGTGTTGTGAGCTTGTGTGGTTCAAGTGTCTAGTGTTGTGCGGTCCAATTCATACATGTACACATAATATACATCATGCACATAACACAACATTCATTCAATTCAATCATATAATTTAGTTCACATATGCACGTAGCGTTACACAAAGTAAGTCTAAAGTTCGAGTTGTCACATTATCCCCAACTAATTGGAAATTTCGTCCCGAAATTTGGTATGCACTCACTGAGGAAGCTAGGTAAACTGTATGGTTCACTGATTTTCCTGGGGTGTCACATCCTCCCCCCGTTGATCTGGAATTTCGTCCCGAAATTCCGAAGTAGTAGCTTCAGCCTCAGTAGTGGTTGTACTGTTCGCGAGCAATTGGGGGTACTTTTCTGTCATCCTATCTTCGCGTTCCCAGGTGTACTCTGGGCCACGTTTGGAGTTCCAACGTACTCGAACAAGAGGGATTCTCTTGTTTTTGAGGACCTTCACATCCCGGTCCGTGATTTCATCTGGTTCCTCGACGAACTGCAACCGCTCGTCGATAGTAAGTTCTTTGAAAGGAATGATGAGGTTTTCATCTGATAGGCACTTCTTTAGGTTCGATACATGAAAGACATTGTGAACTGCCCCGAGTTCAGCTGGTAGGTTTAGCTTGTATGCTACTTTGCCAATCTTTTCTATTATTTCGAACGGTCCGACGTATCGCGGATTCAGTTTGCCCCGTTTGCCAAAACGTACCACACCCTTCCAGGGTGAGACTTTCAATAAAACCCGGTCCCCGACCTGAAATTCCAAAGGCTTCCTACGCTTGTCCGCGTAGGCTTTCTGACGGTCGCGTGCTGCCGCCATGCGTTGTCGTATCTGTGCTATCTTTTCTGTGGCGTCCACTACAATCTCTGGACCCGTGATCTGACTATCCCCCACCTCTGCCCAACAGAGAGGTGACCGGCATTTACGCCCGTACAATGCCTCGAATGGAGCGGCTTGAATGCTGGTGTGATAACTGTTATTGTACGAAAACTCCACCAAAGGGAGGTACTTTTCCCAGCCGTTGCCGAAATCGATAACGCATGCCCTAAGCATGTCTTCAAGTGTTTGAATCGTTCGCTCAGACTGCCCATCCGTCTGAGGATGATATGCTGTGCTCATGTCTAACCGTGAGCCGAAAGATTTGTGCATCGCTTGCCATAGCTCTGACGTGAATCGTGCATCGCGATCCGAAATGATGGAGGTGGGCACCCCGTGCCTCGAAACAACTTCTTTTAGATATACGTCTGCGAGAGTGGAGAACTTGTCCGTTTCCTTTATAGGTAGGAAGTGTGCAGACTTGGTGAGTCGATCCACGATCACCCATATGGTATCATTCCCATGCTGGGATCTAGGTAGGCCTGTAACGAAATCCATGGAAATTTCTTCCCATTTCCATTGCGGTATCTTAGGCTGCTGAAGTAGGCCAGCTGGTTTCTGATATTCAACCTTGACTCTCTCACAGGTCAGGCATTTGCCGACATAAGTGGCAATGTGGGCCTTCATGCTAGGCCACCAATAAGTAGTGTTGATGTCGTGGTACATTTTGTCCGACCCTGGATGTACCGAATAGCGAGACTTGTGAGCTTCATCCATTACAAGTTCGCGTAGGCCGCCATAAAGTGGGACCCAAATACGCCCCGTTACATAGTAGGCGCCGTCTGCCTTCTGTTCCATTTGCTGTCGTGAGCCGCGTAAGGCTTCAGCCTTGACGTTTTCGGGTTTCAATGCTTCTACCTGAGCGTTTCGTATCTGTGCAGGAAGGCTAGACTGAATCGTAAGCTGTAGCGCTCGCACGCGCCGTGGGAGAGTGTCTTTCCGACTGAGGGCATCAGCCACAACATTGGCTTTACCTGGATGGTACTTGATGGCACATTCGTAATCGTTCAGTAATTCAACCCATCGTCATTGACGCATGTTCAAATCCTTCTGCTTAAGGATATGCTCGAGACTCCTGTGATCGGTGTAAATCGTGCACCTGGTACCGTACAGGTAATGTCGCCATATCTTAAGCGCGAAAACAACAGCTCCCAGCTCTAAATCGTGCGTCGTGTAGTTCCGTTCATGAACCTTTAGTTGACGAGAGGCGTAGGCAATAACTTTATCCCGCTGCATCAATACGCAACCCAGACCCTGTATTGATGCGTCACAATATACTACGAAGTCATCTGTGCCCTCTGGTAGAGAGAGAATAGGTGCACTGCAAAGCCTATCCTTTAGGTGCTGAAAAGCAGTCTCCTGGGGATCTCCCCAACGGTAGGTGACACCCTTCTGTGTCAGTAGCGTAAGCGGCTGCGCAATCTTCGAGAAATCCTTGATAAACCGTCTGTAGTAACCTGCCAAACCCAAGAATTGGCGTATTTCCGTTGGCGTTCGTGGTGCAGGCCAGTTCCTGATCGAGTCTACCTTGGATGGATCGACATGGATCCCATCCTTGTTTACTACGTGGCCTAAGAAATGGACTTCACGAAGCCAGAAGTCGCATTTCGAAAACTTAGCGTATAGCTGTTCCTTCCGAAGGAGTTCCAAAATAAGGCGAAGATGTTGTTCGTGCTCCCCCTGACTCTTGGAGTAAATCAGAATGTCGTCGATGAAAACAATGACGAACTTGTCAAGATAGGGTTTGCACACCCTGTTCATAAGGTCCATAAATACAGCAGGCGCGTTCGTTAACCCAAACGGCATGACAAGAAACTCGTAGTGGCCATAACGAGTTCTGAATGCAGTCTTGGAGACGTCCTCATCCCGGACTCTCAGCTGATGGTACCCCGACCTCAAATCTATCTTCGAATAGTAGCACGACCCTTGCAACTGGTCGAATAAGTCGTCGATGCGCGGAAGAGGATAACGGTTCTTCACCGTCACCTTGTTGAGTTCACGGTAGTCGATGCACATCCTGAACGTACCGTCTTTCTTTTTCACGAATAGTACTGGAGCTCCCCAAGGCGAAGAGCTTGGACGAATAAAGCCCTTTTCCAAGAGCTCTTGCAGCTGCTTTGACAATTCTTCCAATTCTGATGGAGCTAGACGATACGGTGCGCGAGCTATGGGTGCTGCTCCTGGAGCGAGCTCGATTTGGAATTCGACCTGACGATGAGGCGGTAAGCCAGGTAAGTCTTCAGGAAACACCTGAGGGTAATCACGTACAACCGGAATATCTTCCAATTTCTTTTCCTTTGCTGATGCGTCTGTAACGAGTGCCAGAATGGCAGTATGCCCCTTTCGTAAGCATTTCTGAGCCTTCAAGAAAGAGATGATGCCAACTACAGCACCACTCTTGTTACCTTGAACTTCGAGAGGTTCCTGACCAGTACGAGGAATACGAATAACCTTCTCACTGCATAAGATCTCTGCCTGGTGTTGAGATAGCCAATCCATTCCAATCACAACGTCGAAACTACCCATAACTATGGGAATGAGATCGATTGAGAAAGCTTGGCTAGCTAGGATAAGATTACAACCCTAAACTACGTGCGTGGCTTCTAGACTTTTACCGTTAGCTAACTCTACTACATGTTTGGTGGGTAAAAGTGTTGGTGCACGTTTTAGCAGTTGACACATTTTCACAGACATATAGCTTGTATCCGCACCCGAATCAAACAAAACAGTAACGTAAATATTGTCGAGGAGAAACTTACCCATAACTACGTTGGGATCGTTCACTACGTCACCTCGGCCTAGCACAAAAGCACGTCCCCTAGCCTCGTTGCCATTGTTGTTTCCCCCGTTGTTGTTATTCCCGTTGCCCTGGTTATTGTTGCAGTTCTGGTTCAACTGAGGACAACCGCGTTTGAAATGACCTTCAGCCCCACACTGGAAACATCTCCGGTTTCCACGCTGTGGCTGCTGCTGCTGCTGTGGGTTCTGTGGAGCTGGTTGTTGTGGTTGCTGGTTCTGATTTGCAGGCCGTGGGCTCCTACAGTCTTTGGCCTCATGTCCCATCTTGAGACACCTTTGGCAACGACCCTTGTTGCATGGGCCGCTATGGTGCCTGTTGCAGTTGTGACACTTGGGGTGAAAACCCTGATATCTTCCCCGTCTATGACCACCAGAGGATTGCTGACTGGGACTCTGGTAGTGGTCAGTCTTCTGTTGCTGAGCTTGAGACTGAACGGATGCTGAACCATTACTAGAATCTCCATCCCATTTTCTTTTGCTGTCGCTAGTAGTAGCAGGAGTAGCTGAAGGAGTGGCTGTAGTAGTAGCGTTGACACGCTTAGGCAGTTTGTTCTGATCCACTGCCTGGTCTGTGATACGGTGAGCGAGGCGCTGAATTTCCTGGATGTTATCGAGGTTAGCCGAAGTAACGTGGCTCTGGATCTCTGGCGCCAATCCCTTGAGATACATCTCAATGCGCTTGTATGGAGGGTCCACCATAGTTGGACATAGCACGGCTAGCTCATTCGACCGTTTAGTATACGCTTCGATCTCTGATCCAACCATTTTCAGATTATACAGCTCGTCTTCCAACTTGTGAATATCTTCACGCGTGCAATACTCACGCTTGATGAGTTCCTTGAAATCGTTCCATGGGGTGGCGTTAGCAGCTGCCAACCCCAGAATTTGCACCTGCGCGTTCCACCAGGTTAGCGCGATTCCTTCCAAGGTGCCAGTTGCATACTTAACCTTGCGAGCCTCAGGGCACTCGCACATTTCGAATACTGACTCTAGCTTCTCGAACCAGTGGAGGAGTCCCACTGCCCCCTCTGTGCCGCTGAAGGTACTTGGACGACAGTCCATGAAGTTCTTAAAGGTGCAAACTTGCTGCGCTGGTTGACCTATTGTGTACGAATAGGGCAAAGTTTAAATACAAGGGCTAGTTTAGAAGTGTAGGATCTAAAGACCCTAGCGTAAGTTATAACTACAGGATATACTACCTGCTTGAGCAGCTGCAAGTGCCGCAGCAACTTGAGCTTGAACGAGAGCCTCTAGCTGGGCTTGTGTCATGTTAATTCTTCCAGACATGATCTTCATAGTAAAAAGTAACGTAAATGAGAGTGGTTCGCGAGTAGGGCGATGACAGAAAAGTGTAAGCACGTAGAGATTCTCATGCTATAGTATCATGTGTATCTAAACGTAATGCGAGCAAAGTTCTAAGCAGTTCTAGCAAACAGGCAATAAACATAAACCTTATTACCTAGGATGTCGAGTCTTGCACGTGGAGCGAAGCGTCGTTGTGGATCGTTGAGAGCACTGTTCTGGTTATAGTCTGGTTTTAATAAAAACGTTTTTCCCATATTAAAACCAAGTTCTCTATAACCAATGGCTCTGATGCCAATCTGTCACACCCCCAAAATCCACACGCGGAGTACCACCGCTTGGAGGCGTGACATGACCAGGATCAAGCCACCAATTATATCAAACATAGCATTTAATAATAATCATAGACATAATTGATGTTCAAACCAAACATTTTATATGTAGCGGAAGCATTAATTGTAAAACCCAAAACATAAGTATCAATGTGTGAATGTAAAAGTGTTTAATAAGCATTCACGTGTTCTTGTCCACAACGACCCGCTTCTCCTCTGGTGCAAGCTCCAAGTATACCTAAGGTCCTGCAAGGCATGCAGCAAATAATCAACAAACTAGTTGAGCGAGTTCACAGAAAGTAAGTTCGTAACAGTAATGCGTAGGTTCATCTAGTGGTGAGGGATTCTCACGAATTATCCTTAACAATGGGGGATTCCCATTATGGTACTTACTAGACTAGTGCAACCATGTGTTCTTCTTAAACCGAGAACAGGAATACGTACAGGGTCACGCAGGATTTACGTGACGTGCCCTTCCCCGAGGACAGTGGTACGCGTGGGGGCTACGCAGGATTTACGCAGCGTGTCCTTCCGACCCGGAAGACAGTAGAAGGTATTGGGTTACGTAGGCTTTACGTAACGTGTCCTCCCGACCCGGGAGACAAATGGTAATTACTGGGTTACGCAGGATTTACGTAACGTGTCCTGACTATCCTGAGGACGATGGTCTATAGTCTAGTGATTGCGTAAGTACGAGTAATCATATCATATCAACATTTCCAACCCAATTCCCAACCCGGGAATCCCATGCCTTGGCTGTGTGAACTCACCTTGGTTTGCTCGGCAGATACACAAAGAGTACAGATAAGCTAGTAAATGGTCAACCACGTCCTATCATGGTTGTAATACAAGTCAGGTTTTGACTAAGGAAATGCACGTATGTATCATACAGGTTAACACGTTACTAACACGTTTTGATCATGGCAACCACGTAACAAATAAAACATACATTCTCACTTGTGCGAGTCGGACGGTTGGGCCATCGAGCTTGTGCGAGCCCAACCGCCTTGTGCGATGTTAGTGCCTAAGCCCAACGATTCCCGGCCCACAGATAAATACCCAGTCCAAACTTATGCGGCCCAAAACAATTAAACAACCATTCTTGTGCGACCCGGACGAGTTGTGCGACTCGGATTGGGCTTAAGGCCCAATAGTAAAACAGTTAGCAAATAAATGTGTCCTTGTGCGATTGGATAAGCTTGTGCGACTGACCAGCCCAAACCAACATGTCCACCGGCCCAACAGTTAAACGGATCCGCTAACCTTGTGCGATTCAGGGTATCTTGTGCGTTTAATACCCCTTGTGCGACCGAGTGGCATGTGTGATCGGGCCAGCTTGTACGTGTGGGCTCGTTGTGCGATTGGACTCCTTGGTCGGCCAAGGAGTCTTGTGCGATGGTTGAACTAATTCCACAATTCAAGCAATCGGTTACATCCATACATTCTGTCAATCAATTACCATGTTTCCATATATGCACAAAATCAATTAACAACTAATAATTTTCCATATTATAGATCAAACAAGGGTTTCCAAACATTAATTCATATGAACCCTAACAAGAATCAAAGCATGAACAATAATAACATTCATAACAATACATACATTCTAACATGGATCTCGATTACCAACTATATCCGACCAAACAATACATAACAGCCGATCCATCATACATTCATATATATCCGATTCATGTGCAAGCCGATTACATGAACATTATCTATCATTGATTAGTAACATCCAATCTAACATTAACATACACAACATGTTAACAAGAATCCTCGGGTATCAAGCAATCATCAACATACAAACAATAACACACAACCAATAACATAATCACTAACCGGATTAAAGAAGGAGAAGAGGGTGATCCGAGTAGAGATCTTGTGCCGTCGGGTTCCAAGCAAACGAGAGAGAGAAGTAGCAACTAGGGTTCTTGTGTGAGTTATGTGTTTTGGTAACAAATGAGAAAACAAAACCCCTCCCAAGGTTGTTTGTTCACGTGAAAGGAGAGTGGGCCGAACCCTCAATGGGCTGCCCTAATAGTCCGCGTACAAGAATGAGGCCCAAACGGCCTTGTGCGGGTGTTGTGAGCTTGTGCGGTTCAAGTGTCTAGTGTTGTGCGGTCCAATTCATACATGTACACATAATATACATCATGCACATAACACAACATTCATTCAATTCAATCATATAATTTAGTTCACATATGCACGTAGCGTTACACAAAGTAAGTCTAAAGTTCGAGTTGTCACACAACACTAATTAGCAATCCCAAGTGAGTACATAGTTCCCCTCTTTTACCGTTTTCAAATGTTTTGGGGTGATACACATGTACATACATGTTACTTTTGTGCATTTCATGCTTTTATGACATAAACATGCTAGTTTCATCTAGTACACTTATAGTACATGCTTTCAATTGTGTTTTGCTATGTATGTCAAGCATGCTAGCACATTGATTTATTACACATTTGTTGCATATGTTTACTTAGCATATGTAACACATTGTTTTACATGACATTTCTGCTATGTATGTTTACTGAGCATGCTAGCACATTGTTTTACATGAACATTTCTACTAGGCATGTTTACTTAGCATTCCTAGTACATGGTTTTCACATGCTACATTGGTTATGACATTTGGTATGTTCAATCGGGACAATAATACATTCATTAACATTGATCACGCCGCTCGGACTTATGTAATGGTACCATAGGAATTGACAACTCCCGTTTCCGACTTCCTAGGTTTGTTTGGAAGTTGGGGATGACAGAATCCGACAACATAATTTAGATAAACCTTTAATTCTTTTAAGGGTTTGTCGCCACAGTCGCAAGGCTTGAATGTATGCGATTAACATTACTGCATAAATGTTTGTAATCATAAAGCATTGTTTTTTTTCTGCAAAACATAACATTTGGTTTAAACTTAGGTTTATTCAAAAACATTGTTTTGTACATTTTTACTATGGGGTTGAGTAACTTCTAGTTATTCACCATACATGACACAGTTTATACATTGACATCATCACATAGTTTAAGTAGATGATTTCCTACTTGCTATGCATTTCATTTGGTTATACATGAAACATTTCACACATGACATGGTACATGGTTTACACATACACATTTTTGACATTGAACAAGACATTTTGGTTAGTTATTGATAAGTGACTTATGTAACAGGGCTATGTGTTATATGATAAAAGCATGGTGGATACGCCGCTGGTACTTCCTATATATAAGTGATTTTATCGTATTATACATCGTTGCGTTATATGAATCACTTGGGCAAGACATGAAACATTTTATACATAAACATGACATTGTTTTACAAAGCACACATTTTATCCAAATTCACTTTTACTTGGTTATTTATTTAACCATGCATTATCATATCTTCATCATTTGATTTTCATTGATTTTCACATGGTTTTACAAAGGAAAACATTTTACAAGGTTCATGACTACATTTTATTAAACTCTTCTTTCAAATACAAGTCATGAATCTGCATAAACAAAACCTATGTATCTCACAGGCATTTTTATGCTGACGTACCTATTTTTACAAGTGTTTCAGGTGCTAATGCATGATGATGCTTGTGCTTCACTTAGGCGGACTCGGGCCTTAGTGACTTAAAAGACAGTTATTATGATTAGTTTAGTTTGAACACAAAGACAATGTAACTTTAAATTTTAATAATACATAACTTTAATTGCCATGGTTGTTGAAACAATAATTCTGTCGCCACTCACCTCCCCGGCGTTTCCGCCGCGGTTTGTTGTTTTACGCGGCCGAGGTGTGACAGAAGAGTTGGTATCAGAGCCAATGGTTATAGGGAATTAGGTTATTAGCAATGCTTTGACCTAGACTATAACTTTTTAGGACCCTAACACAAGTTTATTTGTGTTTAGATCTTAAAACAATACCCGTCACCTATCCTTAGGTGATTACCAAAACTTGAACACAATATTCCAAAATAATATTGAAATCAATCATCTATCCTTAGATGATTTCTTTTGGCCTTGTGCCTTCCAAGTTTTCAAAATCCCGTCAAAGTTTTGGGTCTAAATAATGTGAACACGTGCAAACTGGAAGAGTGAGTGCCTGTACCCTGAGTTTTCTGTCTAAGGCTAGAGTGTTTGTACAAATCCGCAGTATCGGACCAGTCACTCTTACCTGGGAACTCTTGGGGTGAGTGTTCACTTATAGGCGAGCATGTCTTCGGTAATACATTATTATGACTCATTTACTTTGATTTGTCACTGTGTGTTGTTTGTTTGCTTTGTGGTAACAAACAAATGACCACATTCCTTGCTTTTTGTCGATTTTATTGTTATCTCATTTTCATCACATCATCTCACTCGTTTTTCTCTCATGTTTCCTCTTTTAGAATGCCTCCTCGACGTAACGTTCCCCAACCTGATGCCGAACTGGCAGCTATTATAGCACAGCAGATGGCTGCTATGCTACCTGGTCTCATAACTCAAATAAACCAAGCCACCAATAACAATGTTAATGCACCTGCTCCGTGCAACTTAAAACTGTTTAACTCGGCTAAACCACTCAAGTTTAGTGGTACTGAAGGAGCAACTGGGCTTCTCCAGTGGTTTGAGAGTCTTGAGAGCACATTTCGCCATGTTCAGTGTCCGAACAACCGTAAAGTCGAGTTTGCTTCGAGTGTATTTCAAAAGAGGGCCCTTACCTGGTGGAATGGGGTAATGAGAGACCGAGGTGCTGATGTAGCTTTGGGTCAGACTTGGGAGGAACTCAGGACTCTCATGATGAGAGAATTCTGTCCTCGACATGAGCAGAGGGCACTCGAAGATGAGTTCAAAGATCTGAAGCAAGTCAGTGGTGAACACCGGGCTTACACAGACAGATATGAGGAGTTAAGCTTGCTCTGTCCGACAATGGTCACGCCTTTGGATAAGGCTATTGAGAAGTACATAGACGGTTTGCCAGATCCTGTTCAGGATATTGTCACTGGCAGTCACCCTACTACCGTCCGACAGGCCATTGAGCTAGCTGCTACCCTTACTGAATCGCAGATCAAGAAGGGTAAACTCCACAGGAAAGGTGACAAGAAGCAGAAACAGTCTGATGGCACCAAGGATAACAAGGACAAGAAGGCTGCTGAGTCTTCGAAGAAATCGAGGAAGCGTAAGGCTTCCAAGAATTTTGCTGTTACCGCTCAGAGTAACCAGGCTGCTCCTAATCAGACAGCACCGAATCAGGCTGCACAACCTGCTGCCAAAAGGCAGTATGCTGGTAATGCACCTCTGTGCAACAGATGTAACAGCCATCACCAGCCACAAATGCAATGTCGCATCTGCACAAATTGTGGCAAGTCTGGTCATCTTGCAAACACCTGCCGTTTTGTTCCTAATCAGAACCCAGCTGCACAGAACCTTGCCCAGAATCCTACACGACCTCACTTTCCGCCTGGTTCATGTTTCAACTGTGGGGATCTGACCCACTACAGGAACAACTGCCCGAGGTTGGCAAATGCGAACCAAGCACCAGCTCGTGGTAGAGCTTTCAATCTGAATGCCAATGAGGCGCGTGCAGATAACGAAGTGGTGAACGGTACGTTCTTTGTTAACAACCATCCTGCTTCTGTTCTATTTGATTCGGGTGCCGATAAGAGTTTTATGTCCTTAGCATTTGAGCCTTTGCTTGCGATGACTAGAACAAAACTAGGAAAGCCCTTGACAGTAGAAGTAGCTAGTGGTGAACCTGTTGTACTCGACTCCGTTCTTCGAAATTGCCAGTTGAATCTCAATAACCATCTTTTCCCTATCGACCTCACACCGATGCAACTCGGGAGTTTCGATATTATAGTAGGAATGGATTGGTTATCCAAGTACCATGCTGAGGTGGTATGTTTTGAGAAGTTGGTTCGTATACCGCTTTCAACTGGTGAGATCTTAGAAGTTCATGGGGAGAAACCCGTCAGTGGTCTTAAGCTTATGTCTTGTACCCAAGCCCGCAAATACCTGCGAAAGAAGTATGTTGCTTTCTTAGCACATGCCGTAGAGGATAAAGGCAAGGGTAAGACTATCCAAGATATCCCTGTTGTTCGGGATTATCCAGAGGTATTTCCTGAAGAATTACCTGGTTTACCCCCTGTGCGCCAAGTTGAGTTCCGCATTGATCTTGTGCCTGGCGCTAATCCCATTGCTAAATCACCTTATCGTCTTGCACCGTCTGAGATGCAAGAGTTATCTAAGCAGCTTCAGGAGCTTTCTAACAAAGGATTCATCCATCCGAGCTTTTCCCCTTGGGGTGCTCCTGTCCTATTTGTGAAAAAGAAAGATGGATCTTTTAGGATGTGTATCGATTACCGTGAGCTTAACAAGCTTACCATCAAGAATCGATATCCCCTACCTCGCATTTATGATCTCTTTGATCAGCTACAGGGTGCTACTTGCTTTTCAAAGATTGATCTACGTTTTGGGTATCATCAACTTCGAGTTCTCGAAGAAGATATTCCCAAGACAGCTTTTCGTACGCGCTATGGTCACTATGAGTTCACTGTTATGCCTTTCGGTTTAACAAATGCTCCTGCTGTTTTCATGGACTTGATGAATAGGGTTAGTAAACCTTATTTAGATAAGTTCATCATCGTCTTTATTGATGATATTTTGATCTATTCTAAGACTCGTGCTGATCACGAGCAACATCTTCGTCTTACAATGGAGCTCCTAAAGAAAGAACAGCTTTTCGCCAAATTCTCCAAGTGCGAAGCGAATTCTGGCTTAAGGAAGTTCAATTTTTAGGGCACATCGTCAACGAACAAGGTATTCATGTAGATCCCGCCAAAATCAGTGCGATTAAGGATTGGGATACTCCTACTACTCCTACCGAGGTTCGTTCATTTCTTGGTCTAGCGGGTTATTACCGCCGCTTCATAGAAAACTTCTCCAAGATTGCGGTTCCTCTCACTGCTTTAACTCAGAAGAGTAAACCTTTTGAGTGGGGATCCAAACAGGAAGAAGCTTTCCAGACCTTGAAACAGAAACTCTGTGATGCACCTATTCTATCTTTGCCCGAGGGTAATGACGATTTTGTTGTGTACTGTGATGCATCTAACTTAGGCCTTGGCTGTGTTCTTATGCAAAGAAACAAAGTTATAGCCTATGCATCAAGACAGCTGAAAGTGCACGAGAAAAACTACACAACTCATGATCTTGAGTTAGGTGCAGTAGTCTTTGCTCTCAAAATCTGGAGACACTACCTTTACGGTACAAAGTGTGTAGTGTTTACTGACCACAAGAGTCTCCAGCATATCTTCAATCAGAAAGAACTAAACATGAGGCAACGACGTTGGGTGGAACTCCTAAACGACTACGATTGCGAAATTCACTACCATCCTGGTAAGGCGAATGTCGTGGCTGACGCATTAAGTCGTAAGGAACGTGTCAACCTTCACTGTGTTCAGGTTCGATCTGACATTCAATCTCGCATAATTCAGGCTCAACATACTTGTGTTATACAAGACTTGATGGGTAAAGAGTTACCGTGTCATACTAATCCTGAGCTTGAACTGAGAGATTTTGGGATATTCTATTACATGGGCCGTTTGTGGGTCCCAAGTATAGACAATCTTCGCACCTTGCTAATGGATGAAGCTCACAAGTCTCGTTATTCTATTCATCCTGGTGCAGACAAAATGTATAAGGATCTTCGAACCCAGTATTGGTGGCCGGGTATGAAGAAAGACATTGCCTTATATGTTTCAAAATGCCTTACTTGTCTTAAGGTTAAGGCAGAACATCAACATCCCTCTGGGTTATTGGAGCAACCAGAGATTCCGGTTTGGAAATGGGAAAACATTTCTATGGATCTCATTACCAAGTTACCGCGCACTAAGAAGGGTCATGACGCCATTTGGGTTGTTGTTGATCGTCTTACAAATTCAGCACATTTCTTGCCAATCCGTGAGAGTCTATCTACTGATGATCTTGCCAAGATCTATGTTGATGAGATTGTATCTCGACATGGTGTTCCTTTGAACATTATATCTGACAGAGATGCTCGATTCTCATCTCGCTTTTGGAGAACCATGCAATCTGCCATGGGTACTCAACTTCATTTGAGCTCAGCGTACCATCCGCAGACAGATGGTCAATCTGAGAGAACAATCCAGACACTGGAGGATATGCTTAGAGCTTGTGTGATTGATTTTGGTGGTAATTGGGATTCGCATCTTCCATTGATCGAATTCTCCTACAACAACAGTTATCACTCTAGCATCAATATGGCTCCTTTCGAAGCTTTATACGGTCGAAAATGTCGTTCACCGGTCTGCTGGAATGAAATAGGTGAAGCTCAGCTTACTGGACCTGAACTCATTCTAGAGACTACAGATAAGGTCAAGAAGATTCGTGATAACCTACAGACAGCTCGAAGCCGTCAGAAGTGTTACGCGGATCGACGACGCAAGCCCTTAGAATTCCAAGTTGGTGATCACGTCCTACTCAAGGTATCCCCTTGGAAAGGTGTGATTAGATTTGGGAAGAAAGGAAAACTTGCACCTCGTTATGTTGGACCATTTAAGATCGTTGAAAGAGTCGGAAAAGTAGCCTACAGATTAGAGCTACCTCCTGAACTTGGAAATGTTCATCCAACATTCCACGTGTCCAATCTCAGAAAGTGTTTAGCTGATGAGAACCTCCACATACCACTTGATGAAATTCGTGTTGATAACACGATGCACTTTGTTGAGAAACCTGTGGAGATAGTGGACCGTTCATTTAAGCAGTTGAAGGGCAAGCGGATTAAATTGGTCAAAGTTCGCTGGGAATCTAAACGTGGCCCAGAGTTTACTTGGGAACGTGAAGATCAGATGAAAGCGAAATATCCGCATCTATTCTCACAAGTTTCCTCTAAATAAATTTCGGGACGAAATTTCCTGAAGTAGGGGAGACTGTGACATCTGTGCATGTAATATCATTTTACAGACTCTGAAAAATACAATATTAATAAAACAGTGTGTTTTGATCCCAATATTTGTCATTTATGTTTGGTTTTATGCCCATGTTGATTTTTGATCGATTTTGAACTCTATATCGCTTTCTGGAAAGTTATACACGAACTGATGCGTTAACACGATCAGTAAAATGCGACAAACACTCCGGAACATCATCATAAACTTAACATACCTTAAATAACCTTTACATAACTTAGAAATAAGTTTTGAAGGCTTTGGTATGGCAAAAACAAGTTTATTCGCTCTCAGGGACTAATTGCGTCAACTTGTAAAAGTCTGCCGTTTCCTAAGGCAACGTATAGTCCGGAACTTGATCATAAGTTAAACATACCATATATAACCTAAACATGGCTTAGAAATAAGCTTTGATAGGTTCGGTGTGCGAAAACATGCTTACATGATCTTACAGGGACTAAAAGTGTCAAAAACGACGTAAGTTTGCATTTTCGCGCATATCTTGCGTTTGGGACACATCTGGACATCCAAAATTTTTGTACACACTAAAATATTTTTATTTTAGTGATCGGCATGCAAAAATTCCATTCGTCGCTTAATTTGGTCCGTTTTCACGTCCGTTTGAGTTTCGTCGTAATTAACCGAACAACGCGATCGTACGACCAAACGAGCCGACATCCGATAATGTTCTAAGCATATTTTGAGTCCTCTAAACTTTATTGACCTTGTAGAGCCTTGAAAATGGCTTAACGGGGGTCAAAATGGCCTGAAATGGACTCAATTGCATGCAGGGACCAAATCTGCCAATTTTGAAACTATGACTGATCTGGGAAGGTCAGGCGGCCCGCGTGAGCCCCCTCCCATATCCCAGGCGGGCCGCATCAGGGTGCCAGTAACCAGAAAGTGTGTTTTGGGCTGCTGTTTGCAAATTCAGGGGCTGTTTTGGTAAATTCTTTGTGTGGTGACCAAGTTAACACTTCTCCAAGGCATCCTAGCTGTCCTTAAACACATGTATGGTTGTGATTTAATGCTTAATGACCAAGAAAACCACTTGTAATGATCCTAGAGCATCACCACAACTATAAAGCAAGGCCTTTCACTCCATTCTTTGCTCATTCTCATTTCTTCTCCTCTACATCTGCTTGGAAGCTTTCTAAGCTGAATTGGGACTTTGTCTTCTTTGTAGAAAAGATAGCAAGGACCCTAAGTGAGCTTCTTTCATTCTTTTTATGGCTTTTTCCTTATGTAGTGCAGAAAGTCAAACGTTTGGCCAACAGTTTGACTTTCGGTTTTGACCATCAATTGGTCAAGTCAAAGTTCAATTGAACTTTGAAACGTGATTGTAATCACGATAGTTATAATCCTTCACGATTATAGCCGCTGATTACCACGTTAGCTAGTTGTAGTGTCGAGTCAAAGTTTCGGTCAAAATGCGTTTTAGCACGCATTTTGCCTCGGAACTACTTTAGAGTATCAAAGCACTTTGTTTTGATACCAAATCAGTAGGTTAAACATGTTTTAACATGTTTAACTCGACACTATTAGTTTAGTGCTTGTTTAGGGTCGTAAGGTAAGCGGTCTAAACAACCGCTTATACTTCCGAACCCGACCCGTTTGGTCGATCTTTAGGATCCGACCAAGCTTAGTTAGTGATCATAGTTTCATAGGGAATAACCACTGAGGTTATAACCTTATGATCACGTAGGATTGGTTAGTCAATTGCTAGTTAGCTTGTATGCCCATAGGAAATGACCAAAATGCCCTTTTGAAGCTAAAACCCGTATTTTGCCTATGTGAACATATTTTTGACATGTAATCTGATTTAGTAACATGTTTAGGGATTATTGGGCATGTAAGACTTGACATAGCACATAGATAACCATCCGAACATAGTTTTACGCCAACGGCGCATTATAGTGACTTATGTTACCGTAATGGGTCGAAACGGGTCAAAAGCACTTAGGTAGGCTTTCCAATCAGAATGTAGGGCCTATTAAATCATACCATATGAGTTCAATTACTCATTTGATTTACAGAACCTCATTCTATCCTATCTCCCGATTTAGGAGCCGATTATTAACATAGTTACCTATACTAGGTGCCGGTTGATTCCGTGACCCTTGGAGCTTAAATTGGTCTTATTCTCAAGACTAATTAGCAATCCCAAGTGAGTACATAGTTCCCCTCTTTTACCGTTTTCAAATGTTTTGGGGTGATACACATGTACATACATGTTACTTTTGTGCATTTCATGCTTTTATGACATAAACATGCTAGTTTCATCTAGTACACTTATAGTACATGCTTTCAATTGTGTTTTGCTATGTATGTCAAGCATGCTAGCACATTGATTTATTACACATTTGTTGCATATGTTTACTTAGCATATGTAACACATTGTTTTACATGACATTTCTGCTATGTATGTTTACTGAGCATGCTAGCACATTGTTTTACATGAACATTTCTACTAGGCATGTTTACTTAGCATTCCTAGTACATGGTTTTCACATGCTACATTGGTTATGACATTTGGTATGTTCAATCGGGACAATAATACATTCATTAACATTGATCACGCCGCTCGGACTTATGTAATGGTACCATAGGAATTGACAACTCCCGTTTCCGACTTCCTAGGTTTGTTTGGAAGTTGGGGATGACAGAATCCGACAACATAATTTAGATAAACCTTTAATTCGTTTAAGGGTTTGTCGCCACAGTCGCAAGGCTTGAATGTATGCGATTAACATTACTGCATAAATGTTTGTAATCATAAAGCATTGTTTTTTTTCTGCAAAACATAACATTTGGTTTAAACTTAGGTTTATTCAAAAACATTGTTTTGTACATTTTTACTATGGGGTTGAGTAACTTCTAGTTATTCACCATACATGACACAGTTTATACATTGACATCATCACATAGTTTAAGTAGATGATTTCCTACTTGCTATGCATTTCATTTGGTTATACATGAAACATTTCACACATGACATGGTACATGGTTTACACATACACATTTTTGACATTGAACAAGACATTTTGGTTAGTTATTGATAAGTGACTTATGTAACGGGGCTATGTGTTATATGATAAAAGCATGGTGGATACGCCGCTGGTACTTCCTATATATAAGTGCTTTTATCGTATTATACATCGTTGCGTTATATGAATCACTTGGGCAAGACATGAAACATTTTATACATAAACATGTCATTGTTTTACAAAGCACACATTTTATCCAAATTCACTTTTACTTGGTTATTTATTTAACCATGCATTATCATATCTTCATCATTTGATTTTCATTGATTTTCACATGGTTTTACAAAGGAAAACATTTTACAAGGTTCATGACTACATTTTATTAAACTCTTCTTTCAAATACAAGTCATGAATCTGCATAAAAAAAACCTATGTATCTCACAGGCATTTTTATGCTGACGTACCTATTTTTACATGTGTTTCAGGTGCTAATGCATGATGATGCTTGTGCTTCACTTAGGCGGACTCGGGCCTTAGTGACTTAAAAGACAGTTATTATGATTAGTTTAGTTTGAGCACAAAGACAATGTAACTTTAAATTTTAATAATACATAACTTTAATTGCCATGGTTGTTGAAACAATAATTCTGTCGCCACTCACCTCCCCGGCGTTTCCGCCGCGGTTTGTTGTTTTACGCGGCCGGGGTGTGACACCTTGAAAGGTGATATGTTATGGTTGAAGGAGCGCGGAATTGCTTGTGTAAGTTAATTTTCCATTGCTTCTTTTGCGAGGATGTTTTGCGCTTTTTCCCTTACTTTCTCCCCCCTTTTTTTTGTAGGTTGCTGAGTCCGTGTTGAATTTTGAAGAGCTTGATAAGAGCTTTGCGCAGTTGATAGTTGCTGCGCGGAATGACGGGTATGCCCAAGGTTATGCTGAATGTTCGCAACATGTAAATAGTGCTTTGAAAGTTAATTGGGATACTAGTAAGTCCGCCACTTATGGTGCCAACACTGGTGCTGCCCTTGCAGCTTTAAAGGCAAAATTCAATAGCTTACAGCTTCCCGTAATGGACCTTATAAATGTCGCCTTACAGTCTAAAGACCATGTGGCGCAACTAAAGGAGATCTTTCCAGATGAGAATGAAGATGTAGCATTGATTTCCTTCCTGCGATTAATTGTATTTGAACAATTTGTGTATTTTTAAGGGGGTGTGTTCCCCTTTTTTGTTAATGCGCTGCCGCGCTAGTAACGATGATACACTGCCGTGTAATTTGATATGTTTGTTTTGTTTGTTTTACAATATCTTGCATGTGTACAATGACTTTGATCAGGTAAGGCGAATGAAGGTGGTATGAGGCTCATGTGTGAACGTATGGCCTTGAGTGATGTAATCACTGGCCATTCATGAGACTTGTTATTATTTTTACCATACTGTTTTTGCGCTTACCAAAAGAAATTGCATGCACTTTGTAATAACAACATAAGAATAATAGAAACTGTTTGTTTATTTCGGGATAAGGCGCAGAGGCCGTTTACAGAATCTATTGAAAATAATTACATGTTTCTTAACTTACAATCTATCCCCTGCTTAAATTTGATAACTGTAGGATCTGTTTTGTTCCGCAGGAAAAGCCTTAAGTTGCCGCTCAGTTTTTTGTTTTTTTGCTCTGGCCTTCTTCACCTCAAGTGATTTGCTTAATCTCTTTGCGCATGTTTTGTAGAAGGTAAGTAAGCTCACCACTCTTAAGCGCTTTTTCTATCTCGGTGCGCAGAGAGATGCAGTTGTTTGTAGTGTGCCCATTGTCCTTGTGGTATTCACAATATTGACTTGGGTCTTGTCCACGCTTGTTTTTCATGGGTGGCGGAGGTTTGAACTGGTAATCATCCGTGCTCAGGACTTCCGCATGGGTTTTAGTTAAGGGAGTCCATTGTCTCTCCCTATTCTCCTGTTTGGCCTCCCTTTGCGCGGTAAGTTTATTGATTGTGGTCCGAGCATCTTCGGACGAATAATTCCCTGAGCCAGAATCACGCCATTTTTTCTTAAACTTTCTTCCACCGCTTGAGCCTAGATCTGAGGGACGGTTATGCGGTGGCGGAGGCCTATTGGTAGTGAGATTTTTTTCTGTTTGCGCATAAACCTTGGCTGCCGCCATCACTTTCTCCCAACTCTTCGGAAGTCCTTCTGTCCCAGATAAGACCTTTATCATATCATCGCACCTAACTGCGTACTTGAATTGAGCGCAAATTAGCTGCTCATGTACGTCCCCTATCTCGAGTACCTCCTTATTGTAGCGCGTGATGAAATCCTCCAGACTTTCATCATCATGGCGCCAAATGTTCATTACATCTGAAGTGTCTCAAATTGACCGCCTCTGTTGGCTGAAATGGACTAGAAACTTGTCGCGCAAATCCTTCCACGATGTGATTTTCCCAGTGGGTAAGTTGTCAAACCATATTCTCGCAGCGCCAGTAAGGGTCTGTACGAAAAGGTGGCACCACATGGGTAGGGTCCAGCCTCCTATCAACCCTGCGCTTGTAAAAACTCGCACATGGTCGTCAGGGTCCGTCATTCCGTTGAACTTTCCTACAGTGGACGGGAGCTTCTCCTCTAGCGGAGCCAGAGCAATTTCACTTATAAACTTTGAATTTTCTGCTGCTTCAGCAGGACGATATATCAGATCATAGTTGTGCTCAGCCTCTGGATTGTAGACTGCACGTGGTCTACACTTGTTGTAATTTGGCTGGAGTCGACTAAACACGCTGGTATTTTCGCTTACATGGTAAGTCGAATCATACTCACTGGTGTGGGTATTTCGTTGAGAGCCCAATCTGGTATGAACCGATGCTCTTCGATGAGGGTGCACCTCGTCTCGATATTCCCTTCGGTGATTTTCTGACTAAGTGTACTTGTATCTTGAAGGAGATCTAGAGTAAACCTCAGTGTCTTCGATCTGAACTCTGGATGGACCAGCATGTTGTGAAACATGAATTGCCGACGGTGTCCTGGTACGGGATACAAGTCTCCGTGGTTGTGTTTGGGGGGCAGCTTGTGCACACAGTTGTGTATACACAACATTTAATGCTTCCTGAGATCTGACATACCAGGAGATTGGGGTTTCTCCTGGAGGTAAAATTGAACTCATAGGAATTTTCGGTTGTACCCCTGGGGTGACAGGCTCGTTTGGGTGATTATCAGCAGATTGTATTTCGTTATCGCCTGATGCTTCTTTAACGAGACCGTCAACCTGAGCGTTGTTCACAAAATTTGGCCGAGGGCCATGCTGCTGATGGGCTGAAGTTTCTTCCATTTGCAAATGGAATCAACAAAGTGAATCGAAAACGAGAAAGATAGATGAAACAGAGGGATCGGTGGGCGCCAATGAAGAAACACTAATTAATCGACCGGAATCAGATTAACTAGGGGGTCAGATTCTGCATAAAAGGATGGTTCTCTCTCATTCGATTCGGATGGACAGATCCTTTTCTCCAGTGAACACTGCAAAACAAAGCACCGTTAGTCTCGTCAAGGGGAGGACGGGGGTTCTCTCCTTGACCCGACTCCGGCGTGAGAATAAGTATGTGTTTATGGAGAAGAAGAAGTATTGACGAAGTGTGTGTAACTTGAATTTCATACCTGAATTATCTTCATATTTATAGCCGGGAGTTTAGTCGGGAAAACCTGTTGGTGAAAAGTTAACGGAAGATGCTAACTCCGTAAGCGGTTATTTTTCTTCCGTTATCCATTTGATCGGATCGTGACAGCACACGGATTGCAATCTTAATCAAAAGCTGGGGAGATGCCACGTGGAAAGTGGGCAAATAGAGGTTTTTCCTCAATTCCATGCCATTATCATAATCTCGGGATGGCCTGGGGTAATGACATGTGTCCAGACGGTTATAACCGTCTGGTGATGCATGGTTGAGTCTTCTAGAAGCTCAAGGCCATAATCTAGTGTGACTTTTTACCGTGTGGTGTTTAGTTTGAGTAAATAATATCCAAGTCTGGGTATTATTAAGCGGAAATGTCTAACTTAAGATTCTCATCCTTTGTTTGTTATGAAGGCGCAAGGATTCATGATTTTCCTTGTTTTGTGCAAGTTGTTGCTTGTTATTTTTCTCTTAAGCTTTCTCTGTAGGACCATTTGCGCGGCCACGCAAGGTCAAAAGAGGGCGGAGAGATGAGGTTGTGGTATGGTCCCAAGTAGTTGATATGAGGTTTTTGGGACCTTACCCCTTCAGACATATAAATTGAAAGCCTATTACTGTAATACTTCTAGGAGGAGTTTCGTAACCAATAACCTCGAATTCGTTTTAGATCCATTGAAAAAACAATCATCTCTTAACGAAATATATTCGGCTTCAATAATGTCATGCCATCCAACAACACCGTACCTATAAGAAACAAAATATATGAACAAAAATTTATTAGTAACATTTATAAAAATACATTTAAACAAAAGCATTCTAGATGGGGATACAATAAAAAAAAGCATCCAAGGTTTAGCTGCATCTCACAAGCTCTTAATTTCATTTACAAACAAAATAATACACATAACAAATTAATCAATGAGTTAACAATAATAAATTACAATCATCATAAACATAAACAGAACAAACAATTTTATCAAATCACTTACTTCTTTTCATCAACAAATAACCCTTAAACAACTAAAACATCTTTTCCTTAACCTCATTACATTAAAAAACAAATTTTGTAAACCATATATGACGCATTAAAAATACATATTATCGGGTGGGAACATAATCCAAACCTTAAAACAATAAAAAAAAATCATATATAAGGTGTGTGTGTGTAAAAGCACCCGCGCTTCGCGACGGAGTAAATTTTTAATGGCTACAGGGGACATTTAAATGATATTTATATACATTATGGCACAACAAAATGTTTAGAGGGGTCTTTAGTTTACATTAAATGTAGGAAGCGTAATTATTAACCACTCGCTTTAATTCATAAAGTTAATTAGAATTTCCAAACTTGTAGATTTAGGAATTGCTAGAGATATCCTACCAGGTCTTTTCGAAATTAGAAGCACGGAGTGGTTCTTTTACATATATTTCCATGGCTTGTAGAAATGAAGATGGAGCCTACAATATTTATAAGGAAATGGTAAAGACATCATAAAAAACTTACAAAACCATATCAGCATAATTAATCATACCTGCTCAATCTTAATTAACTTTTTGACCAAGGCTGACTTAAGACTTCTGGAGGCCCCAAGAAATTCTAAAACTGTGCCCCTTAAGTATTACGTTTTTTTACCTTTCGAATTGATCCAGTGTATAACTTTTGATTTTGACCCAACTCATAACTTTTTATTTCAAATTGTCATGATATTTTTTGGTTAAAAATATATAAAAATCAATAATTAATATAAGAAACTTAATAAAAAAACCTACAATATAAATTGTGAAAACAAAAGTTGAGAGAATGCTCAACATAAAGATCAATAATCAATATAAGTAACAAACAATGATTGATATAAATTTACATACCTGCGTAGCCAAAAATTGAGAGAATGCTCCCTAATTCTTTTATCTTAACTCTAAACTTACCCGCATCTCAATACCATATGTCGATATCTATCCACAATTTCATCAACCTACACATGAAAAGTTCACAAGCAAAAAAAATGTTCAAGTCAAGTCAAATCAAACAAAAGCCCTGAGACAATTTAACTTCTACGTCAAAAACTAATTTCAAATATCAAAGTATATCATTTTATCACAAACTTCAATTAGGCAATTGGGGAATATCTAATAAGTGGATTGTCTACTGTTGGTAGTGACAGACAACTGCACAACCTCGGTTCTGTCCTTGATCATGAAATAAACAACTGATGGAGTTGCTCGTGCTCCTTCAGCACTCTCAATAAGTTTTAATGAACAGTAGAAATTAAAACTCTTAAGTCCTTCAAACATTCAAAATACATATCATACCTTGCCCTCCGTGACTAGAAGACATGAATAGAAAGTGTACTTCATATGGGAGAATAAAATGATGCAATTCAGTGATAATTTGAGTGAAAGGCTAGGGTTATGTCATGAATGATCAAGCAAAATGAACAACATAATGCACAATACAAATACCCAGCACAACGTACACAATCGGGTAACGCACACCTTGGTTGATTACTGATATTATATAAATATATTATAGAACTAAATTAAACATAATACTCGAAGTAACGATTGTAAGCACGTGTACTTTTCTAGGACTATATTATAGTGATGCTACAAATTATTTTAACAATGGTTAGCATGCACCTTGTTGAATACTCGATATACACCAATTCCCAATTTACAACTCTTTATTCGTAATTCAGTTAAGCTCAAACACATAGCCCAGATCTTCTGTTAGGCTTTAGTTTCTATGCTAAAAAGGTCATCACCTTAAATAAGTATCCTAGATCCACCTCTTATCAATAAGGGACCCACAACAAATTAAATTATAAGCACAATTTATCAACAATTATTGTATTAACCCATAAAACAACAAACCTTTTCATATCACATCTCATTAACTTTCTTTCTATTTTAAAACCAAGTTAATATTTTACAAAAACTGTATCAGAAAAGCAATCTAGCATCTTCACAATAAACTGGAGGTTTAAGTAGAGTATGCTTAACCAACTGATATTTAAATGTCGTTTCTTATTCATCTTAAAGGTCCAGTAACAAAATTTGTGCTATGTATAGCAGATTACATGGTACTGGATGGTGAGGATATTAATCATTGGATTACGTTCTTGTCCCGAAAAGGAATTGAGAAATTCACTCTTTTGAATTTTTGTCCAACTCATTTTAAGTTGCATGCCCATCTTTTTTCTTGTCTAGACTAAACTACGATTTGTGCGTAAGGTTGCAGATCACTCCTAAAATCAAACAAAGCTATGATCAAACAATAGCTTTTCAAAGTTAATAGGTCATTCAAGTAACAACCACCCAATTAACTATATACCAACAGATGGAGAGGCCGTGTTTATGTGTGTGATAGAGATAGCATAAGTAATTTGACAATGACGAAACTGAAGTACGTAAAAATATGTCATCGTTGATATTTTATTTGTTTCATTCCCAGTAGTTAATAATTCTACTATGCTCAATACCATGAAAAATAAAACAAAAGAAATAAACATGCCTTTTGATGAGAATTATGTCATTTCCCTTCCTTCCACGACCTAATTTGGCCATCTTTTGTGGTCCCAAATCGTCCCTCAATTAGACCATCTTTCATCGTCCTGAATCGTTCCTTGAAAGACATGAACAAATCCCAAAAACAAATTAATGAGAACAAAGTAAGATTATTATTTAGTACACAATTTATAAACTAAAAAACAAAGTTAGATTATTAACCGATTTCTTTGAATCTAAAGAAGTGGAGTCTTCATCATTTACTCTAGCGGCCAGGGTTTGTGTACCTGGAGAAGACATTGCCGTCACGTGCCATAAGCAAGGCAGCAAAAGCTGACAACTTATACATATTTTTTTCACGAGTTAAGCAAGCTCGGGTTTAGCTAGACTCGAATACCCCTAGTTGCAAGGCTTGACTTAACACATAGTTGCAACGCTTGACTTAACACATAGTTGTAAGTAAAATGCTTCACTATTCGTCAGCTTAAAGGTGATCCCGTTCAGCCGGTTTTAATGAAAATTCTAGAGCAGACCTCTAACTACTACGGTTTCTGAAAACGACAAACCAAATTGGGTGGGTTGGTTGGGTCAGCCAGGCCATCAGAAAGGGTTCAGTGTGGCGGTTTGAACCAGCCTTTCTAAATCAAAATCCTTAGTTTGTAACTTTGTATTAATTTTTTCTTAAATGATAACGATGGTTTTCATGAACATTATCAGTATGCACAAATATATAATCCAAAAAACGGTCGGTTCATTTTACATATCCGGGGCCAAGTTTCATATGATGAACGGAACCATTATACCCGCTTTTCCAAATAGTAAACCGTTAAAACTTCAAACATGCCAAACCAGTCAACTTGCTGGTCGGTTCAGTAAGTTTCAACAGCTAATGACTATCACTACGTCAAATATCCAAAACTATTGAAAATCTGAAAAAACCATATAAAGTCTACAATTGGTAACCAAACCTCGTGTTAGCACCACAGTCACCGACCTAGGAAGAAGACCCTCAACCAAGCCAACATGCAAATGGTCCGTAACAACAAACCACCAGTCCTTCACATCACCAACACAAATTGCCAAAGGGCTAGTATGCTTACGCCCTTTATTCTCATTTATTATATTAACCACCTTTACGTTACTGCACCAACACCCAAGCAAAACAACAAACAATCATCATCCAAAACCAACAATTCACTCACACAAGCAAAACGTTGAACAGCTGGTGTGCACCCGTAAAACTAAAAAAAAAACACAACTTTATATAATAAGTACATGTCCTGGTTGGGGACTACTAAGATTTAAGAGAATGAACACCAAGCTTATAACTAAGTTGTAAAATTGATGGTGATTCATCTGATTGAGATGCTTCAATTTTCTGTTATAATAAAATAATAATTGTTAGCAATGGGAGAAGACATCATACTTTTCGTGCTCAACATTATTCGAAGTAGAAAAAATCTCAGTTAAACAAAAGGCTACAAACCAAATTACAATTACATTACAATTACAAATAAAATATAAACTTTAAATTATGAACAGTATAGCGAATTCTTTTTGCCTAAATCAACCTATTCATCAAAAAAGGGTCATGTTGTCACCCTAAGATTTTAGTGGCTGCCAAACAATAAAAAAGATGAAAAAACACTCTCACCCGGAAAGCAGTTAACTATCTCTAGAGCAGTGTCGCCAGCATTACCAAACCTGTTCACTCAGTCTGTAACATAACTAGAATTTACAATTAACAATTAAACCAAACTTAAAACTAAACGTCAAGTCCATTTTCAAATAGAAAAAATGACTCACCTGGAAGTTTAGGGACACCAGTCTGTCGCAAAATTCATCGCAGAAGTGATTGCAATTCTTTAGTCCATTTTCAAACGACTCCCGATATGTGTACATGGAATTTCTCCCAAACAAACACTTAAAAACCTCATCTGTTTGGGCTGCTTCTAATATACCTTCCAAGTTAGCTAGATCACCAACAACAACCTCTAAAGTCAGAATATATAGAAACTCAAAATATAAGCTCAATATGAAAATGTTATTTAACAATACAACGCTCAAGGTACCTGCCCAATTTTAAAATAAGATATGATTACAAAGTATTATCCAACGACACCTCGGTTTGGTCAATCAATGCATGCAGACCTTCAACATACATAATAATTGAATCAAAACCATGAGAACAACATCCAAGTGAAAAAAATAAATAAGTTTACCCTTACTCAAAAGATTAAGCCAATACTGTCTACAACCATGAGTAAAAAACATCATATATAAACATACTGTTGGCGCATATATCCATTCACACACAAGTGAGACACTTATTTTTGCAGGCGATCGTTTTTCTCTAATAATAACTTGTTCATACTAGATAGTTTCTTGTTAACTGTCTGAAGGCTAAAAGATTCTTTCCTTTGCTTCTATCGACATCTAACACAAAATTATATAACAATTATAAATATTAAAAAACAAAATTATATGCATTCAATTTCCCCTTTTATTCTAAACTAAAAAAATGTGAAATCACTTATTCTCCCTAATTAGTTATCACATATGAGATTCAAAGATCTATATTCTCTCTAAATCTAAACACAAAAAAGTAGATCATAGACAAAACACTGACCTCAGTTGTCCGACCAAAAAGCATTCCACGTTCAGACACCATCAAATGAATAGTCCTTCAAGCCCTAGAAAAAACACGTGCAGGTAGAATTCTTTCAGTACTTATCATCAAAATACTTCTTGCTAACATGAATCCGTTATGGAACAACGACAAAGATATGAGGTAGATTATATGCGAAGAAACAAAATAACATCAGAAAGAGAAATCAAAAGAATAAAATTAAAAACTACACTAAGAAAAATAGATTGAAGGATAAAAAACACATACCTTCAATAGCGGAAGAAGATCCAATTAGAGAGATTAGAAATTGCCTGGAAGTGACGGCCAGATCGAATTATCCTAGATGAACGAATCACAAAACAAATCTAAAATAGATGATGAAGAAATCAAAACAACATACCTTCGATTTTCAAAATTGTTTTGAAAAGATACATTGAATCAGAAATCGTGAATGGGATTTAGGCAAGATCGATGGAATCAGAATCGCTTTTTGAAAGTTAGGGTTTCAATTACAAACAAAGATTGATCCTCTTCAATTCTGTATCGCAATCGTGGAAACAAAAGAAGAATAAGAAAAGAGAATCCAACAATGATGCTAATAACATTTGAATCAATATTTTATAAAAAGATGAATCTACATAATCTATATAACGTAAACACAACAGATATAACCTTGGATCTTGTTGAGATAATCAAGAAGATGAATTTAGGTCACAGCGAAGAGAGATGTTAATCGCCGACAGAAGAAGGATGCACGCTCTCCTTTAGGGTTTGAAGAAAAAGGAAAGCGTGAATTGAGAGAAAGGATTTATAGGATCCATATTGTTACTCGGTTTCTTTGAAACCCATATATCCTACCCGAATGTAGTCGGATCTCGTGTCCAAAGTGATTTTATTTGTGTATTGAGAATTGAGAATGGATTCCCTCCCAAACTCACAAAACATCTCAACCATAGATTGCCACATCATAAAAAAGCTCCAAAATCACATGCCACATGGCCCAAATCCATCTCATTTATATATATATATATATATATAGATATGTTGTGTTTTATTTCCTTTAATATAAATAACACTGGGATGATAATGATTATGAAATAAAGTTGCAATTGTGTTTTAATGATTAGTTTTTTTTTATTTTTTTGGTGTGTTTTAACATTCCCAGTGCATTGAATGTTTGTCTTCATTTACAATTTCTCAGTGTTGTGTTTTTTTGTAGTATTTTTTGTTCATCAAAATGTTTGTTTAATCGAAAAAACTAGTGACGTTTGCATCATGTTTTCTGTTAGTATTTTTTTTTCATAGGTGTGCTATGTGTTGTTTATTTTTTTGATCGTCGTGTTTTAATGAGTAGTTGTTTATATTTTGGTGTGTTTTAAGCATCCCAGTGTATTGAATGTTTGTCTTCATTTACAATTACTTGGTGTTGTATTTTATTATATATTTTTTTGTTCATCAAAATGTACTTGTCACCTTTGTTTTAATGGTTAGATTTTTATTTTATTACTTTGCTTTTTTTAGATGTACCCCACATACAACCACAATGTTTAGAACATGTTTCTCTCAGTTCTGGCAAGAAAAACCCACACTCCAAATCCATCATCTTCGATAACTCCAGTAGTTAGCATGTTATTTGACACAGTGGATGCTGCGTACTTATTTTATAAAACATATGCACTTGTCGGTGGGTTTGAACCCGATATTCGGCTAACATAACCTTTTTTCTTGGCTTCACATTTGTTTTGTTTATCCATGGTGTGGTGTGTAGAAATTTCAGATTGTAGTGAGAGTGGTGTGTGAGAAAATTGAAATGTTTGGGTTTTATAAAGAAAACAAATTTTTTTAATTGTGCAACGGTCAACCCAACAGTCATAAACTTTTTAACGTTCAGATTTTTCAATCAGTGACTAGTCAACGTTTCAGCCTTTCACCGCTCACCGAAAACAAGGTGGCGGCCCCTTCCCAATCAACAAACACTAGGGATGAGCACAGGGCCGACTCTTGTGTAAGAAAAATAAGGCGGTTGCTTAGGGCCTCCACATTTGAAGGGCCCCCATTTTTATTAGGGTTGCTGTTTGGTAGCATCTGAATGGTCATTAAGAGTCTACCTCTTAATGGAACCATTAAGAATTTTACCAATGAGAAGGTAGAAGAATGTGACATGTGATGATTTACCATTCAGAGGTTACCTCTCAATTATTCAGACTTGAGGTTACCTCTTATTTATTCAGAGGTTTTAAACCATTAAGAGGTAGCATCTGAATGGTTATTAAGAGGCTACCAAACAACCCCTTAGCTTAAGTTGTTACTTGTACATACCGTCTCTCCCATTTTGATGTTACTTCTTCTTGCTGTTTTGTTTTTCTAGAACAACTCTGGGTTTCCTTTTGAGTGTCATGTTCTTTCTTTACTTGATTTTATGCACTTTAACCAATCCACTTCTTTGCTATATTTTGATTTCCTCTTGTTATTCTTGACTAATCAGTTTTCGTATTAATTTATTCTTTAGGATTTGTGCCCAAGTTATCAAATCTGATATGATTTTTTTTCTATTTGTCACAACCCCCGATCCCTCTCTCCCGGGAACGGGCGGCCGTGAGCCAGTTGCGGTGGTATCACGTTATTAATTTATTTGGCAGCGGAAATTTCATCAGGACCGTAGTTAGGAAATGTTTAAATCAGAGTAAACCACCTTATTTTATAATATCAAACACATGGGTGAAACCCAAGTTTTTATTACACACTGAATTACAGGGATAAATCCCACTTTATTGAAATAAACGCTTTCTTTTATTTAGGTAACTTTTATAGCCACTTTTCCAAGCCTTCAGTGCTGTCCAGCTGGCTTCTAGTTTGGCTTTCACATTTTGTTACCTGAAACGCGTTTTAAAAAGGTTTTGTCAGTGGAAAATACTGGTGAATGAATCTCAGTTTAATCAAGAATTATTAATTTAACTTTAAACAGTATTGAGGGCGATTACAATGTTTCCATCTACCCAATTACTCATTCAGTAGTGTCACGTCTGACTGAGGGTCATATTACCCATTGGCTAACTCTTCGTCCAATGGTAACGTTACTCACATTTTGTATACAAAACCCCAACATACCGGCAGTAATTGTAGAATTACAAAGACTCAATCACTGCTAAATTGCATTGTAAAATAGTTAAGGTTTTGTAAAAACTGTTTACAAAAAGGAGATTACTCACATTGCTATTTTAGGGTTTTCCTTTATGATTTCCTGGTGAATATCTATAATTTACACAAATGCACGTGTGTTAGTATAATAACCCATTTTAACATTAGTAATACCCTCCCCGAGACGGCATTCCAACGACTACGTCGGGCAGAACCACGACAGCCGTTACGGAACCCTAGATCAATCGGGCAGCGTATCTAATACGTCTCCAGGGGTTATATGTCACACCCCAACCGATGGCGGAATCATCGGGGCGCGGCACTGAGCGAAACAGATTGTTCAGAAGTTTCCACAACAACTATCATACAATTCAGTTATATAACACGTCCCATACCGTGTCCCAAATAATAACAAGTTATCATAGAAATCAACTAAACAATATGGGAACTGTTCCGACAACTCAAATTCTTAATTATTACAGACCGAATGTAAATATTGTTTTAAGACTTCTAGACGACTAACTATAGATCTTACTGACTACAGGTGCCAGTACAAGATCTACAGATAATTATGACCCTGGAGCAGGTATATGGACACTGTCCTAAGGTCACTGGCTCCTAGAAGCTTATTATTGCCTCGCTTCCCTAGCACGCTAGTAGCTTAAACACCTGTCACATACGTTAAAATAAAAGTCAATACATATAATGTAAAGGTGAGTACACAAGTTTGATATATCATATAAAGTTCGAATAGTTTACGCATAACCAAGCACGTACACAAGGGCAAACGATGCATGTAAATTATCAACATGGGACCATCGATACCAATGACTTCGAGTTGACTGTCCGAGACAGTTCGCGATACATGATTACCACCGTAATCCATGCAAGTAATTGTCCTTAGCAACCCCCGTGTGAACGGGTGCTGAGTCCAAACTATAGTACTATGTTGCTAAAGCAGGTAGATAGCACTCCACGTGTAAACATAATAAACAGCAATCATTTAGACAAGTAATACATGCAAATAGGTTAGCGTTCAAATAGTTTGTGTTGTTTGTGGATTTGATAGATTACGTATGTAACACCCAAAAGTGCTGAAAGCAAAAAGGGATCGAGTATACTCACAGTGGTTGATCGTGGATTGAAGGGAGCACTGAGAATAGGTTAGCCTGAATAGTTCGATAACACAACGATGAGTAACGCGGAAAAAGTAAACAATGTACTTGGATCGAGTAGGCCATTCGATCGGACATCAGTTCGATCGAGTGGGCTGTTTAACAAATTTTATGGCCCGCCTCAGTTTAACAAATTTCGTTTTTTATTTATTTTATATAGTATAATTTATTTTCGGGCTCGGTTTTCACATACGGGGTGCATATAAAGACAAGTTGATATATTTAAAGATGTATTAGGGTGTCGGAATTTTTATGAGAATGTCGGTTTTACCGAGGTTGTTATATCCTCCCCACCTTGTTTTAGAGCTCGTCCTCGAGATCTACTGGAACAAGTGTGGATATTTCTTTTTCATTTCCGATTCAAGTTCCCATGTGTACTCGGGTCCTCTTTTGGAATTCCATTTCACTTTGACCAGAACTAGTCTTTTATGTTTGAGATTCTTAATTTTCCTATCTTCAATTTGTAGAGGCTTCTCCACAAACTTGAGTTGCTCATTTATCTCTATATCTTTGAGAGGTACTACGAGCGATTCGTCAGCTAAACACTTTTTAAGATTGGATACATGAAACACATCATGTATTCCTGCCATTTCCTCTGGCAGTCGTAGCTGATAAGCTACAGGTCCTATTCTTCGGATAATTTCAAAAGGTCCAATATACCTGGGACTTAGCTTTCCTCTTTTGATGAATCTTACCACTCCTTTCCAGGGTGAAACTTTCAATAATACTTTATCTCTTTCTTGAAATTCTAAGGGTTTACGTCTGTTATCGGCATAACTCTTTTGTCGATCACGTGCTGCTTTCAGTCGTTCCTTGACTTGAATAATTTTATTGGTTGTTTCTTGTACTATCTCGGGTCCAGATAGTTGCTTTTCTCCAATTTCTGCCCAACAGACTGGGGTTCTGCACTTTCGTCCATAAAGTGCTTCGAATGGTGCAGCATTGATACTTGTGTGATAACTGTTATTATAAGAAAATTCTATCAAAGGTAAGTGTTCGTCCCAATTACCTCCGAAATCAATTACACAAGCTCTAAGCATGTCCTCCATCGTCTGAATTGTTCTTTCGCTTTGTCCGTCCGTTTGAGGATGATAAGCGGTGCTTAGGTTTAGCTTAGTTCCCATTGCTCTTTGAAAACTTGACCAAAAATGAGAAGTAAAACGGCTATCTCTATCAGAAACAATTGATAAAGGTATGCCATGTAAAGAAACGATTTCATTTACATACAATTTGGCTAATTGTTCCATACTAAAGGTTTCCTTTATTGGTAAGAAATGAGCTGACTTGGTTAATCTATCTACAATCACCCAGATTGTATCATTTCCTTTCCTTGTTTTAGGCAATTTGGTAACAAAATCCATTGTTATCAATTCCCACTTCCAAACTGGTATTTCTAATTGTTGTAATAAACCTGAGGGTTTCTGGTGTTCAGCTTTAACTTGTGAGCAAGTTAAACATTTAGAAACATAAGCTGCTATATCCTTTTTCATTCCTATCCACCAGAAATTTTTTCTTAAATCCTGGTACATTTTATCACTTCCTGGATGCATCGTATATTTAGATTTATGAGCTTCTTCTAATATACGGTAACGTAAATTTCCTAATTTAGGTATCCACATTCTCTTTTTATGGAACCTCCAAATTCCATCCGTTCCTTGTTCTAATTCCTTAATCATTCCCTTTAATTTTTCAGTATCTTCCTTGATTACTGATTCTTGTGCTTTTCTAATCTGTTCGTTTAAATCTACTTGTAGATTTAATTTAAGAGAACGTATTCTTTTTGGCTTTTCATAATATTTTCGACTTAAAGCGTCAGCCACCACATTGGCTTTTCCTGCATGATACTGAATATCGCAGTCATAATCACTAAGCAATTCCATCCAACGTCTTTGTCTCATATTCAGCTCTTTTTGCCCGAAAACATATCTTAAACTTTTATGATCAGTGAATATGGTAAACTTACTACCATAAAGATAATGTCTCCAAATATTAAGGGCAAAAATTATGGCTCCTAATTCCAAATCATGGGTCGAATAATTTCCTTCATGACTCTTAAGTTGTCGAGATGCATAAGCTATAACCTTTTGACGTTGCATCAATACGCATCCATAACCTAACTTAGAAGCGTCACAAAAGATTACAAAGTCTTCAGTTCCTTCTGGTAATGCTAGTATGGGTGTATGGGTTAATCTTTGCTTAAGGATTCTAAAGGCTTCTTCTTGTTTTGGTCCCCATTCAAACTTAACAGATTTACAGGTTAACTTAGTTAAAGGAATGGCTATTCTAGAAAAATCTCGAATAAATCTTCTATAATAACCGGCCAATCCTAAGAAACTACTAACCTCAGTTGGTGACTCAGGGGTTTTCCATTTAGTAATTGCTTCGATCTTTGTTGGATCTACATGAATTCCTTCATGATTCACCAAATGTCCGAGAAATTGCACTTGTTCTAACCAAAACTCGCATTTTGAAAACTTAGCATAAAGCTTTTCTTTTCTTAATAAACTTAAAAGTAAGTGCAAGTGCTTTGCATGCTCTTCTTTGCTTTTAGAATAAATGAGAATATCATCTATGAAGACAATTATGAATTTATCCAAATATGGCTTACATATTCGGTTCATCATGTCCATAAATGCGGCTGGGGCATTGGTTAAACCAAATGGCATGACAGTAAATTCATAATGACCATACCTCGTTCTGAATGCGGTTTTAGGAATATCCTCTTCCTGTACCTTTAATTGATGATATCCTGATCTTAAATCGATTTTAGAGAAAAATCGAGCTCCTTGAAGTTGATCAAACAAATCATCGATCCTCGGTAATGGGTACCGATTCTTAATCGTGACTTTGTTCAATTCATGGTAGTCAATGTACATACGCATCGATCCGTCCTTTTTCTTAACAAATAATATTGGTGCTCCCCATGGCGATGAACTTGGTTGTATAAATCCTTTTTCCAATAATTCGTCTAATTGTTTCTTCAGTTCTTGCATTTCAGCGGGTGCTAAACGGTAAGGTGCTTTAGCAATTGGTGCTGTTCCTGGTAATAGGTGAATTCTGAATTCGACTTCCCTGTCTGGCGGTAGTCCTGGCAATTCTTCTGGAAAGACATCTGAAAATTGGGATACTACTGGGATATCTTTTAATTCTTTTCCTTTAGTGTTAGTGATTATTGAAATCAAATACACTATAGATCCTTTTCTTATACAACTTGCAGTTTTCATCACAGAGATGAATTTAGTGGATCTAAAAGGTTTATCTCCTTTAATTGAGATCTTTTCACCTCTTGGTGATTTTAATTGAATTGTCTTTTGATCACATAAAATACTGGCTTTATTGGCTATTAACCAATCCATTCCTAACACAACATCAAATCCAGCCAGATTCATTGGGTAAAGGTTTGCAATAAATTTTTGATTAAAAATTTCTATTCTTGCTCCCTGCAAGATTTCAGAAATCCTAACAGTTTCTCCATTTGCGGTTTCCACTAGACATTCTTGTGGTAGTTTAGTTAATGATTGATTTAGGAGTTTGCAAAATGAAGTATTAATAAAACTTTGGTTTGCACCAGAGTCAAATAATACTTTAGCAAAAATATCATTAACTAAAAACGTACCAGCAATGACGTCTGGGATCATCTTGGCTTCATCTGCAGTCAAAACAAATGCTCTAGCATTTCTAGTGTTCTGGTTGTTTGCAGCTGGGGTCAATTTTGGGCAGTTTGTCTTGATATGACCTGGTTCCCCACAGTTGAAGCATACCCTGCTATTGGCTTTCTTCCTGCAATCTTCTTCCTTGTGACCTGAGATTTTGCAGAAATTGCAGTATATGGAGCATTTTCCAGAATGCTTCCTTTTGCAATACTTGCAATAAGGTGCAGATGTAGAACCTACATTCCCACGGTTGAAATTCTTAGAACGGAGTTCTTGGGTAAGCCTTTGGGATAAGTTTTTCCTCTGATCTTCTTCCCTAGTACGGATTAACTCATCTGTCAAGGTATTGGCTAGTTCTACAGCTTCTTCTATGGTTTGAGGTCTAGCTGCCTTGACTACATGCCTAATCTCCCCAATTAATCCCCAGATATAACGGGAGATTAACACTGGTTCTGGTGATGCAAGGGTGGGTACCATCCTAGCATATTCAAAGAATGTGGTAGTGTAACCTTTACTGTCTACCCCGGTCATTCTAAGATTTAGGAACTTATTTGCTATCTGTTCTTTTTCATTGGGAGGGCAGAATTTCCTTTTTACCATGTTCTTGAATTCTTCCCATTCCATATTATAAATCCTATCACTTCCTCTGGATTGGAGGATAGTGTTCCACCATTCTAAGGCTGCATTTTTAAACAGATTTGAAGCAAACATTATTTTATCTTCTTCAGCACACTTGCTTATTTTCAGAACTGCCTCAGTTTTCTCTATCCAGCGTAAAGCTGCAATGGGTCCTTCATTGCCCGAGAATTCTATTGGTTTGCAGGACCAGAATTCCTTGTAAGAACAACCATGTGGCATGGTTCTTCTTCTTTTGGGAACGGGCGCTTGAAGTATGGGTCCATTGTTTACGCTGTTTTCTGGTTCAGTTGGTCGCTTACTGCTATGCTTACTTTTATTATTCGCTTCCTGAACTGTTTGAATAATAAATGGCATCGCATCTATAATTCCCTGTGCCACAATATGCTGAACGGCACTATTATCCATTTGGTTTCCGTTGTTATTATTGTCCGAATTCTCATTAACCACGTTAATGTTACTCTGGTTATCGTTATTCAGATTTTCTTGATTTCCCGCGTCGGCCATCTGAATTTTAGACATTTACCAAATATTAATATCACAAATAATATTTATATATAGCCAATCACATGACACGCACTTTTTAACCAAAAGCGTCGAGCATTGCGACATTTACTCTATTTATATAGTATGCATCAATACACACCAGTACAGAAATAAAAATTACAGTACCGACTGAAATGTAAAGCTACAATACTAATAGTATGCATCCGTAGTTTTTTTTTTTTTTTTTTTTTTTTTAACACATACACACATATATTATTATATTATTATTACTACTACCGTATTGTCATCACGTTCACTGATATGGATTCATCCAGAAATCCATATTGCGCTCGTCGTACTTCCAGATGAGACGCTCTCCCACCTGTCGCATTCGATCACTGCTTTCTAAAATTTCCTCCCCAAAAGTCCTAAGTTCCTGGACATTTTCTGCACTCATTAGGGGTGCAGGTTCTAGGACTGGGTTTGGAAACTGAGGTACGGGTTCCTGATACGGAGCCTGGTAAGGATATGGGTTCTCTAAAATTTCCCTAACGTATGCATCACTAATGTTATAGGGATCTTGAGGATCTAACCCTGGATAAGCTCCTAAGTTGGGCATTGGCACATTCTCCTGTATTGGGTTTTGTTGCACGTAGTCCCTAACATCGTCCCACCAGGGGTCGTAATTGTTTGGGTCTAGAGGATCAGGTGCAGGTACCCTAGGTATCTCCTCCGGGTTGTAATCAGGCATTTCTATCTGGTCTTCTATTTCCATGGGTTGGTCAGGATTTTGTGGTTGTGGTGCTAGCATTTGTTCCAGGTTTGGGTCAGCAGCAGTGGTTGCTAAAATATGGATATTAGCGATACCCCTATTGAGCATATCCTGATTATAAGCATCAGTTTCTCTTTTTGCTGCGGCTAACACTCGCTGTTCCTGCAACTTTTTCATTCTTTTCCTACGCTCGTGCGCTCCCCTACTGAACCATCCCCTCTTTTTCTGAGGAAATGGCTCTTCAGACTGAGCCTTAAACACAAAGATCCCTTCTTCTGTGTCAGCAGAATACCCTGAGAGGGCAGGCTGAGAAGAGGAGGTGCCTTCGCTCCTAGGCGAACCAGACAGTTGACGATAGGCGTCAGAAGGTCCTTGATCACTCATACTGTAAACTAACAAATAGTCAGATAACACATAGCAAGAAATACAATTATACACGTATTTCCATAATTTATTTCCTAACACTTTGAATTTTGATGTCAGCAGAACACTTCTGTGGCTGAATCAGTGGCATAGCTCTGATACCACCTCCTGTCACAACCCCCGATCCCTCTCTCCCGGGAACGGGCGGCCGTGAGCCAGTTGCGGTGGTATCACGTTATTAATTTATTTGGCAGCGGAAATTTCATCAGGACCGTAGTTAGGAAATGTTTAAATCAGAGTAAACCACCTTATTTTATAATATCAAACACATGGGTGAAACCCAAGTTTTTATTACACACTGAATTACAGGGATAAATCCCACTTTATTGAAATAAACGCTTTCTTTTATTTAGGTAACTTTTATAGCCACTTTTCCAAGCCTTCAGTGCTGTCCAGCTGGCTTCTAGTTTGGCTTTCACATTTTGTTACCTGAAACGCGTTTTAAAAAGGTTTTGTCAGTGGAAAATACTGGTGAATGAATCTCAGTTTAATCAAGAATTATTAATTTAACTTTAAACAGTATTGAGGGCGATTACAATGTTTCCATCTACCCAATTACTCATTCAGTAGTGTCACGTCTGACTGAGGGTCATATTACCCATTGGCTAACTCTTCGTCCAATGGTAACGTTACTCACATTTTGTATACAAAACCCCAACATACCGGCAGTAATTGTAGAATTACAAAGACTCAATCACTGCTAAATTGCATTGTAAAATAGTTAAGGTTTTGTAAAAACTGTTTACAAAAAGGAGATTACTCACATTGCTATTTTAGGGTTTTCCTTTATGATTTCCTGGTGAATATCTATAATTTACACAAATGCACGTGTGTTAGTATAATAACCCATTTTAACATTAGTAATACCCTCCCCGAGACGGCATTCCAACGACTACGTCGGGCAGAACCACGACAGCCGTTACGGAACCCTAGATCAATCGGGCAGCGTATCTAATACGTCTCCAGGGGTTATATGTCACACCCCAACCGATGGCGGAATCATCGGGGCGCGGCACTGAGCGAAACAGATTGTTCAGAAGTTTCCACAACAACTATCATACAATTCAGTTATATAACACGTCCCATACCGTGTCCCAAATAATAACAAGTTATCATAGAAATCAACTAAACAATATGGGAACTGTTCCGACAACTCAAATTCTTAATTATTACAGACCGAATGTAAATATTGTTTTAAGACTTCTAGACGACTAACTATAGATCTTACTGACTACAGGTGCCAGTACAAGATCTACAGATAATTATGACCCTGGAGCAGGTATATGGACACTGTCCTAAGGTCACTGGCTCCTAGAAGCTTATTATTGCCTCGCTTCCCTAGCACGCTAGTAGCTTAAACACCTGTCACATACGTTAAAATAAAAGTCAATACATATAATGTAAAGGTGAGTACACAAGTTTGATATATCATATAAAGTTCGAATAGTTTACGCATAACCAAGCACGTACACAAGGGCAAACGATGCATGTAAATTATCAACATGGGACCATCGATACCAATGACTTCGAGTTGACTGTCCGAGACAGTTCGCGATACATGATTACCACCGTAATCCATGCAAGTAATTGTCCTTAGCAACCCCCGTGTGAACGGGTGCTGAGTCCAAACTATAGTACTATGTTGCTAAAGCAGGTAGATAGCACTCCACGTGTAAACATAATAAACAGCAATCATTTAGACAAGTAATACATGCAAATAGGTTAGCGTTCAAATAGTTTGTGTTGTTTGTGGATTTGATAGATTACGTATGTAACACCCAAAAGTGCTGAAAGCAAAAAGGGATCGAGTATACTCACAGTGGTTGATCGTGGATTGAAGGGAGCACTGAGAATAGGTTAGCCTGAATAGTTCGATAACACAACGATGAGTAACGCGGAAAAAGTAAACAATGTACTTGGATCGAGTAGGCCATTCGATCGGACATCAGTTCGATCGAGTGGGCTGTTCGATTGGTTTGAAAATCCGTTCGAACATCCATTCGATCGGCCGGCTGGCTCGATCGGCTGGTTCCTTCAAGTGGATTGTTTCTTCCTTTGATGAGAAGGATGTGTTTGTGTATGATGGTTTGTACTACCTTTCAAGTTGGCCGATCGAACAGCTGTTCGATCGGTTAGCCCAACCGATCGGTTAGCATTGCATTGTTTTCCAATATGTCACTCGATCGGCTGGCATGCTCGATCGGGTGACATTCCAATGTTTCGAAAAGTCTAAGTGTCTTGAAGTATAGTATCTCATGATTCGAGCAGTAATGATTACAATCGAGTGGTGTAGTCGATCGAATAGTACCTCGTCAATACTACACTTTTGTGAGTTTGTGGGACTAAGTGCTAGTCGATCGGTTAGCCTAGTCGATCGGCTGGCATAGTCGTTCGGTTGGGCTGTTCGATCGAACAGCCTAGCCGTTCGGCCAGCTTCTCGATTCGGTTAACCTATCACTTAACACTTGTTTATTCCCGTGAATTGTTGATGTTTTAGAGATATTTTGACTACGAGTTGAACCACAAAACTGAAGTCCCCACTTAGCCTACTGACTCGAGCAGGAATCACCCAAACCCGGTCAGAGACGGTTTGGAACCCAAGTTTAACGTTTAACCCGAAATCGGTATATCTCTCGGTAGAACCCGAATCTTGAACCATGTGTTTGTTTAGATTGATTTGTAAATCGGTTCAAGCTTCGTTTTCACCTTTTTGAGTGTAAAAGAGTTGAAAGATAGATGAAAACCCATCTTCCAATCCTTTTCCACCGTGAAATGTTAAGATCTTAGGAAGATTTTAGGTTATTTATGTGGAAATCGGTTAGATCTAGCTTATTCATGGTTGAATGAAGTCAAGAACATGAAGTTCTTGATGAACACCAAGAACACCATGATGACATCACTCAAGAACACCTAGATCTTGGTGATTTCATGGATGAAATTCAGATTTTGAAAGATAGAAAGATGGAGAATCGATTAATGAACAAAAACGTACAAGGATTAGAGCGAAATACTTACCGGTTTGAGAGAAATCTGAGATTTAGTGAGAAGAAGAGGCTGGTCGGTCAGAGCTTTTCCAAAAGTGGAAAGTTTGACAAGGACAGCCCTATTTATAGGCTTCTAAAAGAGGAAAGGGTCAGCTGATCGAACAGCATCCCTGATCGAGCAGCTGTCCGATCGAACAGCCTGTTCGATCGGCTAGCCTGTTCGATCAGGTTGCCCTGTTCGATCGGCTTGCCTGGTTTAGAGTGTTTCGCGACGATTTTCGATATTTCGAGTTCGATGAACGATGATTTGAGAATGATAGAATTCCTAATCAAATTACTTTTAGTAGTAGTCGAGACTATGCTTAACATACAAGCATCCTTACAACTATTTCGGGTTCGATTTCCATTGAGTTTGATTCACCTTTGAGTCTTGATTGATTTGATTGATTCACCACACACTTTAACATAAAAGTAAACATGCACAAGTAACACATAAGGCACACACACACACGTATAAAAGTACTAAAATCCCCCACACTTGAGTTTGATGATTGATTTGATTAGCTTGATTATTGATTGACTAGCTTTATTGCATTGTTACTTCCTATTATTCACAGTCGGTCGTTGATTCACAGTTCGATTATCGGTCGATTAGTTTGATTATACAACACTTACTCCAAATAATATGAAAATCAAAATGAAACTAAAATGGAATTAATCTTTATTAATCTTTAATTCCAATAACAGTCAACCCTTGACTTTGACTTTGACTTTTGGAAAACACGGGGTGTTACATTATAATACTTACATCGTAGCAGAACCTCGCTATTTTAGGGGGTATTGGACTCGGGTATAATGCCCACTATTTAAAAGTGTAGAGAGACAGAAAGAAAATTGAACGAAACAGACTGAAGGCCGTTGCCTTCTATTTATAGTGTCTGATCCGAGGTTTCTCGCGGCCCGCGTGAAGTTTGGCCAGGCCTTACGCGGCCCGCATTGACTTAGGTCAATGGCATAGCTTGGCTGGGTCACCCTATAGGCTCGACACGAGTTGGACACGTGGCCGCACCGGGTTATGCCACAATTTGGGTCGCTCGCGGCCCGCATCAACTAGACCAAACATGTACGCGGCCCGCTTGGGCTTATGGTTTTGGTGATATCAGGTTTTCCTATTCGCGCGGCCCGCATGAACTTGAGGTGAGGCCCTACGCGGCCCGCCTCAGTTTAACAAATTTCGTTTTTTATTTATTTTATATAGTATAATTTATTTTCGGGCTCGGTTTTCACATACGGGGTGCATATAAAGACAAGTTGATATATTTAAAGATGTATTAGGGTGTCGGAATTTTTATGAGAATGTCGGTTTTACCGAGGTTGTTATACTATTGTTGTCGGTCCCCAAATCGAATAAAGGGCCCCAAACTTGTACTTCGCTTTAGGTCCCCAAAATCATTGAGCCGGCCATGGATGAGCATTTGGTATCGGGTACCGGTATCGAACCGATACCGAACCATACCGGGTATATTCGATACCGGTTCCCATTTTCCCCGTTTTTTGGTAGCAGTACTATTTTTCTCTGTTTTTCGGTACCGGTACTTTCGCTACCGGTACGATACTGAACGAATACCTTGTTTATCCCTAGCAAACACACCCGAACACACTCACTAAGGGGTTACCGAACAGCGCCCAGCCAAATTTAATTTTTCGTGAGGCCTATGTAGCGATGATGTGGTTGGTATGGATAGTGGCGTATGTTTGACCGGGATCCCACCCTACCCCCACCCCAAAAAGAGACAAAGTCGGCTCACCCCACTCTCAAGCCCCCAATTTCTTCTCTAATTCAATCCATCCAGGGTGCGTACCCTTTCGATCCAATCTTCCTCACAACCGCTCTCGCTCTTTTCTCACTGGTAACCTCCTCTCTCTCTCTCTCTATGTGTGTGTGTGTGTGTGTGTCCAATCGTCTTTTCACTTGCTGCATGCGTTGTTCCTGTTAACAATCGCGATTCACTCTTAATTTTAGGGTTTTCAAAGTTACACTGCTTCAATTCTTATTCCATATAGTGTTTGAATCCATTGAGGTTTACGCTTGATTGCTTGCGTTTTACGCTATATGTACCCACGCACCGACTTCAATGGTAGTATTTTGACTTTTTTGAGGATACTTTATTATTATTATTCATTTGAATTGAATTTTCAATCATGTGTTGTAATATAACAGATGCTATCCTTTTCTTTTGTCTTGGTGTCTTAATGCTTTTGGAGATGTGTTGTTTGATGCTTTTACCTAATTGTGAAATGTCAATGAGCCTAAAATATAAATCCTGAGGTTGAAGTCTAGGCTTGGGATAATTTTTGTGTCAAAAGTGAAAGAGGATAATGATAAGTGATAACAGGATTTTCTAAATCTCATTTTTTTTATCACTTAACAGTTTCATGTTCTAGCTCCCATGTGTGTTGTGCAAGTAGTATTAGTTAGTAAACGTGTGGTTATGTTACCATTTAATTGATAGATTGAAAAGGTACGACAGCACCAAGGGCCTAGGTGCATTAAGAACGAATACGTATTTTCACGTATTGTATGATGGGGGCATATACTGATCACTCTTCACTTGTTTTAATTCCATTCTTGCATACCCACTGTTATACAGGCAGGTCTAATTGTTTACGTGAAGTCTGCCTTTCAAGACTGATGATGGAAATAAACTAAAGCTTGATTTGCTCCGTATTTAATGGCTCGTAAAGGAAACCAACAGAAGAATGGGTTTGGGGGAAGCACATCAAGCCACAAAAAAGGTGGTCTCCAGTCGGGGTCTACAATGCCTAATAAAAAGCAAAAGGGAAGCGCAGGCAACACAAAAGATGCTAAAGGTGAAGATTATTCAAGTGATGCACAACCATCCGTATTTGTCGTAGATGCCTCTCAAAAACCCAATCATCTTAAAGAAGACAAGAAAAAGACTGGTGACCATGGTAATGTAAAGATTCAGGGTACAGCTGGCGCAGAGCAATCAGAACCATGTGACAGTACTTCTCAAGATTACACGTCTACAACTGGGGAAGAAGATAAATGGGCTTCAAAGAATAGAACGTTTGAAAGTGTAGAGCTTCCAGAAACTGTGGGCGTTAGGTACTTAAAGACATTTGTATCGTCTGTCTCAAAGGCCTCAACTGAATGGCTGCACAAACACAGGCCATTGCTTGATATATTAGTAACCAAAATATTAACCTCTCGTGATTACGTTAGAATGAAAATCAAGCATGCTTACCCGATTGTCTTGAAATGGCTTTCACATTTCATGAGCATATTGCTTGTTCTTTCGATGGTGTGGCTGGATTGCACCCTTAGAGGTATAGACTCTGTTATACGCATGGGGACCACATCATTTCTCACTGTTATTTGGTGCAGCATCTTTTCCGCGGTTGCAATGATTGGAATGCTCAAGTTTATTACTGTTGGGGTAAGCCTACATTATTTTGTTTGCAGCTTCTTTATATGGAACTTTATCTTCGTTCTTGCCTGTTACATATAAAGTCTGTTGAGAACTACTATCTGAAGTTTACAGTAATTTTTTGAGTTCTTCTCATGTATTTTGCTTTAAGGTAGTTGATTAGTTATTTTTTAAAATTGTTAGATTTGAACTGGAATGTGATATGGCATTTAATATATTATACATATATGTGGGCCTACACAAGAGTTCCATTTATATGTTGATTTATTAAGTTAGGCTATAACTTTTTTCTACCTTATCCAAAATTAAAGAACTTGTAAAATGCTGACAACATATTAGACACTTAACAGTGAGAGAGTATTAACTAAAGATGCATGGACTTTAAATAAGTACTATAATAAGGTATGGTACTGTGTTGTGTTTTCTTTTACGTTCATTGTCCTTTGCAAACTTACTGCAACATTTAAGAGCTAGTTTAGGACCTTTTATTTGTTTGACTGATACAGTAGCGTGATCAGACAAAGCAGGCTCATTAATTAAATAAAGCTACAATATAATGAAGCTGAGGTCTTGCACCTTTTTATTCAGTTACATGGAGCTCTAATCTTAAACCTTGGTAGTAGAAGTCGCTAAAGCTTTACAAATTTGATGCTTACGCCACACTAATTAGACACAGCCTTCAGCGAATTCTGCTAACACGAACGGAGCTCTATGCTACACTTTCTTTGACGATTTCCCTTCTGAATCAAGTCCGGGTGTGAGACCTTTAATTTTTAACTTAAGTAGTGCTTCGTAAACAGAAAGTTAGGTATTTTTCCAGCTTTCAGTAACGAGTTGTGATCCGCCAATGACGATTTTATATCTGCCCAACACATAAACGGTCATAAACTAGTTCTTAAATGTTGCAGTTTTTTAATTTTTTTTATTTTGCAACGTTAATCACAAGAAGCAGCACCTTAGTATATTATAGGTAAATTCATGTTGCTATCAGGAAAAGAATCATAAAAAGAGTTTCCACCTACGTTGTTATATACAGGCCCATTCTTTATCTTTTATATTTTTGCTATCATAAAAGATTATCCATCTACGTTGTTTTATACTAATCTCATTCTTTATCTTTATATAGTTTTATACATGTATATTAACACATAAAGACTTCTTCTGACTCTTGTGATAATTGGCTTTCTTTGTCTTTACAGGCCATAGTTGTTTTGGTTGCACTTTTTGTAGGGTTTACCCTTGGTCTTTTGTTGCTTGTTGTTTCTGGAATTGTTTTCTTATGGTTGTATGGAAGCTTTTGGACAACTTTAACTGTCCTAGCTATTGCCGGTGAGTCAACCAACACATCACTGAACATATTTTACAATGTTCTCTAAATATCTTTTATGTTTCTGCAACTGTTTTATGTCATCAATTATGTAATATGCAGGAATGTCTTTTACATTTAGCCATGAGCGCCTTGCGCTGCTAATTATGACGCTGTACTCTTTATATTCTGCATGGACATTGGTTGGCTGGCTTGGCCTTATCTTCGCTTTGAATTTATCATTTTTCTCAAGTGACGCCCTTGTATACTTGTTGAGGAATAACATGAATGAGCATAGAAGAGCCAACAGTGTCCCTGAACAACCAGCTGGCATGCAAAGTGGGCCAGGCGAGGAAGAGCACACTGATGGTGGGTCCCATCCACCGGCTGACCGTGGCTCTGGGGTACCTTCAACTAGTGGGTCTGATTCCGAAGATGAAGTTGTTCGATTGTTAAACTCAGCAGATCACTATTCAGCATTGGGTTTGTCTAGATTCCAAGAAATAGATGTCACTTTTCTCAAGCGGGAATACAGAAAAAAGGTTCAAACAAAATTATTTGCTATATCTGGTTATACTTTCATTTCAGAGAAGGGCGAAAGCCTCTAGGCTATGGTCATGTTATAGGATATGCTTGAGGTGGAAAACGGGCGGCTCGTAGAAGGGTCAAAAAACGGGAATGGGTTAAATTTGTAAAATTTTATATGCGTCTGGATGGTTGACTTGAAACACTATTTATTGAAAAAATGTGAACTTAAGCAATGTGTGTCATGCTTGATTACGTATTTGTATTATATCAAATTTGAATAAAAAAAAGTAGGTGGTTATATGCACTGGACACTTTGGGCAATTGTCAACCCTTCTCTTTTTAGCCTTTTTATTTTACTATCTTAAGTCGTAGATCAAGCAGAGTCTGAAACTGCCACCTCTGAGCTATGCTAACATGACACTTTCTATTTATATACTGTTGTCCCATTTGGTCTGTATTATATAGAGAAAGGAATGAGGAATGATCTGTTAGCCCCCTTGATTATTATATCAGGCAATGCTGGTCCATCCTGATAAAAATATGGGTAATGAAAAAGCTGCTGAAGCTTTTAAGAAGCTTCAAAATGCATACGAGGTACCTTTTCTTGTTTTAAAGTTTTTTCATAATGGCTATTGTTTATTTTGGTGCATGGGCATGCCTTTTTATATATCTTTTTTAGTTTTTTTTTTTTGACTATAGTGCATTTTTTTCTCAAGGTTTTGCTGGATACTTCTAAGCAAAAAGCATATGATGATGAATTGAGAAGGGAAGATCTTTTGAATTACTTCCGACGATTTCAAAATACTACCCCAAAGGTTTGATTATATATTTCGCTTGATATTTGGGTGTTATGTTTTATTTAATTGTCATAATGAAGCCTCTTAATCACATTGTATTTGTTTGTAGGCCCTTTGAATATATGAATATTTGAAAAACTAAGTTATTTTATATTAGACATATATTTTGTTGACCCCTTGAATTGATAGGTGTGAAAGTATATTCAGAAGGTTAACCTCTGACATTTAGATGGATCATTGATTGAATCTCGTCTTATTTTGATATTGAATGTCAAATTTATAACTCATCAGTTTTTGGAGATTTTTTTTTCTTCTGATAATTACATCCATTCTTTAAAAATGATCATAAATGGAGGAAAGATTGGTGTAAAGATGTAAAAGGATCTTTTATATAAATTTTTATTCATTTATTTTTAATTATTCATTTTTTAGATAAATTTGAATTGGAAAATAGCCAAGTTAACATTTAAAGTTGAAAATATACAAGTATTAATTAATAATCTTCTACACAAATATAATGGATATATAGACTGACATGAATAAGGTACATTGCTATTGGATTCTATGGTTGCATAATGCATAGTGTTTGACTGTTTGTTGTTAGCATGATCTTGAAAGAATAGTTTCAAAACCAGTTCTTCTAGCAGTTTGAGTTTAAGGTCAGTTGCTTTGAGACCTTTTGACTTTCCTGCAAAAACAAGTTCTTCTAGCAATTTGAGTTTTAAGTAAATAGAAGTTCTAATTAACAAATAAGACAGGTACAAGTTTCAGGATACGGTTAAATTATAAGAAGTGTCAGTCGTTTCAATGTATCTGTCATATAGAAAATGTGTAATGCTTATATCTTCTAAAAGATTTGGCATGTGAAGAATATAGTGTGGTCGGAAAGTTGCCCACTACTCTGTAAGAATATTGTCATATGCTGTCCATAGTCAAAAATTGTAGCTAGGAACTAATATTTACTGTGATGAATTGTAGCTTCAACATATTTAATTTCATTAGTTGAATTAATTTATCTTCTCATTGTGTTTACAGCCTACTCATATTAAAATGTTATGTGATAATCTCCGCCTTCTCTATTTATATGTGTAATGTGTTCTTTTTCCTTTATCTCTATCATTCTTCCAAACAAGTGTATGATGCAAAATCTGGATGTAAAGTCCGTGAAACTATTGACATTCATAATTAGTTATGCGGGCCGTCGAGTTGATGTTTATGCATTTTTACAAGACCCGGGATGATTCTTAGTTATACGTTTCAGAACAAACGAGATGGGTTTTTTGGACGGTCAGAGGTTCATGTGGATGATCCTTTGGGAGAATCTAGACGAATTGCATGCCAAAAGTGTGGCAGTTTTCACATGTGGTTTTACTCCAAAAAGACAAAAGCTAGAGCCAGATCGTGCCAGGTACGTACGTACAAGGCATTTAGTTATAATCTTACAGTGCATGAGTTTTTGTTCATTTTGCAGGATTGTAAAGACTTTCATCCAGCCAAAGATGGGGATGGGTGGGTTGAACAATCATCTCAGCCGTTCCTATTTGGGATATTCCACAAGGTACGTTGATAGATGTTTGTGTTTGTCATTTTAGATTACACGCAATTACTTTATTTTTGGCAATACTGTGCAGGTAGATACCCCCCGTGCTTATGTTTGTGCAGATAGCAAGATATACGATGCCACAGAATGGTATCTCTGCCAGGTAAATATTGATTTCATGCCCTGAGACAAGATATATTCTTATATAGGGAAGAAGTTTAACTAACAAGATGAGATCTTTAGCCATCTTGATATTAGTAGTAGTATGGACCAAAAGAAGAAATTGTACTTGTGTATGTATATAGAACTCTACTTTTCAAGGCCAAACTCTAAAAAAGTGAACAAACAAACAAACAAACATATCCTGTAAAATCCAACTCTAAAAAAGGGAACAAACAAACAAACATATCCTGTAAAATCCAACACATATGGCAAAGCTATTGGTAGGGCATGGTGAGGTCAAACATTTCATCTATTTCAGGAGATAGAGAGGCTGCTCCTACCGAGACCCGCGGCTCTAAATTGTTTAAGTGTCGTAGTACAAATAACATAAGTGTAGCAAAAGGAATCAAAACAACAACAAATAAAATGTACTAATAATAAAAACAGTAAACTATTGATAGCAATAAGTGGTGAAAAACTATAGTAGTAGCAGATAAAGAAAGAGCAAAGAGACAAGAAAAAGTAGTACGAACCCCTATACGCACGTGCACTCCTAACAAATCTACAGGCCTAGAAAACGCCAAGGCAAACAAAAGTGGAGGAAAAACCAAGTCCCCAAGACGACAAATTTATACACTCCCCTAACAGTCCATAACTTTTATCTCATGTCTTCAAAGTGATTTTTTTTGTAAAGCAATGTACACATGTATATCCAAAAATGCAATCATGTATTAAAGAATCAATAAAGGAACATTTCAGTGCCCACATGCAAGCTTCTATAAGTCCACCTTTGTATATTATAGATATCTACAAATAGTTCAACCCGAAGCTTTGATCCTTCATATCATGCCACTTGGGAAAAGTATATTTGTTGATGTCCAGATACGCCTTGGATTTTGTGATCCATAACTGACTTAGGATGTATTTTGGTTGCAGGGAATGAGATGCCCCACAAATACTCACAAACCAAGCTTTCATGTGAACACGAGTGTAATGTCAAAGCACAGCTACAGTAAGGGAGCGAGCTCAAGCCATAGAGGAGGAGGAGGAGGGATGCCAAACATGGATGAAACCATGACGGAAGAAGAATTCATGGAGTGGTTACAAAATGCGGTCCAATCGGGCATGTTTGACAATTTTGCAGCAGCCAATGGTGGCTCACCTTCAAACAGCTCCAAAAATGGAAGCTCTAGCTCTAGTAAACAACGAAAGAAGAAAGGCAAGAAATGGTAACAAATTACTAGACCTGGTATTGTATATTGTGTCATGAAACAACTTTCTAAAAATGGGAGCTCAAGTCATAGCTAATAGTTTTTCTTTTTTACTTTTACAATTGCCGAGTATATTACTTGAGAAAGAGATTTGGAATGTCTTGATCCTCACGGTTTGGAAGTTGGAACTTGCAATCCGGGTGTCAAATTTTAACCCATTTACTTATGAATGTGTAGATTTGGGTTATATTTTATCTTCAACACTTCCATATGTTTCCATTACTGAGTTATTTTATTTGAAATTTAATTTCTTCTTGTTCTAAGAATATATAGTTTTGAATTACCACAGAGTTTCTGGTCGAGATTATTAAAAATTAACCATTTATGGCCCGGTAGCAGCTCTTAACAATTTGCTGTATTATTTTCTGTCAAGATATTTAAATACATCTTTGAGTTAATAGCCAAAATGGTCCCTGAGGTTTGCTCACTTTTGCCACTTTAGTCCAAAATCCAAAATTTTTAAATCTGGGTCCCTGAGGTTTGCATTTTGTTGCCATTTTAGTTCAAATTTCAAAAACCCCATTTTTTGACTGTTGCAACCAGGCTATTTGAGAGAGATTATCTGGGTTCTTGATCTGGGTTTGTTATAATAACTCATAAAAATGATCAAAATACCTCTGCACAAAAGGACAAAATAGGCTGCACAAAAGGACAAAATAGGCTGGTTGCAACAGTAAAAAAAGGGGGTTTTTGAAATTTGGACTAAAATGGCAACAAAAGGCAAACCTCAGGGACCCAGATTTAAAAATTTTGGATTTTGGACTAAAGTGGCAAAAGTAAGCAAACCTCAGGAACCATTTTGGCTATTAACTCTACATCTTTTAATCTAAATTACTTCATAAAAATAGCAAACTAATAATGCTTGATGAGTATAGTACTCCCTATATATGTATCATGCCAAAGAGGAGATAACTGGCATCTATATTACGTTAGCGTACAGATTTTACTTTAATAAACCGCAAAGTTCTCAAATCTTTATTTAAAGTTGACAAATCTTTCGTAGCAATGAAGATTAATGAATTGAAAATACCATAATAATGAAGTCTTAATGATACTTCGAAGTTATAAACATCCAAAGCGCTTATAGCGTAGAGATATCAATGTGTGTATATTCTCTCAAGTGGTTGAGGGTTTTAGTATTATGGTGAGCAAAGATTAAAAACTAGGATTAGAATGTGTGTGAGTTAGTAGTCTTAAAAAGTCAAGTAGGATGAGAAAGCAGAAACAACTAGGCAATTATTATTTTCACCTGATTGCACCAAGGTCTAGAAATTTCCATTTGTGTTGTTTAACATGGTCACTATCGCTATCATAACCACCTAGTTGTTATTAGCCGCAACAATTGCTTACTAAGTGTAAACGTTGGTGCAATTGGGTCGGAGGATGCAATCGATGGTGGTTCAACTTCCTTCTAATTCATTTCTTTAGTTTTAATATGTTTAGTTTTTTTTTTTTTTTTTACCATTTTCATATTCGTAGATTATATATTAAGGGAAAGTTCCCGTACAAACAGCCTTATCGTATAAAACGTACAAAAGACATGAAAAAGTAAAAAAAAAAAAACGCGGTGGCATTTTTGTAATTATTTACTCGTAGAGTAATTATCAAAATTACCCTACAAATGATCTTGTAGGGTAATTTTGTAAAATGTGCTTGTAGGGTAATTATCAAAATTACTCTACAAGTGTATCAAAATTACTCTACTAATTTATCAAACAACATACAATTTAAAATTACCTTACAAGATCATTTATAGAGTAATTATGATACTCTACAAATTACCCTACAAGATCAAAATTAACTTACAAGATCATTTATAGAGTAATTATGACATTTTACAAAATTACCTTACAAAGATCAAAATTACCCTACAAGAACATTTTACAAAATTTCCCTACAGTATCAAAATTACCCTACAAGATCATTTGTAGGGTAATTTTGATAATTACTCTACGAGCAAATAATTACGAAAATGTCACCGCGTTTTTTCAGCAAAAGCTTCAGTTCGTACGTCTTGTACGTTAAAGGTATTTGTATTTGATCTTTTGCCTATATATTAATAAATAACCTGATATCAAGAGCTATTGTGTCCACCTATTCATATCCAATATCTTACTTTTGCTATACTATATAATGATAGGTTCGTTTGCCTGTTATGTATGTAGTTAGTATTTTTGGTAATTTACTATGTAAAACTAGTCTGTGCATCTTAAGAGCATTTACAATAGATGATTTTTTTTGGTGTTTTTAAAGAGAGAGAAAGTGATGTGGAGGAAAGGGGGTGTGAGGTGGGAGAGAGAGTGTGTGGTGATGTACATAAGGAAAAATGAGAAAAAATGAAAGGAAGAAAGTTATGTGAGTGTAATGTAGGAAAAAAGGAGAGATAATGTGTGTTTTTGTGTTATGAACTTATGTGAGTAGGGCAAAAGAGAGAAAGCACCCGATTGGTTGGGCAGTTGCCATGTCACCCACCAAAAAACATAAGTTAAATACATATTATTGCTGATGCTTTAATAATTTTATGTTACTATTTGCGCATGTCATTTGCCAACTATTAAATAATAGACTTAAATCAAAAGTAATATAAAATTGAAATAATAGAATTTAATAATCCCTGTTATTGGTGATTAGCCGGCAACAATCCCAACTACAAAAATAACCACTGATGGTCGCACTTTTTAACCTATTGTTCACCAATGGACATTTTCTAACAGAGGTCTAACCCAACTAGTTTTTTGGTGACCTGGACGTTGACGTGGCAAATAACAAACCTTTCTTATCTGATTAGGTGTTTGCTTATGTGGCACTCTCATCACCACTTCACATCCACCTTATCACCACCACCTGCCTCCACCACCACAATCAGTTACCACCCACCACCACCATTCGCCACCACCCACAACACATGTGTTAGGATATGAGTTTGATTGTTGTGACAGTTAAGATGGAGATAATGAATGAAGATAAAACAAAGATGAAATATGCAGCGGAATAATTAACTTTTGAAGATTTTTTCAATTTTAGTCCATCCAATTCAAAAGAATTTTTCGGCGGAAGCCGCTTATACCATGTGGGGTATGACTATGAAAAGGGGCATAGATGCAAAGAAGCTTCGTCACCCTTCTTTAGTTGCTTCTACTTTTTCATCGAGATTGGACATATCATATAGAATCTTTCATTCTTATATAGTATGCATACAAGATGTATTGGGATCACAACAATGAAGATATTGCTTTCATCAACATGCTTTTATAAATTTGTAATTACAAGTTTACGTATGCATGAAGAATTACAACTCCCCCTCAGCCTGATCACTCCTTGTTTGTTTGTACAAAAATGTCAAGGTGAAAGTGATGAATAGAACAGTACATGCATTGTTCTATTTATAGTACAAACGAAACATCTGAAGCATCTAAGCTGACGCCACCTAGACAACGACATCTAACAGCCTAACAAACTCCTAACATCTGCTAGAGCCTAAGCACTGTTACTGTCACACCCCCAAAATCCACCTGCGGAGTATCACCGCTTGGGAGCGTGACTGACCAGGATCAAACCACCAATCATATCGAACATGTAATTAATATCAAATGTAATAAATGTAGACCAATCATTCAATACGATAGGTGTTCAAAACATAATCATAGTTTCAGAGTATAGCGGAAGCATAAGTACGAAAGCCCAAATGTGTAACATAAGTTCAATAAGTTTTAAAACACAATCCATGCTCCACAACGACCTGCTCCTCCCTGTGCAAGCTCCATAAGTATCTAACGACCTGCAAGGCATGTAACAGAGGATCAACAACTAGTTGAGCGAGTTCACAGTTAACAGTTCAGTAATAGTATAGTGTGAGTAGTAGTATGTTCGTTCGTTATGTCATGTATCGTATCAGTTTCCATCGCGGCCTCCCAGGCAGGTATGCGAAGATATTAGGGGAAGTTCATCCCGAGTATTCTAGACTAGGTTTACCTGTATCGCGGCCTACCAGGCAGGTGTGCGAAGATTAGCAAATTCAGTTCGCGGCCTTCCAAAGGCAGGTGTGCGAAGTCAGTCATAATATCGCGGCCAACCCTTGGCAGGTGTGCGAAGATCAGTTCAATAAGTGTTACTAGTCTAGTCGTGTTTTTATCGTTAAGATCTATCAACTGAGTATGTACAACAAAGTAATCCAATCCCATTCCCACCCTGGGAACCCCATGCCTTGGCTGTGTGAACTCACCTTGGTTTGCTCGGTATGTTATTGCTTCTAGGGTTTATAAATCTCTAAGTCCGTAACACACGACCTAGGATGTGTTGCACATGATACGATGTAAGTGTTTGCATCAAATTATCAATTAGGGTTTACAAGTCTTGGCGTTCAATCAACTGTGTATGATAATCGATTACATACTCAACTAACATGGTTTGCACATAAACACGATAATATACCACAATTACAGCAACATAGGTATCATATCATGCAGAACAGAACATAGTACATGCTGTTATTGTATCACACAGTACACAGATGGTAAAACTCAAATGTTAACACGTTCAGGCAAGGCTCAACAAAGAAAGTCGGACTACTCATGAGTTAAACTCGGATCACATCTTATTTCAAGGTCGGACTAGAGTGTGGGGTGAGAAACTCGGACCAGGGTTTAACTAACAAACTCAGACATAGTCCATGCAAGAAACTCGGACCAAGTGAGTTTCTCAAACTCGGGCCTTACATGATTTTAATAAACTCGGATCATGTTAATAAGCATACAAACTCGGTCATGTGTTAATCAATAAACTCAGACACATGTTTGATCAATATACTCGGACATATAAGAATCAATAAACTCGGACACATTAACTTAATATACTCGGTCCAAAGGGAATTCAATAAACTCGGCCCAAACAACTTCAATAAACTCGGACAGAGGTCAGCTTATAACATTCGGACAACACATCATCATTATACTCGGTCCACAAGTGATCTATTAAACTCGGTCATAAGGAAATCCATTAAACTCAGTCATAAGTTGGTCAATAATCTCGGACATATGTGAGCATATTAAATTCGGACATGGATAAGCATATTAAACTCGGACCTTCTAAATTATTAAAGGTCGGACTATAACACCACAAACAAACCCGGATCTAGCATATATTAACATAAAAACTCAGACATGCATGATTTATAAATAAACTCGGGCACTTGATGTTTTCATTATAAACCCAGACGTATGTTAATCATTAAACTCAGACATTCACTATGCACAGAAACTCAGGCAACAACTTCCATCCTACGATCTTGTGATTCAAGCAGTTACGTTTCTATTGTTCAAACTATCTCAAAACCCTAATTCATATGTGTTGACGGCAGAAGCATAACAAATCATCAATTGCCAATCAACAACAACCATTGACACGAGAATAATCTACCGAGTATGCACTAATCATCATCATAATCACAATTATCAACATCAATTAAAAACACAGAACCCTCATATTATAACTAGGGTTTTTCAAGAATTACAAGAACCATACATTGATAACAATCCATCAGTCAATAAACAATCATTAACAATTACCTTGTGTTGATCCTAGAGGAGAAGAGAAATAAATCTTGTGATGTCTTGCCAATGATTTGGTGATGATGATTGCTAGAGAAATTGAATGTACGTGCTTTGGTTTTTGAGAAAGTGATTAGTGAAATGAGATTAGGGTTAAGTATCTAGGATTTCACTAATTACCATCTACACCCCTAAGTATTAAATTTTACACATGCACACCATCTCATAACCATTACCTAGTTTCACCACCAAGTTCATATATTTACCAATTTCACAAATAACAAACAACTATGCACAATCCAATAATCAAAACATATATAATCCCATGGCAATCAATTGTGCAAATACACGACTAATCAATACATGAACGCGCAATAAATACGAAATAGAATCTTGGAAATTTCGAGTTGTCACATTATCCCCAACTTAAAAGAAATTTCGTCCCGAAATTTGGTACGCACTCACTGAGGAAGCTAGATAAGTTGTATTGTTCACTGGTTTTCCTGGGGTGTCACATCATCCCCCCGTTGATTTGGAATTTCGTCCCGAAATTCAGTAGTAGTAGCTTCAGCCTCAGTAGTGGATGCATTGGTTTCGAATAACTGGGGTACTTTTCTGTCATCTGGCCTTCGCGTTCCCAGGTGTACTCTGGGCCACGTTTGGAGTTCCAACGAACTCGGACAAGAGGGATTCTCTTGTGCTTGAGGACCTTAACATCCCGGTCCGTGGTTTCGACTGGTTCCTCGACGAACTGCAACCGCTCGTCGATAGTAGGTTCCTTAAAAGGAATTATGAGAGTCTCATCTGACAGACACTTCTTCAAATTCGACACGTGAAATACATTGTGAACTGCACCGAGTTCAGCTGGTAGGTTCAGTCTGTAGGCTACTGGGCCTATTCTTTCAGTGATTTCGAATGGTCCAACATACCGTGGATTGAGTTGGCCTCTTTACCAAAACTAACCACACCCTTCCAGGGTGAAACTTTGAGTAAAACCCGGTCCCCGACCTGAAATTCCAATGGCTTCCTACGCTTATCTGCGTAGCTTTTCTGGCGATCGCGAGCTGCCGCCATGCGTTGTCGTATCTGTGCAATTCGTTCAGTAGCGTCAACTACCATTTCTGGGCCCGTAATCTAGCTATCCTCCACCTCTGCCCAACCGAGAGGTGACCGGCATTTACGTCTGTACAATGCCTCAAATGGAGCGGCTTGTATGCTGGTATGGTAACTGTTACTGTATGGGAACTCCACCAAAGGGAGGTGCTTTTCCCAGCTGTTGCCGAAATCGATAACACACGCCCGAAGCATGTCTTCTAGAGTTTGTATCGTGCGCTCAGACTGCACATCCGTCTGAGGGTGATATGCTGTGCTCATGCCTAATCGTGAGCCGAAAGATTTGTGTATCGCTTGCCATAGTTCTGACGTGAATCGTGCATCCCGATCCGAAATGATGGAGGTTGGCACCCCGTGCCTCGAAACAACTTCTTTAAGATAAATGTCTGCGAGAGTGGAGAACTTATCCGTTTCTTTTATAGCCAGGAAGTGTGCAGACTTGGTGAGTCGATCCACGATCACCCATATAGTATCATTCCCACGCTGGGATTTAGGTAAGCCTGTAACGAAGTCCATGGAAATTTCTTCCCATTTCCACTGTGGTATCCTGTGTTGTTGAAGTAGGCCTGAGGGTTTCTGGTACTCTGTCTTGACGCTCGCACAAGTCAAACATTTGCCAACGTAAGTTGCAATGCGGGCCTTCATGCTAGGCCACCAGTATGTAGTTCTAATGTCGTGGTACATTTTGTCCGACCCTGGATGTACCGAGTAGCGAGACTTGGGTGCTTCGTCCAACACAAGCTCTCGTAAACCGCCATAAAGTGGGACCCAAATACGCCTCGTTACATAGTAGGCGCCGTCTTCCTTTTGTTCCATTCGTTGCCTTGAACCGCGTAAGGCTTCAGCCTTGACGTTTTCGGGCTTTAATGCTTCCATCTGAGCAGTTCGTATCTGTGCGGGAAGACTGGACTGAATAGTAAGCTGTAGCGCCCGCACGCGCTTAGGTAGAGTGTCTTTCCGACTGAGGGCGTCAGCCACAACATTGGCCTTGCCGGGATGATACTTGATGGCGCATTCGTAGTCGTTCAGAAGTTCAACCCATCTCCGTTGACGCATATTCAAATCCTTTTGCTTAAGAATATGCTCGAGACTCCTGTGATCGGTGTAAATCGTGCACCTGGTACCGTACAGGTAGTGTCGCCATATCTTAAGCGCGAAAACAACAGCTCCCAGCTCTAAGTCATGCGTCGTGTAGTTCCGTTCATGAATCTTGAGTTGTCGCGAAGCGTAGGCAATAACTTTATCACGCTGCATCAATACGCAACCAAGCCCCTGTATCGATGCGTCACAATAAACCACGAAGTCATCCGTGCCCTCTGGCAATGAGAGAATAGGTGCGCTGCATAGTCTATCCTTCAGGTACTGGAAAGTAGTTTCCTGTGTATCACCCCACCTGTAAACAACACCTTTCTGTGTCAGCATAGTAAGCGGCTGCGCGATCTTGGAGAAGTCTTTGATAAACCGCCTGTAGTATCCCGCCAAACCCAAAAATTGAAGTATTTCTGTTGGTGTACGCGGTGCTGGCCAGTTCCCGATCGAATCTACCTTGGATGGATCGACATGGATCGCATTCCTGTTCACCACATGGCCTAAGAAGTGGACTTCACGAAGCCAGAAGTCGCATTTTGAAAACTTTGCGTACAGTTGCTCCTTTCGAAGGAGTTCCAAGATAAGACGTAAGTGCTGCTCGTGCTCCTCCGGACTCTTGGAGTAGATCAGAATGTCGTCGATGAAGACAATGACGAACTTGTCAAGATAGGGTTTGCACACCCTGTTCATAAGGTCCATAAATACGGCAGGTGTGCTCAATAATATCAAACCATCCATCATATCAAACATAACGCATAGTAGTTAAAATAATTCATTAAAATCCAATACAATTGATGTTCAAACCAAACTTTGTTTGTGTAGCGGAAACATAATAATGAAAACCCAAAATAAGTTATAAGTTCAAATATCGTTCATTGCGTCTCCTCGTCCTAACACGAAAACTCGTCCTCTTGCCTCGTTGCCATTGTTGTTGTTGTTTCCCCCGTTGTTGTTGTTGTTCCCGTTGCCCTGGTTATTGTCGTGGTTCTGATTCTGGTTCAACTGAGGACAATCGCGTTTGTAATGACCTTCTGCCCCACACTGGAAACATCCCCGGTTTCCACGCTGTGGTTGCTGCTGCTGGTTCTGTGGAGCTGGCGGTGGGAGTTGCTGGTTCTGATTTGCTGGCCGTGAGCTTCTACAATCCTTAGCCTCATGACCCATCTTGAGGCATCTTTGACAACGTTCCCTGCGACATCTTCCGCTGTGGTGTCTGTTGCACTTATTACACAGTGGGTGAATTCCCCGATATCCACCCTGCCCCTGACTGCCAGATGATTGCTGACTCGAATTCTGGTAGTCATTTGTCTTGCGCTGCTGAGACTGAACAGAAACTGATCCCTTGCTGGAATCTCCCTCCCATTTCCTCTTGTTGTCACTGGGAGTAGCAGAAGTAGTGACAGCAGTAGTGGTAGCCTTGACACGTTTTGGCAGCCTGTTCTGGTCCACTGCCTGATCTGTAATACGATGAGCAAGGCGCTGAATGGCCTGGATATTATCAAGATTAGCCGATGTCACATGGCTCTGGATCTCTGGCGCTAACCCCTTGAGATACAACTCAATGCGCTTGTATGGAGGGTCCACTATAGTTGGACACAACACAGCCAACTCGTTCGACCTCTTGGTATAAGCCTCGATTTCTGACCCAGTCATTTTCAAGTGATACAGTTCATCTTCCAGCTTGTGAATGTCTTCACGAGTGCAGTATTCCCTTTTGATCAATTCCTTGAAATCATTCCAGGGTGTGGCGTTAGCAGCTGCCAACCCTAAGATCTGAACTTGGGCGTTCCACCAAGTCAACGCGATTCCTTCCAAAGTGCCAGTGGCGTACTTGACCCTGCGAGCCTCAGGGCATTCACACATTTCGAACACGGATTCTAGCTTCTCAAACCAATGGAGGAGTCCCACTGCCCCCTCGGTGCCACTGAATGAGCTTGGACGACAGTCCATGAAGTTCTTGAAAGTGCAGACAGGCTGCTGCGCGTTTTGACCTATTGTGTACGAATAGGACAGAGTTAAATACGAGAGTTAATGTAGGACCTAGAGATCCTAGTGTGTGTCTATACTGCAGGGTATACTACCTGCTTGAGCAGCTGCAAGTGCCGCAGCAACTTGAGCTTGAACGAGAGCCTCTAGCTGGGCTTGAGTCATGTTAATTCGTCCGGCCATTGATCTTGACATCAAAGGCAACATAAGTGAGAAAGGTTCGCGAATAGTGCGATGACAAAAGAGTGTAAGTACGTAAGTGTTCTCAAGCAATAACAAGTAGTGAGCAAAGTAATGTAAGCATACTACGAGCAAAGTTCTATGCAATTCTAGTTTGTAGGCAATAAACATAAACCTTATTACCTAGTATGTCGAGTCTTGCACGTGGAGCGAAGCGTCGTTGTGGATCGTTGAGAGCACTGTTCTGGTTATAGTCTGGTTTTAATAAAAACGTTTTTTCCCATATTAAAACCAAGTTCTCTATAACCAATGGCTCTGATACCAATCTGTCACACCCCCAAAATCCACCTGCGGAGTATCACCGCTTGGGAGCGTGACTGACCAGGATCAAGCCACCAATCATATCGAACATGTAATTAATATCAAATGTAATAAATGTAGACCAATCATTCAATACGATAGGTGTTCAAAACATAATCATAGTTTCAGAGTATAGCGGAAGCATAAGTACGAAAGCCCAAATGTGTAACATAAGTTCAATAAGTTTTAAAACACAATCCATGCTCCACAACGACCTGCTCCTCCCTGTGCAAGCTCCATAAGTATCTAACGACCTGCAAGGCATGTAACAGAGGATCAACAACTAGTTGAGCGAGTTCACAGTTAACAGTTCAGTAATAGTATAGTGTGAGTAGTAGTATGTTCGTTCGTTATGTCATGTATCGTATCAGTTTCCATCGCGGCCTCCCAGGCAGGTATGCGAAGATATTAGGGGAAGTTCATCCCGAGTATTCTAGACTAGGTTTACCTGTATCGCGGCCTACCAGGCAGGTGTGCGAAGATTAGCAAATTCAGTTCGCGGCCTTCCAAAGGCAGGTGTGCGAAGTCAGTCATAATATCGCGGCCAACCCTTAGCAGGTGTGCGAAGATCAGTTCAATAAGTGTTACTAGTCTAGTCGTGTTTTTATCGTTAAGATCTATCAACTGAGTATGTACAACAAAGTAATCCAATCCCATTCCCACCCTGGGAACCCCATGCCTTGGCTGTGTGAACTCACCTTGGTTTGCTCGGTATGTTATTGCTTCTAGGGTTTATAAATCTCTAAGTCCGTAACACACGACCTAGGATGTGTTGCACATGATACGATGTAAGTGTTTGCATCAAATTATCAATTAGGGTTTACAAGTCTTGGCGTTCAATCAACTGTGTATGATAATCGATTACATACTCAACTAACATGGTTTGCACATAAACACGATAATATACCACAATTACAGCAACATAGGTATCATATCATGCAGAACAGAACATAGTACATGCTGTTATTGTATCACACAGTACACAGATGGTAAAACTCAAATGTTAACACGTTCAGGCAAGGCTCAACAAAGAAAGTCGGACTACTCATGAGTTAAACTCGGATCACATCTTATTTCAAGGTCGGACTAGAGTGTGGGGTGAGAAACTCGGACCAGGGTTTAACTAACAAACTCAGACATAGTCCATGCAAGAAACTCGGACCAAGTGAGTTTCTCAAACTCGGGCCTTACATGATTTTAATAAACTCGGATCATGTTAATAAGCATACAAACTCGGTCATGTGTTAATCAATAAACTCAGACACATGTTTGATCAATATACTCGGACATATAAGAATCAATAAACTCGGACACATTAACTTAATATACTCGGTCCAAAGGGAATTCAATAAACTCGGCCCAAACAACTTCAATAAACTCGGACAGAGGTCAGCTTATAACATTCGGACAACACATCATCATTATACTCGGTCCACAAGTGATCTATTAAACTCGGTCATAAGGAAATCCATTAAACTCAGTCATAAGTTGGTCAATAATCTCGGACATATGTGAGCATATTAAATTCGGACATATGTGAGCATATTAAATTCGGACATGGATAAGCATATTAAACTCGGACCTTCTAAATTATTAAAGGTCGGACTATAACACCACAAACAAACCCGGATCTAGCATATATTAACATAAAAACTCAGACATGCATGATTTATAAATAAACTCGGGCACTTGATGTTTTCATTATAAACCCAGACGTATGTTAATCATTAAACTCAGACATTCACTATGCACAGAAACTCAGGCAACAACTTCCATCCTACGATCTTGTGATTCAAGCAGTTACGTTTCTATTGTTCAAACTATCTCAAAACCCTAATTCATATGTGTTGACGGCAGAAGCATAACAAATCATCAATTGCCAATCAACAACAACCATTGACACGAGAATAATCTACCGAGTATGCACTAATCATCATCATAATCACAATTATCAACATCAATTAAAAACACAGAACCCTCATATTATAACTAGGGTTTTTCAAGAATTACAAGAACCATACATTGATAACAATCCATCAGTCAATAAACAATCATTAACAATTACCTTGTGTTGATCCTAGAGGAGAAGAGAAATAAATCTTGTGATGTCTTGCCAATGATTTGGTGATGATGATTGCTAGAGAAATTGAATGTACGTGCTTTGGTTTTTGAGAAAGTGATTAGTGAAATGAGATTAGGGTTAAGTATCTAGGATTTCACTAATTACCATCTACACCCCTAAGTATTAAATTTTACACATGCACACCATCTCATAACCATTACCTAGTTTCACCACCAAGTTCATATATTTACCAATTTCACAAATAACAAACAACTATGCACAATCCAATAATCAAAACATATATAATCCCATGGCAATCAATTGTGCAAATACACGACTAATCAATACATGAACGCGCAATAAATACGAAATAGAATCTTGGAAATTTCGAGTTGTCACAGTTACATTAATAAACTCTGTTGATCATCATCTGTTGAAGATCCTATGTTGGACTTCTGTGACAACTATCAAATTTGCATGCATCCGTACAATTATTAAATGATGATTCGTGCTTAATGACTGTGCTGATTTACAATTTATGACTTGAATTGCTTTCTGATTACTGCGTTATACTTACATGTGCATCACATACTGCAAATGACACATCATTGACTGCATGCAAACATATTGACATAAATGATGCACAAAGCACAGTTAGCACAGTTAACAGACAAACCGGAAAAATGCTAACAGAACTCAGCACATAGACAGACAGTGTTTTGAGACCCCGTATGGACCCGAAACTAAGTACTACACTAGTATAGAGTGTAGGTAGAGGTGTACAAATCGGTTAATCGGTTTTTAAAAAACCGGTTAAAAAAAAACCGGTTTTTTTCACCCAAAATAAAAACCGGTTTTTTTAATAACCGGTTCGGTTAATAACCGGTTTTTGAGGTCCAAAACAATAACCGGTATAACCGGTTGGGACCGGTTTTTAACCGGTTTTTCCCAAAAAAACCGGTTTTTTTCCGGTTTTAACCGGTTTTTTAATAACCGGTTCGGTTAATAACCGGTTTTTGAAATCAAGAATAGTAACCGGTATAAAAACCGGCGGTTAAAAAAACCGGTTAAAAAAAACCGGTTATAAAAAAAACCGGTTAAAAAAAAAACCAGTTTCGGTTTTTTTTCCGGTTTCGATTCTAAAACCAGTTTTTTTGTACACCTCTAAGTGTAGGGAAGTAAGGACCACAAAACTGCATTCCTAAGTGATACTTTAAGTGCCGGGAAGTGCCTAAAACCCACATAAAGTGCTGAATTCAGCATAAATCAGCATAAATCAGCTTTTTAACAAGCTAGTATCATGCAAAAATATGACTGAATGGTCCTGAATGCTTACCGAAGTGTCGGGAATTAAAAGTGTCACAAAAGGGTACATAAAGAACACTAAACGGTATAGTTTGACACTTTAACAAACCGGTATCTAACCGAACAACCGGACACTACCCGAAACACCAAAATTATACTAGAAGCATTGTTTTAATGTTTCTGAGCTAGTTATGATCCCCGAGCAACCTAACACACTATATAACACATAATACACTTAACACCTAACTATTATGCTTAGATTTCAACTAATATCTCTAACCTACCATTACAACTCAACTAATACCCCCCCCCCCCGGCCGCTTGTTGGGACGGTCACAAGGTGGCCCCACCACCATGATCTTACTTGATTCACTTTGATTTGTTGGAAGATCTTGCTATGTACTTAGTGAACATAATACCCAATGGTTATTCCCTAAAGATGGTTATAAGTTCAAACCATTAGAACATGATCCCATTATCTTCACACACTTACACACACTACTCTCTCCCTCCTTCTCCCTCCATGTTCACGGCCACATACCACCTCCACACCATCTCCATTTTAAACCTTCTTCCATACATTCCAAGGTGATCTAGTGGTGTAAGGAGCTAAGTTAGGAAGCTTGGAGCTTTCGGAAGTTGAAGGACCTTCACCGATTGCTTTTATCCACTTGTTTTCTTCACTTGATCATCCATAGCCTTGCGCTAGTGGTAAGAGTCTTGATCTCTTTATTTTACATCTTAGCTAAGTGGTTAAAAGTTGATACATGATATAAAGTTTAAGGAACACTAAGAAACTTGAAGATGAAACATGAACATAAGCATAAACCTATAAGAAATCTTAAAGAAATCATGTTGTTTAGTATTGTTTTGCTTCTTGATGATTGATTGTTTGTGTTTATGATGTTAGACATCATATGAAACCTACTAGATTGTGATTAAACACATGATCTAGTAAGATAAGATGATGATCTTGTGAAAGACCAAGATGATCATACTTTGTGTAAACATGAACTTGAATAATAAAAGTTGTTTTCATATGTGATGATGATTTAAACACAATACAAGCTTTGTAAGTGGATGATTTCCAAAATAGTTTTCTCAAGAAACTAAGTTAAATAACAAGATTTACCTAGACTTGGTTCTTACATAAACAAATACTATTCTAATGGTTAAACAAGTGTAGAAACACTTGTGTAACAAGAAGATTACATAAAGAAGCATTTTTAGAAAATGTGTTTGGAAGTTGTAAACACCCAACTTCTTTAAAGATGAAGTTTTTAAAGAGTTAAATACAGTTCAAAGGATAACTAAACCTACCAAGCACACTACCAAGTTACTACAAGTTTTTATGAAAGTTCAAGTTCATGTTGTTATGTAAAAAGCATTGTTTCGGCACTTGGTAAGTGTAGGATAAGTTGTTGATTATTTGTGATGATTTTAAAAAGAAAATGATATGTTGTAAAAGCATGGGCACCTCCATTTTTAGGGGAAACTATGGCAAAATTTTCTAAAAATATAAACACTTAGAAAAATATTTTCAAACAAGTATTTATAAGTGTATTTTAACCATGGATTTTCTACATAAAACTTTGCCATAATTTTTGTTACAAAAATACAAGTATTGGAGGTTGGTTTTTATAAATAAAAATGGATAAATATGTATTTAGAATATATATTTACAATAAAGACATGATGTGTGAATATTTGTATACTTTGTGTAATAGTTATATTATTTTAGGGTTAAAGTAATATGACTTAACAAAATACCAAGAATTTACAATCCAAAATATTACCAAAATTCTCAAGGAATTAATATATAAGTTACACTCATAATATTGGGAAACCGAACGCAAGAATGTAACTTACAAAACATTCCGGAAAATACCGTTATAAAAATATTTTTGGTAAATAATACTTTGGACACAAGAAATGAAAATATGATTTTTATGACTATTACAAAAGTTATATCTCATTTTCGACAAGGAGAAAATATATTATTTTTGGGAAGTAAAAATATATTTTCATGGAATATTTAGAAGATACATGATTTTTGAGAAAATATATATTTTCTTGAAATACATTATTGGACAAAATAAGTTTATATATATATTCTAAAGTGAGACTTGAAAATATATTAAGTTGGAACTACAAATAGTTTTGCCTAAAGAGAAATTATGAATAATTTTTCTAAGTAATATTCCTTAAAATATGTGTTTTGGAAATAAATATTGGATATTTATTTAATATTCTGGAATAATTAATTAGAAATTAAGTATAAGAATACTTAACAAATACAAGAATACGAATACACATGTATGAGATACCCCCATCATTGGGAAGGATATACATGTTTAAATACTTGAGAAGTATAAAGTTAAAATATTAATTATTTTAACAAATAATTATACACTTGGAATACTAATGAAGACACTTTGAAACCATAACTTAAAGACACTAATCATTACCAAGTCAAGGCACGACCCGCTCGTCTAATAGACCGTAGTACGCATGTAGGTAGTCGTGCGTTCTAGAGGAAGGTTTGAGTTACATCGGATACAAGGAATGCAAAACTGTGAGTTCATGTCCCCCTTTTCTCTTAACTGTTTTCGGTTTTATAACTCTCGGGGGTGAAATACATGTTACATACTGATTACAAACAATTACAAATGGTATGATTAGCTAAGGAATGAACTGCTAGATCACGTGAATGGGTAGGCGATTAACTTAAGACCATTAATCCTTGTATAAGGACCGAGGGGCATGAGTGATAGATCTATTGGGTGTTGCGAGCCCCACCCATGGGCCTGCGAGTTGGCCGCATGTGGTGACTATGTCGTTCCGCCGGAGGGGCCGGTATGAAATACGCATACAGGGTTGAGTGCTTCCTATACCATGTCACTTATATTAATGTATTAGCTACACATTAATTGTTCTGTTTTTCCTTGTTGCTTCATACCAGTTTACAAGTACATACATACATACATACATACATACATACATACATACATACATACATACATACATACATACATACATACATACATACATACATACATACATACATACATACATACATACATACATACATACATACATACATACATACATACATACATACATAACATACATACATACATACATACATACATACATACATACATACATACATACATACATACATACATACATATACATACATACATACATACATACATACATACATACATACCTACATACATACATACATACATACATACATACATACATACATACATTACATTACATACATACATACATACATACATACATACATACATAATACAATACATACATACATACAAAGGTTTTCAAGGATGATTCGTGCACACATACTAAACACATAACTCGCTCAACTTTTGTTGATGTTTTCAAACTACATGTATTTCAGGGAATTAGTAAGTGGATCTGGCGGGCGTTGAAAGTTTTATGCTGCGATAGGAATAAAAATGTCATTCATGGCCTTTGGGTTTGGTCAGTGTGTCTTATTCCTGGACGAGACACGTCTTCCAAACCTTAGTTACATCTAATATCTTTTGACGAGTCCTTAGTGAACTCATAAACAATTTGTATGGTTTGTAAAACTTGAATTTGAAGTCTACGTTTTAAACAATGTCGTTATGTTTTAAACTCATATAATGGATGACAAATCTATGGTTTTATCATATAGTTGTTATGATTGAATGCAATGGTATTAAGAAAGTCACCCCATAATCACGCTTCCGCAAAAGTCAGGGTGTGACAGCTTGGTATCAGAGCTTCGATTGTAGCGAACTAGGATTCCTTCTCGAGTCTAGACTACAATCATTAGGGCTCTCACAAAAACGTTTTTACAAACATGTTTTCATTGCATACACGAAACGCCCAGATCTAGGAAACAAACATTTTTTACAAACAAAAGACACGAAACACATTTCAAGGTTTATGCTTATGATTCAGTCTGAGAGACTGGGAAGTTTAGTCTAAGAGACTAGGGGGTTCAGTCTGAGAGACTGGGAAGTTTAGTCTGGGAGACTAGGGAGTTCAGTCTGAGAAACTGGGGAGTTTAGTCTGAGAGACTAGGGAGTTCAGAGACTGGGAAGTTTAGTCTGAGAGACTAGGAAGGATAGAACGTTTCATGAAGAATAATGTGAATACATGATTGCATGATGAATTGTCCTTGTTTGCAATATACTAAGTGATAGTGATTGCTATGAATATACATGCTATGATTATTATGTACCGCCACACATGTCACCTTCTTCCGAGAGCGAGGAATCAGACATTGACGACCCTACAGCCACCACCACAGATAATGAGATTGTACCTGCGCCGGAGATATTTGCGTCAAACACTAAGAGTGATCCTGATATGATGATCGAGGACGAGGACGACTTCCAACTGTCCGAGCTGCCAGACTTTGGTGATGATTTACCCTTGCTGATGGTTTCCCTGACGAGAATCCTTCTGTCATTCTTGTTTTGGTCCATGACCACCTTATCATTTGGACACCCCGATGGCGAGCACATCATGACTCCGATCCTCGACGCCGTACCTCTCGTGGTCATTCCTCTCGAGAATATGCCTTTTGACGGTTTGTTTGATGATGACGTTGATTTGTTTGATTGATGATCCTCCTGTTGACGCCCAGGGATGGGAAGATAGTTGAGGATGTCATTGCTATTCTACCTCCTGAGATTCCCGCCATTGAAGTATCCTCTGCTTCCATTTTGCACTCGATTTCAGAATCCTTTGAGTCTGTGACATCTGCAGCCTTACAGACGGCCGGATTGCAACTTTCTACTATTGACTCAGACGATGACACCACTATGACTACTGCACTATCACCTGCTCGAGATCCCACACCTTCACACGACCCAGAGCCTACTCCTGAGCCAGCTCCAGTTCCTCTTAGGTCAGCTTGATGTTGCACCTGCTGATCCTAAGCCCTTGCTTAATCATGACCCTATTTCTTTCGGTTTACCAGACATTGCACCCCTTATACCTGACCCAGTACCTGCACCTGATGATCTCCTCTTTTATTGAGTCATTTGCTCTTGCACCTGCACCCGCTGATGATGTTCCTTTCCTCCTGTGGAGTCCGACATCCATCGCACCAGTTTGCCTATTGCTTTCTTTCAAGACATACCCGCACCCCATCCAGGGGAAGGTACCTTTGGCCAGCACCTGCGTGACGGTCTTTTTGTATCAGCAGCTTTTCCACAGATCCTTCAGGCTGTACTGTTCATTTCTTCACCGCTGGACGAACCATTTCGATGGTCCCTACCATACACTATGCCGATTTCGGACCCCTATCATTCTTCGCATTATGGAGGCTACACACGAGATGAGTTGCTCATGTTACTCCAGCTACAGTTTGAGGTTTTGAGTTATAGAGTTTTGGAGCTTGAGACTGACATTACGTCCTCCACCCTGTCAATGCCAGTATACTTTGATCCTCCACATTTATCACTGTCTCGTTTTGCACTCTCACCTGCTGCTATTACACCCTTCTTAGGTTTTGATGCTCGTTTCTTTACTATCAAGCAGCAGATCAGATACTTACTCTGCCATATATTCAAGTTCGAGGAGAAAGTCGCACATGTTAGCAGTTTGCATTTCTTCACTCCTCCACCTCGGACACCAGTATAGTTGGCTTTTGGTTTTATGCGAATTGCATTACTTTTGGGAAAAGACACTACTAATAAACCGAGATTGTGGAGACTTTTGAAGACTACTTTCGACCACACAATTTTGATGCACTGATAAACTTATTGGGCAAGGTAGGGTGACCCTGTGTCCCTTGTGATGTGATGCACTTCGTAGACAATGTAATTATGGTTGGTAAATAATGAAAGCTCCGTCACCATGTCCTCATTAAGCACGTTGTTGATTTGCCTGATTGTACCATAATTGTGATGCTACATGCTTGCTTGTTATGTTCTCATTAAATATGTTCCTATCTACAAGTTTGTGCTATAATGGTGATGTTATATGATTGCCTGTTATAACAACTGTGTATATACATGTATGTGATAGACCTCCTAGGTCTTATTAGTTAAGTAGAGGCTTATGTGCTTGTGTCCTTAATAAGACCTGACCTAACCATTCTTCTTCTTAGAAGATGTCGCTTCAAAGGAACACCGATACCAACAACCCTCTGCTGACGACAGAGGCGGAATTACAAGAGCGCATCTCACAGGCCATCGCACAGCACGAGGCCCTTCGCTCCAAACGCAGTGGAGGTACCTCAGGAAATAACCCACCCAACGGTAATGTTTAGTCACTTAAGACACATTACAAAAACGTTTGGATATTTCCAAGTGTGCTTTGCTAATGCCTCTCGTGAATGATGTTGCTTATATCGCAGACTGCACCTACAAACAGTTCTTGGGCTGCAAGCCCATGGATTTCTACGCCACTGGGGGTGCCTTAGCCTTCGTGCGCTGGGTTGAGAAGACGGATTCTGTTTTGCAGGTGAGCAAATGTGCCCCAGAGCATCAGGTCACGTACATATCCGAACTGCTTCAAGATGGGGATCTGTCATGGTGGAACCTTCAGGTTCAGACGTCGGGCGAGACTGCTGTGTATGCTTTGACATGGGACGAACTGAAAGAACTAATGCATAAGAAGTACTGTTCGAGAGCAAAAATCCAGAAGTTGGAAACTGAGTTCTGGAACTTGAAGATGGAAGGTCCAAAGATAGCTGAGTACGTGCAGAAATTCCATGTTCTGTCACTTGTTGTCCCCTACATGGTAGAACCAGAATTTAAAAAGATCGAACGTTTCATCGGGGGATTGGCACCTCAGATTCTAAGCCTAGTGACCCAGCTATTGACTTGAGTGTGGCGCTCACTGAAGATGCGATTAGACTAGGAAGATTTTCAACCTCTGAAGAGAAAAAGGAGACTCATGTGGAGTCATCTGGAGATAACAAGAGGAAGTTCGCAAACTTCAAGCAGGGTACTCAGACGAATAACAACAACAAGGCCAAAAAGGGAAAAGAGTACATGGGTAAACTACCTAAATGCGACAAGTGTCGACGCCATCCAACCGGGCGATGTAAAAATGGAAAGTGTGACAACTGTGGCAAAGTGGGGCACTGCAAGGAGACGTGTTGGCATGAGACGAAACGTGGAAAGAGAGGTCAAGGGTTTTATAACTGCGGTGACATGGGGCACTTTAGGAAAGATTGCCCAAGGGAGATTAAACAAGATCGTGGGAAAAATGTCTAACACCGGAGCTTGGGAAGCACGCCAGGATCTAAACATGGCCATCGGTACGTCTCATAGTAGTCAATGTTATGCGTCTGTGCTATTTGACATTGTTGTCAAATTTTAGCTTCAGAATATACTTGTTATAGTAGTAATTAAGATAGATATCCAGTACTCGATAGAACTAGCTTAAGGGAAGCTTCGACGTGGTAATTGGGATGGATTGGTTGTCGAGCAATCAAGCAGAGATTATTATCCGCACCCCGATGGTAAATGAAGAAACAATCATGATTCGTGAAGGTAAGCAGAATATGCCCCTACAGCTTCCAAATTGCTTGAAGGCACGAAAGTTGATTGCGTAAAGGATGCGTTGTTTTCGTGGCTTATGACGTGGGCCAAGAAGCCGAAGCACTGAAGCTCGAAGGGATCCCTGTGGAAAGGAATATCCTGAAGTCTTCCTAGAAGACTTGCCAGAATTATCTCCTCAACAACAAGTCGAATTTCACATCGATTTAATTCCAGGCGCCGCGCCTGCAGTTAATGCACCTTAGTGACTTACACCTTCGGAGATGCAAGGATTGTCAGTGTAGTTTCAGTAGTGGATAGAGAAGGAAGATAACAGACCAAGTTTTCCATTTTGGGTAACCCCAGTTCTGCTCGTCAAGAGAAAGGATGATAGCTTTTGTACGAACATCAAACTACCAGAAGCCGAACGAGCTAACCAACAAGAGTCGGTGACTCTTGCTAAGGATTAACGAATTACTTATTTAACTAACTGTGAGGATCCAACTACTATTTCATGACTGATCGATGATCGAGTGTCATTAGCTGTGAATTCAGGAAGAAAGTATACCGAGGAAATTATGGGACAATAACTTGTTTTAAACATACACAAAATGGTGTTTCCTACACGATGCACAAAACAGTTTTACACAGAATACGAAACTTTGAGAATCTAGAAAACATGTACTTAGGACCTTTGGAAACCCAGGTCCAAACTAGTAAAGGTTGCTTAGGAACCACACCTGTTAACTCAAGCAAACCCCATCATCCTGACATATATGCTATTTCAGTTAACCGAACAGAAAGTACTCAAATTCTTTTGTTAAAATCTTCACTTTTGCTTCTAGCAAGTAGATGTTTGCATCTCTACTACCCTTAATGGTAGTTGCATCGCGTTAACTTTCTTCGCTGAGAGCGAACACACATTTGCTTCAATACTTGGTCATTTCTTCATTTTAGCAAACACTCATTGTTTCATTACTTGAAAACTTATGTGTTACGCATGCACCATTTGTTACGCATGCGGTTTCATTTCGAATAAACGCTTCATTGAAGTTCAAATATTATGTTGCTAAATCTAATTACTGATTTGTGATTCAAATGACCTACATTATGGTAATTGTTGGCTTCCTTGTTATCAAGTCAACACACTTTCTTGAAACTTCTTTTCTTTCAAGTTACATTCATGATTTATCTTCGTAACCATGCTGAGATTCCCTTGTTGGTACATACGTTTATTGTCAGATTGCGCTGAAACCAAGTTCAATTGCTTGAACTTGTCCATTTCGCATATTTAATTTAAAATGCCATATGATGTATTGAGAGCATCATATTCAAATTTTGCAAAGGGTCTTTTGTTTCAAGTCGTAGTAGACTTGTTTGGTCTACAACTCCACTAAATCGTTTGTTGGTTTCGACACCTTGTGGTGATGCTTTCACAAAATTGAAGCTTGCGCTAATTTCGTTACGCACCTCATACACGGATTTAATTGTTTATTGACTTGCTCTAAATCTGTTTTGTTTACCACAATTAAAGCGGTCCCAACACAGTTGTGTGCTAAGGCAATGGTACATATATTCATTTCATAGCACGGTGTACCTCCTAACGATTCTTTCATGGTCAATCGAATGCCTTGCGGTACTTATTACTTTTTCATCTTCGATCGGAAACAGTGGTTCTTTGATGTTCTGTATTCAATAGGAAACTCTATGACATTGTGTAAATCAAATCTTCAGATTGTCTCAGTACACTTTCAATTGATTTCGAACACGGTGAACTTGTTCAGTCGCCACTATTATTGAATTATGTCATCACGACACCTTGTGGTGTCATTACAAATTTGTAGCTTGTGCTAATCATGGTCAACCGTCTCACACAAAACTACACATACTTTTGTCTGACTTGTCATTTAAACATTCCGAATGCAACTACGAACTAAGACAATAATACACCAGATTCGCTTGTGTTCCATTCGGAGTATTTTCGTAATTCAAGAATGTCAACACACTATTTTATCCATGTATTTGTTAGAAAGTTGACAGATCATTTTCATGTTACTATCACATTCGAGTTGTTGATTTTGAGTTCATATAGCGGATGCTATGGTTTATGAAAACTCGTTGGCATATTGTGACCGATTGTTTGAGAATCCATTGGTCAAAACTCCTTTGTTAAACCCCTGTTAACTGAGTTACACTAGATTATACATCTATACATCTCGTGTCTTTTGACATCAAATGCTAGAACACATACCTTTTTACCACTGGGTTCTTGCTGAAATATATCCCTGGACTCACCTGATATGAATAAGATTTGATTCGGTTTTGTGGTTATCTACCTCAGTATTATTCATATACATACACGCATAATGTAACCCTAAGGAGTTAAGGTAGTACAAATTTCGAGGATGAAATTTTCTTAACAGGGGGAGAATGTGACAACTGTCAAATTTGCATGCATCCGTACAATTATTAAATGATGATTAGTGCTTAATGACTGTGCTGATTTACAATTTATGACTTGAATTGCTTTCTGATTACTGCATTATACTTACATGTGCATCACATACTGCAAATGACACATCATTGACTGCATGCAAACATATTGACATAAATGATGCACAAAGCACAGTTAGCATAGTTAACAGACAAACCGGAAAAATGCTAACAGAACTCAGCACATAGACAGACAGTGTTTTGAGACCCAGTATGGACCCGAAACTAAGTACTACACTAGTATAGAGTGTAGGGAAGTAATGACCACAAAACTGCATTCCTAAGTGATACTTTAAGTGCCGGGAAGTGCCTAAAACACACATAAAGTGCTGAGTTCAGCATAAATCAGCTTTTTAACAAGCTAGTATCATGCAAAAATATGACTGAATGGTCCTGAATGCTTACCTAAGTGTCGGGAATTAAAAGTGTCACAAAAGGGTCATGATCTTACTTGATTCACTTTGATTTGTTGGAAGATCTTGCTATGTACTTAGTGAACATAATACCCAATGGTTAATCCCTAAAGATGGTTATAAGTTCAAACCATTAGAACATGATCCCATTATCTTTCAAACACTTACACACACTACTCTCTCCCTCCTTCTCCCTCCATGTTCACGGCCACATACCACCTCCACACCATCTCCATTTTCAACCTTCTTCCATACATTCCAAGGTGATCTAGTGGTGTAAGGAGCTAAGTTAGGAAGCTTGGAGCTTTCGGAAGTTGAAGGACCTTCACCGGTTGCTTTTATCCACTTGTTTTCTTCACTTGATCATCCATATCCTTGTGCTACTGATTCTTCATTTTACATCTTATCTAAGTGGTTAAAAGTTGATACATGATGTAAAGTTTAAAGAACACTAAGAAACTTGAAGATGAAACATGAACATAAGCATAAAACTATTAGAAATCTTAAAGAAATCATGTTGTTTAGTATTGTTTTGCTTCTTGATGATTGATTGTTTGTGTTTATGATGTTAGACATCATATGAAACCTACTAGATTGTGATTAAACACATGATCTAGTAAGATAAGATGATGATCTTGTGGAGACCAAGATGATCGTACTTTGTGTAGACATGAACTTGAATAATAAAAGTTGTTTTCATATGTGATGATGATTTAAACACAATACAAACTTTGTAAGTGGATGATTTCCAAAATAGTTTTCTCAAGAAACTAAGTTAAATAACAAGATTTACCTAGACTTGGTTCTTACATAAACAAATACTATTCTAATGGTTAAACAAGTGTAGAAACAGTTGTGTAACAAGAAGATTACATAAAGAAGCATTTTTAGAAAATGTGTTTGGAAGTTGTAAACACCCAACTTCTTTAAAGATGAAGTTTTTAAAGAGTTAAATACATTTCAAAAGATAACTAAACCTACTAAGCACACTACCAAGTTACTACAAGTTTTTATGAAAGTTCAAGTTCATGTTGTTATGTAAAAAGCATTGTTTCGGCACTTGGTAAGTGTAGGATAAGTTGTTGATTGTTTGTGATGATTTTAAAAAGAAAATGATATGCTGTAAAAGCATGGGCACCTCCATTTTTAGGGGAAACTATGGCAAAATTTTCTAAAAATATAAACACTTAGAAAAATATTTTCAAACAAGTATTTATAAGTGTATTTTAACCATGGATTTTCTACATAAAACTTTGCCATAAATTTTGTTACAAAAATACAAGTATTGGAGGTTGGTTTTTATAAATAAAAATGGATAAATATATATTTACAATAAAGACATGATGTGTGAATATTTGTATACTTTGTGTAACAGTTATATTATTTTAGGGTTAAAGTAATATGACTTAACAAAATACCAAGAATTTACAATCCAAAATATTACCAAAATTCTCAAGGAATAATATATAAGTTACACTCATAATATTGGGAAACCGAACGCAAGAATGTAACTTACAAAACATTCCAGAAAATACCGTTATAAAAATATTTTTGGTAAATAATACTTTGGACACAAGAAATGAAAATATGATTTTTATGACTATTACAAAAGTTATATCACATTTTCGATAAGGAGAAAATATATTATTTTTGGGAAGTAAAAATATATTTTCTTTGAATATTTAGAAGGTATATGATTTTTTGAGAAAATATATATTTTCTTGAAATACATTATTGGACAAAATAAGTTTATATATATTTTCTAAAGTGAGACTTGAAAATATATTAAGTTGGAACTACAAATAGTTTTGCCTAAAGAGAAATTATGAATAGTTTTTCTAAGTAATATTCCTTAAAACATGTGTTTTGGAAATAAATATTGGATATTTATTTAATATTCCGGAATAATTGTTGGATCGTCGTATGACCCGAATGAGTCGATCAGAAGAGTGTTTAATCCATATCAAAGGCGGAATCAATGATATAGACTTGATTACAGCTTGATTCTCCTTAATTCACTTGATTTTATTGATTTCAAAGCTTTACAGATCGTTTGACAAACTGGCAGCACCTCGGCTATGAAATTGGAAAGTTACAAATGGCTTGGCATGGTTGGTATTTATAGAAGTCTCATTTTGTACGAAATGAATATTGCTCATTTCGTGCGAAATGGACACTTGTCCATTTCGTACGAAATGCCTTTTTCATTTCGTGCGAAATGATCATTCAACATACAAAACCTAATATCTAGAATACCAAGCTCCATTCTAACCTATTTAGACACATGACTCGATAAAGACAAAGTTAACAGACATTAATGCACCAACAGACTCCCCCTTGGATGTTGACGAAGTCTTTGGCATCGAGTCTTCGATAATCTTCAGTCTTGATCTATCTTCTCGCTCTTTCCAAACTGTTTTGACACTGTAAGCTTCCTCAAATTCTTTTCTTCTTCTATCAGCAACAACAGCTAGCACTCCCCCTTGAACGTTGATCCAGAATCTTTATCTGACTCCTAAGTTTTCTAGACTCCCCCTTTCAGCAAGCTGGGATGTATTCTGGCTCAAACTTTGTTTAGACTTCGCCATGGGAATCTTGCTTTGCTGCTTTTCCAGGTTCAAACTAATTCCTGCTTCTCAAAACTTGACATTACAATCTAACAACCTTTTAACATCCTTTGTTGTTTTTATCAGTTTTAATAATCCACTTAAGTCTCCAAGTCTAAGTGAATGACCCTGGATACTTAATTTGTCTACCAAGTCCAACTTAATGACCTTGGTTGACTTTTAGACAAAACAAAAACTGATTTTTGTTCAATTTTTCAAAACATTATTCTGAAAATTACAAGTTTCAACTTAATGAACTTGATTTGACTTTTCAATTTTCAGGTTTAATTATAGTAAGCTCCCAACTCATCTTCCAGCTTAGAAACTTTTTGCATCTGCTTCAAACTGTGAATCTGAAGATCAGCTTTCCACTTTGGTTTGTCGACAAAAATAAAGCAGAAATGAAAAATCTTTTTGAATTTTGAATAAAGTTTCTAGACTAGAAAACTATGAAATCTTTTTGAATTTTTGAATGATAACCAGAAAATGAAATACAGTAAATGTAAACTATTTACACACATATTTTGGCGAGCGTGTTAGGGAATCATATCAGCTGCCAACAAGCTATGAGTACCGTTAAGCTTTGATTTCATACTCAGAATTAAACAATTCGCTTAGATTGTCAATATACTGATCCACTTAAATTTTCACACAAATTTTAATCTGTTCAGGATACGAATTTAGTGTTTTAGGAGCTTAACTTATACGCGTGTACCATCTCAGAATATACTCCCGTATCCAGACTACAATATTCAGTCTTACAGGTGAGTGCACACTAATGATATCTGTAAAGGGTAGATGCGAGACCATGAGAGCTCAGGCTAGAACTTCCGTTCGTACAGAGAGATGATGGCTCGTCTTTTGGTGGGTTCCCTTTGGGAATCTTTTATTTCAACAGCACATGATTAGCATTTTGCAATGTTTCATCATTTTTTATGCTGAGGGTGAGCTTTAATAATAAAGCAAGTGCAGAATATTATACGAGGACTAGGCTATTGCTTCCGCAAAATCAGAAGTCCTGGTATAATATCCCAGATATCATCATGTACAAAGACCTAGTATGTCAGAAATAGAGTCTTTCAAATAGGATTTCAGGGGTTACCTATATATCCGAGAGATGTTCCCCACGAAATAAGCAAGTGATGATTTAAGTTTATATCCCGAACAAACTTACTAAATGTGTAAAAACCTATCGGCATATCATCAGCGAGACTGTTTAACACTTTTAAACTTTACAATTCTTTAGCATACTGTAACTGTCAAGCTGATGTACTATCATTTTCCCTTTTTATACAAACTCTTTTTCAGTTTTTTATTGTTTTTGGATTTTAAAATATCTCGTGTTTTTGTATTTTTGAATTTTTTACTGTTTTTGAATTTTCTGAAAATATATCTAACTCCCCCTAAATACCAAAACAAGTAAAAAATCGACAAACCATTGCAGATTGCTTTTCAACATCATCTACAGTGGTACCTTCATCTACGCCAAGAATCTCCTCCGACACCGATAAAAGCTTCATACCGTTCAATTTTAAAAGATATTTAAAACGAGTTTTATCAAATGCTTTGGTATGTAAATCAGCTTTGTTCAGTTTCAGATTGATGCGTTCATTCTCAATCTTTGCTTCTTGAAACTGAAGCTTCAACTTAGCAATCTCATCCAACTGTTGGTTGATTTGCTCTTCTTTTGACCTAAGAACTCCCGACAGTTGCAAATTTTCTTTGCTTGTTTTAGCATTTCTTTCATCAGAATCTTTTACCGTTCTTTTTAGCTTCTCATAATTTTCTGAAATTTGACGGTTTTCATGAATTAACTTTTCGTTTTCTTTTCTGATTCGTTCTACATCAATTTTATCATTTTCAATTTTCTCAGTTAGATCTTTTCATTGAGCATTTGAAGCTTTCAACATTTTATCACGACTCAAGATCTGATTTTCAACATCTCTGACTCTTCCTGTCAGTTCTTCAGTCTTTTTACCGCTGAGGTAAGCAAGTGTACTACAAACCTTGTAGTTTTTCATGCAATTTTTGCAGTCGTTCTCAATTTTGCCTTTCTTACCTGACTCATTGATTGAATCATTTGAACTAACCTTGGTTTTAGACTCAGTTCCAGACTCAGAAACTACCTCTAACTCTTTCGCTGCAAGCACTTTGTCAGCCATTTTCTTCAAATTTTCTGCACTGAATTCTTTCGATGTGTCAATTATCCTGTCATCAACTTTCTTTGGCTGCGACTCTTTCTCCTTTTCTTTTTCTTCAGCTTCTCCTCCTCCCCACCACATTCTCTGTCTTGCTTCTTCTTCTTCTTCTGCAATTTGCTCGGTAAGAGTTTCAACACTGACAGAATCTGGATCAACAGTTATGTTTCCTTTAGGATCTAAATAGCATTCTCTATCAGCATCCCATCTATTTGCCCTTTTTGCTTCTTTCCATGTTTGATAGATTCTATTTTTCCTGAATTGGGCTGACACCTTTCTGTTGATGTATTTCACTTCTTCTGTTCTGGTATCTTTGAAAGGAATAATTTTTTGTCATAAATGCATAACCAACTGCATCTTCCTCCGGCAACAATTCACTCCAATCGAATCCCTCATCATCATGAATAACAGCAAGTGCTCTCGACTTTTCTTTGGGAGCATCTTCTAATTGCTTCATTCTGGGAGGTTCGGACTTGTTTTGATGATAGATTGCTCTTTTGTAATAATCTTCTCGGAAAGGATTTGCTGTATCATCAGCAGATGCATTTCGACATTCACGTTTAAAATGTCCCTTTTGTTTACATTTAAAGCACGTGACCTTTGATTTATCAAAACCAAGCTTTGTTGAAGGTCCGCCAATGGAGTGTCTGCCTGTTATCTCCATAAATCTTTGAGCCCTTCTGACTGCACTCGCCATACACCACCTGATATCAATCAACTCCATCTCTTCAGGGTCGATTTGATCATAATCCTCCTTGGTGAGATTGGTGTTTCCGATTTTTCCTGCAACAAGGCTTTCATAAGATTCTAAGACAGATGCTAAAAACACCATTTGCTGTTTGGCGGATTCTTCACTAAAGTTTTGAGCATTTTGAAGGTCTACTGCTATATTGCATTGGAACAAGTTCTTTGAAGCTGACTGTTGTGATTGACTTGGAGCAGTTGATGATGATCCTCCATGATAACCGCTACTCGGACTTTCTTGATTTGACATATTTGAATTTTCTGCAGAGAAAGCCGTCTTCAATGACACAGTTTTCAGGATCATACTTCCTCGATAATATAACTCTACATTCTGCTGATACGAGGAGTTGTTGATTTGTTCGTTTTCCTGATCTCCAATTCATGACTCTCCAATCTTTCGATTAACAGATCAACTGTCAGATCAGTCGACTTTACTGTGTTCTTCAGCATCAAAGCAAAATACTGCAAGTCTTTCTCATCAGGCAGTGAGTCAAACAATTTGTCAACCAATTCTTCCTGAGTATACACAATCCTGTGCCTTGCAAGTTCCATCTTTAAACGACCGAATCTTTCTATCATCTTTGTCACAGATTCGTTTTTCAAACACCCAAACAGATCAAATTCTTTTCTTGGCAACTTCTTTTTGTTTTTAACAATTTCGGCACTACCCACACATTTTACTTTCAGTTTCTCCCATAGATCTCTGGAATTGTTGTATTCGATTAATAGTATAATGTCGTCCCTCACAGATTGATGAAGTAAGGCGACGCATTTTTGTTCAGCAACAAATCTTTCTACTTCATTCTCTTCTATATTTTCATAATCTGTTCTTCCCATATCAAAACCGTTCTTCATGCTCTTCCAACTTAGGTATGCAAAAGCTTTCAGCCATTCTTCAAACCTACTAGCCCATCTGTTGTATTCCTCTATTGCCATTAGCTTGGGCGGTTTGTTGTAGGTGCCATAGGCACTGTCAACACTCAAAGAATCAGCAATGGTTTTCTTCGCACTCGAATTTGGAGCATTTTCATTTGTGTTACTTGATGTATCATCTCCTGTGCTTCCCGTGAAAGCAAAAGTGTAACTAAACGGATTCAGAAAATCATCCATCTTCAAGTACCTGGAACAATCAACAAATACTTAGAAAATTTTTTGTGATTTTAAGAACAATTTCAAACGAAATGAATTTCAATCGAAATGGATCAATCTTCAAGCGAAATGAATCTTCAAGCGAAATGACTTCTTTGAAGCGAAATGATAACACTTTCAAGCGGAATGGACTTCACGCGAAAGGAGCTTTCACACGAAATGCCGGTTTCAAGCGGAATGATCTTCACACGAAATGCCCTTTGGTACGAAATGTCACCTTTGATACGAAACAGATGACTATTTCATACGAAATATATTCCACAAACTTGATTTCATGCGAAATGAAGATCAAAATGTTGATTTCGTGCGAAATGAAGTTCCAGATGATGATTCCGTGCGAAATGAATTTCACAAATACGATTCCGTGCGAAATGAACTCCTCAAATTTGATTCCGTGCGAAATGATGATGACTATTCCGTGTGAAATGATGCTGACATCATCATATCGGCCACCATTTTGTCAAATTGATCTGGTTTTAGGTCGATTTTAGGTCCAATTCTTTCAAGGATTCATTAAAACTGTGTTTTACGTGATATATGTGAAATTCAAGCCATTTTGTCCGTTAATTTTGAAAAATGTGAAAGAGAATGTGTAGAAGAGAGAAAATCTGGTGAAAACAAGCTGAATTGGTATGAACTCTTCTTCCTCAGCTCTGATACCACTTGTTGGATCGTCGTATGACCCGAATGAGTCAATCAGAAGAGTTTTCAATCTATATCAAAGGCGGAATCAATGGTATAGACTTAATTACAGCTTGATTCTCCTTAATTCACTTGATTTTATTGATTTCAAAGCTTTACAGATCGTTTGACAAACTGTCAGCACCTCGGCTCTGAAATCTCGAATGTTACAAATGACTTGGCATGCTTGGTATTTATAGAAGTCTCATTTCGTACGAAATGAATATTGCTCATTTCGTGCGAAATGGACACTTGTCCTTTTCGTACGAAATGCCTTTTTCATTTCGTGCGAAATGAACATTCAACATACAAAACCTAATATCTAGAATACCAAGCTCCATTCTAACCTATCTAGACACATGACTCGATAAAGACAAAGTTAACAGACATTAATGCACCAACAATAATTAATTAGAAATTAAGTATAAGAATACTTAGCAAATACAAGAATACGAATACACATGTATGAGATACCCCCATCCTTGGGAAGGATATACATGTTTAAATACTTGAGAAGTATAAAGTTAAAATATTAATTATTTTAACAAATAATTATACACTTGGAATACTAATGCAGACACTTTGAAACCATAACTCAAAGACACTAATCATTACCAAGTCAAGGCACGACCCGCTCGTCTAATAGACCGTAGTACGCATGTAGGTAGTCGTGCATTCTAGAGGAAGCTTTGAGTTACATCGGATACAAGGAACGCAAAACTGTGAGTTCATGTCCCCCTTTTCTCTTAACTGTTTTCGGTTTTATAACTCTCGGGGGTGAAATACATGTTACATACGGATTACAAACAATTACAAATGGTATGATTAGCTAAGGAATGAATTGCTAGATCACGTGAATGGGTAGGCGATTAACTTAACACCATTAATCCTTGTATAAGGACCGAGGGGCATGAGTGATAGATCTATTGGGTGTTGCGAGCCCCACCCATGGGCCTGCGAGTTGGCCGCATGTGGTGACTATGTCGTTCTGCCGAGGGGCCGGTACGAAATACGCATACAGGGTTGAGTGCTTCCTATACCATGTAACTTATATTAATGTATTAGCTACACATTAATTGATCTGTTTTTCCTTGTTGCTTTATACCAGTTTACAAGTACATGCATACATACAAAGGTTTTCAAGGATGATTCGTGCACACATACTAAACACATGAACTCGCTCAACTTTTGTTGATGTTTTCAAACTACATGTATTTCAGGGAATTAGTAAGTGGATCTGGCGGGCGTTGGAAGTTTTATGCTGCGATAGGAATAAAGATGTCATCCATGGTCTTTGGGTTTGGTCAGTGTGTCTTATTCCTGGACGAGACACGTCTTCCAAACCTTAGTTACATCTAATATCTTTTGACGAGTCCTTAGTGAACTTATAAACAATTTATATGGTTTGTAAAACTTGAATTTGAAGTCTACATTTTAAACAATGTCGTTATGTTTTAAACTCATATAATGGATGACAAATCTATGGTTTTATCATATAGTTGTTGTTATAATTGAATGCAATGGTATTAAGAAAGTCACCCCATAATCACGCTTCCGCAAAAGTCAGGGTGTGACAACTTCATCATTTGTTGATCCACAGCAGACCTTAGCTTCGTTAGACTTTACTCTTCTTAGCATAGGATGATCAGACCTTTGCTTCAACAGACTTTGTCTATATCAGCAGAGGTTCAGTTTGGCAGACCTTTGGCTTTGGCAGACTTTAGAGTAGCAGATGTTGAGTCTTTGCCTTTGGGAGGAGCAGATCTTCCAAGCACTGTTTTTTGTAATTAGAGGTTGTAGACAATTTTGGCTTTCCAATCATCTGTTCTTTTGTGGGGTCCACTAGATCCAACAATCTCCTCTAGAAGAGATGATGCCAAAACTATTCTTTATTTCTGATCTTTATTTCTCATAAGCATTTCCCTGATTTGGTCTTTCAATTGTAATTCAAAGTTCAAGGAAACCATATCTTCAGAATCCCTTTCTAGTTCAAGGTTGAATAGATCTTGGAGGTCACCTGCATCCAGACCATATGCATCCTCCATTTTTTTTCCTTTGAACATAACCATCTAATCTGAGCAAAGTCAATTCATGGTTGTCTGAGGATGACTTCCAGTTTAGAATTTTTTAATCAGATGGTTTTCTTGGGTAAAGAGTTATTTTTGATGAGTTTGGAGAATGTGGCCTGCTCACAAGATTTGCAAGCGTTTCGCGCAATTTGTATCCGTGTGATATAATAGTTGGTTTTTCATTCCCTCTTTCCTGTAGTAGTCATACATCTGTTCGTGAGTCTCAGACATCTGCTTCTACCTTTTTGCTTGATTTAATGCAGCTATGGACAAGCCAGATACTGACGATTGCTTTTTAAATATAAGGGTCTGTTGAGGGACAACCACTGTTGGATATACTGGCTTCTTTGGAACTGTAGGATCCTTTACTCTCAGCTGTTTATACTGGCTTCTTTGGAACTGTAGGATCCTTTTCTCTCAGTTGTTCCAGTCTCTTGTATGTTTCAACAATTTTGCACTCTAACCATCTGGCAACAGACCTTGCATTACCATACTTTGCAGCAACTAGCTCTTCTCTCATTCTCTTCAGCTTCAATGCCTTGTTTTGATCAACTTGTTTGCCTTTCTTCCAGTCTGGTGGAGTTGGCTTTTGTAAAGGGCTATTGAGTATCTTTTGAATTCTTTCTATTTCTTCTTTAAGAGCATATGTTAACCAATCTTTGAACTGTGCTATGTTTCTTTGTATGGTTTATGTTTCATGATGTGATCAAGGTAATCCTGTCTTAGTTCCTTATCAAGCTTAGCATTTATTGGCTTCTCAGATATGGACTTACTTAGGTCCTTAGCATAATCTTCTATCTTACTCACCTTGCTAAGTTCTAGTGGCAAGATTCCCTGAGCAGTCCTGTCATCCATACCTTTGCACTTCTCCTTTCCAATATATTCATCATGTTTTGCTTTCAACTTCAAATATTCATCTAAGTTTCTAGGCTTGCGATAACCAAGGAGAGATGGGAAGGATAGTTGTGATGTATCCTATGTTCAATAAAAAGATTCAATTTCACCTTTAATTACATGAATCTCCAGAGGATACTGAGCAGCCAGCCAGTGGGATGATTAGTGATGGTGGTTGAGTGGATGGAAATGAAGTGGATTTTGGTGGAAATAATGAGAGTGGTGTGGCTTGAATGGGGGCAGATGATAAGGGGATTGGTGATAGAATCTCCTTATCATCTTGTTGCACAACAAAAGTTTTTCTTTTGCATGTGAATTTGATTTTAGGTGAAGGTTGGCATGTTGGAATTCTTGGTGGTGTGGGTAGTGGTTGTGTTGTTGTGGGAAAGATTATCATGGCAGTGATTTGTGAAACATCTGCTGATACATTTGTTGTATTAGCTCTGTTGGTTCATTTGGTGGTGATGGTTTCTTTTGAGGTGGTTTTTGTGGTGATGGTTTTGTTTTGGCTGAAGCGGAGGATACACTTTGTGTAGGCATAGCTGTGGTTTTAGGAGGGGTGGTGATTGGCTGTCTAACATTTCTTGTTGACTTTCTCCTTTTTGAAGTGCCAATGTCTTCCTTTTTCCTCTGCTCCGCCTGTTCTTGTTCAAGTAGCATTCTGGAAACGACAGATAAAATCAAGAAAATTCACAATAATCTTCTGACAGCTAGAAGCCGTGAAAAGAGTTATGCGGATATGCGACGCAAGCCCTTGGAATTTCAAGTCGGAGACCGTGTCCTACTCAAGGTATCCCCTTGGAAGGGAGTGGTGAGATTTGGAAAGAAAGGAAAACTTGCACCACGATACGTTGGACCATTCAAGATTGTTGAAAGAATCGGAAAGGTTGCCTATCGACTTGAGCTACCTCCTGAACTTGGGAATATTCACCCAACATTCCACGTGTCCAATTTACGAAAGTGTTTAGCCGATGCTGATCTTCACATTCCACTCGACAAAATTCAAGTTGATGACACGATGCACTTTGTCGAGAAACCTGTGGAGATAATGGACCGTGAAGTCAAGCGATTGAAGAACAAGCGAATACGATTAGTCAAGGTTCGCTTGGAGTCCAAACATGGCCTGGAGTTTACTTGGGAATGTGAGGACCAAATGAAAGCAAAATATCCACATTTGTTTTCACAAGTTTCCTCTAGTTAAAATTTCGGGACGAAATTTCCTAAAGTAGGGGAGACTCTGACACTTGTGCTCTGTAAACGATGTACGATGTAGAACAATATCAATTATCAATGAAACGATGTGTTTTGGTGTCAATATTTGTGTATTTGTGTTTGATAATTTTACGTTTTGATTCTAGTTCGATTTCAAGCTTTAAATCGCTTTCTTGAAAGTTATACGCAAACTGATGTGTAAACTTAATTAGTTTAACGCGACAAACACTCCGGAACAGTGACATAGGCTTAACATACCTTAAATAACCTTTACATAATTTTGAAATAAGTTTGGAGGGTTTGGTGTGTCGAAAACAAGTTTATTCGATCGCAGGGACTATTTGTGACAAACTGCGAAAGTATGCCGATTAGTATAGTAACGAACATTCCGGAACATGATCATAAGCTAAACATAACCTAAATATCCTTTACATAGCTTAGAAATAGGCTTTGAGGGGTTCGGTATGCGAAAATATGCTTATTTGATCAATAGGGACTAAAAACGTCAAAAAATGCATAAGTTTGCATTTACGCGCATATCTTACGTTCTGAACATATTCGGACATCCAAAAATTTTTGTAATCATTAAAATATTTTATTTTAGTGATTGGAATGCAAAAATACCATTCATCGCGTAATTTGGAACGTTTTCGCGTCCGTTCGAGTTTTCGTCGTAATTAACCGAATAACGTGACCGTACGACCAAACAAACCGACATCCGAGATGCTTTCAAGCATATTTCATATTCCATCTACTTTAACTTCATTGTAGAGCCTTGAAATGGGGTTAACGGGGCTTAAAAACATCAAAATCTGAGTTTTATGCATGCAGGGGCCAAATCTGCCAGTTCCTGAAAGTTACCTCATGGGCCGCGTAAACCAAGGTTACAGCTTACGTGGGGCGCGACAGATGATGCAAACAGAAACGTTGAATCTGGTTAAAACAGTCTGTTCTCATGGTTTTAATCCTAGTTTTAACATACCTTGAGCTTGTTTTTGTGTTCCCCCTATATTAGAAACTATGGGTAACATGTGTATGGCCAAGATCAAGCTTTGATTTGCTCAAAAACACTTGTAATCATCCTAATGATTCAAGATTTTCTATAAATAGCTTGGGTTTTTGCCATTTTCACTTGCTCATTCACCTTAAATCAGCTCTAAGTTGAAGCTCTCACTTGGTTGAAGGCTTCATACCTGAGTTTTCTTGTTCTATCTTCAAGCTTGGACCTTTTGTAAGCTTCTTTCATGCTTGTTTATGCTTTTCAAGCATGAAAGTCAAACAGTGTTTGACTTTCTGCTTTGACCATGAATTGGTCAAGTCAAAGTTCAATCGAACTTTGCAACGTGAGCGTAATCACGATGGTTATAGTCCCTTGTGACTATACCTACTGATTACCACGTCGATTAGTCGAAGTGACGAGTCAAAGTTTCGGTCAAAATGCCGACGATGCGCATTTTGCGACAAAGCTATTTTCGGGTATCAAAACACTTTGTTTTGATATCAAACCTGTTTTCTAACTTAGTTAAACATGTTTTAACATGTTTAACTCGTCACTTTTAGTATTGTGCTTGTATAGGGTCGTAAGTCAAGCGGTCTTAACAACCGCTTAGACTTTCGAACCCGACCCGTTTGGTCGATCGTTAGGATCCGACCAAACATGTTTTGTGACCATAGTTGTATAGGAAATAACCTTTCAAGGTTATACCTTATGGTCACTTAGTCTAATTAGTTGTATGATAGGTAGTTTATATGGCTTAGGAAAATGACCAAAATGCCCTTTTCATGCATAATTTGTATTTAAGCATATGTAACTTAAATTTTGTCACTTAAATTGATTATGCAACATATTTAAACATGTTAGGGCATATAATACTTGTCATAGGACTAGTTAGGCGTCTCAAACGCGCATTCGCGCGAACGACGCGTTAAACTGGCGTAAGCTACCTTAATGGGTCGTAACGGGTCGTAAGCACTTAGGATAGGTTCCGATTTAGAATGTAGGCTTTGTTAAACCATATCACATGAGTTCCAATACTCATTTGGTTTATGAAACCTCATTCTACCCGATCTTCCGATTTAGGTGTCGATTTATTAACTTAGCGATCCGATTACTAGGTGCCACTTGATTTCCTTGGTTTGCCCCAACTTTGTTTAGTCCATTAAATCGAGGATACTTTGCACTACACTGTGAGTACATAGTTCCCCTATTATACTGTTTTCAATTGTTTTGGGGTGATTCATATGTGTTAAACGATTATGATGTTTTAAAAAACGAATACAATGGTTTATATTAAACACAACGATTTCGATAATGTGAACGAACTTGTTGGGACGTATTTACATAACAAATGACATTCATTAATAATGATTAAGCCGACCAGTAGTATGTTATGGTACCATAGGATCTGACAAATCCCGTTATCGGACTGCCGCCATGGTTATGTATGGGGGTTATGTGGGTAACGACTGAACCTAATAATTGTTAACTTACCCTTTTGTCACACCCCAACTGATGGCGAAATCATCGGGGCGCGGCACTGAGCGAAACAGATTGTTCAAAGAAATTCCATAACAACTATTATTACCAAATAGTTTTAAATATCACGTCCCATACCGTGACCCATAAGATAAATCTAGTTATTACAGGCATAGATATTCTTCAAACAAAAACATGTTCCGACAACTCAGATTTAACATATAAATATAAATTGTCTTGGTTTCTAGACTCTTCCTAGCCTCGATTTCATCATCACATGTCTAAGCATCCTAGCCACTTAAGCACCTGTCACATACGTTAAAATAAAGTCAATACATAAAATGTAAAGGTGAGTATACAAGTTTGATAATAGCATATAGAGTTTCGAATAGTTTACGCATAACCAGCACGTACATAGATAGCAATGATGCATGTAAATTATCGACATGGGCCTATCAATACCAGTGACTGTGGGTTGACTGTCCGAGACAGTTCGCAATACATGATCACCACCGTAAATCATGCAAGTAGATTGTCCTTAACAACCCCCGTGTGAGCGGGTGCTGAGTCCAAACTATAGTACTATGTTGCTAAGGCAGGTAGACAGCTTTCCACGTGTAAACATAATAACAAGCATACATTTAATCATGTAATACATGCAATCGGTTAGCGTTCAAATAGTTCGTATAGTGTGTTCGTTTGTGATTTTGATAGGTAACGTATGTAACACCCAAAAGTGCTAAAGCAAAAAGGGCTCGAGTATACTCACAGTGATTGATTGTGGATTGAAGGGAGCGCTGAGAGTAAGATTAGCCTGAATAGTTCGATAGCATAACAATAAGTAACGCGGAAAGGTGAACAAGTATGGATGGATCGAATGGGCTGGTCGATCGAACGGCCTGTTCGATCGGCTGGTATATCCGATTGGACAGTCCTATTCGATCGGCCGGCTGGCTCGATCGGCTGGACAATTCGAGTGGATTGTTTCTTCCTCAGGTGTGTTGGTGTTAGAGGATTTGAACTTTGGAAGTTTTTGTTGCAGTATTTGAGAACACTGAAGTGTTCCTGCCTTTTCAAGTCGTTTGATCGAACGGTTCGTTCGATCGGCTAGCTCACTCGATCGGCTAGCTCACTCGATCGGCTAGCTCACTCGATCGGCTAGGAGCTTCAGGTTAGTCCCCAACTGAATGTCACTCGATCGGACAGCCTGTGCGGTCGGCTGATATTCTCTACTACGAACAAGTTGTGAAAACGATTAAGTGTTGAAGCATAGTATCTCGTGATCCGAGCAGTAATGTTTACTCATCGAGTGACCCATTCGATTGAACATTACTTCGTCAATACTATTCTTCAAGGTTTGGGAATGTGGGACCATGTGCTAGCCGATCGGTTGGCCCGGTCGATCGGCTGGCATATCCGATCGGCTGGGCTGTTCGACAGCCTAGCGTTCGGCCAACATTTCTGGCCTGGTCGGCCTTTCGTCTAACACTTGGTGGTTTGTTTATTTGTTATTCTTTCAAGGTATTTTGACAACATGTTGAACTATGATAACCTTCGTTCCCACCTGTTCCCTTGGCTCGAACAGGAATCACCTAAGTCTGGCCGGTTGAACGGTTTGGAATGTTGGTTTAGAGTTTAACCGATATCGGTGAACCTTGTAGATAGAACCCGAATCTTGAACCTTCTAAACCATTTGAATGATTGGTTAGCCAGTTCAAGCTCCGTTCCTACCGGTTTGAAAGCATTGAGTGTAAAAGAGTTGAAAGAAAGTTGAGATTCCTTCTTTCAATCCTTCACAACTTAAAAATGTTTAGATCTATGAAGGATCCTAACTTGTTTATGTGGAAATCGGTTAGATCTAAGCTATTCATGGTTGGATGATGTCAAAGTTTGAAGTTCATCAAGAACACCATGATGACATCACCCAAGAACACTTAGATCTTGGTGATTTCACGGTTAGAATTCAAGTCTTGAAAGATAGAAAGGTGTAGAATCTAGCAATGATTAAAAACGTACAAGATTTAGAGTGAAAACTTACCGGAGTTGAGAGAAATCTGAGAAAAGGTGGAGAAGATAGCTGGTTCGGTCAGAGCTTTCCAAAAGTGGAAGGTATGACAATGACAGCCCTATTTATAGGCTTCCAAAAGAGGAAAGTGTCAGCTGATCGGTTGGGAGATCCGATCGAGTGGGCTGCCCGATCGGCTGGCAAGGTGCTAGCCGATCGGCTGACCTGTTCGATCAGGATGCTTCCTGTCCGATCCGCCACGCACTTTGAGCATTTTTGCGACGATTTTTGACGTTTCGATTTCGATGGACGATGATACAAATACGATAGAGTTCCTAGTCAAATTACTTTTAATCCCAACCACTATATCTAACATACAATCTTCTATTAGTCACGTTTCGTTGTCAGTTTCGATTGAGTTCGATTGCCTTTCGAGTTTCGATTCAATTTTCGATTGATTTGCTTGAATACCATTCCAAACATAAAGTAAGCACGCACAAGTAACACATAAGGCACATACACACGTATAACAATACCACAATTCGCATGATTCGAGTCTCGAGTTCGATTGATTGTTAGATCGGTCTGATTACTGATTAGATTAACTTTATCGCATTGTTACTTCCTATCATTCCCAGTCGTAGACCGGTTCGCATTAAAACATATTTGATTACTTCGATTCTTGCTGATTACAACACTTACTCCACATAATACAACTAAAACACAAAATCGACTATCTACAGTCAAAGAAAGTCAAAGTTGACTTGGACTTTGACTTTGACTTTGACATTCGAAAACACGGGGTGTTACAGCCTCCCCTTGTTTAGGGAATTTCGTCCCGAAATTAGGCTCGAAGGCTACACAACACCATGATTTACCAATTTGATACTTCAGATCTATTTATTTAAACAACTGCGGGTACTTGGCCTTCATGTCACTTTCGAGTTCCCAAGTGAACTCCGCGCCTCGTTTGCCTTCCCACCGGACTTTCACGATTGGGATGCGAGAGCGCCTGAGTTGCTTGGTTTGGCGATCCATGATTTCGACAGGCTTTTCCACGAAGTGTAACGTTTCGTTGACCTGAAGATCGTCGAGTGGTACGATTAGATCATGATCAGCTAGGCATTTTCGGAGGTTAGAGACATGGAAAGTCGGATGGACGTTACTGAGTTCCTCCGGTAATTCGAGTCTGTAGGCGACTTTTCTGATTCTTTCCAGAATCCTAAAAGGTCCAACATATCGAGGCGCGAGTTTCCCTTTCTTGCCGAATCGGACTACACCCTTCCAAGGTGATACCTTTAGGAGTACGTAGTCACCAACTTCAAATTCAAGGGGCTTGCGTCTTTTATCGGCGTAACTTTTCTGTCTGTTCCGAGCTTTTACTAGGTTTTCTCTTATCTGGTGGATTTTGTCAGTCGTTTCTTGTAGAATCTCGGGACCGGTTAGTTGCGAGTGACCGATCTCGTGCCACACAGTAGGCGATCGACATCTTCTACCATACAAAGCCTCAAAAGGTGCCATTTGGATGCTGGCATGATAGCTGTTATTGTACGAGAATTCCACCAATGGCAGGTGTTTGTTCCGACTTCCACCAAAATCTATAACACACGCTCGGAGCATGTCTTCAAGAGTACGGATCGTTCTTTCAGTCTGTCCGTCGGTTTGAGGGTGGAATGCAGTACTCAGATTAAGCGACGTACCAAGGGCCGCCTGAAACGTTTCCCACAATCGCGAAGTGAACCGAGCGTCTCGATCTGAAATAATGTCACGAGGCGTACCATGATTGCGAATGATCTCGTCGGTGTAGATTTGGGCTAGTCGTTCCACCTTGTAGTCTTCTCGTATTGGCAAAAAGTGGGCTGATTTCATCAGACGATCAACTATGACCCAAATACTGTCGTGACCTGATGGCGTGGGCGGGAGTTTCGTTATGAAATCCATAGCTATACTCTCCCACTTCCATATGGGTATCGGCGGTTGTTCGAGTAAGCCAGAAGGTCTTTGATGTTCAGCCTTGACTCTTGCGCACGTTAAACAGCTTCCAACGTACAGTGCGATATCCCTCTTCATACCCGGCCACCAGTACTTATAACGCAGGTCCTGGTACATCTTATCTGCACCGGGATGAATAGAATACCGGGATTTGTGGGCTTCGTTCATGATAATCTTTCGCAAATCGGTCCGCCTAGGGATCCAGATTCGGTCCAGATAATAGAATATCCCATCGGGTTTGCTTACTAACTGAGCTCCATCGTGATAGATCCTCTCTCTCTTCAATGTACGCTCGTTAAAGCAAGCATGTTGAGCTTCTCGGATGAGGGTTTCGAGGTTGTGCTGTGCTTGGATATTTCGAGTACTGAGCACATAACTCTTTTTGCTGAGAGCGTCGGCAACCACGTTCGCCTTGCCTGGGTGATAACGAATCTCGCAATCGTAATCATTGAGGAGTTCTACCCATCGGCGTTGACGCATATTAAGCTCTCTCTGATTAAAGATGTGTTGTAAACTCCTGTGGTCAGTGTAGATTGTACACTTAGTGCCATACAGGTAGTGTCGCCAAATCTTTAATGCAAAGACAACCGCGCCTAGCTCGAGGTCATGGGTTGTATAGTTCTTCTCGTGGATCTTGAGCTGACGAGATGCGTAGGCTATGACCTTGTCTCGCTGCATGAGAACACAGCCGAGACCAAGGTTAGAAGCATCACAGTAGACAATGAAGTTGTCGCTTCCGTTGGGCAGTGTAAGAATCGGTGCATTGCACAGCATATGCTTAAGGGTTTGAAAGGCAGTCTCTTGTGCGTTTCCCCACACAAAAGGCTTGTCCTTATGGGTAAGAGCAGTAAGCGGCACAACGATCTTGGAGAATCCTTCGATGAATCGTCGATAATAGCCCGCTAGTCCGAGAAAAGAACGAACTTCTGACGGGTTCTTAGGCGTAATCCAGCTTTTGACAGCTTCAATCTTCGCAGGATCGACATGGATACCCCGACTATTCACTATGTGACCCAGAAACTGAACCTCCTCCAACCAGAATTCGCACTTGGAGAACTTGGCATAGAGTTGGTTCCCCTGAAGTAACTCGAGAACCAAACGTAGATGTTGCGCGTGTTAGGCATTCGATTTGGAATAGATCAAGACATCGTCGATGAACACGATGACGAAACGGTCAAGATAAGGCTTACACACACGATTCATGAGATCCATGAAAACCGCGGGTGCGTTGGTTAATCCAAAGGGCATGACAACAAATTCGTAATGGCCATAACGGGTTCGAAATGCAGTTTTAGGAATGTCTTCCTCCTGAATCCGTAGCTGATGATATCCTGAACGTAGATCGATCTTAGAGAAGCATGCTGCACCTTGGAGCTGGTCAAACAAATCGTCAATTCGGGGCAAAGGGTATCGGTTCTTGATGGTTAGTTTATTCAATTCCCGATAGTCGATGCACATCCGGAACGATCCATCCTTCTTTCTGACAAAAAGGACTGGCGCGCCCCACGGAGAGGTGCTTGGGCGAATAAAGCTTTTTTGAGTAGTTCCTGGAGTTGATTCGAGAGTTCCCGCATTTCGGATGGTGCGAGTCGATAAGGGGCTTTGGCAACGGGGTTAGCTCCAGGAATGAGGTCGATACGAAAGTCGATATCACGACTTGGTGGTAGTTCGGGAAGATCATCAGGGAACACCTGAGGAAATTCACGAACCACTGGAACATCTTTGACTTCAATTTTCTTTTTCTTTCCCCTTCTCCGCTACTACGATGTTGGCCAAGAAGGCTCGATATTCCTTGCGGAGATACTTGCTGGCTTGAATACACGACATAAGCTTGAGACCCTTCGACGTTGTTTCACCATAAACACATAGAAGATCACCATTCGCAAGCGAGAATCGAATCATCTTTTCAAAGCACACAACTTCAGCATGGTTTTCACGAAGAAAGTCCATGCCTATTATGACATCAAAACTTCCGAGTTGCATCGGAATAAGGTCGATCGGAAAGATGTGATTATTGAGTTCGAGGGTACAATCACGGAGTACTGAGTTAACGGCAATAGTTCTTCCTGTAGCAACTTCGACTTCGAATGACGAGGATAGATAAGAGCGCTTACGACTAAGGAGCTTCTCGAATTCAAATGACACAAAGCAGTTATCGGCTCCAGTATCAAACAAACATGATGCATAAATACCATTCACAAGGAACGTACCATTAACCACGTTGTTATCCGCCTGGGCCTGGCGGGCGTTGATGTTGAAAGTTCGGGCATGGGCTGCTTGCTGCTGCTGCTGAGGCTGTTGTTGTTGTTGTTGTTGCTGTTGCTGCTGTTGGGGCTCTTGCTTGACTACCCTGTTCGGGCATCGGTTGGCAAAATGGTTAGGGTCACCACATGCAAAGCAGACTCTAGCATTGACTGCTGGTGCTGGAGCTGCTGGTTGGCCTTGAGGAGCAGGGAGTAGAGCTTGGTTGACAGTAGCTTGAGCTGGGGCTTGACGAGGACCATAACGGCAGTTCGCAGTGAAATGACCGTAGAGGTTGCAGTGAGCGCAAAAATGACAAGCTAGACCCACTGGATGATGATACGAACTTGTCGGGCAGAGTAGGTGAGGGCCTGTGTATGCACGCTTTGCTGGCGATGCATTGATCACTGGAGCTGAACGCTGGTGCTGCTGCTGTTGAGCTGGTACAGATTGCAGAGGAGCAGCGTTAGTTGCGGCAACACAGCTCTTGTTGCCGGAATTGTTGTTGTGGTTCTTCTTCTTCCTTCTTGAGGACTTGGAGGATTGAGCAGATGAGTCGGTGGGTGTTGCAGTGACTTGAGGCAGAGACTTGGTTTGCTTATCCCAGAAACCTGACTTGACTCGCTTATCGTTGATCTCAGCGGCGAGTAGGTAGGTTTCCTCGATTGTTGTTGGCTTGGCGGCGTGAACGAAGTCGGCTACACAGTCGGGTAGAGCTCGGATGTACTTCTTGATGGCTTGATCTGAGGTCTTGACTTGATCAGGACAGATGATACTAAGCTGCTTGAAGCGAGCAGTGAGAGCAGCGTTGTCTCCGTCCTTCTGCTTGATTTCCCAGAACTCGTCCTCCAGCTTTTGGCGTTCATGAGGAGGGCAGAATTCTTCGATCATGATCGCTTTCAACTCCTTCCATGATAGCCCGTAAGCTGCATCATTTCCGCGCTTGTTTCGTTCGGCCGTCCACCAGTCTAGAGCACAGGACTGGAAGACGCCTGTAGCATTGAGAGTACGGAGATGTTTAGGACATCCGCTCTAGCGCAGAGTGACTTCGACCGAGTCGAACCAGTGAAACATGGCTGTCGGACCATCTTCGCCAGTAAACTCTTTTGGTCCGCATGCTTTGAACTGCTTGAAGCTGAAAGAAGCCTTTCTTGAATCCTTGGAGATCTCAGTTCGGGATTCTTCTGACGACTTGCTAGCGTTTTCATACACCTCACTCACAGCTTTCGCCACGGTTTTGGAGATGATAGCAGCGAGACGTCGGTCTCTCTTTTCTTGGCGGGTCAGACGTTGACGTGATCCAGACGACGACATGGTCTGCAACAGACATCGTCACATGACTCAACACAACGAAATCGAATCTCACCTCACACGTCTAGACTACTAAAGCTTAGAATCACGTCGAGACACGTATCATATAAACATATAAGCACATAACCACATAACCACAGATACACATAAGCACAGAAGCACCTAGAACACAGAAGCACAGGAGCACAAAACACAGACACTCGTAAATTACCTAGGCATTAGTCACTGAGGTAGTCAGGAAACAGAAACCTATCCCTCAAAGTTCGCGTGTCGTTCGAATATTATATCGAGTAGCATCTTAGTCGCACAGCATAGCATAGTATAAGATCGTTCTAGAGTTGCGATAACTGGATGTCGAATTGAGATAGAACAACAATTGCGAGTCGTGTGTGTTGATAGCAGAAATCGAGTAATATCCAAAACATACGCATAAAGCAAGAAAGCACACATAAACACATAAAAGTCAACAAGTCATCAGAGTATACAGTTACGGTTCTCAGAATCGAAATACATAAAATCGAGAGATAGATTGTCTGCGGCTACTAGACATCGACTACCCAAGGCAACTCGACTATTCACAGTAGACTTGTCGTCAGTTTCGACTCTAGAGGCCGTGTCTCTGCCTCGATTCTTGGGCATTCCACGCGTGTTCCCTAGGTCATACTTGTGAGTTCAGGTCGTTGGAGTCCATCGAAGCCTTGGTGAGGTAAATGAAATCCAGAACAAACTGCCAAGGTCAGGGTTTCACCCCTTGGCTTAGCAATTTCTTCCTTGTTTTTAATAAAATAAAGGAGGTTACTCGTCAAAATATGGATTTCACTCCTGATTTGGCATAACCTCCTTGGTTTGTTGGTGAAAACAATGAGATAAGCATGAATAAACGAATAAAATCAGCATAAGTTAGGCAGTTTGGTCAGGAGTTTGCGGCTTTCACACCTATTCCCAACTAAACCTACCGACTTTTATTTGAAAATTCGAGGGCAGTGATGGGGAAGGATTGCAGAATAAGCACATAAACTGGGTCTGATGGTTCCTAACTATAGTCTAGGTCTCTAAGACAGCGACCCGGACTAGGTCGTGTCTGCCTAATTCCCTATAGTTATGGCTCTGATACCAATCTGTCACACCCCAACCGATGGCGGAATCATCGGGGCGCGGCACTGAGCGAAACAGATTGTTCAAAGAAATTCCATAACAACTATTATTACCAAATAGTTTTAAATATCACGTCCCATACCGTGACCCATAAGATAAATCTAGTTATTACAGGCATAGATATTCTTCAAACAAAAACATGTTCCGACAACTCAGATTTAACATATAAATATAAATTGTCTTGGTTTCTAGACTCTTCCTAGCCTCGATTTCATCATCACATGTCTAAGCATCCTAGCCACTTAAGCACCTGTCACATACGTTAAAATAAAGTCAATACATAAAATGTAAAGGTGAGTATACAAGTTTTATAATAGCATATAGAGTTTCGAATAGTTTACGCATAACCAGCACGTACACAGATAACAATGATGCATGTAAATTATCGACATGGGCCTATCAATACCAGTGACTGCGGGTTGACTGTCCGAGACAGTTCGCAATACATGATCACCACCGTAAATCATGCAAGTAGATTGTCCTAAACAACCCCCGTGTGAGCGGGTGCTGAGTCCAAACTATAGTACTATGTTGCTAAGGCAGGTAGACAGCTTTCCACGTGTAAACATAATAACAAGCATACATTTAATCATGTAATACATGCAATCGGTTAGCGTTCAAATAGTTCGTATAGTGTGTTCGTTTGTGATTTTGATAGGTAACGTATGTAACACTCAAAAGTGCTAAAGCAAAAAGGGCTCGAGTATACTCACAGTGATTGATTGTGGATTGAAGGGAGCGCTGAGAGTAAGATTAGCCTGAATAGTTTGATAGCATAACAATAAGTAACGCGGAAAGGTGAACAAGTATGGATGGATCGAATGGGCCGGTCGATCGAACGGCAGGTTCGATCGAACGGCCTGTTCGATCGGCTGGTATATCCGATTGGACAGTCCTATTCGATCGGCCGGCTGGCTCGATCGGCTGGACCATTCGAGTGGATTGTTTCTTCCTCTGATGTGTTGGTGTTAGAGGATTTGAACTTTGGAAGTTTTTGTTGCAGTATTTGAGAACACTAAAGTGTTCCTGCCTTTTCAAGTCGTTTGATCGAACGGTTCGTTCGATCGGCTAGCTCACTCGATCGGCTAGGAGCTTCATGTTAGTCCCCAACTGAATGTCACTCGATCGGACAGTCTGTGCGGTCGGCTGACATTCTCTACTACGAACAAGTTGTGAAAACGATTAAGTGTTGAAGCATAGTATCTCGTGATCCGAGCAGTAATGTTTACTCATCGAGTGACCCATTCGATTGAACATTACTTCGTCAATACTATTCTTCAAGGTTTGGGAATGTGGGACCATGTGCTAGCCGATCGGCTGGCCCGGTCGATCGGCTGGCATATCCGATCGGCTGGGCTGTTCGACAGCCTAGCCGTTCGGCCAGCATTTCTGGCCTGGTCGGCCTTTCGTCTAACACTTGGTGGTTTGTTTATTTGTTATTCTTTCAAGGTATTTTGACAACGTGTTGAACTATGATAACCTTCGTTCCCACCTGTTCCCTTGGCTCGAACAGGAATCACCCAAGTCCGGCCGGTTGAACGGTTTGGAATGTTGGTTTAGAGTTTAACCGATATCGGTGAACCTTGTACATAGAACCCGAATCTTGAACCTTCTAAACCATTTGAATGATTGGTTAGCCAGTTCAAGCTCCGTTCCTACCGGTTTGAAAGCATTGAGTGTAAAAGAGTTGAAAGAAAGTTGAGATTCCTTCTTTCAATCCTTCACAACTTAAAAATGTTTAGATCTATGAAGGATCCTAACTTGTTTATGTGGAAATCGGTTAGATCTAAGCTATTCATGGTTGGATGATGTCAAAGTTTGAAGTTCATCAAGAACACCATGATGACATCACCCAAGAACACTTAGATCTTGGTGATTTCACGGTTAGAATTCAAGTCTTGAAAGATAGAAAGGTGTAGAATCTAGCAATGATTAAAAACGTACAAGATTTAGAGTGAAAACTTACCAGAGTTGAGAGAAATCTGAGAAAAGGTGGAGAAGATAGCTGGTTCGGTCAGAGCTTTCCAAAAGTGGAAGGTATGACAATGACAGCCCTATTTATAGGCTTCCAAAAGAGGAAAGTGTCAGCTGATCGGCTGGGAGATCCGATCGAATGGGCTGCCCGATCGGCTGGCAAGGTGCTAGCCGATCGGCTGACCTGTTCGATCAGGATGCTTCCTGTCCGATCCGCCACGCACTTTGAGCATTTTTGCGACGATTTTTGACGTTTCGATTTCGATGGACGATGATACGAATACGATAGAGTTCCTAGTCAAATTACTTTTAATCCCAACCACTATATCTAACATACAATCTTCTATTAGTCACGTTTCGTTGTCAGTTTCGATTGAGTTCGATTACCTTTCGAGTTTCGATTCAATTTTCGATTGATTTGCTTGAATACCATTCCAAACATAAAGTAAGCACGCACAAGTAACACATAAGGCACACACACACGTATAACAATACCACAATTCGCATGATTCGAGTCTCGAGTTCGATTGATTGTTAGATCGGTCTGATTACTGATTAGATTAACTTTATCGCATTGTTACTTCCTATCATTCCCAGTCGTAGACCGGTTCGCATTAAAACATATTCGATTACTTCGATTCTTGCTTATTACAACACTTACTCCACATAATACAACTAAAACACAAAATCGACTATCTACAGTCAAAGAAAGTCAAAGTTGACTTGGACTTTGACTTTGACTTTGACATTCGAAAACACAGGGTGTTACACCTTTGGTGGTTTGTTAATACGAGTTGAACGATGGACGAGTTGCGAAGGTTTGAATGTATTCAACAAGACGACCAAAAGTTAGTTTTCACAATTAAAACATGAACGATCTGAACGATAGTAATGATTTGAACGACTTTAACGATTTAGAACGATTTGAACGATTTAAACAATTTAATGATGGTTTATAACACAACGAGTTAAACAAATTGAATGATTGGATTTTGGTAAGTGATTAGGTAACGGGACGGGTGTAAATTGTAATGTGATAAAAGCATGGTAGATACGCCGTTGGTACTTCTTATATATCCGCTGGTACTTCTTATATATAAGTGCTTTTATCATATTACATTCTGTAGCGTTATTTAGTTCACTTGGACGAGCGATTTCAAACGATACACGCAACGATGTTTACTAAATGATATAAACCATACGAGTTTTATTACGAGAACGATTTACAATTTGGTTTGCATAAACAAATGTTTTGGGTTAAGATCCATGGCATCAAGGTTTTATAAACTATAATCAACTTGTTTTGAGTTGGTTATTCATATTACAATACAAACATTTTACAAAACAAGGTTTTCTAATATCAACTCTTGTAGTTGTACGAGTTATTGCAACATGTATACGAGCCATGAATCTAACACTCTCACAAAACCTATGCGCTCGCCGGCATTTCTTTGCTGACTTTATTTTCACGTATGTTTCAGGTGGTGTTTGATGATGTTGATTGTGACTAGGATGCATGCTCACATAGGACCGGACGAGGCCTTAGTGACTTAATAACGATGCTAGACAATATGTTAAACTTGTTTGTTCTGTTTGAAGACAATATTTAATGTTTAATATCTAAATAAAACGAAACTTTTAAATCCATGTGTTGTGAAACAATAATTCTGTCACTCCACTCCCCGATGTTTCCGCCGCGGTTTGTTGTTTTACGCGGTCGGGGTGTGACAATTTTGCCTTGGCACTCGAAGGTTGATCTTTGTCACCGGCTTCACGTGCCACTTGCTTCCCTTTTTCCATTTCAAGGATTGGGGTTGCGTTTCCGGAACACATTCTTCAACTTCATCTTCTACGTGTTGTGGTTGGGGAGACGATTCTGCCGGTGTTGGCGAAGGTTGTGGTTGCAATTGAAATTATGAGTTGAACGGGTTTCGCATCATCATTTGTTGCAACGATTGCATTTGTTGCATGGATTGGATTTGGCTCATTTGAGAGAAGCATTGGGGGTTTATTGGAAACCGAGAAAGCGTTGAGAGAAAATTGCGAGGATGACCAACGCAGATCCATCGTAGGATGGTAGTCAGGTTCCGAGAAAACGTTTGGGTTTGGGTTCGGGATTGGGTTAGCATTTGGGTTCGGGTTCGGGTTGTTCGGATTGTATGGATCCATGGCAAAAGTTATAAAAATTGAAGTATTATAGTTGGATGACCATGATCGCCCCGAGTATATTGACCTTGCTCGGAAGTAGGGCAGTTCTGCCACGGCCAGTGCATGCAATCAATGCTTCCGAGCATTTTTGGAAAACCATGTCATTCTTCGTATGCTTGATATAATTTTTGGACGTCGTTTGCGTTTGGTTTCCGCAGATATTTCTTGTTATATAACTTCACGATCCATTCACAAAACTTGTGCAAACATTCACGTGAAGTTCTTTCCGACATCCTTAAATAGTCGTCCAACGAATCGGGTGCCGTCTCGTATGCCAGTTGGCGAATGGCCGCCGTACATTTCTGTAAAGTGGTAAATCCCCTACGGCCCCTAGCGTCGTATCGAAGTGTGAAAAACGGATTAGACTGCGCCAAGTCGTCTGCTATACGTAAGAACAGTCGACGACTCATTCGGAACCGACGTCTAAACATAGCGTCCGTGTACACAGGTTCGTCGGCAAAATAATCGGCCTCTAAACTATCATGGCCATCTAAATACTAACACCGAAAAATAAATTAAAAACATTATTAACACTAAAAAAAATTAAATATATTATTTTAACCAAAAAATAAAGATAACCTTCTCAGTCTCGGTTTAAGGCGGCTGCCCTAGTTTGCGGTTGTGACGACGTTTCTTTCTCTTCCTCCTCCTCCATAATCATTTGAGCTGCGTGCATAACGAAGTTCGCAAAAAATAATCCGCCCTCACCCGAAGATGACGAACACCACGATGAAGAAGACATGCCTATAATTTTTTAAAATTATGGTGGTGTATAAAAAGTGAGAGAGATTGGAAATATTTGGGTTAAAAGTGAGAGAATAAAGGGTATAGATTTATAAAGTGAGAAAGAAAAAATATTTTTTTTTTAAATTTCTAGCCGTCTACAACGGTTATATTTTTATCCTCACATGCCCCGTCCTCAACATCTCCTTGTCACTCTGGACGCCGCTGCTCTAATGGAAATGGTGTTGAGAGCGTCGCCAGGCCAGGACAGGCTTGGACGACCCCACACCAAGTAGCGTAAGCCCACCTACAAAGGGGAAATATGTAAAAAGCTGTTGTTGAAAATAAAAAAAAAAAAGTCCATTCCTGACGAGCGGTACATTTAAAAGAATTTAAGAATGCCCTTCTCTGCTTACTCATGCTCTTCCTTGACGATTTTGGGCCAATTTAAAACCCTGCTATCATTTTGATTTTATGTTTACAGTTGTTGATCTGTTTGTTATCCAGCTATGGTGTCTCAAATTGAATTGGAAAGTTCCGATTCTCTTCTTAAGGTTTGGTTTACTCAACCCTATTTTGTTATTGCCAGGAGGATATGTTTCCATCAATTCTTAAGGCAGATTGGTTTTCGTTGTAGTTTATCCGCGACAACGCACTTTTGGTTTCTCCAGAAGAACAACTGAGGAGAAGGAATCTCATTGACAAGCTTAAACAGGTAATATTGACGTTGTTTTCTTTCTATGCATATGCCCAGTGCCTTAGTGCCACCTGGTAACTCTTTGGATTGGAAGTATTCTCTCCCACCATCAAGATGCTCGTAACCATAGACAGTGCGTGCATACATAGATAGTGTCTGGTGTTGTGTTAGGTGAAGAAGGTGTACGGACTCCTCAAAGTTGTCCAAGATGTGAAGTCATCCAATATGATAATTTCGGTTAACTCACTATATCAACTTCATCGTGTAAATGAAAAGGGGGATTCCCTAGTAATTTAATTTCTCATAAAAAGCACACTGTTTTTGTGGTTGTGACATTCTTCCTGGTGGTCAAAAGGGATGACCTGAACGTATTAATGTGATAAAATACATCTATTGGTGCATTTATTTATGATGCAGATACTGATGACTTGGATTAGAAGAGTTGCTTATCAACGTAGGCTGCCACAAAATCAGATTAAAGATGCTTCAGCAACTCTACTAGTATATGGACCGTATGGCCTTGATGTAAGTTTGTGTTTTAATCTCCTCCCTTTGCTTTTATGTTGCTGTTCTGATTTGTTCATGAATATTTTTAGGTTTATGCTGCGGACTCCAACATTGATGCTGTTTGTGTTGTCCCTTGTTTTGCTTCTCTGGCAGTGAGTCTTCTTTCTATTAAGTGGCGTATGGCTAGAAACATTATGGAACTATAAAGTTTTTTTTTTTTTTTTCTTTTGGCAGGAGGATTTTTTCATAGTTTTGTACAACATGCTTGCAGGGAGACCCGAGGTGTCTGGTATCCACTGTGTCAAGGAAGCCAAGGTTCCGTTGATGCAGTTTACATTTGATGGAATCTTAATCGACATGGCTTTTGCTAAACTTCAAGTTACAGCTGTTCCTGAGGTCAGCAGGAATTATTTTTTCTGTTTTTTTTTTTGCGCATCTTTGTTTCTATTATTGATTTATTGTGTTTTCAGAACGTGGATATATCCAACCCCTCGTTCATAAAGGATATTGATGAAAATAGCTGGGCGAGTCTTTCTGGAGTACGAGTAAAGAATAGGATCCTGCAGACTGTTCCAGATGTGAAGGTACAGAGTGCTTGTCTATATTTTTATGCTTTTTAGTAAAAAAAGTGCACGTGATGAGACCAGCATCTCTTCCTGCTTAATTTACTTCTTCTCTTGTTATTTTAGAGCCATAGGAGGTTTCCCTTAATTGTAAATATTCATCCTAGGATTGAAAGTAAACATTAAAAAAAGATTTTATTAGATTTTATAATAGCAGCGTTCTTCCAATTTGCCGTGGTTCCCATTTTTTTTTGTGGGTTTCCGTCATCAATGATTTGATTTCACTTAAAGTTAAAATGTTGGTTAATATATTGATGCCTTTTTCACTAGAAGACGTTGATGCATTTCAATGTTTCTCATTTGACAACCTTAGTTGCTTGTTAACTTAACTGTTTTCTTGCAGATATTCCAGGAACTATTACAATGTGTCAAGTCATGGGCCAAGAGAAGAGGGGTGTATAGTGATGTAAGTTTTGCGTTTTTTTTACATTTATCTTTTGATGTAAGGGTGTATAATGATGTGAAGATTCTTTTCTTTAAGATCCATAAAAAATGACATCCTTTGCCTCTTTGACACACTCACATCTGGTGATTCATTGGACCTATAAATGGGTTATGTTTCAGGCTAAAAGGTTTAACCGAAAAGAAAACATGCCAAATGGGTCAAAGGTCACCCCAAGTGTATTTAAATGCATAAAATCATATTTTCATGTGAGCTCAATCCAACCTGTTTGACCGGTGCAATGTTATCCAACCAATCCACCCATACTTCTAAATATCTCTAGGTTATGTTGAAAAAACTTTACATGGCAACTGTTGTCATTCGGTTTTGCAGTTATTTGGGCTGTTTGGAGGAATTGAGTTGGCTGTTTTAGCTGCTTTTGTTTGTATGAAAAACCCAAGTGACAGTTTGGTCAATCTGATCTCAATCTTCTTTAAGACATTTGCCTTTTGGCCTTGGCCGGAAGCAGTTGTTGTAGAAGATGTTGGAGTGCTGCCACCTGGAACGCGAGCATTGATGCCTATTCAGTTGCCAAGCAGTCCGGATGAGTATTGCCATTCAAACATGACTACTAGTACCTTCAACAAGATCAGATCTGAGTTCCGTAGAGGATATCGACAAACTCAGGTTCACAACAATCTTTTCTGTTTTCTTTTTATAAAAAGCTGTGTTGTGTTGAGGAAATATCAAGCAAATTCTGTTGCTGCAGGATCCTTTTAAGCCACAATTTGAGTGGGGACACCTCTTTGAGCCATTTCCTTACTCAAAGAGTTACCTGCGCTTCATAAAAATATGTGTTTCAACATATAATAATGTTGAGCTTGGGACTTGGGTCCACTGGGTGAAATCACGCTTCCACACTCTTCTTGTTAAGGTAAGCATGCATGCATGCTGCAACCTTATTTATTGAGGAATTCTAATCCAAGAATATTGTTTTCCCACACCAACAAAATATCTGTAGCATTGGTTTTAGTTATAACAAGGTTCCCTTATTTCATCTCCATTGAGGGGCATTTATTCCAAGTCACAATATTGAATTCTGTCTTATAATATACTGACTCTTACAATTTGGATCATGAGTGCGTGCTCCAAGTAAAATTATTAGGATTTTGAGTCATGTCTGAAATTATCAAGTGTGGCCAAACGTATTTGTACAAAAATTGCAACGGTATAGCAATTATACAGCATATTCACTATAGCACATTGTTGCCGAGCCCAGGCTCGTAGTTCTTTTTTCCCCACCAATAACTTTTGTCCATTTATTATATCTAATAATAAATAATTAGTGTATTAAATATTATAACAACTACAATATGAAAATAATAATTAGTTTCTTAGGTTAATAAAAGCTAGTTAGGAGGTTGAAAGCATTTATAAAGTACAATTTGTACGACTTTCAACCCATTGACATTATCGATCCATTTCATCTCATTTCATTTTTAGTCAAACATTTACCCATTTGATCTGTTGGTGATAAATTATACATCAAAATCCACTCATTTTGCAAACTGAGAAGTGATTTGGATAATTACCTACTCCGAGTGTAGTTAATTGTGTTGCATTTGGTTGACTGACAGTTGGAGGAGATGCATGCTTTATGTGACCCGAACCCTACAGAATACATTGATGTAAGCATACAAATACCCAACATTGTTTTTTACTGGGGATTAGTTCCCGGACGGGGGGATAACTTGGATCTAAACACCGCGACCAACGACTTCATGACAAATCTTAGTATTGGCTATCCTAATATCCCGGGAAGTCTGTCTCTAGCCCTTGTTCAAGCATCTCAGCTGCCCAAGATAATGCAGCTTGCAACAGATGATATAAAAGCGCAACTAAGGTTGTCAAACTTTAATTACCAGCAGCAAATGATACCTGTTTACTCAACACACTCGCCTCATTATCTTGTTGGATATTCGGCCACTTGATGATGAGTTAAATTTCTGTTTTTTTTTTTTAAATGGCCGCACAATGAAGATTAAATTTTGGGTATAATGAGGTAGTAGGGATGGAGGGTATATGTAATTTTATCCACAGACACTATCAATCTCAGTCCATCTCTTCAAAATCAGAGTGATGGTTCTGTTCTGCCTATTTGATCCTATGTGAACTGCTGTATCCTAAACATTTGTTATCTGCTACTCCTCATACTTTGTTAGTTGCAGTTTTAAACTTTCGGATTTGGAGCGGATTAAGGACTTCTGGGTCGCCAGATTAGGCACTGAATGTTTTTAAACTTTCGGTACTTGACATATTTAGTCCCTGCGATTTTGGTTATATTAAAAACAATTTTTTAAACTTGAATTTCGTCTATAACAACTTTAATGACAACTTTGGCCCTTTCGCTTATAAAGGAAAAAAGAACTTTTATAAGATTCATTTCTTTTATAAAATTTACCTTTTTATAACTTTATCTAAAAAGAAAAAAACATTAATTAAAGATTTAAACTTGAATGTTTTTAAAAAAGTTATTAAATACAAATTTATAAATGTTAATAGTTTATATCTACTTAGTACTAAAAATATTTAAATCTAATCAAATAAAATAAATCAAAGCGTTTATTAAAAATAATAAAAAGTAAAAGTCAGAATGTTTGATCGATAAATGATCGGTTAAAAATGAAATAGGATATATGAAAAATCGAGAGCCAGCTTGTTTATTAAAAAAATATATTTTTAGTGTTCTTTTACACACAATGATATATATAAAACCAAAAGACAATAAATAATACAAATGATGCAAGGCAGAAGCCTTGCCTACAAATATGTCCTTGTAGTAGTAGATTACGTGTCTAAATGGGTAGAGGCGGAAACCTTGCCTACAAATGGTGCAAGGATTGTTTTCAAGTTTCTTAAAAAACTGTTTTCACGATTTGACGCTCCTAATGCACTTATCAGTGATCGCGGAACCCACTTCTGTAATCACCAAATGGAAAAAGCGTCTAACTATGGTGTCAACTATTGACTCTCCACTGGTTACCATCCCTAAACAAATGGTCAAGCAAAAGTGACCAACCGAGGAATAAAAACATTCTTGAAAAAACGGTTAGTCAGAATCGAAAGGATTGGGCAGATAAGCTAGACAATGCTCTTTGGGCATTTCGAACAGCTTATAAAACCCCCATCGGGACGACACCCTTCCGCCTTGTATATGGTAAGAATTGTCATTAACCGGTAGAACTTGAGCACCGTGCATATTAGGCCCTCAAGAATGCCAACATGGATTTGAATGAAGCTGGGAAAAGCCGGATTTCCCAACTGAATGAAGTGGAAGAACTTCGTAATCAGGCACGTGAAAACTCCGTAATATACAAGGACAGAGCTAAGAAGATGCATGATCAACATCTCAGAGGTTCAAAAGATTTTGGTGAAGAGATCTAGTCCTCTTGTATAATTCTGGCTTAAGGTTCCAAGAAAGATAAAGTCTAGATGGACAGGATCATCCACGGTAATGAAAAATTATGCCTATGGCATAGTTGACATCAAGCCCCCAAACGATGACACATTTAAAGTAAATGGGCATCGTCTAAAGCGATATTAAGATTTCGTCGACGAGGAATGGGATGACCTATTGCTCAAGGACTAAATAAAAGAATAAATTTTTAAAGCACGTCATTTTTCCCAAACACCTTTGACCAAATTTTCCGCCTCAGCAAGATACGGGATGTGTCTGGCTGACAGACCACTATAAGACAAGATGCTTACATGCATCTTGTCCTCACTCACTTCCACACTCCTCTCCTACCAAATCAAGGTTACTCACTATGTTGTCAAAAGCGCAAAAAGCGCGCGCCTAGGCGCCCTGGCGCAGCGAGGCGCACCTATAGCGCCTGGTGGTAGCCTAGGCGCAAAAATGAGATTTTTTTGAAAAAACGGTGCTGAGGCGCAAAAAGCGTGCCCCTAGGCGCAAAAAACGTTGTTGAGGCGCAAGGAAAAAAAGGTAAAACAATACAAATGACCAAAAAACGAAACCGAGTGCGCAAACGTGCGGGAATGCACGAGTTCAACCAAATTCCAGCTCAGAAACTCATTTTTGCACCCCCTGCGTGTCACACCCTGGCTTTGCGGAAGCGTGGTTAATTTGGTGTGACTTCTTAATACCATAGCTTAACCATAACAAGCTATATGAATTTAAAAACCATGCAAGATCATCCATTAAATTAAGTTTGAAAAGTAAAATACCATAACATTGTCTCAACGGAAACACATCCTAACAACATAAACAATGTTCAACAGACACGAACATCAACATGACATAAACACAGTTTAAGGAATGTGACTTGTCCAGGAAAAAGTCACATCCCTTAAACTTGGATGACCTCGTAACTAGTGCAGCGGGAAAACGTGCCATACCGTGCCAGATCCTTTAATTCCCTGAAATACATGTAAGTTAAAAAAATCAACAATAATGTTGAGCGAGTTCATGCGTAAGTGAGTAAATAAACCTTTGTATGTATAAAAATCCTGGTATGTAGCAAATAAGGAAAAAGAGATCACCAATGGTTTGCAAGGCCATTGACATATGTGAAGTGCAAGTAGGAAGACTCAAACCTAGCAGAATTTGCGATGGGTACACAGTCACCACCTGGTCCATTAGGCGGGCTCAGGGGTTGGGCTCGCTACACCCAGATAGATCTACCGCTACTGTCCATCGGTCCTACCTTGAGGATTAATGGCCTCAAGTTTCCGCCTACCCAATTCACATGATCTAAATAATAACCCTCCTTACGCTAACCATACCATGTATAAAGTATTCGTAATCAAAGTAACATGTATTTCACCCCCGCAGTTTAGAAAACTGAAAACAGTTAAGAGAAAAGGGGGACATGAACTACAGTGGTGCGTCTCTACCAAGTATACCTCCAATCAAGCAGCTGTGCGACGACCTACATGTACTAACTCTATTAGACGGACGGCCATGCCTTAGCTTTATGGTTTAAGTTTTGGGAAATAGTTAGACAACTATTTCGTGTTCACATTCTGTGCATACTTGGTAATTATATTCCTTCCCAAGGATGGGGGATTTAATACATGTGCGTTCGAAATATATATTTAAGTCCCACTTAAAATATATCTTATTTCTAACTCCAAAATATAATTATTTTTCTCAAAAATATTATATTTTTATTTCACATAATTTTCCCAAAATAATACTTTAACAAAAATACGCGTTCATAATTATTTCCTTAAAATGCGTAAGTTACGTTTTAACGATCAAGTGGTAATAATAATTACCGGTGTAACTTATATGTTTATCGTGAAAGCCTTTGTATTATTTTGGATTCGTTAACATTTGATAATATTATTTTTATCCTAAAATAATATTTAAGTATCTTCACAAATAATCATAAAACTCCACAAGTGTTGTTATGAAAATATATACTAAATATATATTTATCATGTTTAATTTTGTGAAAATCCCACCTCCGATATTTTGTAAATAAAGTCGTGGCGAAACTTATATTTGAAAACATGTCGAAAAGTATTTCTAACACTTATAGTGAAATTAATTCTAAGTGTTAGGTTTTTGGAAAAATTTCGCCAGAGTTTCCTCTGTAACTGGAGGTGGCCACGCTTTCAAGCGTATCATTTTCTTTTATAAATCAAATCAACCAATTTCTTATTTAACCAAAACAATATTCAGAACAACAAACTAGTCAATAAACATGTAAACCGCAAAAATTCCATGAACTTGTAGTTTTTCCAAAACTATGATGTAAATCCCATCACTTTTAGCAGATTTTTATATAAAACAATCCGATCTCGTAAAAACCTCGTTTTTAGAGAAATTCCGTCTTTACAACTTCTCGTCATCTTTTACAAAAATAGTTATTTTGTCGAATCTTTGTGCTACACAAGTGTTTACACACTTGTGTGTTCTAAAAATCATTCTTGTTAGTGTAAGATCCGTCTTTAGAAAACATGATTTCTTTGACACTCGGTCCTTTGAAAATACCCCTTGTAGATCCGTAGATCTACTAGTTTTAAACACTATTTCACAAACAAAATCGCTTTTACACAAGTTCATGTGTGTGGTAGAGTTTCATCCTTTAACCCTTGTTACTTCCAAAACAACCTTATGTCATGATCCATGATCATGACCAACCCGGGTTAAATGACGATCCGAGCTACCACAACATAGATCGAGTCCAAATAACCACACAAATCAAATACTACAAGATTTACACAACAAACAAGCTTTTAACCATCAATATTAGTGTTTTTAGTAGACTTTTGTGTGTCATCTTGTAATATTACGAGTTTTAACCGTTACAAGTCATATTAACCATCTTAAAATAGTTCGAGAAGGTGATTCAAGCAACTTACTACTAGCTCGAGGCTAGGGAAGAATCTAGACGCAAAATGAGTGGATAAAAGCAATAGGGTGAGGTCCTTCGCCTTCCGAATGCACCAAGCCTCCTCGTAGGTGGTCCTTAACACTTGAATGATCTTGGAATGGCTTGAACAAGACTCGAAAAATTGATGGATGTTTAGGGGTGCTTGGCCATGAGTTCTTGAGGGAGAGAGGGAGAGTTTTGTGTTGAGTGTTGGGTGATGAAATGAATGTTGTGTTAAGGTAGGAACTTATAGGCAATTCATAAGCTTATTACCCACAAGTTCATATGCTCCCTTGATATTAGACAATATGATTTATTTAATCAAAATAGGACAAGGGTGTCCCCCTCTTGGGGACGGTTTAGTTAAAGGGGGGGGGTCTTGGTTCAAATCCAACCATTTAGTTAGTTATTAGTTAGGTTAATCTAGTTAGTTTAGGGATTAACCCGGTTAGTAGTGTGTTGTGCTTTACAGTGGGTGTTAGGGTATTCAGGGACCCTAACTGGCTCAGAAAAAGATAAGTAATGTAAATGGCAATATTTTTATGTTCCGGGTAAAGTCCGGTTGTTCGGTTGGATAGTAATCCATTAAAGCGTTAAACAAAGCTTTAAAGTGTCGTTAATATTATTTTTAGTGACACAACTTATTCCCGACACTTTGGAAAGTGTCTAGTAATGTTTTTCTTATATTTTGGCACTTTACTAGTTAACCAAATGCTGAATTTTTGGTTAATGTGCTGAATTTTGTACTTAGAGTACGTTTTAGGCACATCCGATCACTGTAACTTATTCCTAGAGATGCAGTTCTACAACCCTTGTATCTTCACACTCACTATTAGTGTAGTAACTATCTCTGGCTCGTACAGGCCTTAGAGGCAGTATCTGCCTGGTGCTGGCTATGACAGCACGTTCAATAGGTTATCCGTTCATAGTGCTACTGTGCTTTTGTGCATCATGTTTGTCACTAAGGTTCAGCTTGTAAATAATGTAGTGGCAGTAAATAGAGTATGACGCAATATGTACATGTATCAGCATTCAAGTAGCAGTCTATCCATAATTTCAAGTAAGCACAGTAATTAAGCAGAATTCAAATATTAATTAAGTCGTACGGAAACCTGGTTTAGTGAGGGTTGTCACATTCTCCCCCCGTTAAAGAAATTTCGTCCTCGAAATTCGTACTACCTTAACTCCTTTTGGTCACGTCACACAAGTATAACATCGAGGTAGATAGTCATCAAACCGCATCAAAGCTTACTCACACTTGGTGGTTCCAAGAATATTTAACAATCCGCACCCTAGGGTTAAGAAGGTGGGTGCTCATAGCAGTTGATGTTAGAAGTACAAAATGTGTTTTACGTATAGCCTAATGTATTCCGGCTAGCAGGGGGTCCACAAGAGAGGAGTTTCAACTAATAAGATCCTCACATGTCCGATCGCAGTATCCAAGCGTGTTCTTACGAAACATAGCACCCTCTATATAAATTTAGAGATTTCCAACTCAAATGAAATGGTAAAGTGATCTGTCAACTCCCAAGTAGACGAGTGGCAAGGTTCAGTGCGTTGAATATTTTGAATGGCGAGAATACATCGAATGAATACCAACGAACCTGGTGTATTCTTGCTTTGAATTGTAGTTGCATCAGGAATATTTAAACGACAAGTCAACAAAAGTTTATGTATTTTGCGTGAAATAGTTGACCATGATTAGCACAAGCTTGCAAGTTTGTAATGACACCACAAGGTATCGCAATGACAAGATTCGGAATAGCGGTGACTGGACAAAATCACCGAGTTTGAAACCAGATGAAGGTGTACCGAAACAATATGAAGATTTGACCTATGCCATGTTACAGAGTTTCCAATTAAATACAATCGAAGATGAAATGTAATAAGCATCGCAAGGCATTTGATTGACAACGAAGGAATCGTTAGGAGGTACATTGTGCTTATGGAATGAATATATGTACCATTGTCTTAACACACAATTGTGTTGAGACCGCTTTGTTTGTGAAGATCGCAAACGGATTGTTAACAACTAAATAGGGAATTGAATTCGTATACGAAGTGAGTAACCAAATTAGCGCAAGCTTCAATTTTGCGAAAATATCACCGCAAGGTATTGAAATAGATCAAACGTTTTAGTGGAGTCGTAGACCGACCAAATCTACTACGACTCGAAACAAAAGAATCTGTGCCAAAGTATTAGAATATGATGCTCTCAATGCATCATATAGCGTCTCAAATTAAACATGTGAACTGGATAAGTTCAAGCAATTGAACTTGGTTTCCACGTAACTCGACAATAAACGTATGTATCAACAAGGGAATCTTAGCATGGTAGTAAACATGTAACTTGGAAGAAAACGGTTTCAAGAACATGTATTGACTTGATAACAAAAGAGTCAACAATGACAAGAACGTAGATCATTCGAATCACAAACCAGTGTTTAGATTTAGCAACGTAATATCGGAGCTTTAATGAAACGTTTATTCGAAATGGAACCGCATGCGTAGCAAAAGGTGCATGTGTGGCAAATAAGTTTCCAAGAAAATGGAGCAATGTGTGTTTGCTATTTTGAAGAAACGACCAAGTATTCGAAACAAACATGTGTTCGCTCTCAGCGAAAGAAATCAACGTGATGCAACTACTTTGAGGGGAGCAGGAACGCAATATCTACTCGTTAGAAGTAAGAGTAAAGACTTCAACGGAAGCAAATTTAAGTACTTTCGATTTTTGAAATGACAAGTTTGTCAAGTTGGTGACGTCTGATTGAGTTGACAGATATGGTTCCTAGATGTAAGGCTTCTAGTTCCTCCGGATTCCGCACCTCGTGTGGATCCGACTTGTACATTGTGTAGGAAACAGCGTTTTGTTTATGTCTAAGCACAATCATTGTCCCACAACTTCATCCTGGTATATTCCCTGAATTTTTTTCCACTGACGATGTTCGATCGTCGATCAGTCATGTAGTAGTAGTTGGATCATCATAGTCAGTTGTGTAAGAAGTTCATTAGTCCTCAGCAAAAGCCACCGACTCTTGTATGTTAGCCCGTTCGGCTCCTGGTCATTTGGAAGTTATTCGTCCTTTCTTCTGGCGAGCATAACTGAGGTTATCCACAACAAAAGTTTTGGTCTGTTATCTTCATTCTCTATCAACCACTGAGGTTGCACTGTTAATCCTTGCATCTCCGAAGGTGTAAGTCGCTCGAGGTGCTTTGGCTACAGGCGCGTGGCCTGGAATCAGGTTGATGCAAAAATTCGACTTGTCGTCGAGGAGATTACTCTGGCAAGTCTTCGAGGAAAACTTCAGGGTATACTCCGATCACGGGGGTATCGTTAAGTTTTAGTTCTTCGGCTCCCTTGTCCCCGACATGAGCCAGGAAGCAACACATCCTTCCCACAACAACTTTCGTGCCATAAGTAATTCGTGATTGGTGGTGGCGTATCCTGCTTCGTGAGTCACAATCATTCCTTCATCCGTCATCGAGGTGCGGATATCAACCTCCGCTCGATCGCTTGCCAACTAATACATCCAATTACCATGTTGAAGCTTCCCAACTCAACTGGCAATAGATCTAGCGTAAACTTACGCCCTCCGGGTTCTATTGTGCCGATTCCAGTTACTGCGTTGGCTTCCACTAGCTTTCCCTAAGCTAGTTTTAATGGGTACTGGAATAACTACTCACTCGCTACGTAAACCAATTATACTCTCGAACTCTAGAGGTGTGAATCGTACAATTTGTTACAGTATCAAGTAGTACAGACGCATAATGTTGGGTACTATGGAACGCACCGATTTCCATGCTTGAATCCCTGGCGTGTCTCCCTAGCTTTGGTGGGGAGCTTTCATCCGTGTGCCTGATTGTTTTTAGGGCAATATTTTCTGAAATGCTTTTTGCTTCCACAGTTAAAACAACCTTGAGTACGTTTCGATTTATCGCTCATTCTACTTTGACAATTGCCATTGTCGTTGTCTTCTTCGTGATCCTCACTACCGTCTTGGTCACCATTACTATATTCAGCATTTTGCCAACAAGTCTCCTTGACATGTCCCACCTTGCCACAGTTACCACAATTTCCATATTTGCATCGCCCGACATGATAACGTAAACAATTGTCGCACTTAGGTAGGATACCCTTGTAATCCTTTCCCTTTTTGGCCTTCTTCTTGTTACTCACCTAAGATCCCATCTTAAAATTTGCGAGCTTCCTCTTGTTATCCCCAGATGCCTTTATAGCAGTCTCCTTTTTCTCCTCCGCAGTGGAAAACTCTCCTCGTCTAACTGCTTCTTCTGTGAGTGTTATGCTTATGTTGATAGCCTCGGTGATCGTTGACGGTTTTGATGCTGTTACCAGGCTTAGAATCTGGGGTGCCAATCCCCTTACGAACTGTTCAATTCTCTTAAACTCTGGTGTCCCCAGGAGTAGGGCAACTTGTGATAATTCGTTAAATCTCTGCACATACTCCGCTATCTTTGGTCCTTCCATTGTCAAGTTCCACAGTTCTGTCTCCAATCTCTGGACTTCTGTCCTCGAGCAATATCTTTCACGCATCAGACTTTTCAGTTCGTCCCACGTCATAGCATATGCAGCGGTCTCACCCATTGTTTGAATTTGATGGTTCCACCATGACAGAGCCTCATCCAACAATAGTCCAGTTATGTACTTGACTTGATGTTCGTGGTCACATTTGCTTAATCGTAAAACTGAATCTGTCTTTTCAACCCAGCGTACGAAGGCTAAGGCACCCCCGGTGCCGTCAAACTCTCGAGGTTTGTGGTCCAAGAACTGCTTGTAGGTGCAGCCGTTGGGGGGTTATTTCCTGAGGTACCTCCGCTGCAATCGGAGCGATGGGCCTCGTACCGTGCGATGGCCTGTAAGAGGTGCTCTCGCATTTCCGCCTCTGTTGTAGGTAGAGGGTGGTTGATATTGGTGTTTCCTTGAGTCGACATCTTCCTAGAAGAAGGTCGGTTAGGTCAGGTCTTATGAAGGATGCGAGCACATTGGTCTCTATTCAACGAATAAGACCTCCTAGGTGTATTACATATACGTATATACACAGTCGTTATACTTTCAGCCACATATTATCTCATGTATTGCACATCTTGGAAATAGGATGGTAGCAAGTAAGCATGTAGCATTATAGTTATCGCACAAATACGTAGATCAACAGCGTGCTTAGTGGGGGCATAGCGGCGGAGTTTTCGTTAGTCATTAGTCATAAGTATTGCCGTGTGTTTAAAGATGATCGGCTTTTATTATCCTCCGGCCACAATCACATTGTCTTTTAAGGCGCATCACAGCAGAAAGCACACAGGGTCACCCTACCCTTGTCCAGCAAGTATATTAGTGCATCAAAATTACATAGTCAGAAGTGGTACTCAAAAGCCTCCGAAATCCCGGCTTATCATTAGTGTATTTACTAAAGCGTAATGCAATTTGCATAATCTAGAAACCAACTATACTGGTTACTGAGGTGGAGGAGGAAAGAAAAATAAACTGTCGTCATGCGTGAATCCCTCCTCGAGCTAGGTTATACGTTAAAGTAACTAGCCGATCTGTTGCTTGAAAGTAAGGAAACGAGCATCGGCATCCTGGGAACGATGTACTAGTAACGGTCAAGTGCGCAAAAGGGGATCTTGAGGCATGTGGCGGATCAGTGCATGCTGGCGAAAGGCAGAGTGGAGGACGTGGTGTTTCACAGAAACTTTTTGGACAATATGCTGTCTTGTGATGTTGACGCTTAACTCCTGTTTTTGGTTATGTTATGTTTTGTTTTGTATCTGAAGTTGCCGATCGTGGTGTCAGCTCACATTCCAACATTCTGCGGTTCATATCCTTAAACTGTAGCTGATGTTACAGGAGCAACTTATCCTGTGTGTGTTCTTTATAATGCGAGAAATGGTAAGGGTTTATAGTTAGCATAGTACGTTTATAGGGACCACCGAATCGGCTTATCAAGCGTTGTAGGGGTGAATGTAGCAAGCGGTGCGGCCTGGAGCATCTCTACGAGGCGCGGGTATATCCTGACGGGAAGTGTTAGGCATGATGGCGCAACGGGCGTTGATCCTCACAAGGGAAAACGAACCTCTTCACAAATGAGGGGGGGGGGGCTGCCTGATGCAGGTAGTTATAAGGGGTGCAATGTCTGGCAGTCTAAAAGAAACAGGATCGTGATCACGTAAAGGTGTAGGTTCAGCGGGCGCAACATCAACTGACTCCAATGGTGTAGTACTGGCTTGGGTGCAGGCTCCGGGCCATGTGACGGTGTGGCGAGCATTAGTGGTGAGTGTGGGAACAAAAAGTGCATCCATAGGAACTGAAACAGGGGCTGAAACAGGAGTCACAGGAAACTCGAAAGGTAACCATTGTCATCGACTATCCACCCACTTCGGGTGTGCGCGTATCGAGGATCAACTTGGGTTGCAAGAGGCGCATGATTGAACTGTGCAGGCACAGAGTCAGGAAAAGGGGCAATAACAGGATTAGCAGGAATATCAGCAATGTGAGGGGCATTAATATGAGCATCAACAGCATGCTCATCCTCCAACAGTGGAGCAAGAATAGGATGATCATCGATAGTTACATCATTAATCGAGGATCAGCAGCGGGTACGTCAGCATGAATAGGGTCATGCTCAAATACGGGGTCTGGAGCAACTACTGGCTCAAGGGCCATGGCAGGCTCGGGATCATCAAAGGCTATCCCAAAATCAAACTCAGGGTCGATGGGATCAACTGGGTCAACTGGGTCGACCGGATCCTCCGTAGGCTGATCCATAGGTATAAACTCTATATCCTGATCTGGGTCGAATCCTGGGGAATGACAGGATCGGAATCCTCCTCAACATTGTGGTCGAAAGCAAAGCTAGGAACAGGGGCAACAGAGGATGCTCTATCTGAATCTGAACCGTGAGAAAAATGTTGCGCACTCTGAGTGTGGGATGATACGGAGGCCACATACTCGAAAGAGTCCGGGACGGGTGAGTGAGCAGGTGACTCCTCAGCGGGAGCATCTGCGAGCAACAAAAGATCACCAGCAGCTAGATGGGCCTCGCCCTGAACATCATTCTTTAGGGGCTCGTCATCAAACAGATCGACGTCGTCATCAGTGTCGGCGTCGAGAAGTATATCGTAAGCAGGATAAACGGCCAAAGGTATGGGGGCAGGGATTTCTACGGGTGGTCTGTCCACGGCCAAAGGGCCATCAGCGAGCTCGGCGGCGGCACCGGGTAGCGAGAGGAGCTGGAAATCATCCTCATCCGTGCTGGTGGTATCCGAAGTGTGCACCTCACTTTCTGTCATAATCTCATCATTCATCACGATTGCTAAAGGATCCAAGGTGTCCGTCACTTCAGTATCTGAAGAGGAGGCCATGCCGTCTTGTAACACAAACACACACACATGCACAAATAATCAATCACATAGTCAAATAAACACATTAGTCACCAGTTAAACATTCAAATAATTCTCCTAGTCCCACTAGCCTCCCAGTCTCCTAGACTGATACTCCTAGTCCCACTAGCCAAATTCTCCCAGCCTCTAAGACTGCTCTATCATCTACCCCGATCTCTTAGATCGAGCCTCGGCCTCCAAGACCAAGCCTCAGCCTCCAAGACTGAGCCTGCTCTTCCTAGTCTCACTAACCATCTACCTCGATCTCTTAGATCGAGCCTTGGCCTCCAAGACCGAGCCTCAGCCTCCAAGACTGAGCCTACTCTTCCTAGTCTCACTAGCCACCTACCTCGATCTCTTAGATCGAGCCTCGGCCTCCAAGACCGAGCCTCAGCCTCCAAGACTGAGCCTAAAATAAAATAAATAAAACGTGCTCAACATTTGTTTGTAAAAACGTTTTGGATCTGGACTTAAGTGGTATGCAGTAAAAATGTTTTCGTGAGAGCTCTAGTGATCATAGTCTAGACTCGAGAAGGAATCCTAGTTCGCTATGATCAGAGCTCTGATACCAAGCTGTCACACCCTGGCTTTGCGGAAGCGTGGTTAATTTGGTGTGACTTCTTAATACCATAGCTTAACCATAACAAGCTATATGAATTTAAAAACCATGCAAGATCATCCATTAAATTAAGTTTGAAAAGTAAAATACCATAACATTGTCTCAACGGAAACACATCCTAACAACATAAACAATGTTCAACAGACACGAACATCAACATGACATAAACACAGTTTAAGGACTGTGACTCGTCCAGGAAAAAGTCACATCCCTTAAACTTGGATGACCTCGTAACTAGTGCAGCGGGAAAACGTGCCATACCGTGCCAGATCCTTTAATTCCCTGAAATACATGTAAGTTAAAAAAATCAACAATAATGTTGAGCGAGTTCATGCGTAAGTGAGTAAATAAACCTTTGTATGTATAAAAATCCTGGTATATAGCAAATAAGGAAAAAGAGATCACCAATGGTTTGCAAGGCCATTGACATATGTGAAGTGCAAGTAGGAAGACTCAAACTTAGCAGAATTTGCGATGGGTACACAGTCACCACCTGGTCCATTAGGCGGGCTCAGGGGTTGGGCTCGCTACACCCAGATAGATCTACCGCTACTGTCCCTCGGTCCTACCTTGAGGATTAATGGCCTCAAGTTTCCGCCTACCCAATTCACATGATCTAAATAATAACCCTCCTTACGCTAACCATACCATGTATAAAGTATTCGTAATCAAAGTAACATGTATTTCACCCCCGCAGTTTAGAAAACTGAAAACAGTTAAGAGAAAAGGGGGACATGAACTACAGTGGTGCGTCTCTACCAAGTATACCTCCAATCAAGCAGCTGTGCGACGACCTACATGTACTAACTCTATTAGACGGACGGCCATGCCTTAGCTTTATGGTTTAAGTTTTGGGAAATAGTTAGACAACTATTTCGTGTTCACATTCTGTGCATACTTGGTAATTATATTCCTTCCCAAGGATGGGGGATTTAATACATGTGCGTTCGAAATATATATTTAAGTCCCACTTAAAATATATCTTATTTCTAACTCCAAAATATAATTATTTTTCTCAAAAATATTATATTTTTATTTCACATAATTTTCCCAAAATAATACTTTAACAAAAATACGCGTTCATAATTATTTCCTTAAAATGCGTAAGTTACGTTTTAACGATCAAGTGGTAATAATAATTACCGGTGTAACTTATATGTTTATCGTGAAAGCCTTTGTATTATTTTGGATTCGTTAACATTTGATAATATTATTTTTATCCTAAAATAATATTTAAGTATCTTCACAAATAATCATAAAACTCCACAAGTGTTGTTATGAAAATATATACTAAATATATATTTATCATGTTTAATTTTGTGAAAATCACACCTCCGATATTTTGTAAATAAAGTCGTGGCGAAACTTATATTTGAAAACATGTCGAAAAGTATTTCTAACACTTATAGTGAAAATAATTCTAAGTGTTAGGTTTTTGGAAAAATTTCGCCAGAGTTTCCTCTGTAACTGGAGGTGGCCACGCTTTCAAGCGTATCATTTTCTTTTATAAATCAAATCAACCTCTTTCTTATTTAACCAACACAATATTCAGAACAACAAACTAGTCAATAAACATGTAAACCGCAAAAATTCCATGAACTTGTAGTTTTTCCAAAACTATGATGTAAATCCCATCACTTTTAGCAGATTTTTATATAAAACAATCCGATCTCGTAAAAACCTCGTTTTTAGAGAAATTCCGTCTTTACAACTTCTCGTCATCTTTTACAAAAATAGTTATTTTGTCAAATCTTTGTGCTACACAAGTGTTTACACACTTGTGTGTTCTAAAAATCATTCTTGTTAGTGTAAGATCCGTCTTTAGAAAACATGATTTCTTTGACACTCGGTACTTTGAAAATACCCCTTGTAGATCCGTAGATCTACTTGTTTTAAACACTATTTCACAAACAAAATCGCTTTTACACAAGTTCATGTGTGTGGTAGAGTTTCATCCTTTAACCCTTGTTACTTCCAAAACAACCTTATGTCATGATCCATGATCATGACCAACCCGGGTTAAATGACGATCCGAGCTATCACAACATAGATCGAGTCCAAATAACCACACAAATCAAATACTACAAGATTTACACAACAAACAAGCTTTTAACCATCAATATTAGTGTTTTTAGTAGACTTTTGTGTGTCATCTTGTAATATTACGAGTTTTAACCGTTACAAGTCATATTAACCATCTAAAAATAGTTCGAGAAGGTGATTCAAGCAACTTACTACTAGCTCAAGGCTAGGGAAGAATCTAGACGCAAAATGAGTGGATAAAAGCAATAGGGTGAGGTCCTTCGCCTTCCGAATGCACCAAGCCTCCTCGTAGGTGGTCCTTAACACTTGAATGATCTTGGAATGGCTTGAACAAGACTCGAAAAATTGATGGATGTTTAGGGGTGCTTGGTCGTGAGTTCTTGAGGGAGAGAGGGAGAGTTTTGTGTTGAGTGTTGGGTGATGAAATGAATGTTGTGTTAAGGTAGGAACTTATAGGCAATTCATAAGCTTATTACCCACAAGTTCATATGCTCCCTTGATATTAGACAATATGATTTATTTAATCAAAATAGGACAAGGGTGTCCCCCTCTTGGGGACGGTTTAGTTAAAGGGGGGGGGGGTCTTGGTTCAAATCCAACCATTTAGTTAGTTATTAGTTAGGTTAATCTAGTTAGTTTAGGGATTAACCCGGTTAGTAGTGTGTTGTGCTTTACAGTGGGTGTTAGGGTATTCAGGGACCCTAACTGGCTCAGAAAAAGATAAATAATGTAAATGGCAATATTTTTATGTTCCGGGTAAAGTCCGGTTGTTCGGTTGGATAGTAATCCGTTAAAGCGTTTAACAAAGCTTTAAAGTGTCGTTATTATTATTTTTAGTGACACAACTTATTCCCGACACTTTGGAAAGTGTCTAGTAATGTTTTTCTCATATTTTGGCACTTTACTAGTTAACCAAATGCTGAATTTTTGGTTAATGTGCTGAATTTTGTACTTAGAGCACGTTTTAGGCACATCCGATCACTGTAACTTATTCCTAGAGACGCAGTTCTACAACCCTTGTATCTTCACACTCACTATTAGTGTAGTAACTATCTCTGGCTCGTACAGGCCTTAGAGGCAGTATCTGCCTGGTGCTGGCTATGACAGCACGTTCAATAGGTTATCCGTTCATAGTGCTACTGTGCTTTTGTGCATCATGTTTGTCACTAAGGTTCAGCTTGTAAATAATGTAGTGGCAGTAAATAGAGTATGACGCAAGTATGTACATGTATCAGCATTCAAGTAGCAGTCTATCCATAATTTCAAGTAAGCACAGTAATTAAGCAGAATTCAAATATTAATTAAGTCGTACGGAAACCTGGTTTAGTGAGGGTTGTCACACTGCGCGCGGGTAAGACTTGTGGTAAAACATGTCATAAAGCTACAATGGAGTAGTAAAGACTTTACCTTATAAACAACTACTCACTTTGTTCCCATACTAATGTGAGACAAAGTATTTACCACCTTTTGAGACTTTTATTCACACACCCAAAACTTACAACATATAAGTCCTAAACTTTTGCTACTAACTATTAGCTACATGATCTTAAATGGCGTATATAATAGTTTTTTTTTTAATTTTATATGTGGAATATTATTTATTTTCAAAACATAACATATTTTTTATATTTTTTTTATCTATGTGCGCTTTTCTTAAAAAAGCCAACGCTTTTTTTGCCCCTTGCGCCTAGGCTCCGGGTGAGGCCGATGCGTCTCGTCTGTGCCTTGCGTTTTTGACAACATAGGTTACTCACACACATACCAAAAAAGTGTTTCAAATCTATATGTGTCCATATCCTTCTAGCTTCCTTTTCAAGAAAACTATAGATCCATCTTCATCTTCACCACAACACACAAAACTCCATGTTTTGTCCAACTTTTTTGAGAAAAACTCAATCAAAGGTTGAAATATTTGGTTGAAATTTTGTTTTTAACGTAAAAACCAGGCTAAAATAGTAGAATATCAGCAAAAATCATAGTTTTGGTGGTGAAATGAGGCTGAAGCAGTCGTCAGCTGTGACCTGAGAAACGGGTCATGCCTTCTAGACACAGGTCGTGCCTCGCCCTGCAGACAACATGTTTCTTTGGACTTTTAACGTGTGTTTTTCTTGGTTTTAGCTCATGGCAAGCGGCAGAACCACTCCAGAGGTGAATTCGAACCCTCCCCCAACTCTTTGTCGCCTGGTTATGATGTCACACCCCATTCGATGACGAAAACATCAAGGCGAGACGTAATAGATTGTTCAAAGACTCATGGTACTAAAATTGAAACATATTAATCATCAAACTTACTTGTCTTACAATACATAGAAAGGAAACAAATTGTTCAAATAGAAGGTAACAACCACATAACATTAATTTAAATTTGATAGTCTAAGCCCAAAATCTTATGTGAACTCAATCTTGTCACATCATCTCAAGCATTTCCTGAAAACTTGTTAAAATAAATGTCAACAAGTAATTGTTGGCGAGTGTACAACTTTAATACATATAGCATAAGTATAAAAAGGCATAATCCACATGTCAAATAACTATTATGGCAAATATGTAACATGCATTGTACAAAAGGCATAATTCAAACCTAATATGTAAGTCAATGCGTGCACCCTAGTATCGAAATGCTAGGTGAAAGTGTAGCTTAACAATGACCATGAATCTCCCTCGCAAGGGTCAGATTAAATTCAGGCAGGTTGTCAATCCTATAACGCTATACATGTTAAGGGCGACTTGCAAGGTTAATGCATATGCATAGGAACAATTGTAACAAGTAATAGTATGTAACACATAAGCATAAAGTATTATTGAACATGTAGGTGGATATTTATTTGTATAAATGTTGTGCAATTTGTAGTGTAATTTGTATAGTTGCATGTTTTTAGTCCAAAATGGTGCATAAACTAAAAAAGGATCATGTATACTCACGGTTTTGCAAAGATGAACCGCGAGAAGTCGCGAACAAGCGTCACAAGTAAGACTAGCAATCGAAGACTAGCCTAAAAGAATAAAATGTACACATGTATAAGTACATGGATGAAAGAATAAAGGAATAACTGGAAAACTAATATGTGAGTCTTAGTATGGATCTTGTTGTAAGAGTAAAACTAACATTAAAATGGAATTAAAAACACATCATAACATGATGGATAATAACCTTCAAAGTATTTGAGAACTCAGAAGTTTATTTTCCATGTGGTCGATTTATTAAGAAATTGACTGCTCTTATGGGAAGTAATTTAGTAACCGATATTGAGTTATAATATGAAAAGTATTATTTACTTAAGGATTATCCCCCAAAGTGGATCATGTATGAAAACAACTAAAAATAACCATAGAAGTATTAAGACTTAAAGGTTATCTTAGTGTATATGGAAGGTTTTATAAATAAAACCTAATAAGGTATTTGTGTGCAACATATACTATATAAATTATAAATCCAAGGTTTTATAAATACACTAATTGAAACAACTCAGCAGTACAGAAGATGAAATCAGAAAGAAGATAAAGTGATAAAAAATATAGGGTTTTATTTATAAAGTTATAAAGGGGGAGGGGAAATTACATTTTTAGACATCATGTGCAAGTCATGTGCGAATTAATTAACCAGAGTTGGGGGTTTGGTTAGACTTAGGGGCCAAAATGGTTAGTTATAGAGACCATGGGGGCAGATATGTTAAAAATTCTTATTTTGGGCTAATATAGTAAATGTGATATAACCACAGGGGCCAAAAACGTAATTTACTCTTACTTATATTATAGAGTATATTACAAAACTCGTCCTTTATGTATGTATATTATTGCAAATCATGTCCTTTGTCTTCAATAATTATATTAATCATACCTAATCACAAATCCTATCATGTTATATCCTTTAACCCAAACCCAGTTAATTTTCTCAGTTAATTTTAGTCATGTGAGGCCCACGTGAGGGCATTAATGTCCTTTCACCTACCCATATGTTTCTCCCCCATTTAAAACCCCCCAAATAACCCTGATCTCCCCTCATTCTAAAACACCCAATACCTGCAAATCCAAAAACTACGACAGAAGCAACAATGGTGATATGCATTCTTATCTCATATACTAATTATTATTTTCATAATTTGGAGTACAATTGCGAGTAAAGCAAGGTTGTTTCTCAGACAAGATCAGAGATATATTCACCTCAAACAATAAAACAGAGCACCATTAGCTAATGGAATATATAATTCCCAATTCCACACGACACATAAATCATAATTAACCAAAAAAAAGATATCATTTCAACAAAATAAAAACAACCCATAAATAGCCAACATCAAATTTAACCTTTCATCACAAAAAAAAAAAAAAAATAGAAAGAGACACAGACACACATACAATGAAAAAGATTGAAGCTTTAAATTACCTGTATGATTCTTGACAACCAAAAGAAATTAAACAAATGGAAAATGGGATAGAGGGATAACGATCAAGATTGTTTTTTTTTTTTGTTCATTATGAAACTTTCATGGGTTGCACCCTTGTGCATTATGGAATTCTTTTTTTTGTTCATTATGAAACTTTCATGGGTTGCACCCTTGTGCATTATGGAATTCTGGGTTGCACCCTTGTTGCTTCTGTCCTAGTTTTAGGATTTGCAAGTGTGGTGTTTTGGAATGAGGGGAGATTAGGGTTATTTGGGGGTTTTAAATAGGGGAGAATGTTAGGATCGGAGGCTCTCATAATTGTGCTTGTTTGCATAATTTAAACATTAAGTGCAGCGGAAATAAACACAAACTTTGTAAGCACAATTCAGGAAGAAAATAGTTTTGATAAACACATACTTTTCATAGAGTCGAATGATTCCAATACAAAGCAAATGATTTACAGAGCATGCTTACAAAACTAAACTCCCCCTCAACCTGATGCTCCAAGGTTGATTGCACAAGATGAAAGGATTAGACTAGAGGAGAAAAACCCACTCAGTCAATCAAATGTAACAGTACAGGGTACTGTTACATTTATAGGCAAACCAAACCACTGAAGCATCTCAGCTGACGTCACCATGAAAGCGACATCTAACAAACTAACAAACTCTATCTACTGTTCTATAACAACTGACCATACAGACACTGATTACTTTCTAAACACTGATATATAAACACTGATTCTTCATTCCACTGTTGTAGTCAACCACTGATGTTGAGCATCAGTGCTTTCTTCAAAGGGTGATCAGGCCTTGAGCGAGCAGTACTTTAGTTCTTCATCAGTGCTTGGAATCCATCAGTAGATTGAGCTTCAGTCTTTAATCTTCATCAGTACTTTAGTAGCAGTTGTTCTATTGAGCAGTACTTTGAAGTCTATCGCAAGATGACCACTGTCAAGGGGAAAGCTTAATATAAACAGCTGCTTATGATTAATCCACTATTGTGAACCGGTTTTGGCTTTCATTATCTGTTCCTTCAGTAGGGTTCAATCCCAACAATCTCCCCCTGGAACAGATAATGCCAAAACCCTTCATTATTCTGGATTTTTATTTCTCATCATAAGTTCCCTAACTTGTTCTTTAAATTGAAGCTCAAAATCCTGAGAACTTGTATCACCCTCATCCCTACACAGTGTAAGCTCAAGGAGATCTTGTAGATCTTCAACACCCAGGCCTAGTGCTTGATTCCTTGATATGTGCTTCACTTCTCCATTAGATCTGATCAGGGTCAATACATGGGTCTTTTGATCAGACATCCATTTTAGTACTTTTGAACCCAATGGGTTTCTTGGGAGAGGTTTATTCACTGATGAGTTTGGAGATATTGGCCTTGTGAAGACTTGTGAACTTTCAGCAGACATTTGTTTGAAAGCCATTTTTATAACATCATTTGCTGCAGCTACATCTTCTGTAGTCTCTTTTTCAATCTGCTCTTGTCTCTTCTTTTGATCTAGCTCAATGGCTGTTATATCTACTGAAGTGTTTGGTGAAGAGGGTTTGTTTAATACCTTTTTGACAAGGTTTTGAAGTTTCGCTGAGCTATCTTCTTTTAAATCCATTTTCTTGATGGCTTCTTTAAAGTACTCAGCTTCCTTTTTTTTTCTTCTTCACTGGTCAGCATTTTCCTCTTTTCTTGGTTTATCACAATGATTGAGGTATCTGCTGATGTGATCAGTGGTTTAGGAGCATTAATCTGCTGCTCTGGCTTTTTGTAGTCAGGCTTCTTTGGAATGTTGGAGTCTGTCATCCTCCTTCTTTTCAGCCTTTCATAAGCCTCATTTGTATACTGCTTTGTCCATTTTGCTATGGCTTTAGCAGTATCCACTTTTGCATCCACCAACTCCTGTTTCTTTTTCTTGTATTCTGAAGTGAGTTTATCAATGGCCTGTTTGTATTTGCTCCAGTTTGGAGCTGTTCTTTTCTTGCTAGGATCATGTTGGATTCTCTTGATCCTGTTTACCTCATGCTTTAGTGCAATGAGTGGCCATTCACTGAATTGTTCTTCTTTAGCTGGATAAAACTTTTCTTTCATGATGAATTCAAGAAACTCCTTTCTCATTATCTTTTGTAGGGCAGCATCAGGTGGCATATTTGACATGTCTTTGCTCAGGTCTTTAGCATAATCTTCCATTTGTTTGACCTTAGTGAGTAAAAACTTCATTCTTTCAGAAATGGCTTTATCACCTTGATCTTTGCACTCAATTCTAGCTCTTATATCTGCTTGCCTAGCTTTGAGTTTTAGATACTCACTCATGTTTAATGGGTTCCTGAAGCCAATGAGAGAAGGAAATCTTCTTTCCCAAGGATCATCTATTGTATAGAATTGTTTCATCTCATCCTTTACAGCTTCCAATTCCAGTGGATATTTCTCAGCAACAGATTCAATTCTAGTGGAGGATATTTGAGTGGGTGGTTGTGGATTGATGATATTGTAAGGTGTAGAGGATAAAGGAATAGGTGCTGGTATATCATCAGCATTCTTCTTAAATTTCCTTTTCCTTGTATAAAGCTTTATGGGTGAAGGGGATTTTGGTTGTGATGTAGAAATGTTGAGAGCAGTGGTGGATGGTTGACTAACAGCTGTTGGAACAACTGGTGTTTCAACCTCTGTTGTCATTACAACTACTGATGTGTCAGTAGGTGTCTTCTGCTTTTGAGCAGGTGTTGAAATGGTAGTGATTTGAGTGGTGGACAGTGTTTGACTAACAGGTGTTGAAACAACTGGTGTTTCAACCACTGTTGTCATTACAACAGATGTTGTAACATCTGTTGTCTTCTGCTTTATGGCAGGAGGTAATGGTGGTGAGTTTGGTTTTCGTGGTGGGGATGTGATTATAGATGATGATGGTGGTAGGGAAGTGGTTGTGATGGTGTGTGGTGAGGTGGTGTGTGTTGATATGGCAGCTTTAGTCTGGCTATCTTTTTCCGGTTCAATATAAACACCATCCTCAATTCCCTTCTTCTTCCACTTGATTTTCTCCCCCTTTTTGGCATTATCTGTAAAGGGGTTATTCATGAAGAGGACAGAGGAAGGAACCTTTCCAGTGGTGCTTTGTATGTGAGCCTTGATAGCTTTGATATCTGCTTGAGTATCTTTAAATCTTGACTCCACCATGTTTGTCAGCATTTGTACATGTATTGCATGCTGCTGATCAGCCATTTGTTTTTGTTTTTCAAGCAGGGGTTGAAATACATTCCATAGCTCATTTGCAGCAGGTGCAGGTTGTGCAAGTGCTTGAGCTGGAACAACAGTGGATTGTGCTTTTTGAGCTTTTAACAACTGTTGCACCATATCCTTTATTTCAGCAACTGATGTTTCAAGATTTTCAACTCTGCCCGTCAATTCCTGATATTTTAAATCATCACCCAAGTTAATGGGATCATCTGATTCCCCACCAGTAGTGGTTGTACCAATGTGTGACTTAGGAAATGAATCCCAAAAGTCATTCATTGATGCCCCTTGTTCTTGGTACTGGGGTCTTCTTCCTTCAGCACTTGATAGCCTTTTGAAGGTACCAGTGGGCATAACAAACTCACTGGTGGTTCTCAGAGGTGCTATGGAAGGAATTGCCTTTAAGGGAGTCTTATGAATGTAACCACTGTCCAAATGTAAACCAGTGGGTTCAACATTTGTAGTGGCTGTTCCACTTGAACTACTGTCAGGAATTACTTGTAATCCCTGCAGTGTAACCTCCTCAGTTGTTGCTGGGATAGCAGAGGTATAAACATCAGACCCAGTCACTTGTTGGAGCATACTCTCAGTGATAGGTGTTTGAGAGGAACTGGTTTGTGTCTGTGCTATATCAACTGCATGCAACAAAGGTATTATGGATTGTGGTAATGTGAGGGGTGAAGATAAAGGTGTTGAAAGAGATATGTCCTTGGGATCAGGACTGAGGAAGATGGATCCAATTGAATCCAGAGCTTCATATTGTGGGGTCCCTGTGTTTACAACCTGATCCTTTTGTGAGGATGCAGGAGGAGTTTGAGGCAAAGGTGGAGATCTTTCTTCCATCTGCTGTGAGGAAGTAGCAGCAGTGGTTATTGGTGACATTTGTGTTGTCACTGGCAGTGGCTCTGGGATCTCATCTTCCAGAGTTGCCTTTGATTTGGGTTTGGGAGGCTTTCTGGATGTTTTCTTTTTGGTCTTTTTGGTAATGGCAGGTGTGGGTTTCAAAGCAGTGGTTGTGCTGCTATGATCACCTGGAGCAGTGGGCTCAGCAGCCGATACCTGAGGAGTAGTGTTATCTGCTAAATTCTGCTCAGGCACCTCTGCTTTTGTTTTTGAAGGTGTTAACATTCTAGAGAATGTTTCAGGTGTTAAACCATTTATTTGAAAATAAACACCTTGTTTGAGCAAATTTTCATTTTCCTTTCCACATTTTTGTTCAAAATAGTAACTTAGAAACCTTGGAAAGAGCAAAAATGATTTGCTGTCAACATTTTTTACCAAGTCATTAAAGATCTCTAGGGAATAGTTAAAATTTTCATTGTTTAAAATAGCATAACCCAGGCATTGAATCTTTAATGGTATTTCGTTAAAACCAGTTGTTTTATTTGAGACACACATCAAAAGAGTGTGAAATAAAAACCTAGGTGCAGAAGGAAAGAAACCTTTTGTAAGGTATCTCTTTTTGGTTGTTCTGCATACCCCCTTTTCAAGAAATCAGTTTTCAACTCAGTTTTAGAAAAAGAAGTTTTACCCTTCTGATCATCGAGTTTAACGACTTCTGAAATTGATTGTGGAGTAATTTGAATTGCTTTACCCTGTATAGAGGAGTTGATGGCTATGACGATGTCTTCTTGTTTTTCAAGAGTAGCATTTTTTCAGAACTCTCTCTGGGTTTGTTGGTAAATGGGAGCATCTGCTATTAGCAAAGTTTTGTACTTTGATGTAGATAAGGTGTCGATGATTGAATCGAAGGTGTTGGTGGTAGTGGGTTTTGTGAGTAGACCCAAGTAATTGTGAGGGGATTTGTATGGGATTTCAATGGGTTCAGCGGCCAATTGAGTGGCGTCTTTGGAAACAGAGGATGAGGATGATTTTGATTTAGATTTTGACTTTGACTTTGATTTCGTCATTTTGATGAAGAAGAATCGAAGAGTGATTTGGGAAGAAAGGTTGAAAACTGCTTTGAGAAGAGAATTTTGGAATTCAATTCGACAGTGTAAAACCTTGTTTGGGGTTTTGATCAGGGTTTTATTTAGGGAAAAAGTGAATGTTGATGTGGCAGCGGTTACAAGGATCTGATGGCTAAAAACTGACCACGTGCCCACCTCTGATGAAAAGATGAATAATGGAGGACAGTTGTTTTGAGAGCCATTGATGGAGCAAACGTCAGTGGTTACAAGGGTAACAAATGAAACATTGGATAATTTTTACTATCAGTGGATACAACACTGATTTTGAACAACAGTGCTTTTCAAGAGAATGAGAGAGCAGAGGATGACTTTCAGCAGTGGACAGTGTCTAGAAACCAGATGTTTGAGCGCAACAGTGGTAGGGAAATGGTGAGGTTTTGAAAGGCTATTACATCAGCAACTGTTAGTGCAACAGTGTTTGAACTTTTGACAAACATTTGAGCATCTGCTTGCTCAAATGAGGGGATTGATTTTGTCTTGTGCAACCACAATATCATGTCCAGCATATGTTGATTTGCAGGAATGCTATACTTAACAAAATACATTTTAGATGCAAGCTATCAAGTTTAATTTGTCAGCAGTTTTTCCAGGGATTTATGTTCGAGGTTTTGCCACATGTTTATTTTTGAAGCTTGTATAAATTTCTGACAGTGGTTTAGTATCCCAGATGATGAAAACCTTTTTACTAAGGCTACTCATTTTGTGTCTAATTATTTGAATTAGAACATGAGTATCTCAGTAGTTTAAAATCTGTTAGCAATCAATTTCTGATCTGTGATAAAACAAACTTGAGGTTGATATGACCTTGGCACTAGTACCTTTTCCTTTTGATCTGTTTTTAAGGATAATATCACCAACAAAAATAGAGGTTCTATATCCTGACAGGAGATTGAAACTTTGACTATAAAAATGAGTAAAAGAACAAAATATATCATTAAAAAATAAAGAATAATATATCCTGTTTTATTTGAGAAAAACCTTTTTATGAAAAATAATTAAAGGTTATTCTGAAAATAACATCAAAAAGGATCTGGCATATTTTCCAATTAAACTCATAGTCACATCATTCTCAAGTTTTAGGAATATGGTCAATGATTTGAAATACATTGTAATAACCACTGTTTGAGACCATTTCCTTGTCAATTGATTGCAAAAATGAGGAAACATGTACACATAGGTTTTTGAAAGTCTTGTTATAGATTTTGTTACCATGTGATGATGCTGATAATTTGCCTAGACCTCTTTTAAGTTCAATCACTGGTGATACTTAGTGTTACCTGAACTTCCATGAATCAATGAATGCACACAGCTGTTTGATGACCATTGTTTACCCAATTTTGGACTCATAAGTGTTTTGCATTTATACTCTTTTCTTTTGACTTCAAAAGTTTTGAGATAAATACACTTTTGAGTTTTGTTATTTTTCTTCTTCCCTTTTTACCCTTTCCATTCATAATACTAAAATACTTACTGGGAGGATCTTATTGAAGAAACACTTAGACCAGAATCATTTTACAGCAATGTTTGGAGAGACTTGGACATTGCTTATGTCAAATCTGACATCACATATGATTTAGTCTGTTTTTCATCTGATTTTCTTAGTGTGTTCTTAACAAAGTTGATTTGATCCTTTTAACAGGATTCTCAACCTGTTTTTCAACACATAAGATTTGATATCTAAAGTTTTAATTTACCTCCTTTCATGTTAACAAAAACACTAGTGTTTTACGAAACTAGGTTTTTGTTTACCAGAGGTTCACACTTTAGTATCAAATATGATGGAAACAACACAAATTTCATATTAACACTTGAAATCAATTTTGTAAAGGAAATGATTACACCATAGTTATCAGACATGTTTTCAGATCTGAACACTATAGATGTCTTATGCATGAGATCACTTGTTATGTGAAATTTGTGTGTCTTATGACATCTTGGTTGTTTTACAGAGTATCTGAGTTGTAACTTTGAACGTCCATACTCGTTACTCTGTTTTTCAACAAAATGCAAACAACCTTAGTATCAATGAATTTTGAGCTGAACTGTTATGTCAAATTGATTGTTAGATCGAATTTGACTGTCCGAGCTCTGATACCAAGTGTTAGGATCGGAGGCTCTCATAATTGTGCTTGTTTGCATAATTTAAACATTAAGTGCATCAGAAATAAACACAAACTATGTAAGCACAATTCAGGAAGAAAATAGTTTTGATAAACACATGCTTTTCATAGAGTCGAATGATTACAATACAAAGCAAATGATTTACAGAGCATGCTTACAAAACTAAACTCCCCCTCAGCCTGATGCTCCAAGGATGATTGCACAAGATGAAAGGATTAGACTAGAGGAGAAAAACCCACTCATTCAATCAAATGTAACAGTACAGGGTACTGTTACATTTATAGGCAAACCAAACCACTGAAGCATCTCAGCTGACGTCACCATGAAAGCGACATCTAACAAACTAACAAACTCTATCTACTGTTCTATAACAACTGACCATACATACACTGATTACTTTCTAAACACTGATTCTTCCATTCCACTGTTGCAGTCAACCACTGATGTTGAGCATCAGTGCTTTCTTCAAAGGGTGATCAGGCCTTGAGCGAGCAGTACTTTAGTTCTTCATCAGTGCTTGGAATCCATCAGTAGATTGAGCTTCAGTCTTTAATCTTCATCAGTACTTTAGTAGCAGTTGTTCTATTGAGCAGTACTTTGAAGTCTATCAGATGCAAGATGACCACTGTCAAGGGGAAAGCTTAATGTAAACAACTGCTTATGATTAATCCACTGTTGTGAACCGGTTTTGGCTTTCATTATCTGTTCCTTCAGTAGGGTTCAATCCCAACAGAGAAACAGATGGGTAGGTGAAAGGACATTAATGCCCTCACGTGGACCCCACCTGACTAAAATTAACTGAGAAAATTAACTTAGTTTGGGGTAAAGGATATACCATTTTAGGATTTGTGAACATTAGGTATGATTAATGTAATTATTGAAGACAAAGGACATGATTTGCAATAACATACATACATTAAGGACGAGTTTTGTAATTTACTCTATATTATAAGGAATGATTGTTAGTGTTTTTGAGTAGACGAGAGAGAAAATATATGGGAAAGTTACTGTTCATCTGTAAATATGTTCTTCTGTAAATATATGTGAAAAAATCTGTAGAGAGAAAACCTTATAAATTTTTTAATATTTTTAGAAATGGTTGTGAATGAAGGAGAGAGAAAAAGTAATTGTAGATCCCAATACCAATCCGGATCACAGTGGTTGATTGTTTTAGTCCAAAACACCTATTGATTAAGTGTTTGTACTATGAAAAAGTTAAGAAGAATCAAGAATGAAGATGAAGCTAATGGAATGATGAATACAACAAGTGTTGTATTGAATCCAAACAAGAATGTAAATCAACAAAGCACCTTGGAAATTTGATTAGAGCAAAATATCAAAGATTGAATGTAAACAACACTTATATTCACCAAAAGAGCCAAAAGCTTGGCTAGGGCAACAATACATGGGCTTTTATATATCCTGACTTGCCAGCATAATTATAATTATGCTGGAATCTTAACTACACCAAGTCAGGTTTGCTACTTTCATTAAATTACAAAATATGCCCCTAGACTTTAAAACAAGCTACAAACTAACGTTATCTAGGCATAGTGACATAAAAAAATATATAAGCTTATGGCTCTCTAGGCGATTTTGGCGACATAGGCGATCTTGTGAAACCCTAGAAGTTTCTTGTTAATCCTGGTCTCGATTGATCTTGCTTATCAGCTTAAGGTTTGTCTGATCGATCATTAGGCGATAATCAATTGTAATCGGATTAGGGTTTTGTAGTTAGGGTTTTGTAATCGGCGCTGTTTTTCTGTTTGCAAATGGGGTGTGTAGTTGTTTCATTCGCACTAGTGCTTCTGATTTTCGGCAATACTTCTTCAGAATATTGAGATTAGAGTCCTGATTTCGTTGTTCTGATTTTCGGCAATACATCTGATTCAACGGCGCTGTTCTTAGGCGCTAATAAGTTGATTTCAGATTAGGGTTCGCATTCATCTGCGTATATCGGCTGTTTGCTGTTCTAGTCTTGTGTCATCAGAATAGGGTTCCTGCCGAATGGATAAAACTGATGGGGTCTCCTCTCTTGATGAACGAGCAAAACCTTCACTCTCCTTTGAGAGTCTAGCTAGCTGTGTAATCGATGTTGAGGATAATACATGGATGCCTCGGCGGGGAATAGTTCAGACATCTCAACCAGAACCAGGGAAATTCAACATCATTGGTGAGTTGCTCAAGTCAACTGTCCATGTTCCTGTGGAGAATGTGCATCCAAACATTAGGGTCTCGGATAATAGGGAAGACCATGCAACATTTCAGGTTCGTTCTGATCTGGGTAATGCACCGATGCCAAGGTCTTATGCGGATTCAGTTTCGGCAGCCAAGACCAAACAGGTAAACTTTCGTACTCTTGCGAGTCCGGTATTGCAAGATGGTTGTGATGTGGTGCTTCCCCGGGAGTCTGTTAGACAAGTTCAAGATATGTTAGCTAATATGCTGTATGGGTACTTCTTGGGGGATCGTGTGGCTTATCCGATTGTTGAGTACTTTGTGAGAAACAATTGGAAGAAGTTTGGTTTGCAAAAGTCTATGATGAATGCAAATGGGTTTTTCTTTTTCAAGTTTGCGGACAAAGACGGTATGATGAATGTCCTTAAAGAGGGACCCTGGATTATTCATTCTCAACCTCTCTTCCTTAGTGAATGGTCGCCTACTTCGAGACTAGAGAAGAAGGATGTTAAAAAGGTACAAGTTTGGGTTAAAATCCATGATGTTCCTTTAGTTGCCTATACGGAAGATGGTTTGAGTATGATTGCTACGGCTATTGGTGAGCCGAAATTGTTGGATACATATACCACTTCAATGTGTATGGATGCTTGGGGAAGGAGCAGTTATGCAAGAGCATTGATAGAAATTTCAGCCGAGTATGTCTTTAAAGAGGAAATAGTTATAGCGGTGCCTGAGCTAGAAGGTGAAGGTTTTATTAAAGTAAAGATGGCTGTGGAATATGAATGGAGTCCTTATAGATGTGCCCATTGTAAGGTCTTTGGACATTCTGATGAGTCTTGCCCGAGACAGCCTAGGAAGTCTCCTATGGCAGTGTTTAAACCTCAGAAACAAAATGTTGGGAAGAAATCTTATGGTCCGGTGAAGATTCCAGAAGTGGATGAAGATGGTCTTATGGATGTGGAGGGTAAAAAAACGGCTAGGAGATCTGGTTTTCATGTAAATAAAGCTAAGCCGAAATTTCAGTACAGGCCGGTTGGGGTTAAAACGAATGGAGGGGTAAAAAAGTTGGTTCCTTCGGCTAGTATAGTGTCCCAGAATCCGTTTGATGCCCTTAGGGATGAGTAGGGAACGGTCAGCCGAAAAGGTAAGGGATCGAGGGATGATATAGGTGAGTCTGATGATGACGAGGTTGTGGAAGTCTATAATGAAACAAATGAATTTATGATTTCCGGTACATATCCTTTGTCTTCAAAAGCAGGGGCAAGCACCTCTTCCACAAAGATCTCAAATGGTTAGTCTGATGTTGATTCGCGCTATGGGGATGCTCTTTAGATGCAATTTTATTTTTGATGATGGAGGATAATGACTCTTGTTGGTTTTGTTTTGTTTGTCTACTGGACATTTTTTCATGATGTAAAGTAGACTAGGTTATGTGATGTCGTAGGTATTTAGTTTTTGTGGCTTACATATATGGGGCATGTCCTGTATATGAACTAGTGTGGATCATCCTCACTACTTGTACTTATTTGCGGTTGTTTTAATAGAATCACCGGGGTGACCCTTTACCCAAAAAAAACAAGCTACAAACTATAATAAAACTAATCCAGTACAAGTATGAACGATCTCAAAAGTTCCAACAGTAATAATAAACGTATAAGAAATATTATTTAATTGAGAGGAGAGAGAAAAAATATTTAGTGGAAATATATGGATAAGGAATTCATTACGAATGCTCTTATACCGACATGTACATAAATAAATATAAGCATGTAAAAAAATGATTAAAAAGTTCTAGAAAGTTGAAAGGTTCTAAATACCAATACTAAATGTTGAAGGGTAAAAACTAAAATAAACAAAAACTTAGTAAAAGACAAAAAAATAATTATAAAGTTTTTAAAAAGTTGAAAGTTCCAATAAAAAATGTCAAGGGGTAAAGACTAAAATAAATAAAAACCAAATAAAACACACACAAAAGATGGACCAACTGCCATGCAAGAGCATGGCAGTCATCCCTCTTCTAATTGTTACTATATACAATATTAAACTTATTCATTTTCACCAAAAATCAACTTCGACATGATTCATTTTCACCAAAAATAAATTTCAACATGTTATATATACGGTAAAGTGCTAAGTTCTTATTTTTGCCCTAATTATTGATACAATTTTGATTTTAAGCCATACATTATTGTGACAGATTGGTATCAGAGCCATTGGTTATAGTGAACTTGGTTTTAAAAAGGGGAAAAACGTTTTTGTAAAACCAGACTATAACCGAACAGTTCCGAAAACATAAATACGACCATGACACTCAGCTCCAGATTGCAAGGTTCGTCCCTCGTATACTCATTGTACTGCATAACTAGTGAACACTTACATATGATATTGCATGTGATTGCACGTTTAGCACAACCGTATGAATTCATATATTACTTGCATGTGTTATGTGACTGTTAAAACATTCATGACTTTCGCTTCGTGATGCTCTTCGTTTGCTACTCGAGTATGAGGAACCATTTGACATGAGTTAAGAGGAGCTGAGATGAGCATGCAAATCGCAATATTATTGTGGGTGCACACATAATAATAATGTGGGGTGCATGCGAGTCCTAGTGAGGCTTAACAATTGAAAAAGGGGTTCTGTTCCGTAAATTGATTGATGTGAAACGCAACAGCCTATAGGAGTCATAGTAGTGATTGCCTCCTACTCGAATATGATCTTGTCATTTCCCTTTGAAACCTTTCGAAACTCGATGCTATCGAGTGTCACCTGAACACCCATCTGAACGCCTAGCGAACTGTGTAGAACGTTAGGTGCTTGTGCGAACATCCCTGAGCTGGATGTTGCAACGCCGAATGATTGGCCTATACTTCCCTCACTTCTCTTTGATTGTGGGAACTCAATGTACTGACGACTTAGACCCCGAAGTGCGATCACTTCTGCAACACCTTGGCAATATACCGTGTACTACTCAGTCAACTTGCAAGGACGATGGACAAAAGAGTAAATGTAGCACTTTACCGACCCCAGTAGTTGAACGACCCTGATTACCGGCAACGAACCCCAGCAAAGTGACTACAATCGAATCTCTAACCCTAGTCAGGGACTGATGGGAGTCAACCTTTACGAACCAATCAGGACATAAGAAATGACAACTGACTGTAGAATGGAATGTGAAACTCCCCGCACAGTGAGTAGTGCCATAGCACGTGCCATGGAATGTGAAGAGGTGGACCCTGTCGGTGAAAGATCGTAGAGCTCCGTTTCAAAGAACAGCACTAGAGGCAACAGTTACGGCAACATCAAGGTATTCATAATGGTAACCAACAGTATGGAAAATGAAGGTGCCTACAACATGAAGCGGCCGTTATTAAATCAGACGACAACAACCAAGGGAACGACGGTCGTACTGGGAATCCTCGCAATGAGTACAGCAACACGGGAAATGATGCTCATGGAGGAACATTTAGGATTGGCATGGGCGACGCCAGGATTATAACAACATGGTGGCCTATATGTTCTTGGTAACTAATCACTTTGTCACTGTTCTGCTTAACCCTGATACTTCTTGAAACCGAACCTGTTGTGGAATCAACTAATGGCAAGTCAAATGAAACCTTATATGTTCGTTGGGATGTAAACTCAACCTTGTGGGACAAGTGTTCGACGTCGACCTTCTTTCTGCTATCCTCGATGGTTCGATGCAGTAGTTAGTATGGATTGGTTATCCAGATATCGCGCAGATATACGTGGTGTGAAGGTTAGCATCTTATCAACAATGAAAGCCAGAAAGCATTTACGGAGGGACTACCCTGCTATGTTGGCAACCGTTACTAATGTTTGGGCTAAAGAAAGAGGATCGAGGATCCACCAATTGTTCGTAATTCCACTCAGCATGCTACGGGAGGAACTATCAGGTTTACTTCCATAACTATTAGACAGAATCTCAGTTTGGCCTCACGCCAGGGGCAGTGTTGACTACTTGTACTCGTACGGTCTTGCGCCACAAGGGTTGCAAGAACTACCTACTCAACTTCAGGAACCATTGGACATGAGTTTTATTGGATCTAGTTTCTCGCTTTGGGGAGCCCCAGTTATATCAGTGAAGATAAGCCTTTTCGTATGCGTACCGACTACCGCGAACTCAACAAGGTGACCGTGAAGAACCATAATCCTCTCCCACGCCTTGATGACTTATTTGACCAGTTGCAAGGGTCGAGTTTCTACTCAAAGATTGACCTGAGGTCAGGCTACCATCAACTGAGAGTCAGAGACGAGGATATCTCTAAGACAGCGTTCAGAACTCGTTATGGGCATTACGAGTTTCTGGTTATGCCTTTTGGATTGACGAATGTGCCTGCGGTCTTCATGGATCTCATGAACTGAGTGTGCAAACCTTACCTGGATAAGTTTGTCATAGTTTTCATCGACGACATCCTGATCTATTCGAAGAGTCAGGAGGGACACGAGCATCAACTAAGAATTATTTTGGAACTCCTTCGAGCAGAGCAGCTATATGCCAAATTCTTGAAATGTGACTTTTGGCTTCGCGAAGTCCACTTTCTAGGCCATGTGGTAAACAAAGATGGGATTCATGTTGATCCATCTAAGGTAGACTCGATCAAGAACTGGCCTGCACCCCGTACACCAATAGAAATCCGCCAATTCTTGGGTTTGGTGGGCTACTACAGAAGGTTCATCAAGGATTTCTCAAAGATTGCGCAACCTCTCACTTCACTAACTCAGAAAGGGGTCACATATCGTTGGAGTGATGCACAGGAGTCCGCGTTTCAGCATTTCAAGAATAGACTTTATAGCGCACATATCCTCTCATTGCCTGAAGGCACAGATGATTTTGTGGTTTATTGCGATGCATCCATCCAAGGACTTGGTTGTGTGTTGATGCAACGTGACCAGGTCATTACTCATGCATCGCGGCAACTTAAGGTTCATGAAAAGAACTACACTACTCACGATCTGGAGCTGGGAGCAGTTGTTTTTGCTCTTAAGATATGGAGACATTACCTGTACGGTACCCAGTGCACTATTTACACCGATCACAGGAGTCTCCAGCATATCTTCGAACAGAAGGAGTTGAACATGCGACAACGTCGGTGGGTCGAACTTTTTAATGATTACGAATGCGTGATCAAGTACCATCCGGGCAAAGCCAATGTTGTGGCAGACGCCCTCAGCCGAAAGGAGTCAAAACCTAAGCGCGTGCGAGCGTTACAACTTACCATCCAATCCAGTCTTCCTACTCAGATACGAGATGCTCATGTTGAAGCGTTAGGGCTGAGTCCTTACGAGGATCGAGGAAACGGTTAGAACAAAAGGAAGACGGCGCTTACTACGTAACAGGGCGCATCTGGGTTCCACTTTATGGAAACTTATGCGAGCTTGTGATGGATGAAGCGCACAAGTCTCGTTACTCAGTACATCCTGGCTCGGATAAGATGTACCATGACTTAAAGACCACGTAATGGTGGTCGAGTATGAAAGCCAACATAGCAGCTTATGTTAGTAAATGTTTGACTTGTGCGAGAGTCAAAATCGAGTACCCGAAACCATCAGGCCTACTGCAACAACCAGAAATCATGACATGGAAATGGGAGCAAATTTCCATGGATTTCGTTACTGGCCTGCCTAGATCTCAGCGCGGAAATGATACCATTTGGGTGATAGTGGATCGATTGACTAAGTCTACACACTTTTTGGCTATCGAAGAAACAGACAAGTTCTCTACTTTAGCAGACATTTACTTAAAGGAAGTGGTTTCGAGGCACGGGGTGCCAACCTCTATTATTTCCGATCGGGATGCACGTTTTACTTTTGAGTTGTGGCAAGCTATGCACAAGTCCTTTGACTCACGTTTAGACATGAGCACAGTTTATCATCCACAGACAGATGGGCAGTCTGAGCGCACCATCCAAACCCTTGAAGACATGCTTAGGGCATGTGTGATTGATTTTGGTAACGGCTGGGAATGACATCTACCTTTAGTGGAATTTTCGTATAATAACAGCTACCACACCAGTATCCAGGCCGCTCCGTTTAAGGCACTGTATGGACGTAAATGCCGATCACCTCTTTGTTGGGCAGAAGTTGGTGACAGCCAAATCACTGGTCCAGAACTTGTGGTATACACAACTGAGAAGATTGCTCAGATACGACAACGAATGGCGGCAGCTCGTGACCGTCGGAAAAGCTATGCTGATAAGCGCAGGAAACCACTCGAGTTCCAGGTTGGGGATCGAGTGCTACTCAAAGTCTCACCTTGGAAAGGTGTAGTTCATTTTGGCAAACGAGGCAAACTTAATCCGCGTTATGTCGGGCCGTTCGAAATCATTGAGAAAATTGGCAAAGTCGCTTACAAGTTGAATCTACCTGAAGAACTCAGTGGAGTTCACAACGTATTCCACGTGTCAAATCTGAAGAAGTGTCTGTCAAATGAGACCCTCGTAGTTCCTCTCAAGGAGCTCACTATCGACGATCAGTTGTGATTCGTTGAGGAACCTGTAGAGATTACAGACCGAGACATTAAGGTTCTCAAGCGCACCAGAATACCTCTTGTTCGAGTTCGTTGGAACTCCCCTCGTGGCCCAGAGTTTACCTGGGAACGAGAAGACCAAATGAAACTCAAGTATCCCCGGTTGTTCGAGAAAAGTGCAACCACTGCTGAGGCTAAAGCTACTGCGGAATTTCGGGATGAAATTCCAAACCAACGGGGGAATGATGTGACACCCCAGGAAAAACCAGGAAACCACGCAACCTATCTAGCTTCCTCAATAACTACGTGCTAAATTTCGGGACGAAATTTCTTTCAAGTTGGGGATGATGTGACAACTCGAGTTTCCAAGGTCTTTCCTCGACACGTAATTTGTTTTGCAAATTATGTTTGCGTGACTTAGTTGTCTTGTAATTGTGTCTGTTTGTTATATGCTTGAGCTGTTTGAAATTGTGCATGCCTGTGTTAGGGTTTTAGTATATAAACAGTGGAACTTATACATAACTCGTACATTCTAGTACCCGACGAAAACACCTACCTGGCGAACACCCACTCGACGAAAACACCATGTATTCGTCGCCTTCACCAATTTCGTCGAGAATGGTGTGACAACCCGAACTTTTAACGTTTGCATGATCGGATTTCGCAACCTTGTAGTTATCATCGTTATATTTTTGTTCATTGACATACATCGTGATTATGTGCATTATGTGAACTTGTTTGGTTATTATATGGATTGCTTATTAGGAAAATAAAATTTCGCACTTTACCGAGTCGCACACCCTCACAGTCGCACCTGGGCCTCTCTTGTTTTCGGCCCAATGGTCATGTCTTTTGATTCTCGACCCAAGTGACTATGAGGCCCAAACCGAGCCTGATTTCCTTTCCCCTTTATCAAATCGTGCTGCGTGGAATTTTGTTATGCTATACACAAGTGTTGCAAAACCCTAAACCCCCCCCCCCCCTCCCACCTTGCGAACGACGGTGATTCCCAGATCATCATCATTCGAAGATCTCTCCTTCTCCCTTAGCCTAGTTATTGGTTAGTATGTTATTATGACTTCTTTTGATTGTTTCTGATTATGCACAAAGTGTGGATTATAGGTGCATGCATAGAATTTAGATATGAGTTAGGATACTGTTTGCAAACTATTTGGACATGAATGATTCGTTTACATGCTAACTGTTAATTAAGACTTTACAAGATGATGATAAATCGATGATTACATGTGACCCGATCTGAACATGTTAATCTTATCTTTATATGATATAGCTGAGTTTATGACGATTTGTTGCATGAAAACAGTGATTAGAATGATAGATGGTTTTGTCACACCCCCAAAATCCACCTGCGGAGTATCACCGCTTGGGAGCGTGACTGACCAGGATCAAGCCACCAATCATATTGAACATGTAATTAATATTAAGTAAAATAAATGTAAACCATCCATCCAATACGATAGGTGTTCAAAACATAACCATAGTTTCAAAGTGTAGCGGAAGCATAGTAAATAATCCAACAATAGTTAATAGTTTTAAATGTCATAATAGTTCAACGTAGAAACCACGATCCTTGCCCACAACGACCCGCTTCTCCAGTGCAAGCTCCAAGTACCTAACGATCTGCAAGGCATGTAACAGAATGATCAACAAACTAGTTGAGCGAGTTCACAGTAAGTAAATGCGTAATAGTAAGTAACGGGTGGCTCTACAAGGCCAATAGTAAGTTATACAGGTGGGGGCTTCCCATGTTATGTGACCACTAGACTATTCGTATTATCCCTGTTCTTCGTCCGAGAACAGTAGCGCGTATGAGGTGTGCGTAGGTTTTACGCACGTATCCTTTGTATCGAGGATAGTAATTAGCGTATGACCACGTAGGTGTTATCCCGACCTACGGAAGAAGAAAGTAATGCGTACACGTAGGTTTTACGTGCGTGCCTGACATCCGAGGCAGTAATGGCATATGACCACGTAGGTGTTATCCAACCTACGGAACCACGTAGGTGTTATCCCAACCTACGGAACCGTCCTGACATCCGAGGACCATGATAGGTGATAGTCTAGGAAAAGCGTTTGTACGTTATAAGTCAATTGAAACCTTTAACCCATTCCCACGACCCGGGAATCCCATGCCTTAGTAGGAGTGTGAACTCACCTTGGTTTGCTCGGTATGCTAGGTTATGTACTCACAAGTAATTAATCAAGTCCTATTGTATGCACGTATAACAAATCAGTTCACGTTCGAAATGATACGCATGTAATCTAATGTCGTATGGTGCTTGACAGCCAATATCATGTATCAATCATGTATCACGTAACAGTTAACCCATTCATGCAATTCACGTAATTCATGTAAACATATACAGGATCATGCATCTCACAAAAACTCAGACAAGTATGGGGGTGTCTCCCCTGTTCAAAACCCTGATAGCACACGAAATCATACAATAAACTCAGACTATCATGTTGCACACACAAGCTCGGACCCTTGATACATTCATTAAACTCGGCCCAATGTCCTCATATTAAACTCGGACCATGTTGATTTCATTAAACTCGGACACACAACATCCATTAAACTCGGTCCAAGGATGATCCAATAAACTCGGACCAAGCAATTATCATTAAGTTCGGACCAACATAGGTAACATTAAACTCGGACCAATATTCAACAATCATACTCGGACAACATTTAAAGATTATACTCGGACCGATCATTTAACAATTATACTCGGACCAACATTCATCAATTATACTCGGACAACATACATCAATTATACTCGGACCATTGAAAGTCAATTATACTCGGACCATTGTAAGTTAATTATACTCGGACCATTGCAATTATACTCGGACCAAAGGTAATCCACTTATACTCGGATCAAGGTAATGCCTATTATGTTCGGTCCAAGTCCATTCAATATATTCGGACAAGGTCAATTCAATTTAAACTCGGACTCAAAGTGGTCCAATTAAACTCGGGCATCATGAATTTATTTAAACTCTGACTAACAACAACGTACATTCAAATGATCAATACGACAGGATTACAACAGTTACGTATAACATTCAACAAACCCTAAATCTAATCATATGACGGCAGGCAACAAGACCATTCAATCGATTGTTAAACCACACAATTATCACCATGATACCCATCAAGCATGCATCTAATCATCATTGTAATCTCAACTATCCAGGATTAAATCACAGAATATTACATGAGAAGCTAGGGTTTTTCCATGAACACAAGAATCAAGAATTCAATAAACAATCAACAATTAATCACAACAATGATTAAACAATTACCTTGTGATGATCCTAAAGAGAGAGTAATCAAGAGTGATGATTTTCTTGTGCCAAATGATTTGGTGATGATTGCTAGAGAGCCAAGGAAATGAGAGTACGTGCTTTGGTTTTGGTGAAAGTGATTAGTGAAAAGGGGATTAGGGTTAAGTATAATCAAGTTCACTAATGGCTCTCTACACCCCTAACTAATATAATTTACAATAGTACACCATCTCATAACTATTTCATAGTTCCACCACCAAGTTTACACATTTGACAAGTTTCACAAATAACAAACAACTATGCACAATCAAACAATCAAAACATATCTAATCCCATGGAAATCAATTGTGCAATTACATGAACGTGCAATAAATACGACATAGAATCTTGAAAATTCGAGTTGTCACATTATCCCCAACTTAAAAGAAATTTCGTCCCGAAATTTGGTACGCACTCACTGAGGAAGCTAGGTAAGGTATATCGTTCACTGGTTTTCCTGGGGTGTCACATCATCCCCCCGTTGATTTGGAATTTCGTCCCGAAATTCAGTAGTAGTAGCTTCAGCCTCAGTAGTGGATGTATTGGTTTCGAATAACTGGGGGTACTTTTCTTTCATTTGATCTTCGCGTTCCCAGGTATACTCTGGACCACGCTGGGAGTTCCAACGAACTCGAACAAGAGGGATTCTCTTGTGCTTGAGGACCTTAACATCCCGGTCCGTGATTTCAATTGGTTCCTCGACGAACTGCAACCGCTCGTCGATAGTGAGTTCCTTAAAAGGAATGATGAGGGTTTCATCTGATAAGCACTTCTTTAAGTTCGACACATGAAAGACATTGTGAACTGCTCCGAGTTCAGCTGGTAAGTTCAACTTGTAGGCTACTTTGCCAATCTTTTCTAAGATTTCGAATGGTCCGACGTATCGCGGATTCAGTTTGCCCCTTTTGCCAAAACGTACCACACCCTTCCAGGGTGAAACTTTCAATAAAACCCGGTCCCCGACCTCAAATTCCAATGGCTTTCTACGCTTGTCCGCGTAGGCTTTCTGACGGTCGCGTGCTGCCGCCATGCGTTGTCGTATCTGTGCAATCTTTTCTGTGGCGTCCACTACAATCTCTGGACCCGTAATTTGACTATCCCCCACCTCTGCCCAACAGAGAGGTGACCGGCATTTACGTCCGTACAATGCCTCGAATGGAGCGGCTTGAATGCTGGTATGGTAACTGTTATTGTACGAAAACTCCACCAAAGGAAGGTGTTTTTCCCAGCCGTTGCCGAAATCGATAACGCATGCCCTAAGCATGTCTTCAAGTGTTTGAATCGTTCGCTCAGACTGCCCATCCGTCTGAGGATGATATGCCGTGCTCATGTCTAATCGTGAGCCAAAGGATTTGTGCATCGCTTGCCATAGCTCTGACGTAAATCGTGCATCGCGATCCGAAATAATAGAGGTGGGCACTCTGTGCCTCGAAACAACTTCTTTAAGATAGACGTCTGCGAGAGTGGAGAACTTGTCCGTTTCCTTAATCGGCAGGAAGTGTGCAGACTTGGTGAGTCGATCAACTATGACCCATATTGTATCATTCCCACGCTGAGATCTAGGTAAACCTGTAACAAAATCCATGGAAATTTCTTCCCATTTCCATTGAGGTATCTTAGGCTGCTGAAGTAGACCAGCCGGTTTCTGATATTCAACCTTGACTCTCGCACAGGTTAAGCATTTTCCAACGTACGTAGCGATGTGGGCCTTCATACTAGGCCACCAATAAGTAGTACTGATGTCGTGGTACATTTTATCCGACCCTGGATGTACCGAATAGCGAGACTTGTGAGCTTCATCCATTACAAGTTCGCGTAGACCGCCATAGAGTGGGACCCAAATACGCCCCGTTACATAGTAGGCGCCGTCTTCCTTTTGTTCCATGCGTTGCCTTGAGCCGCGTAAGGCTTCAGCTTTGACGTTTTCGGGTTTCAGTGCTTCTAACTGAGCAGCTCGTATCTGTGCAGGAAGACTGGACTGAATAGTAAGCTGTAGCGCTCGCACGCGCTTAGGTAGAGTGTCTTTCCGACTGAGGGCATCAGCCACAACATTGGCCTTGCCTGGATGATACTTGATGGCGCATTCATAGTCGTTTAGAAGTTCAACCCATCTCCGTTGACGCATGTTCAAATCCTTCTGCTTAAGGATATGCTCGAGACTCCTGTGATCGGTGTAAATCGTGCACCTGGTACCGTACAGGTAGTGTCGCCATATCTTAAGCGCGAAAACAACAGCTCCCAGCTCTAAATCGTGCGTCGTGTAGTTTCGTTCATGAACCTTGAGTTGCCGCGAAGCGTAGGCAATAACTTTATCCCGCTGCATCAATACACAACCAAGCCCCTGTATCGATGCGTCACAGTAAACCACGAAGTCATCTGTGCCCTCTGGCAATGAGAGAATAGGTGCGCTGCAAAGCCTATCCTTTAAGTACTGAAAAGCAGTTTCCTGCATATTACCCCATCTGTAAACGACACCTTTCTGTGTCAGCATAGTGAGTGGTTGCGCGATCTTTGAGAAGTCTTTAATAAATCGCCTGTAGTAACCCGCCAAACCCAAGAATTGGCGTATTTCTGTCGGTGTACGTGGTGCTGGCCAGTTTCTGATCGAATCAACCTTGGATGGATCGACATGAATCCCATCCTTGTTCACCACATGGCCTAAGAAGTGGACTTCACGAAGCCAGAAGTCGCATTTTGAAAACTTCGCGTACAGTTGCTCTTTTCGAAGAAGTTCCAAAATAAGGCGTAAGTGCTGCTCGTGTTCCTCCTGACTCTTTGAGTAGATTAGAATGTCGTCGATGAAAACAATGACGAACTTGTCTAGATAGGGTTTACACACCCTGTTCATAAGATCCATGAAGACTGCAGGCGCGTTCGTAAGCCCGAATGGCATGACAAGAAACTCGTAATGACCGTAGCAAGTTCTGAAAGCGGTTTTGGAGACGTCCTCATCCCGGACTCTCAGCTGATGATACCCTGACCTTAAATCAATCTTGGAATAGTAACACGACCCTTGCAACTGGTCGAATAGGTCATCTATGCGCGGAAGAGGATAACGGTTCTTCACCGTCACCTTATTGAGTTCGCGGTAGTCGATGCACATCCTGAACGTACCGTCTTTCTTCTTCACAAATAACACTGGAGCTCCCCAAGGCGAAGAGCTTGGACGAATAAAGCCCTTTTCCAAGAGCTCTTGTAGCTGCTTCGACAGTGCTTCCAGTTCGGTTGGAGCTAAACGATACGGTGCGCGGGCTATTGGTGCTGCTCCAGGAGCTAACTCAATCTGAAACTCGACTTGACGATGAGGAGGTAAACCAGGTAAATCTTCAGGAAACACTTGAGGAAAATCACGCACAACTGGTATATCCTCCAGCTTCTTTTCTCTTGCTGATGCGTCAGTGACAAGTGCCAGAATGGCAGTATGTCCCTTTCGTAAACATTTCTGTGCCTTTAAGAAAGAGATGATGCCAACCACAGCACCACTCTTGTCACCTTGTACTTCGAGAGGTTCTTGACTGGAGCGAGGAATATGAATAACTTTTTCTTTGCATAAGATCTCCGCGTGATGTTGGGATAACCAATCCATACCGATGACGACGTCGAAACTACCCAAAACTATGGGTATAAGATCAATCGAGAAAGTCTGATCCGCTAGAACAATACTACAGCCCTTGACTACATGAGCGGCTTCTACACTTTTACCATTGGCTAGTTCTACGACATGTTTGGTGTCTAGGGGTGTTGGTGTACGTTTTAATAATTTACTCATTTTCAATGACATATAGCTTGTATCAGCACCCGAATCAAATAAGACAGTAACATAAATATCGTCGAGAAGAAACTTACCCATAACCACATTGGGATCATTCACTGCGTCACCCCGACCTAGCACAAAAGCACGACCCCGAGCTTCGTTGCCATTGTTGTTGTTGTTTCCCCCGTTATTGTTGTTATTGTTCCCGTTGCCCTGATTGTTGTTGTTGTTCTGGTTCCTGTTCAGCTGAGGGCAGTGTCTCTTGATGTGACCTTCAGCACCACAATTATAGCACCCCTTGTTGCCCTGTTGCTGATTCTGCTGTGCCGGTAGCTGCTGCTGGTTCTGGTTCGCAGGTCAAGCGCTTCTACAATCTTTGGCCTCATGACCCATCTTGAGGCATCTTTGACATCGAACCTTATTACACTGGCCACTGTGATGTTTGTTGCAGGTGTTACACTTTGGAAGATTTCCTCGATATCCACCCTGCCTGTGGCTACCTGACGACTGCTGGTTAGGGCTTTGATAGTTGCCAGTCTTTCGCTGCTGATTCTGGGACTGAACCGAAACTGATGCTTTGCTTGAATCCCCCTCCCATTTCCTCTTGTTGTCACTGAGGGTAACGGGAGTAGCTGAAGGAGTGACTGTAGCAGTAGCGCTGACGCGCTTAGGCAGTTTATTCTGATCCACTGCCTGATCGGTGATGCGATGAGCGAGACGCTGGATTTCCTGGATGTTGTTGAGGTTAGCCGAGGTAACGTGGCTCTGTATTTCTGGTGCCAAACCTTTGAGATACAACTCAATTCGCTTGTATGGAGGGTCCACCATAGTTGGACATAACACAGCCAACTCATTTGATCTCTTGGTGTAAGCTTCGATTTCCGAACCAACCATTTTCAAGTTATACAACTCGTCCTCCAACTTGTGAATGTCTTCTCTGGTGCAGTATTCCCTCTTGATCAGTTCTTTGAAATCATTCCAGGGTGTGGCGTTAGCAGCTGCCAACCCTAAGATCTGCACTTGTGCGTTCCACCAAGTGAGCGCAATCCCTTCAAGTGTGCCAGTGGCGAACTTCACCCTGCGAGCCTCAGGGCATTCACACATCTCGAAAACTGACTCGAGCTTTTCGAACCAATGGAGGAGTCCAACTGCTCCCTCCGTGCCACTGAACGTGTTAGGACGACAATCCATGAAATTCTTGAAGGTGCACACAGGTTGTTGTTGAGCGGGTTGACCTATTGTGTACGAATAGGGCAAAGTTAAATACGAGAATTAATGTAGGATCTAAAGATCCTAGTGTCTATACTGCAGGGTATACTACCTGCTTGAGCGGCTGCAACTGCCGCAGCAACGAGAGCCTCTAGCTGGGCTTGAGTCATGTTAATTCGTGCGGCCATTGGTCTTCACATCAAAGGCAACATAAGTGAGAAAAGTTCGCGAATAGTGCGATGACAGAAGAGTGTAAGCACGTAAGTGTTCTCAAGCAATAACAAGTAGTGAGCAAAGTAATGTAAGCATACTACGAGCAAAGTTCTATGCAGTTCTAGCATGTAGGCAATAAACATAAACCTTATTACCTAGGATGTCGAGTCTTGCACGTGAAGCGAAGCGTCGTTGTGGATCGTTGAGAGCACTGTTCTGGTTATAGTCTGGTTTTAATAAAAACGTTTTTTCCATATTAAAACCAAGTTCTCTATAACCAATGGCTCTGATACCAATCTGTCACACCCCCAAAATCCACCTGCGGAGTATCACCGCTTGGGAGCGTGACTGACCAGGATCAAGCCACCAATCATATTGAACATGTAATTAATATTAAGTAAAATAAATGTAAACCATCCATCCAATACGATAGGTGTTCAAAACATAACCATAGTTTCAAAGTGTAGCGGAAGCATAGTAAATAATCCAACAATAGTTAATAGTTTTAAATGTCATAATAGTTCAACGTAGAAACCACGATCCTTGCCCACAACGACCCGCTTCTCCAGTGCAAGCTCCAAGTACCTAACGATCTGCAAGGCATGTAACAGAATGATCAACAAACTAGTTGAGCGAGTTCACAGTAAGTAAATGCGTAATAGTAAGTAACGGGTGGCTCTACAAGGCCAATAGTAAGTTATACAGGTGGGGGCTTCCCATGTTATGTGACCACTAGACTATTCGTATTATCCCTGTTCTTCGTCCGAGAACAGTAGCGCGTATGAGGTGTGTGTAGGTTTTACGCACGTATCCTTTGTATCGAGGATAGTAATTAGCGTATGACCACGTAGGTGTTATCCCGACCTACGGAAGAAGAAAGTAATGCGTACACGTAGGTTTTACGTGCGTGCCTGACATCTGAGGCAGTAATGGCATATGACCACGTAGGTGTTATCCAACCTACGGAACCACGTAGGTGTTATCCCAACCTACGGAACCGTCCTGACATCCGAGGACCATGATAGGTGATAGTCTAGGAAAAGCGTTTGTACGTTATAAGTCAATTGAAACCTTTAACCCATTCCCACGACCCGGGAATCCCATGCCTTAGTAGGAGTGTGAACTCACCTTGGTTTGCTCGGTATGCTAGGTTATGTACTCACAAGTAATTAATCAAGTCCTATTGTATGCACGTATAACAAATCAGTTCACGTTCGAAATGATACGCATGTAATCTAATGTCGTATGGTGCTTGACAGCCAATATCATGTATCAATCATGTATCACGTAACAGTTAACCCATTCATGCAATTCACGTAATTCATGTAAACATATACAGGATCATGCATCTCACAAAAACTCAGACAAGTATGGGGGTGTCTCCCCTGTTCAAAACCCTGATAGCACACGAAATCATACAATAAACTCAGACTATCATGTTGCACACACAAGCTCGGACCCTTGATACATTCATTAAACTCGGCCCAATGTCCTCATATTAAACTCGGACCATGTTGATTTCATTAAACTCGGACACACAACATCCATTAAACTCGGTCCAAGGATGATCCAATAAACTCGGACCAAGCAATTATCATTAAGTTCGGACCAACATAGGTAACATTAAACTCGGACCAATATTCAACAATCATACTCGGACAACATTTAAAGATTATACTCGGACCGATCATTTAACAATTATACTCGGACCAACATTCATCAATTATACTCGGACAACATACATCAATTATACTCGGACCATTGAAAGTCAATTATACTCGGACCATTGTAAGTTAATTATACTCGGACCATTGCAATTATACTCGGACCAAAGGTAATCCACTTATACTCGGATCAAGGTAATGCCTATTATGTTCGGTCCAAGTCCATTCAATATATTCGGACAAGGTCAATTCAATTTAAACTCGGACTCAAAGTGGTCCAATTAAACTCGGGCATCATGAATTTATTTAAACTCTGACTAACAACAACGTACATTCAAATGATCAATACGACAGGATTACAACAGTTACGTATAACATTCAACAAACCCTAAATCTAATCATATGACGGCAGGCAACAAGACCATTCAATCGATTGTTAAACCACACAATTATCACCATGATACCCATCAAGCATGCATCTAATCATCATTGTAATCTCAACTATCCAGGATTAAATCACAGAATATTACATGAGAAGCTAGGGTTTTTCCATGAACACAAGAATCAAGAATTCAATAAACAATCAACAATTAATCACAACAATGATTAAACAATTACCTTGTGATGATCCTAAAGAGAGAGTAATCAAGAGTGATGATTTTCTTGTGCCAAATGATTTGGTGATGATTGCTAGAGAGCCAAGGAAATGAGAGTACGTGCTTTGGTTTTGGTGAAAGTGATTAGTGAAAAGGGGATTAGGGTTAAGTATAATCAAGTTCACTAATGGCTCTCTACACCCCTAACTAATATAATTTACAATAGTACACCATCTCATAACTATTTCATAGTTCCACCACCAAGTTTACACATTTGACAAGTTTCACAAATAACAAACAACTATGCACAATCAAACAATCAAAACATATCTAATCCCATGGAAATCAATTGTGCAATTACATGAACGTGCAATAAATACGACATAGAATCTTGAAAATTCGAGTTGTCACAGGTTTAATTGCAGAATCTGAATGGAGATTAATTAATATAGCTTATCATGTGTTGGATGTGAATATTTGATTATATAATGACTCATGGATAGAACAGTGGATTGTGTTTATGTGCATGTTAATAAATATTGGGAATATATTGCACGTGAAGGCAATTATCGGCCCATGCGACAACATAATGAGTGGCCCAATAAGATGATATTATGAAAATAGTTGTCGGCCAAGATTATAAGAATCAACAGATTTCATTTATTGTCAAGTGCTTTGTCCTTTAGCATGACAATTCATGACATAGGTGTGAGGCTCGCATGTGATAATAACTAGTATGTCGGCCATTATCTTGATCCAGTCAATTCATATTCAGCTAGCTTTGGGTAAAGTCATTTGGGCCGCATGTAGATGGGTTGGGTAAACTGTCACACCCCGGCCGCGTAAAACAACAAACCGCGGCGGAAACGCCGGGGAGGTGAGTGGCGACAGAATTATTGCTTCAACAACCATGGTAAATAAAGTTATGTATTATTAAAATTTAAAGTTACATTGTCTTTGAGTTCAAACTAAACTAACATAATAACTGTCTTTTAAGTCACTAAGGCCCGAGTCCGCCTAAGTGAAGCACAAGCATCATCATGCATTAGCACCTGAAACACATGTAAAAATAGGTACGTCAGCATAAAAATGCCTGTGAGATACATAGGTTTTGTTTATGTAGATTCATGACTTGTATTTGAAAGGAGAGTTTAATAAAATGTAGTCATGAACCTTGTAAAATGTTTTCCTTTGTAAAACCATGTGAAAATCAATGAAAATCAAATGATGATGAAATGATAATGCATGGTTAAATGAATAACCAAGTAAAAGTGAATTTGTATAAAAATGTGTAATTTGTAAAACAATGTCATGTTTATGTATGAAATGTTTCATGTGTTGCCCAAGTGGTTTATATAACGCAACGATGTATAATACGATAAAAGCACTTATATATAGGAAGTACCAGCGGCGTATCCACCATGCTTTTATCATATAACACATAGCCCCGTTACATAAGTCACTTATCAATAACCAACCAAAATGTCTTGTTCCATGTCAAAATGTGTATGTGTAAACCATGTACAATGTCATGTATATCATGTAAAACCAATGAAATGCATAGCAAGTAGGAAATCATCTACTTAACTATGTAATAATGTCTAATGTGAAAACAAATGTCATGTATGGTGAATAACTAGAAGTTACTCAACCCCATAGAAAATGTACAAAACATGTTTTTGAATAAACCTAAGTTTAAATCAAATGTTATGCTTTGCAGAAAAACAATGCTTTATGATTACAAACATTTATGCAGTAATGTTAATCGCATACATTCAAGCCTTGCGACTGTGGCGACAAACCCTTAAACGAATTAAAGGTTTATCTAAATTATGTTGTCGGATTCTGTCATCCCCAACTTCCAAACAAACCCAGGAAGTCGGAAACGGGAGTTGTCAATTCCTATGGTACCATTACATAAGTCCGAGCGGCGTAGCTAATGTTAATGAATGTATTATTGTCCCGATTGAACATACCAAATGTCATAACCAATGTAGCATGTGAAAACCATGTACTAGGAATGCTAAGTAAACATGCCTAGTAGAAATGTTCATGTAAAACAATGTGCTAGCATGCTCAGTAAACATACATAGCAGAAACGTCATGTAAAACAATGTGCTACATATGCTAAGTAAACATATGCAACAAATGTGTAACAAATCAATGTGCTAGCATGCTTGACATACATAGCAAAACACAATGGAAAGCATGTACTATATATGTACTAGGTGAAAGTAGCATGTTTATGTCATAAAAGCATGAAATGAACGAAAGTAACATGTATGTACATGTGTATCACCCCAAAGTATTTGAAAACGGTAAAAGAGGGGAACTATGTACTCACTTGGGATTGCTAATTAGTCTTGAGAATAAGACCAATTTAAGCTCCAAGAATCACGGAAATCAACCGGCACCTAGTATAGGTAACTATGTTAATAATCGGCTCCTAAATCGGAAGATAGGATAGAATGAGGTTCTATAAATCAAATGAGTAATTGAACTCATATGGTATGATTTAATAGTCCCAACATTCTGATTGGAAAGCCTACCTAAGTGCTTTTGACCCGTTTCGACACATTATGGTAACATAAGCTACTATAAGGCGTCGTTAGCGTAAAACTATGTTCGGATGGTTAACTATGTGCTATGCCAAGTCTTACATGCCCAATTATGCCTAAACATGTTTCTAAATCAGATTATATGTCAAAAATATGTTCACATAGTCAAAATATGGATTTTAGCTTCAAAAGGGCATTTTGGTCATTTCCTATGGGCATACAAGCGAACTAGCATATGACTAACCATTCCTATGTGATCATAAGGTATAACCTCAGTGGTTATTCCCTATGAAACTATGATCACTAACTAAGCTTGGTCGGATCCTAAAGATCGACCAAACGGGTCGGGTTCGGAAGTATAAGCGGTTGTTTAGACCGCTTACCTTACGACCCTAAACAAGCACAAACTAATAGTGTCGAGTTAGACATGTCAAAACATGTCTAACCTACTGATTTGGTATCAAAACAAAGTGTTTTGATACTCTAATGTAGTTCCGTTGCAAAATGCGTGCTAAAACGCATTTTGACCGAAACTTTGACTCGACACTACAACTAGCTAACGTGGCAATCAGCGGTTATAATCACGAAGGATTATAACTATCGTGATTACAATCACGTTTCAAAGTTCAATTGAACTTTGACTTGAACAATTGATGGTCAAAACCGAAAGTCAAACTGTTGGCCAAACTGTTTGACTTTCTGCACTACAAAAGGAAAAAGGAAATAAAAAGAATGAAAGAATGCTCACTTAAGGTCCTTGCTATCTTTTCTACAAGAAGACAAAGTCCCAAATGCTTGAGAGAGAGCTCCAAAGCAGATGTGAAGAGAGAATGAGAAGAAATGAGCAAAGAATGAAGGAGTTTGGATGGCTATTTATACTTGTGGTGAGTTAATAGGATCATCAAAAGTGTTTTGCTTGGTCATTAAGCATTAATCCTAGCCATACATGTGTTACAAGCTGATTAGAAGCCTTGGTGAACACACAAACTTGCTAACCACACAAAGAAATTGCACAAACAGCCCCTGAATTTGCAAACTGTTGCTGAAAATGATGTTTCTGCCCAGATGAGGCACTCGCGTAGCGCTAGGGCATAGGCCTTAGGGCTCGCGCTACGCTAGCATGTATCAGGTTCAGCAAAGTTTCAAAATTGACAGAAATGGTCCCTGCACGTGTTTAAAGCCTTTCTCGATGCGTTTAAACCCCATTAACCTCATTTCAAGGCTCTAAAATGAAGTTAAAGCATAGGGGACCTGAAATATGCTCGAAAACATCACGGATGTCGGTTCGTTTGGCCGTACGGTTGCGTTGTTCGGCTAATTACGACGGAAATCGTAACAAGCGCGAAAATGATCCAAATTGCGAAACGAATGGAATTTTTGCATGGCGATCACTAAAATAAAAATATTTTAGTATGTACAAAAATTTTGGATGTCCAGATGTGTCCAGAACGTAAGATACGCGCGAAAATGCAAACTTACGCCGTTTTTGACACTTTTAGTCCCTGTAAGATCATATAAGCATGTTTTCGCACACCGAACCTATCAAAGCTTATTTCTAAGCCATGTTTAGGTTATTTATGGTATGTTTAACTTATGATCAAGTTCCGGACTGTACGTTGCCTTACGAAACGGCAGACTTTCGCAAGTTGACGCAAATAGTCCCTGAGAGCGAGTAAACTTGTTTTTGCCATACCAAAGCCTTTAAAACTTATTTCTAAGTTATGTAAAGGTTATTTAAGGTATGTTAAGTTTATGATGATGTTCCGGAGTGTTTGTCGCGTTAAACTGATCGTGTTTACGCATCAGTTTGCGTATAACTTTCCAGAAAACGATATAGAGTTCAAAATCGATCAAAAATCAATATGGGCACAAAACCAAACATAAATGACAAACATTGGGATCAAAACACACTGTTTTATTAATATTGTATTGTTCAGAGTTTGTAAAATGATATCACAAGCACAGATGTCACATAAACACATTGGTAGTACGCTTCGTTTGATTAGACCACATTAGCGGGCCGCATGATTTACACTTGTCCACATATTACTTTGGGCCGCCTGGTTATTGTTAGTCTAGTATGCTTGTCATATGAAATTACTTATAACCCAATTGTTTGTTGTATATATTATGTGAACTTGCCTAATTACTTGAGTGTAAACCGAACTGATGATATGTGCCATACTTGTTTACTACTTGTGGAATATGTACAAAGAATATGTGATTTATGTGTATACGAAAACTGACTGTCGTTGGTAACCACATTAGGAATTGGTTGATTATTATGGAACAAGTAACTAGTCATACCGAGCAAGCCAAGGTGAGTTCACACTTTCCACTAGGCATGGGATTCCCAAGGGTTGGGAATGGGTAAAGGATAAAACTGAAACTGCGTGATCTCCTGGTTTGGGACACGTACACACCCTCTTTTGTGACAACTCGAATTTCTAAGATTCTATTTCGCATTTATTGCACGTTCATGTATTGACTAGTCGTTTATTTGCACAATTGATTGCCATGGAATTATATATGTTTTGATTGTTGATTGTGCATGGTTGTTTATTAATTGTGAAATTGGTAAATATATGAACTTGGTGGTGAAATTATGAAATTGTTATGAGATGGTGTACATGTGTAATAAATAATACTAAAGGGTGCTTAGGGTTGATAGTGAAACTTTAACAACTCATAACCCTAATTCTTTTCCCTAATCATTCTCTAATCATTCACAAAGAATCAAAAACACGTACTTTCACCTCCTCTAATCCTCTCCACAACACCTTCTCATCATTCTTGGATTCACAAGTTCTTTGCATCAAGTTTGATTGCCAATCCATCTAGAATCGAATCAAGGTCGTGTGTAACGGACTTAGAGATTAATAAACCCTAGAAGCAATAACATACCGAGCAAACCAAGGTGAGTTCACACAGCCAAGGCATGGGGTTCCCAGGGTGGGAATGGGATTGGATTACTTTATTGTACATACTCAGTTGATAGAACCTAACGATAGAACTACGACTAGACTAGTAACACTTATTGAACTGATCTTCGCACACCTGCCAAGGGTTGGCCGCGATATTATGACTGACTTCGCACACCTGCCTTTGGAAGGCCGCGAACTGGAATTTACTAATCTTCGCACACCTGCCTGGTAGGCCGCGATACAGATAAACCTAGTCTAGAATACTCGGGATGAACATCCCCTAATATCTTCGCATACCTGCCTGGGAGGCCGCGATGGAAACTAATACGATACATGACATAACGAACGAACATACTACTACTCACACTATACTATTACTGAACTGTAAACTGTGAACTCGCTCAACTAGTTTGTTGATCCTCTGTTACATGACTTGCAGGTCGTTAGATATTTGGAGCTTGCACAAGGAGGAGCAGGTCGTTGTGGAGCATGGATCGTGGATGTTTTGATAAACTTTATAACACTTAAACTTATTACATACTTTGGGTTTCATGATTATGCTTCCGCTACTTTAAAACTATGATTATGTTTTGAGCACCTATCGTATTGAATGATTTTAATTACATGTTCAATATGATTGGTGGCTTGATCCTGGTCAGTCACGCTCCCAAGCGGTGGTACTCCGCGTGTGGATTTTGGGGGTGTGACAGATTGGTATCAGAGCCATTGGTTATAGAGAACTTGGTTTTAATATGGGGAAAACGTTTTTATTAAAACCAGACTATAACCAGAACAGTGCTCTCAACGATCCACAACGACGCTTCGCTCCACGTGCAAGACTCGACATCCTAGGTAATAAGGTTTATGTTTATTACCTACATGCAAGAATTGCATAGAACTTTGCTCGTAGTATGCTTACATTACTTTGCTCACTACTTGTTATTGCTTGAGAACACCTATGTGCTTACACTCTTCTGTCATCGCACTATTCGCGAACCTTTCTCACTTATGTTGCCTTTGATGTGAAGATCAATGGCCGGACGAATCAACATGACTCAAGCCCAGCTAGAGGCTCTCGTTCAAGCTCAAGTTGCTGCGGCACTTGCAGCTGCTCAAGCAGGTAGTATACCCTGCAGTATAGACTCACACTAGGATCCTTAGATCCTACATTAACTCTCGTATTTAACCTTGTCCTATTCGTTCACATAAGGTCAACACGCGCAGCAGCCTGTCTGCACATTCAAGAACTTCATGGACTGTCGTCCAAGCTCATTCAGTGGCACCGAGGGGGCAGTGGGACTCCTCCATTGGTTTGAGAAGCTAGAATCTGTGTTTGAAATGTGTGAATGCCCTGAGGCTCGCAGGGTCAAGTACGCCACTGGCACTTTGGAAGGAATCGCGTTGACTTGGTGGAACGCGCAAGTAAAGATCCTAGGGTTGGCAGCTGCTAACGCCACCCCTTGGAATGATTTCAAAGAATTGATCAAAAGGGAATACTGCACTCGTGAAGACATTCACAAGCTGGAAGATGAACTGTATCACTTGAAAATGACTGGGTCAGAAATCGAGGCTTATACCAAGAGGTCGAACGAGTTGGCTGTGTTGTGTCCAACTATGGTGGACCCTCCATACAAGCGCATTGAGTAGTATCTCAAGGGGTTAGCGCCAGAGATCTAGAGCCATGTGACATCGGCTAATCTTGATAATATCCAGGCCATTCAGCGCCTTGCTCATCGTATTACAGATCAGGCAGTGGATCAGAACAGGCTGCCAAAACATATCAAGGCTACCACTACTGCTGTCACTACTTCTGCTACTCCCAGTGACAACAAGAGGAAATGGGAGGGGGATTCCAGCAAGGGATCAGTTTCTGTTCAGTCTCAGCAGCGCAAGACAAATGACTACCAGAATCCGAGTCAGCAATCATCTGGCAGTCAGGGGCAGGGTGGATATCGGGGAATTCACCCACTGTGTAATAAGTGCAACAGACACCACAGCGGAAGATGCCGCAGGGAACGTTGTCAAAGATGCCTCAAGATGGGTCATGAGGCTAAGGATTGTAGAAGCTCACGGCCAGCAAATCAGAACCAGCAACTCCCACCGCCAGCTCCACAGAACCAGCACCAGCAGCCACAGCGTGGAAACCGGGGATGTTTCCAGTGTGGGGCTGAAGGCCACTACAAACGTGATTGCCCTCAATTGAACCAGAACCAGAATCGCAACAATCACAACAATCAAGGAAATGGCAACAACAACAACAATGGTGGGAACAACAACGGCAACGAAGCAAGGGGTCGTGCATTTGTGTTGGGACAGGGTGATGCCAGAAATGATCCCAACGTCGTTATGGGTAAGTTTCTTCTCGACGATATTTATGTTACTGTTTTGTTTGATTCGGGTGCGGATACGAGTTATATGTCTTTGAAAATGAGTAAACTGTTAAAACGTACCCCAACACCCCTAAACACCAAACATGTCGTAGAACTAGCAAATGGTAAAAGTGTAGAAGCTGCACACGTAATCAAGGGTTGTAGCATCGTTTTAGCTGGTCAGACTTTCTCGATTGATCTTATACCCATAGTTTTGGGTAGCTTCGACGTCGTTATCGGCATGGATTGGTTATCCAAGCAGCAAGCGGAGATCCTATGCAAGGAGAAGATCATTCGTATTCCTCGTACGGGAAAAGAACCTCTCGAAGTTCAAGGCGACAAGAGTGGTGCCGTGGTTGGCATCATTTCTTTCTTGAAGGCACAGAAATGTTTACGAAAGGGTCATACGGCTATCTTGGCACTAGTTACTGATGCAGCTTCAAAAGAGAAAAGAGTAGAGGATATTCCAGTTGTACGTGACTTTCCTCAGGTGTTTCCTGAAGATTTACCCGGTTTACCGCCTCACCGCCAAGTCGAATTTCAAATCGAGCTCGCTCCGGGGGCAGCACCTATAGCTCGAGCACCTTATCGATTAGCTCCAACTGAACTGGAAGAACTGTCTAAACAGCTACAAGAGCTCTTGGAAAAGGGCTTTATTCGTCCAAGCTCTTCGCCTTGGGGAGCTCCAGTGTTATTTGTGAAGAAGAAAGACGGTACGTTCAGAATGTGCATCGACTACCGTGAACTGAACAAGGTGACGATGAAGAACCTGTTAGGCCCTGAAGTGTGAGACTGACGCATCAAATTAATCCAACGGGCTATGGTTACGAACTGGGCTTTACCGAGTTAGTTTATATTAGGTTTTGGAGCTTTATAGGTCACTTGGGCCAAGCTTTAGGCCATGTGGGCCAAGCAGGCCTAAGGGGAGCCCATGTAGAGAATTGGGCTTGTCCATGTATATAAACAAGTTTTAGACTTGTTTTAGGGTTGGGATCTTTACAGTTACAGAATTCCTCTAGAGAGAGAGGCGATTTGGGAAGTAGGAACTTGTACCAGACGGTTTTGCTAGTTAATAGTAATAGAATCGTGTGCAAGTTTGAAAGTGATTCCGGTTTGTTCCTCGTTGTTCATATTTCTTGTTGGTTTTCGTTTTGATTCTTGAATCTCACCAAGTTTGGATTCCGCACAAACTTGGTGATTGTTTGATATCATTGAAAGATCCGGTTAAACGGGACTTACAAGTGGTATCAGAGCCTTTAGAACCTATTTCTAGGCTCGGTGTGATATCAAAATATTCAAGATATTCGTTGTTTTTGGTTTGGTGTTCTTCGCGTTCTTCGGTGTTCTTCATTGTGTTCATCCGAATTTTAGTGAAAATTCCTATATTTTGGATTTTGATTTGTTTTGAAAGTTGTTACTAGATAATTTATTGTTTTAAATCTTTTAAATATTCTGTATTATCTTTCAAAGCTTTATCAAAATCCCAAATTTTCGAAACTGATATTTGACTTTGGAAAGTTCAGGTGAAATTTGGTTGACCGGTATCTTATTTCCAAAGACTCAAAGATTTCAAGTTTAAAAGTTCCGACTCGCAACCGCTTACAAGGTCTCGACTCAAGTCATTATCAGTCGCAACCTCTGTTTAATCTTCATCAAGTCGCAATCAAGGTTTCGGCTCTTCACGGTTTTGTTCCGACTCGCAACCTACAATCAGCCTGTCATCATCTTCAACTCCTCTCACCACCGTCACGTTCATCATCTTCTCCGACTAACAACCGTCGTTCTTCGCACAATATCATCATCTTCTTCATCGCAACCGCGGTCTCGACTCCTTTCAACATTCTTGGTCTCGAGTTGTCTTAAGTCGCAACCGTCGTTCCGTGTCGCAACCGTCAAACACTCATCGATCATCACCGTTAACCATCTCCAACCTGCAACCCTCCGGTCACCTTCATCGTTCGCCGGAAAACTTGCAATTCGAACCTGAACCATCGTTTCCGATCATCATCACTCGCAACCGTTCCGTCTCGAGTCATCTCCATCTTCATCCACGATCTCGTGTCGCAACCCGGATTCCGAGTCGCAACCATTGTCTTGACCAAGGTCTCGAGTTAAACTGTCAACGGTTCCGAGTATACATTAACATCTCCGGTCATCCTCGCCGATCTTCGACACCCTTCGGTTACGGTTCAACCACCTTCTCGCTCCACCTTCACATCGAGGATTGATGAGTTCTGTTGGATTCCGCACAAACTTGGTGATTGTTTGATATCATTGAAAGATCCGGTTAAACGGGACTTACAATTGGTATCAGAGCCTCCAGGGATATCTTGGCTGTTCTTCTGAAACTGTTTCTGTAAATGTCCCTGATAATGTATCATGTGGGACCACTGAAACACACTCTCAAACGGATCAGGAGATTTCTTTCAAAAACAAAGCTGCCAGTGAACCATTCTTGGACACAAATGGTTCATGTGCTGATAACTTGTCAAATGATTCTGCTAAAGTTTCTGGTATTTCTTCCGACAAACCAGAACTCTCGGATCCTACCAAAGCTTTTGAAGAGAAGACTGACGTGAACAAGGCTCCAAATGCGCAAGCTGAACAATCTGAACCTTCGGTTCGTGGTGAAAAGGTTCAAATCAAGAAACAAGAGCCAAAACAAGTAGGTAAAGGACGCGGAAATAAGAAGCCTAAACATCAAAGACGATCAGGCTCTCCACAGTCCTCAACGGGCAGCAATAGTCATCAAAAGGCCCGTGATGTAAAAAATTCCTTTGTTAAGCCAGTCAGTAATGGCAAATGTGAAAAATATGCATTTGACTGTGCTAACAAAGCTTTCGGAAAGACTGGTGAGATTTCTGAACATGACGTGCAGTCTACTCAAAACAAGAAAACTCAGAAGAAATCTCCACCACAGAAGGCCCCTGCAAACGACAAGTATAGGCATCCAAATTCATCGTCGTCTGCAAGAAATGTGCAACAAAATCAAGCACAGAAAGGATCGGTTCATCCTTCAGGGCCTGCAAGAGCTACACGAGCTGATCAGAATGCCTTCTACGTGAAGAGACAGACATGTTTCAATTGCGGCATTGCTGGTCACATTGCTCGGAACTGCACAAATCGTCCTACGTACCCTACTATATGCAAAATCAGAGGGTTACACCAAAGGGCAACTACCATTCTAAGCCAATGAAGGTATCTTCACCTAAGGCAATGAAGAATGTGAATGCCACGGTTAAACCTTCTGATGGGGATTGGAATGCTGCTAAAGCAAAAAGAAAACAAGCTTTGAAACCTACAAAAATTTCGAAAAATAACAAGGTTGATAAGCCAAATGTTTTGCCAAAGGCATCTAAGAAACTAGAAAAGCCTAAACAAATTTGGAGAGCAAAACAAAAAGCAGCTACATCTCCAATCTTTGAAACGAAAGGGGACTTGTGTTTAAAAGAGGTGTCTTACTTTGATGCTTCAGGAAATCCCAGGACCACGATGGCCTGGGTACCCATGTCTTACTAATCTCCTTACTTTTCAGGAACAACCAAGGAGGAGCTGTTGACAATCTCTGGAATGTTGATAGCGGTTGTTCCAGAGATAAAACGGGTAACATTTCACTGTTGCAAAAAGTTCAAATTTTTTTTACAGATGATATGTTTCCTTTGGAGGAGATAAAAGAAGTAAGAAATGATCAGCAAAAGGTACCGTTTAAATTCAGTACTTTAATTTGAATTTGATTAGTCTTCAATCTGATGACAGAACGGTTAAACAAAAATATTTTCTCTTTTTCTTAGTTTATAACCTTGTATATAAAGTGTCCTTTCTCTTGTAAATGGTAAATTTGCGCAAAAATACAAGATTTATGCACAAATTTAGGGGGGGAGAGGGACATATAGATAGATATATAGTTTAGGGGGAGAAAACTAAGAAAATACAAAAAGAATTTGATGTAAATATGTATTGTTTTAGGGGGAGAAAATGAGAAAAATGAAAAAGCCAAAAAGAAAAATTGCATGATATGGGAAGTGAAATAAATGTTCGTGTTAAAGGGTTTGACTAACACATGTAAGGTGCCATAGCTGAAAGGACTAGGATCTACTGCGATATGTCGATAGGCTTGACGCTCAACATGATAAAAGATACTAAGTGATATAAACATAACGAACTATGTACCATGTGGGTAACATACCAACGCCGTATGATTATATGGTCTTAAATCTTGCGTTGATTGATAGCCAACATCTGAGGTTTCGGGTCTTTATATTGTTGAATCATCCAGGGATATCTTGGCTGTTCTTCTGCTTAGAACTAAAATTGTACATGACCCCAGGAAAGAAAGTCACTTGGGATTAGCTCATTTCTATTTGAATGTCTGTATGTTGTCCCGATACACACAATTTCGATCTGATTCTGAAATCTTCTCTGAAAAAGTCGTGTACCTCCTCTGCTGCATCCAGATACATGCTGACCTGGAGGTGCTAGGCAACGACAGCTTCTGCTGCATCCAGATACATGCTGACCTAGCTGTCTGTTGTCGCGCTGTAGATCTAAACACCCGAAAGAGGCCCTCTAGTGCCCAAAAGAAACCCAAATAAACCTATATCAAATTGAGAAAAACTCATTTGATCTGTATATTATATCACCTCTGCAAAAGATCTATTCTGTTCTCTTCTCAATCCACTCCCAGTTAAGATTTCAGAAATCTGGATTGGACTTGTGAAACATGTGGTAGGGAAGATACTTGCATGATAGAGTGTGCTGGTTATATTTCCGGGATTTGATTAGTATTTATTTGGGTGTTCATTGTTAAGAAATTAAAACATGATAAAACAGATTATATGCAGACTGCAAAGTCAGGATATCTTAAAGGATGACATCAGTATATTCACCTGCTACGATGAATCGTTGTGCTTACCTTGATCGCGGGGGTATGCCTTGGAATGGGACACACGGGTATAATAGTATAATATTACCTTAAGCATATCACGAAGTTAAAAAAATTGAAAGTTGAGCGTTAAAGTTTAAGTGGACAAACATATTGGCAATCACATAGACCAGTTTGATTAGACTCGTACTGAAAAGTGTTCCTTAGTCTGCCTGAGAACGAGTTTTGATCCCATTGCAATTGTAATTGTATATTATGGTAGTTGTTTATATTTTGAATTTTTATTTGTTTTTAGTTCTTAAAAAAAATAAAAAATTAGAAAAATTCAAAAATACAAAAATAGTGTCTTATTTTTCTATAAAACCAAAAATCCAAAAATAGAGTGCTTATTTGTTTTTCTTAAAATTAAAAAAATATAACCGTTCTTGAAGATTTGACTGATCATCAAAAGTTAAAAGGATTTAAATTGTGAAATCCGAGTACAAGTACTTGGATGTACCTAGTGTTCATGTGGTACTCTCCCTGTTGCATAAGAAATGTTTGCTTATAAGTTTGTGAGCATGTGCAGAACTTGGTTTCAATCAAGAACAGGGGTTGATGAAGATTGAGATGCTGTTAGTTGCTGAAGAAGCCCAAAGCATCACAACAACAAGATGTACCTGAGTCAGAAGAACCGGATACGAGACGCCGTCTGACAATGAAAGTACATTTGAAGAAGTACCGTGAACCTGCTTGAAAGACAAAGACTGAAGAAGAAAAGAGCTGCTGAGAATCCTCCTCTCACATTCTTTTGACAAGATTTTCAAGCAAACGCTGACCGTGATCCTGATATGAAGCTAACCACAAAAGATGAAGAAAGAGACCCAGTGCTGAGGGTTCAGAAGTCAAGAACTTCCACAACATCTGCAGCATAGCGACAACCATAGATCTCGTTGAAGACGTTGCTGAATTCAAGTTATGAAGACAATTTGATGGCATCAGTCTAGGGGGAGATTGTTAGGCCCTGAAGTGTGAGACTGACGCATCAAATTAATCCAACGGGCTATGGTTACGAACTGGGCTTTACCGAGTTAGTTTATATTAGGTTTTGGAGCTTTATAGGTCACTTGGGCCAAGCTTTAGGCCATGTGGGCCAAGCAGGCCTAAGGGGAGCCCATGTAGAGAATTGGGCTTGTCCATGTATATAAACAAGTTTTAGACTTGTTTTAGGGTTGGGATCTTTACAGTTACAGAATTCCTCTAGAGAGAGAGGCGATTTGGGAAGTAGGAACTTGTACCAGACGGTTTTGCTAGTTAATAGTAATAGAATCGTGTGCAAGTTTGAAAGTGATTCCGGTTTGTTCCTCGTTGTTCATATTTCTTGTTGGTTTTCGTTTTGATTCTTGAATCTCACCAAGTTTGGATTCCGCACAAACTTGGTGATTGTTTGATATCATTGAAAGATCCGGTTAAACGGGACTTACAGAACCGTTATCCTCTTCCGCGCATAGATGACTTATTCGACCAGTTGCAAGGGTCGTGTTATTACTCCAAGATAGACTTGAGGTCAGGTTACCATCAGCTGAGAGTCCGGGATGAGGACGTCTCCAAAACCGCATTCAGAACTCGCTACGGTCACTACGAGTTTCTTGTTATGCCATTCGGGTTTACGAACGCGCCTGCAGTATTTATGGATCTTATGAACAGGGTGTGCAAACCCTATCTTGACAAGTTCGTCATTGTCTTTATCGACGACATTCTGATCTACTCCAAGAGTCAGGAGGAACACGAGCAGCACTTACGTCTTATCTTGGAACTTCTTCGAAAGGAGCAATTGTACGCCAAGTTTTCAAAATGCGACTTCTGGCTTCGTAAAGTCCACTTTTTAGGCCATGTGGTGAACAGGGATGGGATCCATGTCGATCCATCCAAGGTAGATTCGATCAGGAACTGGCCTGCACCGCGTACACCAACAGAAATACGCCAATTCTTGGGTTTGGCGGGATACTACAGGCGGTTTATCAAAGACTTCTCCAAGATCGCGCAGCCGCTTACTATGCTGACACAGAAAGGTGTCGTTTACAGATGGGGTAATACGCAGGAAACTGCTTTTCAGTACCTGAAGGATAGACTATGCAGCGCACCTATCCTCTCACTGCCCGAGGGCACGGATGACTTCGTGGTTTATTGTGACGCATCGATACAGGGGCTTGGTTGTGTATTGATGCAGCGGGATAAAGTTATTGCCTACGCCTCTCGTCAACTCAAGGTTCATGAACGAAACTACACGACGCACGATTTAGAGCTGGGAGCTGTTGTTTTTGCGCTTAAGATATGGCGACAATATCTGTACGGTACCAAGTGCACAATTTACACCGATCACAGGAGTCTCGAGCATATTCTTAAGCAAAAGGATTTGAACATGCGTCAACAGAGATGGGTTGAACTACTGAACGACTACGAATGCGCCATCAAGTATCATCCAGGCAAGGCCAATGTTGTGGCTGACGCCCTCAGTCGGAAAGACACTCTGCCTAGACGCATACGAGCCTTGCAGCTCACTATTCAGTCCGGTCTTCCTGCACAGATACGAACTGCTCAGATCGAAGCATTGAAACCCGACAACGTCCAAGCTGAAGCCTTACGCGGCTCAAGGCAACGAATGGAACAAAAGGAAGACGGCGCATATTATGTAACGGGGCGTATTTGGGTCCCACTTTATGGCGGTTTACGAGAGCTGGTTATGGACGAAGCTCACAAGTCTCGCTACTCGGTACATCCAGGGTCGGATAAAATGTACCACGACATCAGAACTACATACTGGTGGCCTAGCATGAAGGCCCACATAGCAACTTACGTTGGCAAGTGTTTGACATGTGCAAAAGTCAAAGTGGAGTATCAGAAACCAGCGGGCCTACTTCAACAACCCAGGATACCACAGTGGAAATGGGAAGAGATTTCCATGGATTTTGTTACAGGCCTACCTAGATCCCAGCGTGGGAATGATACCATATGGGTGATCGTGGATCGACTCACCAAGTCTGCACACTTCCTGGCTATAAAGGAAACGGATAAGTTCTCCACTCTCGCAGACATCTATCTTAAAGAAGTTGTTTCGAGGCACGGGGTGCCTACCTCCATCATTTCGGATCGGGATGCACGATTCACGTCAGAGCTATGGCAAGCGATGCACAAATCCTTCGGCTCGCGATTAGACATGAGCACAGCGTACCATCCTCAGACCGATGGGCAGTCTGAGCGAACAATCCAAACTCTTGAAGACATGCTTCGAGCATGTGTTATCGATTTTGGCAACGGCTGGGAAAAGCACCTCCCTTTGGTGGAGTTTTCTTACAATAATAGTTATCACACCAGCATACAAGCCGCTCCATTCGAGGCATTGTACGGGCGTAAATGCCGGTCACCTCTCTGTTGGGCAGAGGTGGGGGATAGTCAGATCACGGGTCCAGAGATTGTAGTGGACGCCACAGAAAAGATTGCACAAATACGACAACGCATGGCGGCAGCACGCGACCGTCAGAAAGCATACGCGGATAAGCGTAGGAAACCGTTGGAATTTCAGGTCGGGGACCGGGTTTTACTAAAAGTCTCACCCTGGAAGGGTGTGGTTTGATTTGGTAAACGAGGCAAGCTCAATCCACGGTATGTTGGACCGTTCGAGATCGTTGAGAAAATAGGCAAAGTGGCCTACAAGCTAAACCTACCAGCTGAACTCGGTGCAGTTCACAATGTATTTCACGTGTCGAATCTGAAGAAGTGCCTATCAGATGAGACCCTCATAGTTCCTTTTAAGGAACTCACTATCGACGAGCGGTTGCAGTTCGTCGAGGAACCAGTTGAAATCACGGACCGGGATGTTAAGGTCCTCAAAAGCAAGAGAATCCCTCTTGTTCAAGTTCGTTGGAACTCCCGACGTGGCCCAGAGTACACCTGGGAACGCGAAGACCAGATGACAGAAAAGTACCCCCAGTTATTCGGAACCAATGCAACCACTACTGAGGCTGAAGCTACTACTACTGAATTTCGGGACGAAATTCCAAATCAACGGGGGGATGATGTGACACCCCAGGAAAACCAGTAAACAATACAGCTTACCTAGCTCCCTCAGTGAGTGCGTACCAAATTTCGGGATTTCGGGACGAAATTTCTTTCAAGTTGGGGATAATGTGACAACTCGAATTTCTAAGATTCTATTTCGCATTTATTGCACGTTCATGTATTGACTAGTCGTTTATTTGCACAATTGATTGCCATGGAATTATATATGTTTTGATTGTTGATTGTGCATGGTTGTTTATTAATTGTGAAATTGGTAAATATATGAACTTGGTGGTGAAATTATGAAATTGTTATGAGATGGTGTACATGTGTAATAAATAATACTAAAGGGTGCTTAGGGTTGATAGTGAAACTTTAACAACTCATAACCCTAATTCTTTTCCCTAATCATTCTCTAATCATTCACAAAGAATCAAAAACACGTACTTTCACCTCCTCTAATCCTCTCCACAACACCTTCTCATCATTCTTGGATTCACAAGTTCTTTGCATCAAGTTTGATTGCCAATCCATCTAGAATCGAATCAAGGTCGTGTGTAACGGACTTAGAGATTAATAAACCCTAGAAGCAATAACATACCGAGCAAACCAAGGTGAGTTCACACAGCCAAGGCATGGGGTTCCCAGGGTGGGAATGGGATTGGATTACTTTATTGTACATACTCAGTTGATAGAACCTAACGATAGAACTACGACTAGACTAGTAACACTTATTGAACTGATCTTCGCACACCTGCCAAGGGTTGGCCGCGATATTATGACTGACTTCGCACACCTGCCTTTGGAAGGCCGCGAACTGGAATTTACTAATCTTCGCACACCTGCCTGGTAGGCCGCGATACAGATAAACCTAGTCTAGAATACTCGGGATGAACATCCCCTAATATCTTCGCATACCTGCCTGGGAGGCCGCGATGGAAACTAATACGATACATGACATAACGAACGAACATACTACTACTCACACTATACTATTACTGAACTGTAAACTGTGAACTCGCTCAACTAGTTTGTTGATCCTCTGTTACATGCCTTGCAGGTCGTTAGATATTTGGAGCTTGCACAAGGAGGAGCAGGTCGTTGTGGAGCATGGATCGTGGATGTTTTGCTAAACTTTATAACACTTAAACTTATTACATACTTTGGGTTTCATGATTATGCTTCCGCTACTTAAAAACTATGATTATGTTTTGATCACCTATCGTATTGAATGATTTTAATTACATGTTCAATATGATTGGTGGCTTGATCCTGGTCAGTCACGCTCCCAAGCGGTGGTACTCCGCGTGTGGATTTTGGGGGTGTGACATCTTTATTGAAGGGTGACAACACGTGATAAGAATATAATCGGAACATGCGTAATCTCCTGGTTTGGGGATTACGTACACACCCTCTTTACTGAAGGGTGACAACACGGATACTAGACCAAAACTCTCTATCATGAAGTCCCTCCTTTTATATCGACTTAATCGCCGGGCCAATGGCGAGCGGGTCATTAGTTATATAGCGCTATTTAGGTTTGACAAGCCTCACACCGTGCCGCAGAGGACGGGCGTGAACTAATGGATCTGGGCACTAGTCAATGATGATAGACATTGACGTCAGGGCACCAACTTACTTTAGTCAGTGGTCGACATGGTAAACGGGTCTAGTGGTTCACATGGGGAAGCCCCCACTGATTATGGATATGGATTGGGAAATAAAGATACTGGTTATGGTTTGGGAAAGAAGGAACTGGTTAATCATATTTTCAACTATGGGGTAACCCCCACCGCTAGTAAGCCAGCTAAGGACAAACTATGATTTCGGAAATAACTTAAAACGAACACCCAACTGTGAACTCGCTCAACTTTGTTGTTGATTCGTTGTTACATGCCTTGCAGGCCTCTAGGTGTATATTGTTGGAACTTGCTATCTGGGAAGCTGGAGTGGTCATGGGTCGAGATACATGGAAAAACAACACAAGACAAATGGCTTTTACATATGGTTTATAAATACTTAACGAATGAATTATTCTTCCGTTGTATACTGTCTATTGTTTTTGACATTGTAACACTTAAGGTCAATAAATGAAAGTTTTATTTAATTATATTACACGAAGTTCGATGTGATTGGTGGCTTCGATCCTGGTACGTCACACGCCCCGCGGTAATTCCGCATGTGGTATTTTGGGGGTGTGACAGATTGGTATCAGAGCCATTGGTTATAGTGTACTTGGTTTTATTTAAAAAGGGGAAAATCATTTTTGTAAAACCAGACTATAACCGAACAGTTCTGAAGACGTGAATACGACCATGACACTCAACTCCAGATTGCAAGGTTCGTCTCTCGTATACTCATTGTACTGCATAACTAGTGAACACCTACATATGATATTGCATGTGATTGCACGTCTAGCACAACAGTATGAATTCATGTATACTTGCATGTGTTATGTAACTGATAGGGTGGTATTTCCCTAAACCTTCAAGACTTACGCTTTGTGATACTTTTTGTTTGCTACTCGGGTTTGAGGAACCATTTGACATGAGTTAAGAGGAGCTGAGATGAGCATGCAAATCACAATATTATTGTGGGTGCACACATAATAATACTGTGGGGTGCATGTGAGTCCCAGTGAGGCTTAACAAGTGAAAAAAGGGTTTCGTTTCGTCATTTGATCGGTGAGAAACATAACAAACCTATAGGGGTCATAGCAGTAATTGTCCCCTATTCAAACTCAAACGTGAACTCTTCATTTATCTTTGGATCCTTTAGAAGCTCGATGCTATCGAGTGTTACCTGAACACCCATCTGAACTCAGCGAACCGTGTAGAATGTTAGGTGCTTATACGAACATCCATGTGTTGGATGTCGCAGCGTCGAATGATTGATCGACATCTTTCTCACCTTTCTTCGCTTGCTGGAACTTAACGTATTGACGCCTTAGATTCCAAAGTGTGGTCACTTCTGCAACACTCCCGCAGCGTACTGTGTATTACTCGAACCACTTGCAACATCGAGGGACAGGAGGATGAGCCTAGCACTTTACCGACCCCAGTACTTTGACGACCCTGATTACCAGCAATGAGCACCAGCGAATTGGCTTCAATCGAATCCTTAACCCTTGTCAGCGACCCATGGGAGTCAACTCTTACGAATCAATCGAGGCATAAGTGATGATAATTGACCTTAGTGTGGTATGCGTAACGGTCAGCACAGTGAGTAGCGCTTTAGGACGTGGCTCAGAATGTGAAAAGTTAGACTATGATGGTGAAGAATTGTAGGGCTTCGTTTCGAGCAACGACACTGAGGGCAGCAGTCACAGCGACAACAAGGTAATTCGTAACCCTAGCCTACAGTATAGAAATGAAGGTGCCTACGACATGGAGTGGCTGTAGCTAACTCAAAACGACAACAACCCAAGGAACCAATACAGTAATGGGAATCCTCGCAACAGTGGCAGCAACACTAGTAGTAATGCTCACATGAGGGTATTCAGGATTGGCTTAGGCGACGCCAGGCATAATAGCAACATGGTAGCTTGTATGAGTCGCTAATCACTTCGTCCTTGTTCTATTTAACCCTGACACTTTTTGAAACCAAACCTGTTGAATCAACTGACGGCAAGCCAAATGAAACCTCATACGTCCTTTGGAATGTAAACTCGACCTTGTGGGACAAGTGTTCGACATCGACCTTCCTTCTGCTATCCTCGATAGTTTTGATGCAGTAGTTGGTATGGATTGGTTATCCATACATCGCGCAGATATACCCTGTGAGGAGAAAACCTTGCGTACCCCTCTTCCTAGTGGAGAATCGTCATCTGTTTAAAGTATCAGAGTTGTGTAAAGGTTAGCATAATTTCTACAATAAAACCCAGAAGTGTCTACGGAGGGATTTCTCCACTATACTAGCAACCGTTACTGATGTTAGGGCTAAGGAAACAGAGGATCGAGGATCCACCAATTGTTCGTGATTCCACCCAGCATGCTACGGGAGGAACTATCAGGTTCATTTCCACAACTATTAGACAGACTCTCAGTTTGATCTCATGCCAGAGGCAGCCCTGATTCTTCGTATCTCTTACCGTCTTGCACCAGGAGGGTTGCGAGAGTTGTCAAATCAGCAACAGGGACTGTTTGACAGGAGCTTTGTCGGACCTAGTTTTTGCTTTGGGGAGCCCCAGTTATATCCAGGAGGATAGGTTGTATCGTTGGGTATGTGTACTGATTATCGAGATCTCAACAAGGTGACAGTCAAGAACCGTTTGCCTCGACCACGTATTGACAACCCGTCGACCAGTTGCGAGGAACAAGCTTCCATTTAAAGATTCGCTAGTGAACGAGCTATTGTCAGATGGAAATCTAAGGGGAGAATGCCCTTAGAACAGCATGTCGAAGGTAATGCAGCCATTCCAACGTTATACACCATGACCATTGAGTTGACCAACACACCAGCAGCTTCAAGGAATCACATGAATCGACCTCATTTGTTGACAACATTCTGAATCCTGACCAGGAGAATGGAACTCCTGAGGGAGGGGCCACTCCGCTCAAAGTCTTGTCGAATGTAATTTTCTGGGTTTGAGGGGTACCTTTTGGATATATAATCAGCGAAGTGGAAATGCACGTGGAACTCACTAAGATCCGTCTTGGCTGGAACTGATCGACACCAAAGAGTCCTTCGTGGATACAGCAATTTCTTGGTCTCACTTGATGCTATCACAGATAAATCACAGGATCTGCGAGGGTCGCGCAGCTTAAATCTCTCTAGCACAGCAGGGTGATGTGTTCGTGAAAGACAGTACAGGAGGACGTCCTTTCAGCTTTCGAATCCCGACTCTGCAATGCTCTGAGCATCGTTTTACCCGAGAGGATGCAGGTGATTCAGTGGTATATCCTTATGGTCCGAATTAGGGTCCCAGCTGCACAACGACGCAACACGAGAGAGTTATGACATACGTGAAAGAGTCACAAAGAGGAACTGCGCGACACACTCGACTGACGGTGAAAACCATGGCTTTGGGATTTTTGATGGAGGCATCACTTGGACGGTACCAGATGCGTATTTAGACCGATCGCAAGGGCCTCCCATGTACCGATGTTCGAAAGAACTAAAGCATTCAATGACATCGTTGGATGGAACTTCTGGATGAATACGACTGCGAAACCTGAACGTGCACGAGCTCTGCAGCTCGCTATCGACTCTAACCTACCGGATCAGACTCGCTCTGTTCAAATTGGAGAACTGAAGGAAGAGGAATTTTCAAGTTGAACCCATGCGGGGCGTGGAGAAGCAACCTCTGTTCAAACTGAGTTTTGATGGGAGGCATTAGGATTTATACACCTTGTACTGGTAATCGGACATGAAGGCTCATCTAGTTAAGTATGTGAATGATGGATTGACTTGTGGAAAGTCAAGGTGTAGCACCAGCAACCAGCAAGACTCACATGGAAATAAAAACAGACTGCCATGGATTTGGTCGATGGTCTACTTATAACTCGAAACGGAAACAAAATCACCTGGATACTCATTGATTATCTTGCGTAACCAGCACACTTTCTAGCCATCAAAGAAACAGATAAGTTCTATACACTTGCAGTCATCTACCTGAAGGAAGCGGTTGCTAGGCACGGGGTGCCTACCTTCATTGCCTCTAATCGCAACCCACGATTTGCATCTGATTTGTGGCAAGCGGTGCACAAATCCTTTGGCTCGCGTTTAGACATGAGCACAGTATATCATCCACAGACGGATGAGCAGACTGAACGCACCATCCAAACTCTTGAAGACATGCTTCGAGCACGTGAAATCGACTTTGGCAACGGTCGGAGAAGACACCTCCCTTTAGTGGAACTTTCGTATAACAACAGTTACCACACCAGCATTCAGGCTGCTCCGTTCGAGGCATTGTACGGACGGAGGTGCCAATCATCTCTTTGTTGGGCAGAAGACGGAAATGGCCAAATCACCGGCCCAGAACTTGACATATGCATAGTAGAGGAGATTGCTCAGATAACGAATGGCGGCAGCTCGTGTCCGTCAGAAAAGCTACGCTGATAAGCGTAGGAAACCTCTAGAATTCCAGGTCGGGGACCGGGTTCTACTAAAAGTCTCACCCTGGAAGGGTGTGGTTCGTCTTGGTAAAAGGGGCAAACTTAATCCGCGTTACGTTGGACCTTTCGAAATCACTGAACGAATTGGCAAGATCACTCACAGATTGAATCTACCTGAAGAACTCAGTGGAGTTCACAATGTATTCCATGTGTCAAATCTGAAGAAGTGTCTGTCAAATGAAACCCTCACAGTTCCTTTCAAGGAGCTCACCATCGACGAACAGTTGCGATTTGTCGAAGAACCAGTGGAAATCTTGGACCGGGAGGTCAAGATTCTCAAATGCACCAGGATACCTATTGTTCGAGTTCGTTGGAACTCCCGCCGTGGCCCAGAGTTTACCTGGGAACGAGAAAACCAAATGAAACACAAATACCCCCAGTTGTTCGAAAACAATGAAACCACTTCTGAGGTTGAAGCTACTACGGAATTTCGGGACGAAATTCCAAACCAACGGGGGGATGATGTGACACCCCGGGAAAACCAGGAAACCATGCAACCTAACTAGATTCCTCAGTAACTACGTGCTAAATTTCGGGACGAAATTTCTTTCAAGTTGGGGATGATGTGACAACCCGAACTTTTAAGGTTTGCATGATCGGATTTCGCAACCTTGTAGTTAGCATCGTTATATTTTTGTTCATTGACATACATCGTGATTATGTGCATTATGTGAACTTGTTTGGTTATTATATGGATTGATTATTAAGAAAATAAAATTTCGCACTTTACCGAGTCGCACATCCTCACAGTCGCACCTGGGCCTCTCTTGTTTTCGGCCCAATGGTCATGTCTTTTGATTCTCGGCCCAAGTGACTATGAGGCCCAAACCGAGCCTGATTTCCTTTCCCCTTTACCAAATTGTGGTGCGTGGAATTTTGTTATGCTATACACAAGTGTTGCAAAACCCTAAACCCCCCCCCCACCTTGAGAACGACGGCGATTCCCAGATCATCATCATTCGAAGATCTCTCCTTCTCCCTTAGCCTAGTTATTGGTTAGTATGTTATTATGACTTCTTTTGATTGTTTCTGATTATGCAGGTGCATGCGTAGAATTTAGATATGAGTTAGGATACTGTTTGCAAACTATTTGGACATGAATGATTCGTTTACATGCTAACTGTTAATTAAGACTTTACAAGATGATGATAAATCGATGATTACATGTGACCCGATCTGAACGTGTTAACCTTATCTTTATATGATATAGCTGAGTTTATGATGATTTGTTGCATGAAAACAGTGATTAGAATGATAGATGGTTTAATTGCAGAATCTGAATGGAGATTAATTAATATAGCTTATCATGTGTTGGATGTGAATATTTGATTATATAATGACTCATGGATAGAACAGTGGATTGTGTTTATGTGCATGTTAATAAATATTGGGAATGTATTGCACGTGAAGGCAATTATCGGCCCATGTGACAACATAATGAGTGGCCCAATAAGATGATGTTATGAAAATAGTTGTCGGCCAAGATTATAAGAATCAACAGATTTCATTTATTGTCAAGTGCTTTGTCCTTTAGCATGACAATTCATGACATAGGTGTGAGGCTCGCATGTGATAATAACTAGTATGTCGGCCATTATCTTGATCCAGTCAATTCATATTCAGCTAGCTTTGGGTAAAGTCATTTGGGCCGCATGTAGATGGGTTGGGTAAACACATTGGTAGTACGCTTCGTTGGATTGGACCACATTAGCGGGCCGCATGATTTACACTTGTCCACATATTACTTTGGACCGCCTGGTTATTGTTAGTCTAGTATGCTTGTCATATGAAATTACTTATAACCCAATTGTTTGTTGTATATATTATGTGAACTTGCCTAATTACTTGACTGTAAACCGAACTGATGATATGTGCCATACTTGTTTACTACTTGTGGAATATGTACAAAGAATATGTGATTTATGTGTATACGGAAACTGACTGTTGTTGGTAACCACATTAGGAATTGGTTGATTATTATGGAACAAGTAACTAGTCATACCGAGCAAGCCAAGGTGAGTTCACACTTTCCACAAGGCATGGGATTCCCAAGGGTTGGGAATGGGTAAAGGATTTAAACTGAAACTACGTGATCTCCTGGTTTGGGACATGTACACACCCTCTTTATTGAAGGGTGACAACACGTGATAAGAATATAATCGGAACCTGCGTAATCTCCTGGTTTAGGGATTACGTACACACCCTCTTTACTGAAGGGTGACAACACGGATACTAGACCAAAACTCTCTATCATGAAGTCCCTCCTTTTATATCGACTTAATCGCCGGGCCAATAGCGAGCGGGTCATTAGTTAGATAGCGCTATTTAGGTTTGACAAGCCTCACACCGTGCCGCAGAGGATGGGTGTGAACTAATGGATCTGGGCACTAGTCAATGATGATAGACATTGACGTCAGGGCACCAACTTACTTTAGTCAGTGGTCGATATGGTAAACGGGTCTAGTGGTTCACATGGGGAAGCCCCCACTGTTTATGGATATGGATTGGGAAATAAAGATACTGGTTATGGTTTGGGAAAGAAGGAACTGGTTAATCATATTTTCAACTATGGGGTAACCCCGACGGCAAGTAAGCCAGCTAAGGACAAACTATGATTTCGGAAATAACTTAAAACGAACACCCAACTGTGAACTCGCTCAACTTTGTTGTGATTCGTTGTTACATGCCTTGCAGGCCTCTAGGTGTATATTGTTGGAACTTGCTATCTGGGAAGCTGGAGTGGTCATGGGTCGAGATACATGGAAACACAACACAAGACAAATGGCTTTTACATATGGTTTATAAATACTTAACGAATGAATTATGCTTCCGTTGTATAATGTGAATTGTTTTCGACATTGTAACACTTAAGGTCAATAAATGAAAGTTTTATTTAATTATATTATGTGAAGCTCAATGTGATTGGTGGCTTCGATCCTGGTACGTCACACGCCCTGCGGTAATTCCGCATGTGGTATTTTGGGGGTGTGACAAATGGGCTTTGGCCCAAGACCATTCTGCTGGCCCACTTGTGTGGTCTTTTGGCTTTATAACTATTGTGTACGTAACCTTCCTTTATTCTCATTATCTTAACATAACAAACCAAACCCTAAACCCCTCTAGTGTGCGTCGGCAGAAGTGAACCCCCCCCCCCTCTTCGAAGCAGTCGGCTATAAGATCAGAACTTGTGGTTAGTGATTTGTGTTTATGCTAAATTGTTACTCGTTGATCTTGTTGATATGTATTTGTACTTGTGTGCATGATTAACACATAGTGGCTATATGTAACTTATGATAACTATGCTTCTGGAATACAGTAGATTGTTAGGATGATGATCCTGTTATGACGTGCATGTTAATGATATTAAACCCTGATTTCTTGTGTGAACTATAGGTACTGAGATTAGTGGAAATAATGGTGTTCTTCATGATACTTGAATGATATGAAACAAAATGTGTTCAGGATGATTAGGGTAGAATATGTGCCAAGGGTTACAAAAATAAAAGGGTGACAAAATTGTGTAATGATTGATTCTTATTTAAACACTTACTGATGTTGCGATGATGTTATATGTGGGGCTATGATTTGGTGTAAACATGATTGTATGAGCTAGAAATATTTGGGTTATTAAATGAATGATATGTTGAATACTCTGAAATTATCAGAATACCGTTAAATAACAATAGATGGTTACTGTAACTGGGAAATAACCGTATGATCGATTGGTTTGGGTGAAACGGATGATGTTGATGATTAGGGTTTTCTGTGTTTGTGTATGCGAAACTGTTGATGATGAAAACCCTGTCCCAACGAAATCACTACCCCGACGAAAACCTGGTGCCGACGAAATCTTGGTCGACGAAATCAATGTTCGTCGTGGCCCTTTTTCGTCGTGACCCTGTGTCGACGAAAACCTCAAGTTTTCGTCATGAATCCTATAGGGAACAGTAGGTAAATGTTTAGGTACACTACATGCATGATCCTTTTTGTCATCTACTATTAGTGATTGTTATGTGTTGTCATGAACTAGGAAGCATGGTTTGCATGAATCTGTATAACTATTGTGATATTTAAATTCATAATGTGACTGTATAATATACGTGAAACTGGTAACTGCAAACTGATTGGGTATACATGCAAACTATAGGCTTTGATTGAACTAATTGCGGCCAAGTAATTAAGCATACCGAGCAAACCGAGGTGAGTTCACACACTTTCTAAGGCATGGGATTCCCGGTGGTTGGGAATGGGTTAAAGGATTAAAACGGAACCTACATATCCTCCTTGGGTAGGATATGTACCTCCATCCTCCATGGGTAGGATGCCAATGTTAATCATGCGTATTCTCCTTGGGTAGAATACGTACGTTCGTCCTCCTTAGGTAGGACAACAACCTTAAACGTACTAGACAAAACTCTATCATAAGTCCCTCATTTTTATATCGACTTAATCGCCGAGCCAATGGCGAGCGGGTCATTAATTAATAGCGCTATTAGGGTTGACAAGCCTCACACCGTGCCGGTAGGACGGGCGTGTACTAATGGATCTGGGCACTCAGTCAATGATGATAGACATTGACTTAGGGCACAACTTACTTTCGTCAGTTGTCGATATGGTAACGGTCTAGTGGTTCACATGGGGAAGCCCCCACTGATCATGGATATGGTTTGGGAAACAAAGATACTGGTTAACTCGTAGTTTACGAAACAACTTATGGTTTTCAAAACAAACTTATAAAACTAAACAACCAACTGTGAACTCGCTCAACTTTGTTGTTGACTCGTTGTTATATGCCTTGCAGGCCTTTAGGTGCATATTGTTGGAACTTGCTGTCTGGGAGGCTGGAGTGGTCATGGGTCGAGATACATGGAATCGCAACACAAGACTAATGGATTTTACATGTGGTTTATAAACACTTAACGAATGAATTATGCTTCCGCTGTACACTGTAATTTATTTGTAATGTTGTAATACTTAATGTTAATAAATGAAAGTTCTATTTAAATATATCTATGAGTTCAATATGATTGGTGGCTAGATCCTGGTACGTCACACACCTCGCGGGGGTTTCCGCTTGTGATATTTTGGGGGTGTGACAATTATGCTTAAAATATAGCAAAAAGTCAAAATAATACCAAATCATTACCATAATTCACTAACTTTGTATCTCAACACATATATTAACTTAAGTTACACCATAAATCCGGATTAAATACCAATGTGACTTGAAACAATATTAATTTTTTTACCGTATCACTTTTAAAGCCAAAATAAGACTCCTATGCCGTATCACTTTTAAGCCAGAATAAGACTCGTGTGAAATTTTTCTCAGTCATTTGGACATCAGAAAGTATGTTTTCTATTTTTCTTGCTATTTAAGGTCACAAAAACGAAATAAATATCAAACAATATCCAAATATTATGAAATTTGGTTTGGAATGATTTTCCATGAAAATAAACATTTCGGGAGAATTTGAATCAGTTCTGATTCTTGAAACTGATATTTTGATTTTTATGTAGAAAATAGTATAAGTAATCAATTTAGGCAAAAAGCCCCAAATTATTTCCATCATGGTCACAAATATGATCTGAGAAAAAATATTGTCACAATTAAAACCCAATTGTATAGGTAATTTGAAATGCATATGCAATAAAGTTCTTATTTTTAGCTATATTGAGTTGAAAATTGTCATACCTTGAAGAAAGGTTGTGTTATATGGTTTGTTCGATAAAATCATATTATGGATCAAGCCTTGATTTAGTGTCTTAATTTTTTCATATGTGAAAACAAGATCAAATGGTCTTTTTCTTGAAACTCTTGATCATCAAATCGTGTAGAATCATAATGGATGATTAATAAACTTAAAAAAAAAAAAAAAAAAAAAAAAAAAAAAAAAAAAAACCATGAATCATGTTTTAGAACCTGATTTTGATGAGAGTTTTTGGAAACCACGTGATCAAACCACCATAAAACCAAAATGCAAACACATGGGTGTGCGTCTTTTCTAATTGTCTTTTATGTGACTTGGTAAAGAAAAGAATGGTTGTGCACAGTTTCCCCTCTTCAAACTGTCTTTTTTTTTTTCTTGTTCAAGGCTGGTTGAGGCTGCATGGGCATACTCCATGCATAGTTTTCCACTTCTTTTATTATGGAAGCCAATTATAAAAAAAAATGAACGATTTATAACTCTACCATCTTGGTGCAGACATTACTCGTATCACGGGAGTTTCGCAACCCCAGTTTCTTGTTTTACTGTTTTAACTGGGGGAGAAACATGCTAAACCTAACTATCTTATTTAAACATGGGATTTTCATTGCTTGTTATGCGTGCACGTTATATGAATATCATTTATTATGAATTCATGAGGTATCATTCTATATCACACCTTAAGTCCATGCGTTCATTCACAACCATTTAACTCTTGGAGAGAACAATACTGCTAGCTAAAGTACACGAATGCCATAGGCAGGCACTTAAATGAATATTTCCAACGTTAGCATTCATTCTAATGTTCCACGATTGATATTAACCAGAGCAAACATTAGTCAGTAGGCTTGGTTTGGGGACCTTTATCATCCGGTGCATCACTTCACTTATATTACATATATTACATTCAAGCAAACATCATGATGGATGCCATGTCTTTTATCATATGATTACTTTATTGAATCTTCAAACTTGTGTGCTCGTCAACAACCATGTTTTCAGGTGATAGCAAGTGAGTTAGCAATGGACTTGGACTTGTTTAGAGACTTGCATCAAGACTTATGTGGTCGTTTGTTTACATGTAGACCTTTGTGTCGAACGCATACTGACATATTTTGAATAAATGCATTTTTAGTATTTTTCTTGTATTAATGTGTTATAATATACGATCATCGATTCCCGTGTTTACGCCTTGTTGCCGGTATCATATTCATGCATGTTATTTGATATTTGTGCTAGTATAGTTTTTATCCTTGCAACTTTAAGGACTTTGATTGGTTTAGACCCATATGGATTGACATACTCCATAAGTGATTAGGTATAGGTGAACATTCTAGTCTCCTAACTAGAAGGCACTAGGGATGGCAATGGGTCAGGTTTAGGACGGGTTTAGGTAATCCCAAACCCAAACCCGGTTATATAAGTTTGTCCCAAACCCGCGAAAAAAATAAAAACTATTCCCAAACCCGATTAACCGACCTCAAACCCGTCCCAAATGTGTCGGGTTTCGAGTTTACCCAACGGGTTCGGGTTTGATTGCCATCCCTACTAGAAGCTCATGGTTGGATGCCACTAGGGTGACCATAAAAGGCAAAGTACAACGTGATAGTAGATTGCAGTGCATGAGAATCCTGCCAAATCATACTGCAGGAGCAACCATAACCAACCAGCCAACCCAATAGAAGTTGTAGTAGTTTAAATTTATTATTTGGATCATTAAGTGCAGCAATAAGACAACGTATGGACACTATTCATGCATGTCAGGTGAATTATGTGCTTATTTGATGATTATATGCTAAGTTTTTACACACTAGATACTAAACACACTTCAAATTTTGAGGACGAAAATAGGGGAGAATATGACAACCAACGTAATCACCTCCACTACCTTTGCGACAACAAGTACCCCCCTCCACTTCCACCATCCCCAGTTGCCGCCCCAAGCTTCATTTACAAACAAACAACCAACCTACAACACCACCCACCGCCGTATCGTTGCCCATGTCGTCACCATTATTTCCCGCCAAAAACACCAACATCCCCACCACTGCTTCATGCCAAATCCACCAATGCCCGCCTCCGCTTCAGCACTAAAACCACCACCCACGTCTTTACCACCACAATGCCACATACACCTCTGCCCTCTGCGGCTGTTCACGAGCTGAGCCGAACCGAGCAGACCTTTGCTCGTGCTTAGCTCGTTTACAAACCGAACCGAGCGGAGCAGGTCATTTAAAATCGAACCTCAAATCAAATGAGCATTTTCCAAGCAGTGAATATTCCGAGCGAACTTCGAGCAATTTTGACAACTGTGTCGCCCGATTTAAATTTGCGAAGAGAGATAATGACAATGTTAGGTCTCAAGTTTTTATATCTTTTAAAACAGGCACATTTCATGGCATGATATTTTTCTTATGAATAACAATGTTATGGCCGATGAGGCAATGATCCTATTGCACGAACAATGACGTTGAGAGCAGGAGACGATCGACTTAGGATAGTATGAGACATTGAGGCGATGGGGAGACTGCCTTTAGCGGTTTAGGGTTTAAGTTTTAGATTTGGTGTTAATTTTTTATTGGAATGATTGTGCTAGCACGTATAGATATAGTTGCAAATTTGTATATAGCTGACCAAAATCTAATACAACGGTATATACAAAACTATAAATCTAATTAATATTTATGTATATATGTATGTGTGTATATAGGGGGTGTGCGTGTGTATATATATACATGTTTATATATGTATGTGTATATGTATATATACTAATTAACAATAATAATTCGAGACCTTTGCTCATGCTTGGCTCGTTTAAAAACCGAACCGAGCGTCTCGTTTACAAACTGAGGAGAGCAGCTCGTTTACAATCAAGCCTCAAATTGAACGATCAATTTCCAAACGAGCAGCGAGCGGTTCGGATGGCCCTAGCTAACATCGACGTTGCTCCGACCCCACTAGCGTAAACTACATTGCCACCATTCTCGCCACTAACCGGGATCATTTTGGTCCTAACCTGTTTTTACCCGGACCAAATTTATAGTTTTTGTTTAGAACGGTCCATTTTGACCCAACCCATTTTACTCAAAAAAAAAAAAAGAAACATTTAACCAGGGACTGTTTTTCTAGGCTTACTTTCTTGCCATAGGTTTTTTCGGAGCAAACACCTAAATGCCTTTTAAAACTGTCATTTGAATGATACATGTGCTGAAAAATGAAAATGCAGCTTTTGAGTGCCATCTTTTTCTTCAAATTAGAAGTGGTGGCAACATAATAAAACAAATACAACAGAATATATATATATATATATATATATATATATATATATATATATATATATATTCAAGCTTATTAATCAACTACCTCAAATCATCATCAACAAAGGCCAGTTCACACACAAGAGCAAGATGATCGCTTCCCCACATCTGCAAGAATAAGCACATCAGGAGACACGAGTATCATGGGAATCACAAAAATGAAAAGATACATTCATGACATAATATAAGGATGCCCTAATTAGCTGGTGTGTAGTTGCCGTACCTTACTCGGAAGCCCTCTTGTTTTCTTCAATATTTCAATTGGTAATGTTTCAAGGACTTTTACAGGAACAAGGTCATCAGTATGCCTATGAGATCATGGTTTTTTTAACACATACGCTGATATATAATGTAGATAATATGACCCCCACCACACACACACACACTGACATACCATATGTAATCAACAGTGCCCATAAATTTTGAGTGGAAGGATGTCGCTAAGGGTTCCCCATGACAATCTCTAGTCAAACGGCTAGCCTGAACAAATTAAAACCATTATCAGATTAATTTATACAGAGCACTCGAGTTTACTTACTTATATACCCGCGTTTAATATTATGTTTTATTAAAGCTGATTATGTGTTTTTATTGTTGTGTATTTCAAAACACAAATGCCTTTGAGAAACAAAATACAATTTTAAAATCTAAGCTTACTGGAACACCATAATATGCACTATTTAGTTTTAAGTTGTGCCTAAGGTAGGTTGACTCTTCAGATCCTGTTGCTAGCTTCAGTTCTTCTTTGCTCCACCTATCGATACCAAAAGAAACACATATCACTCTAAAATCTAAATGTTTAAGAAATTCATGTAACATTACAAACGAATTCAATCTACAATCTAAATGTTAAGATATCTACATTCCATGAATAAAAGTATTGCGGACCTAGAACACTGAGATCCAAATCTAGGGTAATCCAGTGGACAAATCTGTCCAGATATTCTTTTGCGTTCATGATTTTGGATGTTTAACTGCAAAAGAAATAATATCACTCATGATTTTGGATGTTTAACTGCAAAAGAAATAATATCACATGTCACATTCTAAAGAAAAAGGAAACTATTATGAAAGTAAAAATCACCTCAGACGAAGCTATGAACTGATAAATTGCACTCTGAAAAAAAAAAAAAATAAGAAGAGTGAGTAAAGAAACAAAAATAAAATAAAATGTAATCCAAAGGGAGCAAAGGAAAGGTACCTGAGGCATACTATTTAAATCCCCACCAAGTATAACAGGTATATTGCCCCATGTCTGTGAAAGTGTATGAGCTTTGTCAAGAAATAACCGAATCTGCAACACAGATATCACTAATAAACAAAGCAGCAATAATAACTATTGCAATCAGATAAACTATACCTGACCAAGCTTAATGTCTCCACGACTAGGATTGAAAAGCACATGTACATTTCCAACCAATATGCTTCGAGCCCTACAAATATTATATGTAAAACAATTATCTTGCTGGACTTTCAAGTTCAAAGAAATACTAGCATGATTTAATGAAGTTGTATTTCGCCTGGAGCCATTCCCCCATCCGTTCTGTATGTGTGATTACACCTGACCCATTAATAGATTGCTTTCGTTGGCTAAATGGGTTGATTTTGGTATTTCAATTTATACAACCGGGTCATTTCTATTAAACTAGCTAGCTTAAAATAGCTCGACACCACCCGCCGCCAATGATTTTATCTAAAACGACCAGTTTCAACCCAAACAAGTTTTGTACCCAACCACGCATTTTGCTAGGCTTATGTGCCTTGAGTTACAGGATTAGGATTCACACAATGATAATAATAATAAGCACGACACAAAGAAAAAGAACAAGTGTGTCCAACAAACTTACTTCAAATTTTCAGTGTCGTCAATTTGTTTCTGGTTCCCATTCATCTGTGTGTTTTGCAGGGCAGAAGGTCAACAGGTATTGGTGGAAGAAATAATATAATTAGAATAAATCTGGAGCACCCACGCGTTATATAAGCAAATGCTCACATACAAATTTGATTACTTACATTTTTAATTTTAATTAGAATCACAATACAAAGATTTTATTACTTTGTGATTATCGCCTCTAACCCAAACAGAATTTTTATATATACCTTAAGAACACAAAACTGAGCAACATTGTCACGAAGGCCAAACCGCTTGAACTCAATGTTGTCCTCATGCACAAGAGAAAATCTGATAACAATAAATAAATCCATACATAAATACATACTGATGTTTCATTTCCCAAGAAAGAAAAAATGCTTACAATTCATCCTTCCAAAAAATAGCACATCCATCACGTGCTTCCCCAGTACGAGCCTAGCAGGAAAATGAGACTCTAAACAACAGCCGCACAAAAACAAAAGATGCAGGGAATTGGATTTAAACCTGGTAAACTCCGCTAAATCCATCGTTGTATAGCATTTTACTCAAGTCATCGAACCGATCAACCTCCTGCAAGGTAGCCAAAATAATAACCATATGAATTACTTGGTGCAAAGAGAAAAGATGTAACTAAATATGAGATATGAAATCTTATTGAGGAGCACATAATTGAAAGCTCGGTTTTAGAAAGCGTTTCTGGTGCCGAGGTGAAGCGCTGGCCTCACACACGCGAGGCGCCCGATGTTAATCAAAACATGTAAGTTGATTCTAGGAAACATTTTCAACATAAACACTCGAAAAACAGGACATGGAAAGGAACAGACACATAATTTAAAGGCATGAGCTACCCTATTTGTGAATCTCTACGTACAACCAAACAAGTTGAACCTAAAGCGGCCTAACGTCTCAAGCGAATATACAAGAGTTGTTTAAATAAAGAAGCACGACGGATGAATGCCAGTTCCATATGTTGCTCAACAAATATAATACGGAAAGAAAAGAACAAAACGTCGCCTTTGGATATAACTAATAGAGAGTTGCACGCAGAATCAACTTAAGCTGGTAAAATCATCAAAGAAGGTTATGATCTAAGGGGGTGTTTGGGATTGCTTTTAACTTATGACTTATTATAAGTCATAAGTCACAAATCCTAACCTCTCATTTTCTCCTTTTCAAACCATAAAAACTCCTTCTCAACCCATTATCCAAACCAAACCCTATCAAAATGACTTATTAACTTTTATAAGTTCCAAAATAACCTAACCCAAACACCCTCTGTAGGTGTAAAATTTTTTATCCCTGGAGTTTTCATTATATCATCCTTACTTAACAATAAGAAGAAGAAAAAGATGTCAAAATGAATGAATAATGTAAAGGTCACTCCTGAAAAGGTAAAGGCTTCCCTCTCACAACTTTAGGGAATTCTTCTATTCTATGGGATTAAATAATAATAATACTTATGTTAAGCAAAATGAAGGTTGGAGACTTGCCTGAAAACACAAGATGCTAGGACTATAGCGACGAATCTCTCTGCGTATAACCCTTCTTCTATATTCCCACTTCATATATTTAGGGATGACATCAAAGTACAAATCCTGATGGTTTGAAGCATTTTCAACACCCAGTATATTGTAGGATACAAATACAAACTTATCTGCAACACCATTACATATATTAATTAATTAATGCATTCATAAAGATAGACAGATAACTGATAAGAGTTACCTCTGTGATCAGAGTTAGAAAAAACCCATCTTCGATTTTCATGTCTGCGGTCACGCTTGGAAGTATGTGTCAGATTTGCAGTTATGGGCTGAGTCTGTATGCCTAACTTCCGCTTCTTGCGAGATGGTTCTGCCATGGAGTTTATGCGCGTGTAGGCTTGGTTGTTCCGTTCGGGGTCTATCTTACCAATTCAAGCTGTATGTATGCATTTCTTACTCTCTCACCGGACCCTCCCCAATTCAAGTCGTAGTTTTATGATTTGCAGGTGTGGGGTGTTTTGGAATGAGGGGGAGATTAGGGTTATTTGAGGGTTTTAAATGGGGGAGAATGAGTTGGGTAGGTCAAAGGACATTAATTAAATTAACTGGGTTTGTGTTAAAGAATATAACATGTTAGACCATGTGTAGTGGTAAATTGTTATAATGTCTTCATCATGGGGCATTATTCGACACGTGTTATCCCAATAGCATAAAGTGGTGTACTGGGGCATTATCCCAATAACGCCCATATTATTTTTAATGCAAAAAAAAAAAGTTTTAAATAAAGTTGTCAAAAGTGATGGGTAGCTCAAAAGTGATTGGGCCAAAATGACCATGTGGGTATCATTTTCAAAACTTGTTAGATACTAGTCAAACATTGAAGAAATCTCATTGGCCACATGCACGTGATCTCAGGCATAGCCCAACAACTTCAGCGTTTTAATTAAAACGCCCACATGCTTTTTTTTTTTTTTTTGAAAAATAACGTCGGCTAACGCTGGGTGTAGTGGGGGGAGGGGCGTTTTGGGGCGTTTTTTTTTCAATTTTTTTTTAAAATCACGCCCCACTACGGGTGGTCTTAGGATTTGTGAACATTAGATATGATTAATGTAATTATTGAAGAAGACAAAGGACATGATTTGCAATAACATACATAAATAAAGGACGTGTTTTGTAATTTACTCTTCAAAATAAACATCCAACCAAAACCATAAAACGATATGAAAAACCTATAAATACTAAAAATCTTCAATAACCAGCATCAAATATTAAAAATATGGTGAAATGTTCTAAATCCTACAAAAAAATTATTACATGTCGGTTCAGTTCGGTTAAGGTGGGTATGGAAAAATGATAACCATAACCGACCCGCTACTTTCGGTTTTCAAAAAAAAACCATTAATCGACCCACCGGTTTTTTATTTGGTTCGGTTTTTTTGGTTCGGTTTTGTCAGTTAATTCGGTTATGGTTTGGTTAATTCGGTTTTTTGCACACCCCTACCATAGGATCATCTTAGGTTGTTATTGAGGAATTAGAAGAGGAAAACCAGCATGTCAATGCCATTGTTGCTCCTATACGAAATAGACAAAAGTGGGTACCTAAAAGGAGACTGATGATCGAGTATGATAAGAGTTATGGTGCTAATGTCTTAGAAGGATAAACTGATAAGGAGATTGAACATGATTTAGCTGATAAGAATGCATTGGAGGGTCAATGTATGGTAATTGATAATAAATTAGTTCATAATAATGCATTAGAAGATCAAAGTGATATGGTAGTTAATAATGCATTAGGTAATAAGAAGGCACTAACGGGTGAGACAGGGAATTCAAAAGAGGGTAACAATGTGAGTGCAACAAACTCAGTTCTATTGATACAAGGATTCGATTTTGCATGAAAAAATTCATTCCGAGTTACGTCAGTTTTCGCTCACTTTCAATATTTAGACTTAGATGAAAATGCGTGAATAATTGATTAAGTCAAATATCTGGTCGTTTATGTCATGAATTGATATCTTTCTAATCTTGAAAACTCAGTTTTGATTGATACAGGGATTCGATTTTGCACGAAAAAATTCATTCTGAGTTTCGTCAGTTTTCACCCACTTTTCATATTTAGACGAAAATGCTTGAATAATTGATTAAATCAAATACCTGGTCGTTTATGTTATGAATTTCGGTATTTCTCAGCTTCGAATCTCAGTTTTATTGATACAGGGATTCGATTTTGCACGAAAAAATTCATTCCGAGTTTCATCAGTTTTCGACCACTTTCCATTTTTAGACGAAAACTCGTGAATAATTGATTAGATCAAATATCTAGTCGTTTATGTTAGCAATTTCTGTATTTCTCAGATTACAAACTCACTTTTTTATACAGGGATTCGATTTTGCACGAGAAATTCATTCCGAGTTTCGTCAGTTTTAGCCTACTTTCCATAATTAGATGAAAATGCGTGAACAATTGAATAAATCAAATATCTGGTAGTTGATGTTAACAATTTTTCTATTTCTCAGCTTCCAAACTAAGTTTTATTGATACGGGGATTCAATTTTGCATTAAAAAATTCATTTCGAGTTTCGTCAGTTTTCGCCCTTTTCTATATTTAGACGAAAACGATTAATAAATTATTAAATCAAATATCTGGTTGTTTATGTTAGCAATTTCTGCGTTTCTCAGCTTCCAAACTCTGTTTTATTGATACGGGGATTAGATTTTGTACGAAAAAATTCATTCCGAGTTTCATCAGTTTTCGCCAACTTTCCATATTTAGACTTAGACGACAACGCGTGAAAAATTGATTAAATCAAAGATCAGGTCGTTTTTGTCATGAATTTCTGTATTTTTAAGCTTCCAAACTTAGTTTTATTGATACAAGAATTCGATTTTGCACGAAAAAATTTCATTTCGAGGTTTCGTTAGTTTTCGCCAACTTTCCATATTTAGACTTAGACGAAACGCGTTAATAATTGATTAAATCAAATATCTTGTTGTTTTTTGTCACGAATTTTTGAATTTCCCAGCTTCAAAACTCAGTTTTATTGATACAGTGATTCGATTTTGCACGAAAAAATTCATTCTGAGTTTCGTTAGTTTTCGCCACTTTCCATATTTTGACGAAAACGCGTGAATTGGTCATTTATGTCATGAATTTCTGTATTTCTTAGCTTACAAACTCAGTTTTATTGATACAGGGATTCAATTTTGCAAGAAAATATTCATTCCGAGTTTGGTCAGTTTTCGTCCACTTTCCATATTTAGACGAAAAACACGAGAATAATTGATTAAATCAAATCTGGTCATTTATGTCATGAATTTCTGTATTTCTCAGCTTCCAAACTCAATTTTATTGATACAGTGATTCGATTTTGCATGAAAAAATACATTCCAAGTTTCGTCAGTTTTCGCCCACTTTCCATATTTAAATGAAAACGCGTTAATAATTGATTAAATCAAATCTCTGGTTGTTTATGTTAGCAATTTCTGTAGTTCTCGGCATCCAAACTCAGTTTTATTGATACAGAGATTCGTTTTGCTAGAAAAATATCATTCCGAGTTTCGTCAGTTTTCGCCCACTTTCCATATTTAGACGAAAACGCGAGAATAATTGATTAAATCAAATATCTGGTCGTTTATGTCATGAATTCTATATTTCTCAGCTTCCAAACTTAGTTTTATTGATACAGTGATTCGATTTTGCATGAAAAAATTCATTTCGAGTTTCGTCAGTTTTCGCCCACTTTCCATATTTAGACGAAAACACGTTAATAATTGATTAAATCAAATCTCTGGTTGTTTATGTTAGCAATTTCTGTATTTCTCAACATCCAAACTTAGTTTTATTGATACAGAGATTCGTTTTTGCTAGGAAAAAATCATTCCGAGTTTCGTCAGTTTTCGCCCACTTTCCATATTTAGACGAAAACGCGAGAATAATTGATTAAATCAAATATCTGGTCGTTTATGTCATGAATTTCTATATTTCTCAGCTTCCAAACCCAGTTTTTTTGATACAGTGATTCGATTTTGCATGAAAGAATTCATTCCGAGTTTCGTCAGTTTTCGCCCAATTTCCATATTTACACGAAAACGCGTTAATAATTGATTAAATCAAATCTCTGGTTGTTTATGTTAGCAATTTCTGTATTTCTCAGCATCCAAACTCAGTTTTATTGATACAGAGATTCGTTTTTGCTAGAGAAAATTCATTACGAGTTTCGTCAGTTTTCGCCCACTGTCACACCTTCAAAATTCCACATGCAAAGTATTACCACGAGGTGTGCGACTGCCCAGGATTCAGCCACAAATCATATTGAACCGTTTACGTAATTTGTAAATCATTATAAATAATACGATTAGTGATTTAATTTAAAAGTTTTAAAAAATATAATTTAAGTTTGCAGTGGAAATGAAAAATAAAGCCAGCACACTTTGAAACCACAATTTAAATAAATGTACAAAATATAAAACTTTCCAAACCACACACACTCCATTCGTTTGCAGCGTCCGTCCGTAGCTATACTTAATAACCTGCAAGAATACAATAGGGTGTCAACATAAAGTTGGCGAGTTCACGGTTTTGAAAAAGGTTTTCTTGTTCTATCCCAAAAACATTAATTATTTAAGTTACCAGTTATAAAACATGCCATGGGAGCTACCCCATGTAAGCTACTAAACTGTGTGGTACTGAAACTGAGACTATAGTGTAGTTGCCCTTGATCAATGTCTATCATCATCGATCGGTTATAAGGCCATACTAGTTCACTCCCGTCCTCTAAGGCACGATGTGAGGTTTTTCAAACCTAATAGCGCTATCAACTAATATCTCGTTCGCCATATACAGCGACTAATCGGTATAAGTGTTAGGGACTTCATAATAGAGTTTTGTTTAGTACACTAGAAACATGAATTATAGATATTGTTTAATTATTATTCCGTTCCCTCAGAATATTAGGTTCCCAATCCACCGGGAATACATGCTTTTAGTGTTAGTTGTGAACTCACCTTTGCTTTGCTCGGTAGATAGAATAATTGTCCTAAGTTGGTCAATCACGTCCTATTATGATTACCAATATTAGGACAGTATACAAGCAATCATGTATTATCTACACGTATCTAACACATTTTTCGTATATTAAAAATCATTATATAGGTTATAACAGTTAAACATGGATTCAAATGAGCAGTGTATATGTGTGCGGCCCACTAAGGGAATACGGCCCAACATAGTGTTTGGCCCAAGGAGTGTGCGGACCACTAGTAGGTGTGCGGCACACTTGAGGGTGTGTGGTCACCTATTAATGTGCGGTCATGCATTATGTGACTAACAGGTGTGCGAGGTAAGGGTGTAGTGTGCGGTTTACCATACGCGTGCGACACACTAATGAGTGTGCGGTTAAGAGTTGTGCGACTTAATAAGTGTGCGGTCCAGTCTTGTGTGTGCGGTCCACTAAAAGGGTGTGGCCTATCACCGTGTCTGGCCCAATGTGAGTGTGCGACCATATGAGGGTGTGCGGCACACACTGGAGGGTGTGGCCTCCTCATGTGTGCGATCATACAAAGTGCATTTATATAATATGCATCATTTATCATATGTATACCATATCCAAAACACAAAACATTTATCCTAATTCACATGAAGTGGACTACACAGCATAGTAGATATACATAAATCCTAGTTTATCAACACAATATTTTCAAAACACACTTTTAAATCTTACATACGACTAATCGACAAGCATATAATTAGATCTTACATAAACCGTTTGTTACAAAAATAACATTGAATACCCTGTTATCATTCTAAACACTAATCACATATTTTCATTCAAATCATCATCAATATCCATCAGCAAACATAAACACAACCATGATATATATATATATATATATAACCCCATATCAAATAAATCTACAAACATATGTGTAGGTCTAATGAACAGGTTGTCACAAGAATATCACAAAACATATTTATATTTTTAACATTTATCGATAATGTAACAGTGACCAAAATTATCTGATTAATTACGACTTATAGCAAAACTAAAAATCAATCAAACATATAACAGATTGTTATGAGATTATTATCAAAACCTTATTATCACTAACATCAGTCAAAAGGGAAACACATTCCATACAATAACATTTTATCCTATTTTCAAAACAATTTGTATTCAAAACACATGCTACTATACCTTACTTACAATACATCAGTCAATAATTTGCACAAAATCAAGAATCACAAAAGATGCAACATAAAGGTAATATACTATGTGACAACCGGTGATTTACGGCTCCTAATACGCGCAAAACAAACATTAGTACGATAATAAATAGTGTTTAAGACGTAGATTAACTTAATTAGGCCTTTGGAACGCCTATTCGGCTTTACAGTGCGTGAATAGTAAACATCGGGAAATTTTCGAAACATTAAACAATAACAGACGGAAACCGAACAAAATATCGACAATGCCAACAAATACGAATTTTATACGTATATTTCATATTTTTGAATTTAGTTTTGTGAATATATCGTGCTTTTGTACGTCACAAAGCGCGAACGTGAACGAAAAGCGCGACTGCAGGAGCGCACCGGCAACGAAACAGAAGCATCGGAGACGCGTGTTACCTTTAAAACTGAGATTTTACGATATATTTAGCTCCGTGATTTAATTTTAATAATCCTAGTCGAAACCGGGTCGAAAAACGGATTAAAAACGGCGACGACACATTTTACGCGATTTCACCGTAAACGACAAAGAAACGCGCCAATAACGACTACCGACACCATTTTTCATATTTTTAAATCTAAACTTTTAGTTTAGGGCATTGCAAAGTGTTCGGGTTTTGAAAATGAGTTTGTAGGAACTTTCGGGCCGCTTAAATGCACGACAAAGCCAAACATCCTCACATCTGCACTCCCTCTCTCGAGATACACACCCACAAAAAATGGAACCCCAAACCTTCATATCCTCTGCAGCTCATCAACAAACGCACATCACAGCAGCCTCCCCTCCCCCCTCGAGTTCAGATCGGCGACTAGCACAAGGAGCCGGTGAACCGGCGGTTCATTCCGGTCAGGCGAGACCCCCCCTCGATGGACGAAACGAACCACCACCACTATCGTCGGGTGGTGGTGAGCGACGGCTGTAGACGGAGAGAGAAAAGGCGGCTGCCGGCGACAAAATCAGACGAAGACCGAGACAAGATTAAGAGAGTGAGTGACTAAGAAGAGAGAGAGACCGAGCAAAGAGAAAGTCGGAGAGCTTGTCACACCCCCAAAATCCACCCGCGGAATACCACCGCTTGGGAGCGTGACTGACCAGGATCAAGCCATCAATCATATCAAACATAGCATTTAATATAAAAGTAATTAACGTAAGTCTCCATGACATGATTGATGTTTCAAAACCAAATACTGTTTTAAGTAGCGGAAGCAATGTAAAGTAAACCCAAATAAAGTTATAAGTTCAATAATGTTCATGATCCATCTGCCACAACGACCTGCTCCTTCCTTGTGCAAGCTCCATAATTTACCTAAGGTCCTGCAAGGCATGCAGCAAATAATCAACAAACTAGTTGAGCGAGTTCACAGAAAGTAAGTTCAGTAATAGAAATGGTATAGCAAGCATCGCGTTCGTTCATCTAATCATGCCTTGTTTTAGTTCGTTCATTGTTCATGTATAGTATTGGTTCGTATCGCGGGCCATTTCGGCATGTATGCGAAGATTAAAGAAAGTTCTCAAGTATTCTAGACTATGTATATTTGTATCGCGGCCACCCTGGCATGTGTGCGAAGTTTTAGTATATAGTTCGCGACCTTTCCAAGGCATGTGTGCGAAGATCAGTCATAATATCGCAGCCAACCCCTGGCGTGTGTGCGAAGATCAGTTCAAGTAGGTATACTAGTCTAGCTGTATCTCATCCTTTACCACCCTCACCCTGAGGACTCATATCATTATGTTCCGTTAACTAAGTATGTACGTAAAATCATCCAATCCCATTCCCACCCTGGGAACCCCATGCCTTGGCTGTGTGAACTCACCTTGGGTTGCTCGGCAGATACACAAGAAGTACAGGTAGCAAGTAATTGGTCACTCACGTCCTATCATAGTATTTAATCAAGTCAGGTTTGTGCAAAGCACGTATGTTACCAACACGTATTGATCATGGCAGTGTACACGTATTTCATAGCAGTCCAATAACAATCAGCCCAATATTAACCGTCCCAACATACCCCGGCCCAAACAGATAAGCAGTTCAAAAGCATAACAGTCAACAGTGTAGGCCCAATAGTGCAAAGGTGGTCTCGAGTCGCAACCGGCGATCTCGAGTCGCAACTGGGTTATAAGTCGCAACCGCTGGTTGCGAGTCGCAATGACTGGTCTCGGCTCGTCATGGTTCGGTTACGAGTCGCAACGGGACTCGCAACCATGGTCTCGGTTTGGCATGGTCTGGTTACGAGTCGAAATCATGACTCGCAACCGTGATTCCGGCTGATGCTGATGGGGTCTCGACTCGCAACTGGAGGTGCCGAGTCGTAACCGTGTGTGCTGTCAATTTTGTAACAAGTTTCCAAGTTTCATGCAATCATACATAATCAATTATCAGTTTCCAACTAACATCCCGTAATATCAGCAATTAGATCAAACAGTTTCGGAAAACAGATCAATTAACATAATTTCCAACTTTTAGTTTAGCATGCAAACAGTCAGTTGTCCATCGGTTTTCTCATGAACCCTAATCAGATCAAAGCATGAACAATATTTGATTACCAATAACAAAATCGATCACATCAATTCGGAACCCTGTTCGGCCGATCAACAAAACTAAATCAAACATCTCTAATCGTTCCAGCCTAAGCATGTGATTAACAAACATCTTATTATCACCGATTGCATGAACCCTAGCCGGATTAGTCCTAGTTTATTAGCTAACATAAAACACACAAGTCCGGTCGATTAACAGGTAAGTCCGGCCGGTTAACATTAAACATAACACAGCCAATACCATTAGCCGATTAACAACAATATTCGATTACAACATTCAGCCAATTATAACCATGTCCGATCCAATTATTATACTATCCGAATCAATCACAGAATCAATATAACACAATTATCACTAACCGATTTCAAGTAAAGAGGTGACGATCGGGAAACAAGGGTCTTCGAGTTCGGCCGGTCTTCGATTCGCGAATGAGAGGAAGAGAAAAAGCTAGGTTTCTTGTGTGTTAGGATTTGCAACAAGTGAGGAAACAACCCCCAAGGGTGATTATTTGTTTGCGTAGAGGGGAAGTGGGCCGGCCCATCCGCTCGGGCTGCCCTTGGGCCGTGCGTACAAGGTGTAAAGCCCAATGGCTTTGTGCGATTGGGTTTGGTGTGTGGTTCGGGTCCGGTTTCATTAACATACATACACATTATATACACAACACAAGTAGCACGTAATAACATAGCATTCATTTAAATCATAGCACGTAATCATAACACGTTCTCGTACGTTGCACAAAGTAGGTCTAAGGTTCGAGTTGTCACATTATCCCCAACTAATTGGAAATTTCGTCCCGAAATTTGGTATGCACTCACTGAGGAAGCTAGGTAAGTTCAATAGTTCACTGGTTTTCCCTGGGGTGTCACATCCTCCCCCCGTTGATCTGGAATTTCGTCCCGAAATTCCGAAGTAGTAGCTTCAACCTCAGTAGTGGTAGCATTGGTTTCGAATAACTGGGGGTACTTTTCTGTCATCCTGTCTTCGCGTTCCCAGGTGTACTTTGGGCCACGTTGGAGTTCCAACGAACTCGAACAAGAGGGATTCTCTTGTGTTTGAGGACCTTCACATCCCGGTCCGTGATTTCTACTGGTTTCCCGACGAACTGCAACCGCTCGTCGATAGTTCGATACCTGAAAGACATTGTGAACTGCCCCGAGTTCAGCTGGTAAGTTCAATCTATAGGCTACCCTGCCTGTACGTTCTATGATCCCGAATGGTCCCCGACCTGATATTCCAATGGCTTTCTACGCTCGTCCGCGTAGGCTTTCTGACGGTCGCGTGCTGCCGCCATGCGTTGTCGTATCTGTGCAATCTTTTTCCGTGGCGTCCATAAAATCTCTGGACCCGTAATCTGACTATCCCCCACCTCTGCCCAACAGAGAGGTGACCGGCATTTACGCCCGTACAATGCCTCGAATGGAGCGGCTTGTATGCTACTGTGCTCATGTTTAATCGTGAGTCGAATGGTTTGTGCATTGCTTGCCAAAGTTCTGACGTGAATCGTGCATCGCGATCCGAAATGATGGACGTGGGCACCCCGTGCCTCGAAACAATCTTCTTTAAGATAGATGTCTGCGAGAGTGGAGGACTTGTCCGTTTCCTTAATCGGTAGGAAGTGTGCAGACTTGGTGAGTCGATCCACGATCACCCATATGGTATCGTTCCCATGCTGGGATCGAGGTAGGCCTGTAACGAAATCCATGGAAATTTCTTCCCATTTCCACTGAGGTATCTTAAGCTGCTGAAGTAGGCCCGTTGGTTTCTGATATTCAACCTTGACTCTTGCACAGGTCAAGCGTTTTCCAACGTACGTAGCGATGTGGGCCTTCCTGCTAGGCCACCAATAAGTAGTGCTGATGTCGTAGTATGTTTTATCCGACCCTGGATGTACTGAGTAGTGAGACTTGTGAGCTTCATCCATCACAAGTTCGCGTAGACTGCCATGAAGTGGGACCCAAATACGCCCCGTTACATAGTAGGCGCCGTCTGCCTTCTGTCCTAATCGTTGTCGTGAGTCGTGTAAGGCTCCAGCCTTGACGTTTTCGGGCTTCAATGCTTCTACCTGAGTAATTCGTACCTGTGCTGGCAGGCTAGTCTGGATCGTAAGCTGTAGCGCTCGCACGCGCTGAGGTAGAGTGTCCTTCCGACTGAGGGCGTCTGCCACAACATTGGCCTTGCCTGGATGATACTTGATGGCGCATTCGTAGTCGCTAAGTAGTTCAACCCATCGTCATTGACGCATGTTCAAATCCTTCTGCCTAAGGATATGCTCGAGACTCCTGTGAGCGGTGTAAATCGTGCACCTAGTACCGTACAGGTAGTGTTTCCATATCTTAAGCGCGAAAAACAATAGCTCCCAGCTCTAAATCGTGCGTCGTGTAGTTGCGTTCATGAATCTTAAGTTGACGTGAAGCGAAAACGATAACCTTGTCGCGCTGAAAAAGCAGTCTCCTGGGGCTCTCCCAGCAATAGGTAACACCCTTCTGTGTCAGTAACGTAAGCGGCTGAGCAATCTTCGAGAAATCCCTGATAAACCGTCTGTAGTAACCTGCCAGACCCAAGAATTGGCGTATTTCTGTCGGTGTACGCGGTGCAGGCCAGTTCCTGATCGAATCTACCTTGGATGGATCGACATGGATCCCATCCTTGTTCACCACGTGGCCTAGAAAGTGGACTTCACGAAGCCAGAAGTCGCATTTAGAAAACTTAGCGTACAGCTGTTCCTTCCGAAGGAGTTCCAAAATCAGGCGAAGATGCTGCTCGTGCTCCTCCTGACTCTTGGAGTAAATCAGGATGTCGTCGATGAACACAATGACGAACTTGTCGAGATAGGGTTTGCACACCCTGTTCATAAGATCCATAAATACCGCAGGCGCGTTCGTTAACCCGAATGGCATGACGAGAAACTCGTAGTGACCGTAACGAGTTCTGAAGGCTGTCTTGGAGACGTCCTCATCCCGGACTCTCAACTGATGGTACCCAGACCTCAAGTCTATCTTCGAGTAGTAACACGACCCTTGCAATTGGTCGAATAAGTCGTCTATGCGTGGAAGAGGATAACGGTTCTTCACCGTCACCTTGTTGAGTTCACGGTAGTCGATGCACATCCTGAACGTACCGTCTTTCTTCTTCACGAAAAGTACTGGAGCTCCCCAAGGCGAAGAGCTTGGTCGTATGAAACCCTTTTCCAAGAGTTCCTGCAGTTGCTTTGACAATTCCTCCAATTCTGATGGAGCCAGACGATATGGTGCGCGAGCTATGGGTGCTGCTCCTGGAGCGAGCTCGATCTGAAATTCGACCTGACGATGAGGCGGTAAGCCAGGTAAGTCTTCAGGAAACACCTGAGGGTAATCGCGTACAATTGGAATATCCTCCAATTTCTTTTCCTTTGCTGATGCGTCTGTAACGAGAGCCAGAATGGCTGCGTGACCTTTTCGTAAGCACTTCTGAGCCTTCAAGAAAGAGATGACGCCAACCACAGCACCACTCTTGTCGCCTTGAACTTCTAGAGGTTCCTGACCCGAACGAGGAATGCGAATAACCTTTTCGCTGCATAAGATTTCTGCCTGGTGTTGGGAAAGCCAATCCATCCCAATCACGACGTCGAAGCTACCCAAAACTATGGGAATGAGATCAATGGAGAAGGCTTGACCAGCTAGGATAAGATTACAACCCTGAACTACGTGCGTGGCTTCTAGACTTTTACCGTTAGCTAACTCTACTACATGTTTGGTGGGTAAAAGTGTTGGTGCACGTTTTAGCAGTTGACACATTTTCACAGACATATAGCTTGTATCCGCACCCGAATCAAATAAAACAGTAACGTAAATATTGTCGAGGAGAAACTTACCCATGACAACGTTGGGATCGTTCACTGCGTCGCCTCGACCTAGCACAAAAGCACGACCACGAGCTTCATTGCCGTTGTTGTTGTTGTTTCCACCGTTGTTGTTCCCGTTGCCCTGGTTGTTATTGTTGTTGCGGTTCTGGTTCAACTGAGGGCAATCGCGTTTGAAGTGACCTTCAGCCCCACACTGGAAACATCCCCGGTTTCCACGCTGTGGCTGCTGCTGCTGCTGCTGGTTCTGTGGAGCTGGTTGCTGAGGCTGCTGATTCTGATTCGCAGGACGAGGGCTCCTACAATCTTTGGCCTCGTGACCCATCTTGAGACACCTTTGACAGCGACCCTTGTTACATGGGCCGTGGTGATGCCTGTTGCAGTTGTGGCACCTGGGTTGACTACCCTGATATCTCCTCTGTCTGTGACCACCAGAGGATTGCTGACTGGGACTCTGATAGTGGTCGATTTTCTGTTGCTGAGCTTGTGGCTGACTGACCAGGATCCTAACCACCAATCATATTGAACATGTAATATACAGCGGAAGCATTTAATTAACCCAAACAATAGTATGTATGTTTTATCATAAGTGTTGAATTATCATTCACGATCCTTTGCCCACAACGACCTGCTCCTCCCTGTGCAAGCTCCATAATGTACCTAAGGTCCTGCAAGGCATGCAGCAGAGAGTCAACAACTAGTTGAGCGAGTTCACAGAAAGTAAGTTCAGTAATAGAAATGGTATAGCAAGCATCGCGTTCGTTCATCTAATCATGCCTTGTTTTAGTTCGTTCATTGTTCATGTATAGTATTGGTTCGTATCGCGGGCCATTTCGGCATGTATGCGAAGATTAAAGAAAGTTCTCAAGTATTCTAGACTATGTATATTTGTATCGCGGCCACCCTGGCATGTGTGCGAAGTTTTAGTATATAGTTCGCGACCTTTCCAAGGCATGTGTGCGAAGATCAGTCATAATATCGCAGCCAACCCCTGGCGTGTGTGCGAAGATCAGTTCAAGTAGGTATACTAGTCTAGCTGTATCTCATCCTTTACCACCCTCACCCTGAGGACTCATATCATTATGTTCCGTTAACTAAGTATGTACGTAAAATCATCCAATCCCATTCCCACCCTGGGAACCCCATGCCTTGGCTGTGTGAACTCACCTTGGGTTGCTCGGCAGATACACAAGAAGTACAGGTAGCAAGTAATTGGTCACTCACGTCCTATCATAGTATTTAATCAAGTCAGGTTTGTGCAAAGCACGTATGTTACCAACACGTATTGATCATGGCAGTGTACACGTATTTCATAGCAGTCCAATAACAATCAGCCCAATATTAACCGTCCCAACATACCCCGGCCCAAACAGATAAGCAGTTCAAAAGCATAACAGTCAACAGTGTAGGCCCAATAGTGCAAAGGTGGTCTCGAGTCGCAACCGGCGATCTCGAGTCGCAACTGGGTTATAAGTCGCAACCGCTGGTTGCGAGTCGCAATGACTGGTCTCGGCTCGTCATGGTTCGGTTACGAGTCGCAACGGGACTCGCAACCATGGTCTCGGTTTGGCATGGTCTGGTTACGAGTCGAAATCATGACTCGCAACCGTGATTCCGGCTGATGCTGATGGGGTCTCGACTCGCAACTGGAGGTGCCGAGTCGTAACCGTGTGTGCTGTCAATTTTGTAACAAGTTTCCAAGTTTCATGCAATCATACATAATCAATTATCAGTTTCCAACTAACATCCCGTAATATCAGCAATTAGATCAAACAGTTTCGGAAAACAGATCAATTAACATAATTTCCAACTTTTAGTTTAGCATGCAAACAGTCAGTTGTCCATCGGTTTTCTCATGAACCCTAATCAGATCAAAGCATGAACAATATTTGATTACCAATAACAAAATCGATCACATCAATTCGGAACCCTGTTCGGCCGATCAACAAAACTAAATCAAACATCTCTAATCGTTCCAGCCTAAGCATGTGATTAACAAACATCTTATTATCACCGATTGCATGAACCCTAGCCGGATTAGTCCTAGTTTATTAGCTAACATAAAACACACAAGTCCGGTCGATTAACAGGTAAGTCCGGCCGGTTAACATTAAACATAACACAGCCAATACCATTAGCCGATTAACAACAATATTCGATTACAACATTCAGCCAATTATAACCATGTCCGATCCAATTATTATACTATCCGAATCAATCACAGAATCAATATAACACAATTATCACTAACCGATTTCAAGTAAAGAGGTGACGATCGGGAAACAAGGGTCTTCGAGTTCGGCCGGTCTTCGATTCGCGAATGAGAGGAAGAGAAAAAGCTAGGTTTCTTGTGTGTTAGGATTTGCAACAAGTGAGGAAACAACCCCCAAGGGTGATTATTTGTTTGCGTAGAGGGGAAGTGGGCCGGCCCATCCGCTCGGGCTGCCCTTGGGCCGTGCGTACAAGGTGTAAAGCCCAATGGCTTTGTGCGATTGGGTTTGGTGTGTGGTTCGGGTCCGGTTTCATTAACATACATACACATTATATACACAACACAAGTAGCACGTAATAACATAGCATTCATTTAAATCATAGCACGTAATCATAACACGTTCTCGTACGTTGCACAAAGTAGGTCTAAGGTTCGAGTTGTCACAGAGCTGATGTCACGGCCCCCGACCCGGTTTGATCCGTTTCCGGAGCCGCGGGACAGAAACCCCGTGATATTTGTTTGATTGAGTTTTAGCAGCGGAAAATTTTGAACATCAGGATCGTTGTAAAGCTAAATTTTTTTTCCCGATTATTTTTATTTCACAATTCGGGATAAAACCCCGATAATTTACAATACATAAGTTTAGTGATAAATTCTTATTTTAAAACATCTTTATTCATTTTATATTGAGCCACTATATTAAGCTTGAAATGCTCCTCAGCACTTTTCCTGATTTACAGCAGATCACCTGAAACATGTTTGAAAAAGATTTTGTCAGCGGGGAAATACTGAGTGAATCATTCATTTTACTGAAAATGACACATTTGTTATAATTCACAGTATTAAGAGTTTTTACATATGTTTATTATCAACCAACATTTCAAGAATAGGTATTTGTCACAGACCAGCTCTGTGACTGTGGTCATATCACCATTGGCTGTCCCAATGAGTGACGTATGTCACAATTAGGCTCGCCCACCTAATGTGAAGGAAACAATAATAACAATACTGTGCACAATACCCCACATACCGGCTGTAATTTGGTGATTACATAAACTTAATCACTGTAATTATAACTCTGAAAAATGATTTGGAGTATTGTAAAACAGTTGATAAAAAGAGAATGACTCACATTGTAGATTTAGTACTGACAGAATATGATTTTATCCCTGTTAACCTAATTTCACAATAATGCACACAAAACAGAGTTAGTGATCAATACAGCAGTTACGATAATTTCCCGAGATCAAATATTCGCAATGAATGACCAAGTGCGATACTTCAACTCATTTATCAAAATGACAAACGACAAAGTATAGTACTTCAACTCATTATCGAATTATCGACAACGACAAAGTACAATGCTTCAACTCATTATCGAATTATCGACAACGACAAAGCATAGCCCAACGTGGGCGGCACTTAGACATTCTTTGGGTATATTGATCCCGGAAACTGAATCGTAATAGCGATCGAGTAATTACCCTGTTCTGCGGCAGCGATTCGATAATTGTGTGTGTGTGTTGGACTGTTTTGCTTATAACTCGACGTATATTATGAATTTTAACGTCGTTCAAATGCCAGATTACAAGTCCCAACCCCTGCTATTTATACTGAAAATTTGACACCGTCGCGTAGCGCGAGGGGGTACCCCTTTAGGCGTCGCGCTACGCGAGTGATCACCCTATTTTCATAGAGTAGCCCTTCGTGCATGTAGGCTTGCTGTGTCGACGGTTTTTAATTTTTCGAATTTTATAATTAGTTATGAAGATAATCGTTATTAGGGTTTTGCCCCCCCTGAGTTTTAGGGGCCCTGATCCTGATTCTGATTGTTCTGGAAATTTTAGGGTTAGTGCAGAATTACTTGGGTTTCTTAATTAGGGTTTCCTTAATAGCTAATTACCATTCTAATTATTAATTTTAATGAGAGTTGTTACATCCTCCCCACCTTAGGAAAAATCTCGTCCCCGAGATTCACTAAAATAGATGAGGATACTTGCGCTTCATTTCTGATTCCAGCTCCCAAGTGTATTCTGGTCCTCTTTTTGAATTCCATTTGACTTTGACCAATACCAGTCGTTTGTGTTTGAGAAACTTGACTTTTCTATCTTCGATCTGTAGTGGTTTCTCTATGAACTTTAATTTTTCGTTCACCTCTATATCTTGAAGAGGTACTACCAGGGATTCGTCTGATAAACATTTCTTGAGATTGGATACATGAAATACATCATGTACTCCAACTAGTTCTTCTGGTAGTTGTAAGCGATAAGCAACTGGTCCGATTCGTTGAATCACTGGAAATGGTCCAACATATCGGGGACTCAGTTTTCCTTTCTTACCGAATCTTACCACTCCTTTCCAAGGAGATACCTTTAGTAGTACTTTGTCTCCTATTTGAAATTCAAGTGGTTTGCGACGATTATCGGCATAGCTCTTCTGGCGATCTCTGGCTGTTTTCAATCTTCCCTTGATTTGAGTTATCTTGTCTGTGGTTTCTTGCACGATTTCTGGACCTGATAATTGACTTTCTCCTATTTCTGCCCAACATACGGGTGTTCTGCACTTGCGTCCATATAGTGCCTCGAATGGAGCGGCTTCAATACTTGAATGATAACTATTGTTATAGGAGAATTCAATTAATGGTAAATGGTTATCCCAATTACCCCCAAAGTCAATTACACATGCTCGAAGCATGTCTTCCAGAGTTTGGATTGTCCTTTCACTTTGTCCGTCGGTCTGTGGATGATATGCAGTACTCAGGTTGAGTCGGGTTCCCATTGATTCTTGGAAACTTGTCCAAAATCGGGAAGTGAAGCGACTATCTCTATCCGATATGATGGAGAGTGAGACTCCATGTAAGGATACTATTTCATCCACATATAGCTTGGCTAACCTTTCCATGCTAAAGGTTTCTTTTATTGGTAGAAAATGAGCGGATTTGGTTAATCGGTCCACGATTACCCAAATAGCATCATTACTTTTTCTGGTTTTGGGTAACTTAGTAACAAAATCCATTGTTATGAGTTCCCATTTCCATACAGGCATTTCTAACTGTTGTAATAGACCTGAGGGTTTCTGGTGTTCCGCTTTAACTTGTGAACAAGTTAAACACTTAGATACATATTCAGCTATGTCCTTTTTCATTCCTATCCACCAGAAATTTTTCCTTAAATCTTGGTACATCTTATTGTTTCCTGGGTGTACAGTATACCTAGATTTATGAGCTTCTTCTAAGATCTTTGATCTTAAATTTCCTTGTTTAGGTACCCAAATTCTGCTTTGGTGAAATTTCCAAATTCCATCATTTCCTTGTTCTAATTCTTTTAGGTAACCTTTCATTCCTTCGGCATCGTCCTTGATTGCCGTTTTCTGGATTTCTTTCACTTGTTCCTGTAAATCTACTTGTAGGTTTATTCTAAGAGCACGAACTCGCCTTTGTTTTTCATGATACTTACGACTTAAGGCATCTGCTACTACGTTGGCTTTTCCTTCGTGATATTGAATATCACAGTCGTAATCACTCAGGACTTCCATCCATCTTCTTTGCCTCATGTTTAACTCTTTTTGTCCGAATATATACCTTAAACTCTTGTGGTCTGTATAAACAGTAAACTTACTTCCATACAGATAATGTCTCCAAATCTTAAGGGCGAAAACTATGGCTCCTAGTTCTAAATCGTGAGTCGTATAGTTTTCTTCGTGCTTTTTCAATTGTCTAGAGGCATACGCAATTACCTTCTTGCGTTGCATTAACACACATCCGTACCCTAATTTTGAAGCATCACAGTATACTTCAAAATCTTCCGTTCCTTCTGGTAAGGCTAAGATTGGCGCATTGGTTAATTTTTGCTTTAAGATTCTAAAAGCTTCTTCTTGTTTTGGTCCCCACTCAAACTTAGTGGCTTTACATGTCAGCTTAGTTAATGGTACAACTATCTTGGAAAAATCCTTAATAAACCGTCTATAATAACCGGCTAAACCTATAAAACTTCTAATTTCCATTGCAGTTTGTGGAACCTTCCAGTTGGTAATTGCTTCGATCTTAGCAGGATCTACGTGAATACCTTCGTGATTCACCATGTGGCCTAAGAATTGCACTTCTTGCAGCCAGAATTCACACTTTGAGAATTTAGCATACAGCTTTTCTTTTCTTAACAGAGTTAAGAGTGCATGCAAGTGCTGACAATGCTCGACTTGACTTTTGGAATAAATGAGTATATCGTCAATGAATACGATCATAAATTTATCCAAATATGGTTTACAGATTCTGTTCATCATGTCCATGAATGCAGCTGGGGCATTGGTTAATCCGAAGGGCATGACTGTAAACTCATAATGACCATACCTAGTTCTGAAAGCAGTTTTAGGTATGTCTTCCTCTTGTACTTTCAATTGATGATATCCAGATCTTAAATCTATCTTAGAGAAATACCTAGCTCCTTGTAATTGATCGAAAAGATCATCAATCCTAGGTAATGGGTATCGATTCTTAATTGTAACCTTATTCAATTCTCTATAATCAATACACATTCTCATTGATCCATCTTTCTTTTTCACAAACAACACAGGTGCACCCCAAGGGGATGAACTAGGTTGTATAAATCCTTTGCTTAGTAATTCATCTAATTGCTTTTTCAATTCTAGCATTTCGGTAGGAGCTAATCGATATGGCGCCTTGGCTATCGGTGTAGTTCCTGGGATTAGATGAATCCTAAATTCTACCTCTCTGTCTGGTGGTAATCCAGGTAAATCTTCTGGAAATACATCTGGGTATTCTGAGACTACAGGAATTTCCTTGAGTTCTTTGCCTTTAGTACAAATGATTACGGAAATCATATATACTATTCCTTGGTTTCGTTCATAATTAGCAACTTTCATTACTGATATGAACTTTAACGGCTTCCGAGGTTTATTTCCTGAAATCTTAATTATCTCTCCTGTAGGTGTTTGAATTTCTATAGAATTCTTATCACAAATGATTTGCGCATGGTTGGCTATTAACCAATCCATTCCTAACACAACATCAAACTCAGCTAATTTCATAGGCAATAGGTTTGCAACAAACTTATGACCTGAAAGTTCTATTTCTACTTTTTGCAAAACCTGATTAATTTCTATGGAATTTCCATCTGCAGTTTCGACTGTAAAGATCTGCCTAACTGTAGTTAATGGTAACTTAAGAGCTTGACAAAATGAAGTATTTATAAAACTTTGGTTCGCACCAGAGTCGAATAATACTTTTGCATAGACGTTGTGGACTAAAAACGTACCGGCGATCACATCCGGAATGAGTTCTGCTTCTTGAGTAGTCAGCTGAAATGCTCTAACATTCTTCTTAGTAGTTCCTTCAGCTGCCTTGGGTTTGTTGTTTGCTGGGTTGATTAACTTAGGACATTCTGGTTTGATATGTCCAGCTTCTCCACAATTGTAACAAATTATGGATTTCTTTCTGCAGTTTTCTTCCTGATGTCCGGTTGTTTTGCAAAAATTGCAAATTCTATTACATTTTCCAAAATGTCTCTTTTTGCAAATTTTGCAGAATGGCATAGTTGAAGATTGCCCTGTTCCCCTTTTCTTGAAATTACTACTATTACCCATTCTGAATCCTTGGGTAATTTTCTGAGCTAATTCCTTCTTCCTATCTTCCTCTCGTGTGCGTATTAGTTCGTCGGTTAAGGTATTAGCTAATTCGACGGCATCGTCAATAGTGCGAGGTCTCGCAGCTTTAACGATATTGCGAATTTCGCTAATTAATCCCCAAATATATCGAGAAATGTGTACCGGTTCTGGCGAAGCCAAGTTAGGTACCACTCTCGCATATTCGAAGAATGTTGAGGTATAACCACGACAATCTACCCCTGTCATTCGATGATTTAGGAACTTATTTGCCATTTGTTCCTTCTCATACTCAGGACAAAATTTTCTTTCAACAAGATTCTTAAATTCTTCCCAAGTCATAGCATAAGCCACCCGTCTTCCTTTTGCCTGTAGCACCGTGTTCCACCATTCTAGTGCTCCTTCCTTAAACAGATTTGAGGCATACATGACTTGATCTTCGTCAGCACATTTACTTATTGCAATTACTGCTTCGGTTTTCTCTAACCATCGCAGCGTTGCAGTTGCTCCTTCGTTGCCTGCAAATTCAGCGGGTTTACAAGCAAGAAATTCTTTGAAAGTGCAACCAGGTGTTGCAGCCTTTCGTTTCTTAGGGCGCTGCGTGTGCTGAGATTCATTGTCATGATTTATATGATCATTGCCCCCGTTTATACTGTTACTGAAATTATCTTCGATGGTATGTTTACTAGGAACGATATGTTGCGGATCGTTTGGATTTTTCATAGCAGCAACGAACATTGGAATTGCGTTAGCTATTCCTTGGGCAACCATATTTTCAATATCTTGTTTGGTCATATATTGATCTTCTGGGTGTTGCTCCGATTGATTAACTTCATTTACTGGTTCGTTATCGTTATTTGCCATCTGATGATAAGTTATTATGAATAATTAGCAATTAACAATTTATACAAATCATTAAACAAGTTATAACACATAAAGTCCAAAATTATCGATTTCTCGATTGCATTTCATATCAGTATAGTATGCATCAATACACACCGATATTTTACAACGTTTTATTCGTTATGTTACAACTGGTTTCACTTTTTACTATTACTATTATACAAAGATAGTTTCTGTCCTCCTATTTGTCATCCTAAAAACGAAGTTCCCTCTCGTCATATTTCCAGGCAATCTGTCCCCCTATTTCCCTAATTCTATTCCCTGCATCCATCAACTCTTCACCGAAATGGCGGAGTTCAGCCAGGTTCTCATTGCTCATCGGTGGATTGGGTAGGGGTTCTGGGTCGAACTGTGGAAAGAATGAGTAAGCGTTATTGACAATATTTTGAAATTGCCAATCGTTGGTCCACCATTCTTCCATTTCTACAGGTTGGTTATGGACTATTGGTTCAGTGAGGGTTGGTGCAAAATTCATAGGAATTGGGTTTTCGATAGGATAAGTAAAAATACCCGGACTGACAGGTTGCATAGTCTCACATTTTTCTAGTAAAATATCTATCTGATCCTGAAAAGTAACTCTTTTGGTTTGGTTAGAACTTTCTCCAACTTCTACTTGGGTTGGGTTAGAACCTTGCCCTATTTCTATTGCTATTTCCTGAGAATACTGATCGAACTGCTCCTCCATTTGCCTGGATTCGTCATTGGCTTCAGTTTCTGGTTCTTGCGGATTAGGGTTTTCCTGGATTATAATCGCTTTTCCTTTGTCTAAAGGTTTACTAGTTTTAGGGGTTTTTGTAACTGTCTTTCTCTTACGTATACGGCTTCCCCATACATAATTTTTCTTTGGCCTCCTTTTTGGTTTGGTAACTGGTGGAGTAGGGAGTTTTACAGGTTGGTCCACATCAGCAAGATATCCCGTGAATTCTGAGAAACTTCTATGTTCACTGGGTACAGATTGAGGTTCTGAAAAGCTTCAGATATCTCGTTCATGCTGTGTAGCATATATGCAAAATGCATAGAATATCAAGTTAAAACTTTGGAACAAAGTTTAACAAATAACATGGAAGTTTTATTGCACACTATTTGTACAAAATACAGAAAACACACTCAATTTTTTTTTATTTTACTAACTTTTATTTATTTACTTATTGGGAAGTACTGCTTGCAAAGTTTAGGGCATTTTTAAAGATTTGCATGTTCAGCCACAGTGGCTAGCATATATAAATTTGCCCATTTTTCATCGAGTTTATCTTCCCAAGGTGATTTCTTAAGTAACTCCTGGGTTTCCTTTTTAATCTTCTTTTCTCGGATTTGCTCCTTACTTTTCTTAATAATCATACTCCTTTTTCTAGGAGAAAGCGGATTTTCATAATTCGCTTTTTGCACAAATATTCCTTCCTCAGGAATCGTAGGGAGCCTTGAAATTTTAGTTTTAGACGAACTTCCTTTCTCGTAAATTGATCTATCTAATTTAAGATAGATATCTTGCAACTTTTGTTTACCCATACTGTAACTAACAAATAATCAGTTAAAAGCATATAATCACATAATCACATAATAGTAATCAGGAAAAATTAAGTATCGGTTAAATACTTAATTAGCTTAACTCAGTGGCTCTGATACCACCTTGTTTCTGTCACGGCCCCCGACCCGGTTTGATCCGTTTCCGGAGCCGCGGGACAGAAACCCCGTGATATTTGTTTGATTGAGTTTTAGCAGCGGAAAATTTTGAACATCAGGATCGTTGTAAAGCTAAATTTTTTTTTCCCGATTATTTTTATTTCACAATTCGGGATAAAACCCCGATAATTTACAATACATAAGTTTAGTGATAAATTCTATTTTAAAACATCTTTATTCATTTTATATTGAGCCACTATATTAAGCTTGAAATGCTCCTCAACACTTTTCCTGATTTACAGCAGATCACCTGAAACATGTTTGAAAAAGATTTTGTCAGCGGGGAAATACTGAGTGAATCATTCATTTTACTGAAAATGACACATTTGTTATAATTCACAGTATTAAGAGTTTTTACATATGTTTATTATCAACCAACATTTCAAGAATAGGTATTTGTCACAGACCAGCTCTGTGACTGTGGTCATATCACCATTGGCTGTCCCAATGAGTGACGTATGTCACAATTAGGCTCGCCCACCTAATGTGAAGGAAACAATAATAACAATACTGTGCACAATACCCCACATACCGGCTGTAATTTGGTGATTACATAAACTTAATCACTGTAATTATAACTCTGAAAAATGATTTGGAGTATTGTAAAACAGTTGATAAAAAGAGAATGACTCACATTGTAGATTTAGTACTGACAGAATATGATTTTATCCCTGTTAACCTAATTTCACAATAATGCACACAAAACAGAGTTAGTGATCAATACAGCAGTTACGATAATTTCCCGAGATCAAATATTCGCAATGAATGACCAAGTGCGATACTTCAACTCATTTATCAAAATGACAAACGACAAAGTATAGTACTTCAACTCATTATCGAATTATCGACAACGACAAAGTACAATGCTTCAACTCATTATCGAATTATCGACAACGACAAAGCATAGCCCAACGTGGGCGGCACTTAGACATTCTTTGGGTATATTGATCCCGGAAACTGAATCGTAATAGCGATCGAGTAATTACCCTGTTCTGCGGCAGCGATTCGATAATTGTGTGTGTGTGTTGGACTGTTTTGCTTATAACTCGACGTATATTATGAATTTTAACGTCGTTCAAATGCCAGATTACAAGTCCCAACCCCTGCTATTTATACTGAAAATTTGACACCGTCGCGTAGCGCGAGGGGGTACCCCTTTAGGCGTCGCGCTACGCGAGTGATCACCCTATTTTCATAGAGTAGCCCTTCGTGCATGTAGGCTTGCTGTGTCGACGGTTTTTAATTTTTCGAATTTTATAATTAGTTATGAAGATAATCGTTATTAGGGTTTTGCCCCCCCCCCTGAGTTTTAGGGGCCCTGATCCTGATTCTGATTGTTCTGGAAATTTTAGGGTTAGTGCAGAATTACTTGGGTTTCTTAATTAGGGTTTCCTTAATAGCTAATTACCATTCTAATTATTAATTTTAATGAGAGTTGTTACATCTGACGTCGCCGGCGACATCACCGGCGGTCGGAGTCTCGGTCCGACGAGCTTTACGGTAAACCCTCTCCCAGCTTTTCTGTTCGTCTCCTTTTCTTTATGTTTGTGCTCGATGATGATGACTGTTGTTGATGTTGACGGTGAAGGATGTAACGCCCTGCTTTTTCATACTTTCCATAATTAGAAAGCTCGCCTTGTAATGCTATTTTTGGAAATCTTGTATTATTGTAGTCTTCTTTTCGTTGTAAAATCCGAGACTTGGATCATAAATAAAATTCGTATTTCTTTAAATTCACCATCTACATATTCATACATGTTCATACGTTCGAATTCATTGTACATCGAATCCTTATTTGTAATTCATACTTATACGATACTTATTCACGATGCATGTCCATACTTGTCCTTAAATTGTTGATACCTAAAAACCCCTAATAATATGCTTATTTATACAATGATTAATCATCTAATATGTGACATATACTTGTCACTTACAAACATGTTACATACTTGTACATTACACTTTTTACCTAGTTAAATCATGTTTTATTTCATATTTCACATTGTTACAAGTTAGGGGAAACATTGTTGCATATTATTACACAACTTAATTAACAAAATTACTCATTATAATGTTTTAAAAAAATAAAAAATAAAGAAATATGGCAGCCCCAATTCAGCAAAATTCAGCCCCATATAGTTGGGTTTTGTGGGCTAGTTTCAAGGTGTAACCCTTCTAAACACTTACAAAGCCCAACCCATTGAAACCCAAATCCTCCCCCTATAAATACCACTTATAACCAGCCTCCCTACCACTTTTGCAACACTAAAAACTCTCAAAAGTTCCTCCAAACCGTAGCTGAAAGCAAGGGTTCGAGCAGATTGACACCCCTTCACGAAAATGAGCATAACTCACTCAATTCTTATCCGATTCACTCGATTCTTTTTCCTACTACTTTGTATTGACCTTATCTACGTTTCCATGGGTTTTTCACAGTAAATGAGTCCCTGGAACTCCAGCAAAAAGGCTCCAAAGTCCACTGATTGTTTTTGTTTTCATGAAATCCTTGTTATTTCTTACCAAACTTGAGTCTATCTCATCTCAAACCTATGTCCTAATGCTTACAACACTTTAGTGGTTGGTTAGGCTTAAAAACAAGGTTGAGACACTTAAAAATCAGAGGATTAAACCTCATAAACTTGGTGTTTTGTTTAGGGTTTTTAACCCACAAGTCATGTCAAACTTTGTCTTTGATACATGAGTGATTATGGAACAACTTGGGTTGTCCAAACATACAATCCTCACATGATTTGATGATTTCTCTTAGTTAGTGTGTATATTTCTTATTCTTTATTGTATGTTCATGACCCTCCTTGGTTGTTTTTTTTACATCAAGTGTAGTGGTGAACACATAGAGGTGCCTAAATGGAAGAGTTGATCTTCCTACCTCCTACATGATTTCTATGACATTTAGAGGTACCAAAATGAAGATTTTAATCTTCTACCTCATGCTTGAACTATTGGACATATATTATATAACCTAAATATATTATTCGAATAATCGAATCTTTGATGATGAACTAGTGTTCATATGTCGGGGTACTAGATTACATCATCCTAGACTATGATAACTTGTCACGATTCTAATGGAACCTTGTTCCATGAAAACATCTAAACTCCTTCGAGTTTCCTAGTGTCAAGAACAAGCATCATATGTACTAAATGATTATTTTCCATGTTATTCTCATATCTTATTTTTATGTTGTTTTAAACACCGAATCTCGACTCTAATCATACTTGAACTTTAACCCTTATACATTCGGACTCTAAATCTCTACTCGTCAAAAATTGGATAATCGGAAAGCATATGCAAGCCTTGTGAGTATACTCGTATTCCCCTTTTACTTTTATCACTTTTGGGGTGTAACATGTTTTATCTATCAACAAACTTACACATGAACATTTTGCTTAAACACATGAACATTCCTATAACATGCTTGTATACGTGATGGCTTGATACTTTAAACTTGGGTGATTCTTATGTGTTGAACTTATCATTAACTTCGTACGAGCCAAACCGTGACATATGTAGCGCTATAGGATTAACGACCCGCCCTTTATCATCGGTTATGTCATGAGCATATTGCGTTTTCTTGGTTTGATATGTTAGACACATGCCATGTTTAAATGTTTATCTTGAATCACATGCTTGCTATGAGGAATTGTTCAAACTTATCTTTTGCTATGTACGTATCAAACTTGTATACTCGCCTTTGCTTTTGCATTGAACTTTATTTTAAACATGTTACATGTTGAGGACGATGATGCTATGAAATGAAGTAGCGTTGATGCCTAGATACACATATAGACGTTTAGGTTTAATCGTTGTATCAATGTTGATTATGTTGTATTGTATTTCCTTTGAACTTGATGTTATTTGATTTCTTTGTAATGTTGACAAAAGAATTATGAAATGAAATCGGTTTATTAAATATTGTCACAAATAGCGTTATGATGACTCTAGCAATCTTCACACTTCGTCTCATCCCGATGTTTCCGCCATTGGTTGGGGTGTGATAGATTGATATCAGAGCCATAACTATAGGGAATTAGGGAAAGTAGGAATGCTTTAGCCTAGTCTATAGTTTTAGAGCTTTATTCTTATGTTTTGCTTGAAACTACTTGCATGCTACCTTATTTGTTCTTATTTATTCCTTTTTATCTTTTAAGCATATATGTCGCTTATGTGTTAACACTTGGCATGCTATATTTGCTTTATTATGTGCTAATACATGTTTTATTGTCCCATTCATTATGTGCTATTCTTAATATGCTTCATTGAGCGTTTAATTATTTGTTTATTCCTTTAACATACTCTTTCCCTCATGCATTTTACTCGACTATTCTAAATCCGTAAACACTCGCATTATACAAGTGAGACGAATTCACCAAAATAGGCGTGAAACCCACAATTTGGTGAACGACTCTCAATCTATCTATTCTTCTTTTTACACGAGACATCGCCATTAAGCTAGGAGTGAAATCCACATCTTAATGGTAAATCTCAAATTTCAAATTCTAGTGGACCCTTGTCAACATGTTGAAACTAAATTTTGACCCGACGAGTACCAACCACATTTAGGATACGAAATCGTCAAGTTAGGGGTGAAACCCGCACCTTGGCGACTAGTTCCACTCCTTAATGTTTTTTTTTAATCCCGCCAAGTCTCGAAATTTCGATTGATTTGGGACATGTAGTAACCGAAAGGGTAAATACCGTTAACCGACTTGTCGGCGAGAGTATTTTACCTATTAGGCCAAAGCATGCTCCTCAAATTCAAAAGACTTTTCGACCACTTTGGTTAGTCAAAGTTCCGTTTTGGAACCATCCAAATTTTGATCAAACATGTGTTTCTAATATTTATTTTATACGATGCAATCTTTCAAACTCGAGTATACTTTCGATATTCTCTTTTCACGCACACAACATATTGAACCTTTTCCATACATTTATATATATGCATGATTTCATATAATTTAAATTCATATTCCTTGTAACGAGGAGTGGAGACATATCATTATGATTGGAGTGATTTCCTTACCTTGACGATTAACCCCACTCCCCTTTTCTTTGAAAAAAAAACGACATCACCAACGAGTTAGGGGTGATTCCCTTACCTAGGTGATCGTTACCAAAACGTCTCTTTAAAATATCTTATTATGCAAACTCGATCATATTTTATACCCAAATTGTTTATCATTATTCAAAATACCCACTCATACCGATTTCAAAATGCGTTGTTTTATCAAACGTACTTCTTATTCTACAATCTATTTTCACTCAACTCATATACGCGAGATTCATAATCATGTCTTAAAACGTTTTATTGCTCGAACTTCAAAACCTTACGAAGTGCTACCTATCAATTTAATCGGTTCAATGAAACTCTTGCCCATGAACTTCATATTCGACTTAATCACTAAAACATGCTCACCTTCTACTTTTAATCAAAATCCAACCAACCTTTCTCAAATACTTATAAGATCTTATAGAAGTTATATGATTGTTTTACCAAATACCCTTTTCAACATCAACAAATCATTTGTTAATTTTTTAATCACTAAGTCCTTTTGCTAAATCTCTCTTCTAAGGATCCTAGTTTTCACAAGAACCTCCTAAATTCATAATTTCTTATTTAATGAAACGAACTTACTTTTTTAACGAAAACCTTTTTCCTACACCAATTTACAAAACACGTGGGCAAGAAGACTTCATAGGGACCGACCATTTTTCGGATTACGTAAACCCTTTTAAACAAAATTAGCATTTCCATTTGTTACAAAATACGTTATGCATGACCAATAAGTACTTTATATCCTCTTACATATGCAAATTATATTCTACCTTTTAAACCAAGCTCAATCTAATTTTGATTCGACAAACTCAACGTTTTGTTTAGACAACTATACATGCACATCATCTTACACATTTTAGTCGATATCTCGCGATAACATCATTTATATCGTTCGTATCTACATACTTAACCTTTTTTATCCGCAATGTCTCAACGTACACTATATACGCAATATTTATTATTCATATCTACACCTATGTTCATACGTTTATGCTTGTACTTATACACATACTACTTACACGTTTATGTTTATGCTCATACATACATGCGTATTCATACTTAAACTTATGCTCATACTTTCATCTATACTCATGATTCATACATTCGTACCTATACGCGAGGGTAATCCAAGAGGGTCCCCTACATACTTAAGCATGGACTTGCTTACATACTACATTCTTACATGTGCACATTCTAATTTTTTTATGTATACCCGGATTCATACACAACTAGTACAAGCTGTGCAGATCATGCGACGATCAAAATAATCGCGGGTGCACACGGGATTATAGTGATAAGCGCATGAGAACCATAGAGTGTACTACTGTGTATGGTAAGACACGGAACGTAACATGACACCGAATACGAAACGGACGTAACATGGTCCAAACATGGTGGATACGCCGCTGGTACTTCCTATATATAAGTGTTTTCACCATGTTACCAAAATTTCGTAGGAACGTGCCATGAGAAATTCAGTGTTTTACAGACCTCTTGGACCTAATACAAGCTTTAAGCAACTCACAAACACATTATGCCCGATTATCCATGACGAGACTTCATCCTTAACATGCTACTTTCATCTATCTAATGCCCATATAATTCGTATACTTGCGTTCATTTAGTGTCAATTGTTCGCCCCATGCTCCTATTTCCTTCCTTTCATACGAACCTCGTTCACAATCAAGCTCGTTTAAGCATTCAAATCCTAACTTATCTTATTACCCTTAGAACTTTCTAATTTTTAGCCATTTCAAATCATTTTACCTATACCTGTTTACCCCTGCTTATGCCTCAAACCCATTTCGGCTCGACAAATCATTTTACAAACTTATCTTTATCTTCCCAAAATCTCGTACTTTTCAAAACGTTTCAAAATCTCAAGTCTCGAACTGTTACCAAAACTCTTTAAATCTACCTCTTAAATAAATTTCGGGACGAAATTTCCTAAAGGAGGGGAGAGTGTAACGCCCTGCTTTTTCATACTTTCCATAATTAGAAAGCTCGCATTGTAATGCTATTTTTGGAAATCTTGTATTATTGTAGTCTTCTTTTCGTTGTAAAATCCGAGACTTGGATCATAAATAAAATTCGTATTTCTTTAAATTCACCATCTACATATTCATACATGTTCATACGTTCGAATTCATTGTACATCGAATCCTTATTTGTAATTCATACTTATACGATACTTATTCACGATGCATGTCCATACTTGTCCTTAAATTGTTGATACCTAAAAACCCCTAATAATATGCTTATTTATACAATGATTAATCATCTAATATGTGACATATACTTGTCACTTACAAACATGTTACATACTTGTACATTACACTTTTTACCTAGTTAAATCATGTTTTATTTCATATTTCACCTTGTTACAAGTTAGGGGAAACATTGTTGCATATTATTACACAACTTAATTAACAAAATTACTCATTATAATGTTTTAAAAAAATAAAAAATAAAGAAATATGGCAGCCCCAATTCAGCAAAATTCAGCCCCATATAGTTGGGTTTTGTGGGCTAGTTTCAAGGTGTAACCCCTTCTAAACACTTACAAAGCCCAACCCATTGAAACCCAAATCCTCCCCCCTATAAATACCACTTATAACCAGCCTCCCTACCACTTTTGCAACACTAAAAACTCTCAAAAGTTCCTCCAAACCGTAGCTGAAAGCAAGGGTTCGAGCAGATTGACACCCCTTCACGAAAATGAGCATAACTCACTCAATTCTTATCCGATTCACTCGATTCTTTTTCCTACTACTTTGTATTGACCTTATCTACGTTTCCATGGGTTTTTCACAGTAAATGAGTCCCTGGAACTCCAGCAAAAAGGCTCCAAAGTCCACTGATTGTTTTTGTTTTCATGAAATCCTTGTTATTTCTTACCAAACTTGAGTCTATCTCATCTCAAACCTATGTCCTAATGCTTACAACACTTTAGTGGTTGGTTAGGCTTAAAAACAAGGTTGAGACACTTAAAAATCAGAGGATTAAACCTCATAAACTTGGTGTTTTGTTTAGGGTTTTTAACCCACAAGTCATGTCAAACTTTGTCTTTGATACATGAGTGATTATGGAACAACTTGGGTTGTCCAAACATACAATCCTCACATGATTTGATGATTTCTCTTAGTTATTGTGTATATTTCTTATTCTTTATTGTATGTTCATGACCCTCCTTGGTTGTTTTTTTTACATCAAGTGTAGTGGTGAACACATAGAGGTGCCTAAATGGAAGAGTTGATCTTCCTACCTCCTACATGATTTCTATGACATTTAGAGGTACCAAAATGAAGATTTTAATCTTCTACCTCATGCTTGAACTATTGGACATATATTATATAACCTAAATATATTATTCGAATAATCGAATCTTTGATGATGAACTAGTGTTCATATGTCGGGGTACTAGATTACATCATCCTAGACTATGATAACTTGTCACGATTCTAATGGAACCTTGTTCCATGAAACATCTAAACTCCTTCGAGTTTCCTAGTGTCAAGAACAAGCATCATATGTACTAAATGATTATTTTCCATGTTATTCTCATATCTTATTTTTATGTTGTTTTAAACACCGAATCTCGACTCTAATCATACTTGAACTTTAACACTTATACATTCGGACTCTAAATCTCTACTCGTCAACAATTGGATAATCGGAAAGCATATGCAAGCCTTGTGAGTATACTCGTATTCCCCTTTTACTTTCTGTAGAAAGAAATACAACTATTATATTTATTTCAAACGACCTCAACACGAAAACGCGATTGAATAAATATAACTTTTTATATTTATTTCAAAAGCCTAAACGGCAATTACCATATTTTGATAACTATCATACGAGGCACAATATATAATACAAGTTTGTTATCTGTTATTTTCATATAAATATTTTTTATATACGTACGATTTCTCGGGACGACTAACACGATTATACCGACATATTTATATATTTTTATATAAATATTTATATATTTTATATCTCTCGGGAACTAAGTTCGTCAAGACTTATTAATCATTACTGACAATAAACAAACTAAACAAAGTATAACTTAATCATTTTCATTAGGTTAACAACTTGCCATCGAATCGTTCGGCTAACGATTTGGTAGAGCTCGGTAACACATAATTTAGTTACCGTATTTGCTTAGAAACTTATAAGATATTCCGTTTTAGGAATACTGTAGAATGCACGCTAGCGAGTCACGTCTTGGAAACGACATCACGAAGTCGTGTTTAACTAGCTTTGCACATGGAAATCCAGGTGAGTTCATAACCCCACCTTTTCATGGTTTTACATCTTTATAAATGTTTTCGAGGTGGAAAGACATGCAAGTTTTGTAAAAGTAAACAATTTATCGATAAACGAAAACTCATATTTCTAAACCATGTTACGAATGGATTACAAAGAATTCAAATGGTTTACGAATGATTTATACTAAATATACCGGTTTTACAAAACAAATGCGTACTTTCAAAACGTGCAGGATTTTCACAGGTAGGGACGGGACCGTCCTAGTTATAAGTTATAACAACGGGACTGCGTTGGTCTGCGTTTGAAGAACAGGACACCCAATGAGTTCATGTTCCCCTTTTCTTTTAACTATTTTCGGATTTATAACTTTCAAGGGTGGAATACATGTTTCAAATGTTTCAAATGGTATGGTTTAGCTAAGGAATGAACTGTTAGATCATGTGAATGGGTAGGCGCATAGTTAAGACCATTAATCTTTGTATAAAGACCGAGGGGCATGAGTGGTAGATCTATCTGGGTGTTGCGAGCCCCACCCATGGGTCCGTGAGTGGCCGAATGTGGTGACTATCTCGTTCCAGCCGGGTGACCTAGTACAAAATCCGCTAGGTTTAAGCCTTCCTACGCCATTGCACACATATTAATGTCATCACGAAACATTAATTGATCTGTTCATAGACATTACATACTAGTTTTTGATACTTAAATTTTCAAATGCTCTTAAGATTCAATTGATGATAATGTTGGACTCTGTATGCCCAAGACACATATTAAATCGATGTGGCTAGTACGTTATGATCCAAGTCGAGTCATACCCAATAACAAGCTAGACAAACACTTATATTATTTATTTGTGATATGATCAAACAAATAAATATTAACACTTACAATATTTAGAAATTGGTTTTCTAAATAATTACACTTGAGAAACTACTAAATTATATGGATAATTTATTTTGAGAGAATATTTTATTTTGTTATTTAATGGGTTAAATAACATTATAAAAGATTACATAAAGTCTTGCAAACATATGGTGTATAATTTTATAAAAGTTATAAAATTAATCAAGACTTAAATTTATAAAAGAAAGATTTGATTTTTTTTATATAAAAATACAAGTGGGCCGCCCCCCTCATGGGAATTCCCAAAAGATTTTTGCTCCAATAACATTTCATGCAAGATGTCATATTTAGATGGCTCTTGATTGGGTGAAAATTTGGTCCAATAAACATACATGCAATTGCATGGATTTTGATTGGGCATGAAGGGTGGCAATTTCTCTCACTTCCTTTAAATGTATTTTGTATGACAAAATGGACTAGAGAGAACTTGGAAGACTTGTGTTATTTTGCTCTCAAAATCGGCCATAGAAGGGTTCCAAGGAGCTTTTCGGTTTTGATTCAAGTGTGAGAAATCCTAGCTAAACCCGTGGTGTTTGTTGGAAGCTTGGGGTATACAAGCTTGAGGTCTTCTACTCTTGAGGACAACCATTTCAAGAATCATCATCCCTTTCATCATCCTATTATTCCAAGAAGGTAGTTTTGCTAAACACCCTATGGTTATGTTTGATAGTATGCATCTTCATATATGGATCCGGGTTTTGGGATTTTGCATATAAATGGTTTTATATCTTACAAAAGTAACATGTTTTAAACATTATTTCCGCTGCGTTTTTATTTCATATGGATGAAATTGCTTTGATAAACATTTATTAAAATCCCATCAATGGCATCTAGAGCCGCTTATGTGAGTGCATACTTCAATAGATTAAAAATTTCGGGTTTCGGGTTTGAATAAAACCCTATGGCCGAAAATTTTAACATGGTTAACCCTTTTGTTTTTCAAGATTATTTTCTTACATGCATAAGAGAATCTTGAAAAATTTATTTCATATGGATGATTTGTTTGTTTGGACAAAACTTACCTTTTCGGTTTTTTGAACATAGCTGAAAATGTTTATAAAAGGGAACCATTTTTTTTATGCTTCTTGAAATTAATATATATATATTTGGATATATATTTTGGTGCATATGACCTAGCCATGACCTTGTGTTGAATGATTGTGTTGTTATTTATTATTTCAATGGGTTGTAATAATTATTATTTTGTTCTTCCATTAGAAGATATGTAATTTATTTTTTTTTTCATTTGGTATGTAAAATAAATAGATTAGGTGCATTTTATTTTACTAGAAAAATGTATTAGGATATATTTTGTAAAAGAAGATGCACACAAGAATGAGCTTTTGGTTTGGACCATAATATTCGGTCCAAAGAACTTCATCGTTCTCAACGGAATTTTAACCCGATAACCAAAACTCATTTTTGGAGTCCAAAGGAGTTTGGAGCTGAATATAAAAGACTTTTGGAAGCCCAAAGAAGGTGGAGAAATCACAACACAAGAAGGAGACTTGAAGCATTTGGATGCGGAATCAAGTGGGAGTTCAACGACACATAACTTGTGTCATTTTTCACCCCTTAGGAAGGACCTTTTGGCACACTTGTTTCGGCTAACAAGTGTTGTCAAAATAGTTGGCTATGGTTATGCACCTATTATTATGAATGATGTGCTTGTTTGGTTGCTTATTTTGTTGTTTAGATGATATGTCGATGTGCATGACTTAACAAACTAATAATCAACAACAAGCGTAAAATTGGTTCTTAACAAAATCATTAAAATGGTTAATAAAAGGTTTTATTAAAAATTAATGATTTTTATAATAAAATGGGTTTTATTAAAAAGAACCTTGAAAATTAGTTTTCACTAAAGTACCATTAATTTGAATGCATGCAAATGTATGGTACATAATATTTTCTAACTAGAATTTTGAAATATTGAAAACCCTTTTATAAAACAAGTCAAACACCATCCTTTTATACAACACTCGAAATACTTTGGAACTCTTATTGTGGGATAAAGGTCACCTAACCACATTTGAGGGAACTTGTATGTTCGAGGTGGGTTTACCATGTTTGTGGGATAAAGGTCACCTAACCACTTATGTGTATAAACTCACACGTGTGTGTAAGTTGGACGACTTGATTTGGAAACCATGAACTTAGGGTCACCAAAGCATGGGGAACAAAGGTGTTGATGGGATTAAACATGCCAACTAAACATAAAGATGTTTAACCGATCCCATATGGCTAGAAATTGCAAAGAGTTGCAATTGTCAAACGTTGACTACCTTGTTAATTTAAATAGAGGGATAAAGGTCACCTAACCAATATTTAAATGTAACGTTGGATTCTAGATTTTAATTATTAATTGTCTTTAAGACACAAAAGGGTATTAATGATTAAAATATAATAATATCGAAAATACTAAAATTGAACTTGTTAAATTTTGTAGATGGCCGCTAACAATGCAAACCCGATTACCCAAACCGTCCGAAACCTATCACTAAGAACCATCCTTGAAAAGGATCGTCTCAACCATAACAACTTCATGGATTGGTTTCGAAACTTGAGAATCGTTCTCAAACAAGAGAAGATATCCTATGTGTTGGACGATCCTATTCCCGATGAACCTAACGTGGAAGATGTGGAAGCCTACAACGATTGGGTTAAGTATACCGAGGACTCCATGCAAGCCTCATGCCTCATGTTGGGAACTATGATTCCCGAAATTCAAAAGGATTTTGAACACCACGGGGCATATGACATGATAACCCAGTTAAAGGAAATGTTCCTACAACAAGCAAGGGTAGAACGCTTCGAAACTGTTCGGGCGCTCCATGCATGTCGAATGGAGGAAACCCAATCGGTATCATCTTATGTTCTCAAGATGAAAAGCCACATTGATCGCCTCGAACAGCTAAATTGTCCCGTCTCCAAAGAGTTGGCTACGGATTTGATCCTCAACTCTTTAACAAAGAAATTTGAGAGCTTTGTTATGAATTACAACATGAATGGATGGGACAAGAGCATTGGTGAGCTTCATGCAATGCTCAAAACGGCCGAAGCAAGTATGGGCAAAAAGGCTTTACCCGTCCTAGCGATCAATGAAGGAGGAAATAAGAAAAGGCCCCACCCCGACTCTAAAGCAACCAATGCTAAAAGAAAGGGACACGTCAAGGGAAAGGGAAAAGGAAAAGCTAAAGCAGAACCCGCCAAACCAAAAGAAAAGAAGCAAAAGGTTGCTACGAATGACCCATGTTTTGAATGTGGTGAGATAGGACATTGGAAGAGAAATTGTCCGACCTATCTCAAAGAGTTGAAAAACAAGAGGGATGCGGGGCAAACCTCAGGTACTATCTTTATGATACATGTTGAGCTTAATGTTATTTCTTCTAACACATGGGTACTAGATACCGGATGTGGAACTCATATTTGCAATTCGTTGCAGGGGTTCAAAAGAAATAAACATTACAAGAAGGGGGACACTAGTCTTTTTATGGGCAACGGAGCAAAAGTTGAAGTCGAGGCTCAAGGAGACTATGTTTTAGAACTTCCAAGTGGTTTGGAAGTTATTTTGAAGAATGTTTTGTATGCTCCTAGTTTGACTAGGAACATAATTTCAGTTTCCCTTTTAAAACAATCTGGTTTCAATTTCGAATTTGTTAACTATGACATCTATGTTTCTAAGAATGATGTGTTTTATTTTAAAGCTATGTCTTTAAATGGTATTTATGAATTAGATCATGATAACACATCATATGATAGCTCAATGTACCAAGTAACCAACAAGAAACTCAAAATGGATTTGAGTGATTCCTACCTTTGGCATTGTCGCCTTGGACATATAAGCAAGAATCGCATGCATACACTTCAGAAAAATGGTCTTTTGAATACAAATGAAGATAATTCATTTGATGTATGCGAGTCTTGTTTACAAGGCAAAATGACCAAGACGCCCTTTAGTGGAACATTTGAAAGGGCTAAGGACTTATTAGGTATCATACATTCAGATGTATGTGGTCCTTTTAAGCCGATGACTAGGAATGGTGAAAGATACTTCATTACCTTTACCGACGACTATAGTCGTTATGGTTATCTGTATTTGCTAAAACACAAGGATGAAGCATTTGAAATGTTCAAAGACTTCAAAAGTGAAGTAGAAAATCAACTCAAGAAAACAATCAAAGTCCTTCGCACCGATAGAGGAGGTGAATACCTTAGTGGTGCTTTTCAAGATCATCTTAGGAGTTGTGGGATTATCTCACAACTTACTCCACCTGGAACACCACAACACAATGGTGTATCTGAAAGGAGAAATCGAACTCTATTAGATATGGTTCGATCTATGATGGCTAGAAGCACATTGCCTCTATCATTTTGGGGTTACGCTTTGCTCTCCGCAGTCCGTATATTAAATATGGCCCCAACCAAGAAAGTGGAAAAGACACCTTTTGAAATATGGCACGGAAACCCTCCATCATTATCATTCTTAAGGGTTTGGGGTTGTGAAGCTTATGTTAAGCAATACACTCCAAATAAACTGGAAGTCCGATCTACTAAGTGTATCTTTGTAGGTTATCCTAAAGATGATATAGGATACTATTTCTACGACCCAACTGAGCAAAAGGTATTTGTTGCTCGAAAGGGTAAGTTCTTAGAAGCTAAGTTCCTTATGGAAGGAACCAGCGATAGAACAGTGGAACTTGAGGAGGATCAAGAACCACAAGACGATACACGTTTGGTTGATACTAGCACTCAACAAGAGGTTGTTGAGAACGATCAAGAGGTTGATCGAAATACACAAAATGTTCGCAGATCTGGTAGAATTAGCAATCCACCTGAAAGATATGGATTTTTCATGGATGGATGCTACGTGGTAGATTCAGATGAACCAACCACATACCGTGATGCAATGTCAAAATACGATTGCGACAAATGGCTCGAAGCCATGAACATAGAGATGCAATCCATGTATGACAACCAAGTTTGGGAATTGGTTGTGCCACCACTTAACTCTAAAGTAGTTGGAAGTAAGTGGGTTTTCAAGAAGAAAACTGATATGCATGGTAACTTGGATACTTACAAAGCAAGACTTGTAGCAAAAGGTTTCACTCAAACTCAAGGGATTGATTATGATGAGACCTTCTCGCCTGTGGCGATGCTAAAGTCAATCAGGATATTATTTGCCATAGCCGCATATTATGACTATGAGATCTGGCAATTGGATGTCAAAACGGCATTTCTCAATGGATATCTTGATGAAGATGTCTATATGGTTCAGCCTGAAGGTTTTGTCGATCCAAAACATCCTGACAAAGTATGCAAGTTAAAGAAATCAATCTATGGATTGAAACAAGCATCTAGAAGTTGGAATCACCGTTTTGATGAAGAAATTAAGAATTTTGGATTCATCAAGAACGGCGATGAAGCTTGTGTGTATAAGAAGGCTAGTGGGAGCATCATCACTTTCTTAGTACTGTATGTCGATGACATTCTACTATTTGGGAATGACATTCCAACCATGGAAGGTGTAAAAGCTTGGCTTGGAAGTTGTTTTTCCATTAAGGATCTTGGTGAAGTAGCCTACATTCTGGGAATAAAGGTCTATAGGGATAGATCAAGGCGCTTGATAGGTTTAAACCAAAGTGCATACATTGACAAAATCTTGAATAGGTTCCAAATGGAGAACTCTAAGAGAGGTTTTGTACCTATTCAAAAGGGGACAATTTTGAATACATCTCAATGTCCAAGCTCAAAGGATGAGCAAGAGAAAATGAAAAGAATCCCATATGCGTCAGCTATAGGATCCATCATGTATGCAATGATATGTACTAGACCGGACGTGTCATGCGCCTTGAGCATGACAAGTAGATACCAACAAAATCCAGGTAGCAGTCATTGGATGGCTGTCAAAAGCATATTGAAATATCTTAGAAGGACTAAGGATATGTTCTTAATATATGGATCTGGTGAGGAGGAACTCGTTGTAAAGGGTTACACGGACGCGAGTTTTCAAACCGATCGAAGTGATTCTCGATCGCAATCGGGGTATGTCTTCATTTTAAATGGAGGAGCAGTCTCCTGGAAGAGCTCAAAACAAGACGTGGTAGCATTGTCCACTACAGAATCAGAATACATCGCCGCTTCATTGGCAGCCCAGGAAGCTGCATGGCTGAAGAAATTTATAGCCGACCTAGGGGTGGTCCCTACCATTCAAGATCCCCTAGAGATCTTTTGTGATAACGAGGGTGCAATTGCTCAAATCAAGGAACCTCGTGCGCACCAAAAGACTAGACATATCGAGCGGAGATTCAACTACATAAGGGATGAAGTTGAAAAAGGAAAGATATGTATCCGCCAAGTTCACACCGATCAAAACATTGCGGATCCACTCACGAAGCTCCTTGACAGAGGAAAACATGAGGGTCACACATGTTCCTTAGGACTTCGATATTCTAGTGATTGGATTTGATCAAATTTTGTATTTGGATATTGAAACAATTGTTATTTTAACTCATTTATGGTATTTTGAGTTACGTTTCATATTAGCATGTTTAAATCCGTGAATAAGTTAGTTATTCTAAATGTCCGTAGTCGATCATAATTGTGGGAACAGATATGAATGTAAGACTATTATGAACCTGGATTGGTGGATATTCATTTAGAATGAATATAGAGCAAAGTGTTGCTACCAAAGTTCATAGATATTTGTGGGATACAAATATCGGACTGACTCGCTCTCAAATATTACTGCATGGAATCATTTGTGATTGATCATAAGTAAATTTTGAGTTAAGGCGAATATCATAGTATCCTCTGACCTGAGATACATATTGGGTCTTGATATTCACCAAATATTATGCCTTGACTCATTTCTTCGCTGTCAGTAATATGACAGTACATAAGGCTGAGCTCAGGTGTGGTACAAGGTGGTTGTGAGAGACGTATGTAGTCAATAAGGGATTTGTTCCTCTTATTCGTTGAGAGTAAGATGTCTAAGGCCTGATAAAGTTAAATCAACAGAGAGTGATCACTCTATGTCTCTGGATTTAACATGACATCTGTAACGAAAGGATAAATGATAGATTCACCTAAATCATGTTCAAGTAAGGGACTTGAAAGGGATGATGTTATTGAATGGCAAATATAGTCATACGTATTGGGGGTAGTAAACCGTAGTTAGGCGTCATTTACTGCTTGCATCAATCTTCTATGTATCTTGTGCAAGTGGGAGATTGTTGGACTCTGTATGCCCAAGACACATATTAAATCGATGTGGCTAGTACGTTATGATCCAAGTCGAGTCATACCCAATAACAAGCTAGACAAACACTTATATTATTTATTTGTGATATGATCAAACAAATAAATATTAACACTTACAATATTTAGAAATTGGTTTTCTAAATAATTACACTTGAGAAACTACTAAATTATATGGATAATTTATTTTGAGAGAATATTTTATTTTGTTATTTAATGGGTTAAATAACATTATAAAAGATTACATAAAGTCTTGCAAACATATGGTGTATAATTTTATAAAAGTTATAAAATTAATCAAGACTTAAATTTATAAAAGAAAGATTTGATTTTTTTTATATAAAAATACAAGTGGGCCGCCCCCCTCATGGGAATTCCCAAAAGATTTTTGCTCCAATAACATTTCATGCAAGATGTCATATTTAGATGGCTCTTGATTGGGTGAAAATTTGGTCCAATAAACATACATGCAATTGCATGGATTTTGATTGGGCATGAAGGGTGGCAATTTCTCTCACTTCCTTTAAATGTATTTTGTATGACAAAATGGACTAGAGAGAACTTGGAAGACTTGTGTTATTTTGCTCTCAAAATCGGCCATAGAAGGGTTCCAAGGAGCTTTTCGGTTTTGATTCAAGTGTGAGAAATCCTAGCTAAACCCGTGGTGTTTGTTGGAAGCTTGGGGTATACAAGCTTGAGGTCTTCTACTCTTGAGGACAACCATTTCAAGAATCATCATCCCTTTCATCATCCTATTATTCCAAGAAGGTAGTTTTGCTAAACACCCTATGGTTATGTTTGATAGTATGCATCTTCATATATGGATCCGGGTTTTGGGATTTTGCATATAAATGGTTTTATATCTTACAAAAGTAACATGTTTTAAACATTATTTCCGCTGCGTTTTTATTTCATATGGATGAAATTGCTTTGATAAACATTTATTAAAATCCCATCAGATAACTCACAAATACATGGACTTACGAATTTTGGTAACACTTTTCAACTTATGTATAAGTAAGAGGGCGGGATGTCACACCCTGACTTTTGCGGAAGCGTATGATGTGTGACTTGCTCAATATCATTGCATTCAATTATAACAAACAACTATATGATTAAAACAAGATGTTCATCCATTCATAAGTTTTAAAACAATACAAACACAAGTTGTTTAGTACCAACCAACATACTTCATGTTTAACTTACAACCCATTCAAATACTAAGTTCCATAACGGACTTTTAACAAAAGATATTAAAAACCAAGGTTTTGATTCATATATCTTATCAAGGATAAGATATACAATTCAAACCCTTCCAAAACAGGATGACATCAATTCTTGAAAATACTTCTTGAAACTTTCAATGCCCGCCAGGTCCAAATTAGTTTCCTGAAATACATGTAGTTTGAAAACATCAACAAAAGTTGAGCGAGTTAATGTGTTTTGTATGTGAGCTCGTAATAACTTGTAAACAATTGAGAGAATTCCTTTGATAACCTGTATGTAAAGCGTCTATGAACAGATCATTAATGTTTTGCAAGGACATTAATATGTGTGGTGCGTAGGAAGTGCTCAAACCTAGCGAATTTCCTCCGGTCCGTCTGGCGGGAACGACATAGTCACTACATGCGGCCACACAAGGACCCATGGGAGGGGCTCGCTACACCCAGATAGATCTACCACTCATGCCCCTCGGTCTATACTAGATTAATGGCACTTAAGAGAGATACTACATCATCCACGTGATCTAACACTTCATTCCTTAGCTAAACCATACCATTGAAACATTTGAACATTTAAAACATGTATCTCACCCCTGATATTTATAAATCCGAAAACAGTTAAAAGAAAAAGGGGACATGAACTCACAGATTTGCGTCCGATATCCTGTGTACCCAAAGTATGTTTCCTTAAGCCGTACTATCACCTACACACGTGCTAAGTTTTATTAGACGTTTAGGTCGTGTAACGACTCTTAGTCTTATTCATTAAGACTTATTTTGGAATCGGTGTACTTTGAGTTATACGTTGGATATGTATTATATAATTTCCAAATTATATAATTATTAGTTAAAATGATTATTTTAACTTAAACTATTTTTATCCCATTATTTGAAATATTGTCAAAAATAATATATTTATTTTTGACTTACTTTGTCATGTATTTCTTACATAAATATTTCTCAAGTGTAGGGACACTAGTACTTGTGTATTTTTATACTTGTGCATTTTCATACTTATGTATTTTGCCAAGTATTGGGGGTGTATTCCGGTGTGTATTTATACGTATGAGGATACGTATTTTCTTGTATTTATTAAGTATTTTATACTTAAGTTGTATTTAATATTCCGGAATATTATTTTTAGACAACTAAAAATCACCAAATTTATATTCTCAAAATATTCAGATTTTAAGAGAATTTTTATAGAAAAAATATCTATAACTTTACTTGGCAAAAATAAATGTACCTTCATATATATCTCAAAAATGATATATATTTTTAAGATTAACTTTAGAAAATATATATTTCTATTTTTCACCCAAAATAATATAATCTTCAAATTGTTTAAGAAAATATACATTTTTCTCCACTCAAAAATAATATATCTTCAAATTGTTTAAGAAAATATATATATTTTTTTCTCCACTCAAAATAATATATTTTCTATTTGACAAAATATGATATATTTTGTAATAGTTATAAAAATCCATATTTTACCGTTTCTTCGGTTTCAAAAATACCGTTCGTCACATTTGTTAAGTTGCGAATTTATTTCCGGAATATATATACTTATAGTCCATACGTCCGTTTGTCCGATTGTCCAATATTCGGGTATTATATATTTATCTTCTTGGAATTTTGGTAATATTTTCATATTACAATTTTGGTATTTTGCTGTGTTATATTATTTTCAAGTTCCTAAAATAATATAACTAATACAACCAATATACAAGTAACACATAATTTTGTGACATCTAAATATATATTTTCCTAAATATATACTTACTGATTTTTATTATCAAAAACCAACCTCCAATATTTGTAATTTTTGTAATAAAAATTATGACAAATTTTTTTATGAAAACCATGATCAAAATTTACTTGTAAACACTTGTTTGAAAATATTTTTAATTTCTACAAAAATTTTGCCATAGTTTCCCCTTAAAAATGGAGGTTTCCATGCTTAAAAGCATATCATTTTCTTTTAAAAACTCATCATCAATCATCAACAATTCACACAAGACTTACCATGAGCCATAATATGCATTTTAACAACATGTCATGAACTTGAAGTTTAACAAAAATGTGTAGTAATTTCACATGTTGTTTAAAAAGCTTATTTATCTCTAAAAACATGGCTTTTAGTTTATAAAACTCATTTTTGTGAATTTTCATTCTTCACAACTTGTATGATGATTTTCTAAAAATTAATCTTCTTCTATTTTTTCTTGTTACCAACACTTTTCTAGCTTTGTTTTAACCCTTAAAACATGTCTATTTTCTTTAAAAGCCAACCTTATGTAATCCTTGTGCAAAATTTCGGGCTTTCAAAAACTTGTTCTTTGAAAGCAATTCGATAACCGATGCTTAAACATAATCCGTTTAAAGCAACATACACACCAGGACGAGGATATAAGCTACACATACCCTAAATACCCTTTACATAACTTAGAAATAGGTTTCGAAGGGCTAGGGATGACAAAAACATGTTTATACAAGTACAAGGACCATTTACGACAAACTACATTCCGGAACATGATCATAAGCTAAACATGCCATAAATAACCTTAATATAGCTTAGAAATAAGCTTTGATGGGTTCGATATGTGAAAATGCGCTTATTTGATCATAGGGACTAAAAGCGTCAGAAACTGCGTAAGTTTGCATATACGCGCATATCTTACGTTCTGACCACATCCGGACATCCATAAATTTTTGTAATCAGTAAAATATTTTATTTTAGAGATAGGAATGCAAAAATACCATTTATCGCGCAATTTGGATCGATTTCGCGTTCGTTACGACTTCCGTCGTAATTAACCGCAAAACACGACAGTACGACCAAACGAACCGACATCCGTGATATTTCCAAACATATTTCAAGTCCCCTATACTTTGACATCCTTGTAGAGCCTTGAAAATGGCTTAACGGAGGTTAAACGCGTCGAGAATTAGCTTAAATGTGTGTAGGGACTGAAACTGTAAAATTCTGAAAGTCTGACCATGTGTGGTCGCGCCACGCGATAGCCTAGGGCTGTTGTGTTCGTGCGACGCGATGGAGGCAATTTGATAAAATTCCATTTCAGCAGCTGCACTTTGTTTTCTAAGTTAGTTTTTCAAACTTGTGGGTATTTTGAGTGATCTCCAAGGCCTTAAATCTGGACCAAACACTTGTTTTAATCTTATACTTCCTTGGGCAATACTCAAGACATGTGGCATGATCTAAGGGTTTCAAATTCACTATAAATAGGCTTCAAAATCTGCCCAAGAACTTGCTCATTCCATTTTTCTCAATCTCACACTCTAAGTAGAGGCTACCACTTGTTTGAAGGCCTCTTACCTGAGTTTCTAGTCTTCTTATTCAGCTATTAGAGCTTTGTAAGTATTCTTTCATGGCTAGTTCTTTATTTTCAGCCATTACAAGCTGAAAGTCAAACAGTTTGACTAATGTTTGACTTTCGGTTTTGACCACGAATTGGTCAAATCAAAGTTCTATTGAACTTTGCAACGTGAGCGTAATCACGATGTTTATAATCCCTTGCGATTATACCTACTGATTACCACGTTGACTAGTCGAAGTGACGAGCCAAAGTTTCGGTCAAAATGCACGATTATGTGCATTTTGCGACGAAACTATTTTCGGGTATCAAAACACTTTGTTTTAATATCAAATCAGTTTTCTAACTTAGTTAAACATGTTTTAACATGTTTAACTCGTCACTTTTAGTTTAGTGCTTGTTTTGGGTTGTAAGTCAAGCGGTCTCAACAACCGCTTAGACTTTTGAACCCGACCCGTTTGGTCGATCATTAGGATCCGACCAAACATATTTTGTGACCATAGTTGTATAGGGAATAACCTTCCGAGGTTATACCTTATGGTCACTTCGTTTAGTTAGTTGTATGATAGGTAATTTATATGCCTTAGGAAAATGACCAAAATGCCCTTTTCATGCATAACTTGAATTTAAGCATATGTAACTTAATTTTTGGCACTTAAATTGATTATGCAACATAATTAAACATAGTAGGGCATATAATACTTGTCATAGGACTAGTTAGGCGGTACGCGCTTTTGCGCGAACGACACGTTAAAGTAGCGTAAACTACCTTAACGAGTCGTAACAGGTCATAAGCACTTAGGATAGGTTCCAACTTAGAATGTAGGCTTTGTTAAACCATATCATATGAGTTCCAATACTCATTTGGATTACGAGACCTCATTCTATCCGATCTTCCGATATAGGTGTCGATTAATTAACATAATTACCTATATTAGGTGCCGATTGATTCCGTGATCCTTCGAGCTTTACTTGATCGTTATTCCAAGACTATTTAGCAATATCAAGTGAGTACATAGTTCCCCTCTTTTACCGTATTCAAATGTTTTGGGGTGATTCATATGTGTAACCAATTTGTTTTCCAATGTATGGCATATATGTGTTTACTAAGTGCTTTTATGTGTATTATTCCGATTATGCAAACATGATGTTTACCCAAATCCTTAAAAGATCTATCTATCTTCATAGTTAGATTCTTGTAGGATATTTGAAGTACAGTCTTAGATCTTCCTATATTTATAGTAAATTTTTTAAGAAGTACTTTACAAGACGATGGTTATGGTTTATGTGTAGATTGTTGGTGATTTAGATAACGAAACTAGAGTAATACAATAAGGACATGGTGGATACGCTGCTGGTACTTCCTATATATAAGTGTGCTTATTGTATTGCCCTTCGTGGCGTTATCCCGAATCACCATTAGGATTTAGGATGTTATGATGCAATGATTCAATGTGACAGAAACTAAATCCTTATAGCATCTATCTATTTTCATAGATTGATTCTTGTAGGATGTTTAAAGTACTAATATTGGAGTCCTTTTTTGGATTCATTGTGTACTTTAATGCGTATGTGACTAGACAATGTGACGAGAACCAGATCCCTGTAGTGTTTATCTATATTCATAGCTAGACATACATGGGATGTTTAAAGTACTAATATTGGAGTCATTGTTTGGATTCATTGTGTACTTTAATGCGTGTTTACAAGTTGGTGACAAGTTGACGATTTATGTGTTTATGTGGTAGTGTGAGTTTATAACGAAACGGGTGTAATAAAATAAGAACATGGTGGATACGTCGCTGGTACTTCCTATATATAAGTGTTCTTATTTTATTACTCTTGTAGCGTTATCCGAATCACTTTAGGATTTTGTGTACGATTGATTCATTGTTCAATTATCCAAATCCTTGTGAATCTTCCATATCTTTATATGTTAGACTCTTAGAAGGATGCCTAAAGTATTATTATAAATCATTGAATTGATTTATATAATACTCACACAAGTTTTGATTGATTTCAAAACAGTTATTATTAATCCTTGATTGGATTTCTAATAACACATTAACGAGTTTTACATTGATTTCAATGAGATGACAATGTACAATTTCAAATGGCATAAAAATTACCTAGTAATAATCATATTGCCATATACAACTATTTGCCACAAGTTTTCACAATCAAGATTATGTATTGCAATACTAAACTTTTGGCCATTCTCTGGCTTCAAGATTTATTTTCAATCGACAACTCTCATAGTTGCCAAAGTATTGCAATACCAAATGTTTTGCCATTTATTTGGCTAACAAAACCTATGTACTCGCCGGCATTTTTATGCTGACTATCTTTCACATATGTTTCAGGTTTTCAATTATTCAAGCATGCAACGCATAGGACTGCATCCGGGCTTTAGACTTCCTAAATCAAAAGACAATTACATGTATTCTTTGTTTGTAAAACGATGTTAACAATATTGAAACAATTAGTACCAGTAGTTGTGAGCAATTTGTAATGTGACTCCCCGATATTTCCGCCGCGTGTTGTTGTATTACGCGATTGGGGTGTTACAGATTGGTATCTGAGCACTGGTTATAGGGAATTAGGTTATTAGTATGCCTTTAACCTAGTGTATAACCTTCCTAGGGACCCAAACATGAGTAGACTTAGGACTTCTTTCCTCATCCTCATCCTTATTCGTGCCTCAACTACTCTATGATTTACAAATCATCTAACCTTATATGATTTATCCTAAACCTTAGGCTTCATGCCTTAAGGTGTTCCTCAAAATGTTTTTGTCAAAATATTTCACAACATGTTTATCTCAAACGATTTGTATCAAAAATATTTCTCAAATGTTTTCCTCAAACATTTTTCATCGAAATCTTGGGTTTTAATAATGTGAACACATGCAATCTGGAAGGGTGGATGCCTGTACCCCGAGTTTTCTGTCTAAGGCTAGAGTGTTCGTACAAATCGGCATTATCGGACCAGTCACTTTTACCTGGGAACTCTTAGGGTGAGTGTCCACTTATAGGCTAAAGCATGTCTTCGCAAAACATTATAAAAACCTATCCATCTTGACCATGTCGAACGATTTCTAAACACTACAACCTTTGTGACACTACTCATTCATATTACCCTTGGTAATATGTTTGCTATTCACGACAATCAAAACAAATTTCTTTTCACAATACTATTTCATGATATTACCTTTGGTGATATGTTTGATTTGAGACAATTGAAATGAATTTCATTTCGTTTCACGACACTATGTAATCCATGTCATTTTCAAAACACTACTTTTGGTCTTTCAAAATTTCAAAAAAATTTACCATTTGGATGAGAATTTTCAAAATTTCAAACATAAAGTTTCTTTATTTTAGAATTTTTAATTTAAAACATTTTATTCTAAAAACAATAAATTTTTAAAAAGGCAAGGAATTTATAACACAAACCATTAACTTGGTTTGTATTCTCTCATCCAAAAATTTTACAAAAACTTATTTCTCAAAACAATTCTTGTGTCAAAACAAAATCCACAACACTGTATTTTCTAAGTACAAGAACGAGACCTATGAACGAGATTTTACTAGGTCAAAGTTTTCACTACACAATGATGTTACAAACTCATGACAATTTGATGGAATCTAACTTACTTAATTTTTCAATACAGCTATATCTTCATGATACCTCCCCACCGCGACATCACTTGGAACGCTGAAATGGCAGCAATGATTTCTCAGCATCAAGATACTTTTACTCCCAGGCATTGTGACCCAAGTCAATCAAATCCAAAACGATAACAACAACAATGTTATATCACCACGTAACTATAAAAATTTAACTCGGCTAAACCACTCGGGTTTAATGGGTCTGAAGGAGCAATTGGGCTCCTACAATGGTTTGAGAGTATAGAAAGTACATTCCGCCATGTTCAGTGTCCCAATGAGTGCAAAGTGGAGTTCGCCTCGAGTGTCTTTCAAAAGAGAGCACTCACTTGGTGGAACAGTATCATGAGAGACCAAGGTGCCGATATAGCAATGGCACAAATGTGGGAAAAATTCAAAAATCTTATGAAGAAAGAATTCTGCTCACAAAGCGAAATAAGGGCACTTGATGTAACACCCCAATCGCACATAAACCATAACCGTCGTCCTGTAAAGTACTTCTTAAAAATCTCACTATGAAGATAGGAAGATCTAAGACTATACTTCAAATATCCTATAAGAATCTAACTATGAAAATAGGTAGATCTTTTAAGGATTTGGATAAATATCGTATTTGCATAATCGGAATAGTACACATAAAAGCACTTAGTAAACACATATATGCCATACATTTGGAAAACAAAGCAGTTACACATATGAATCACCCCAAAACATTTGAAAATGGTAAAAGAGGGGAACTATGTACTCGCCTGGGATTGCGTATAGTTCTTGTTCAAAAGATATAACAAAGCTCAAAAGACCAAGAGTTCAAGTGTTGAAGCGGTTCCTAGTGTAACGGATACTATGTTAGTGAATCGACACCTAAATCGGAAGATCAGGTAGAATGAGGTCTCGTAAACCAAATGAGTATTGGAGCATATGATATGGTTTAACAAAGCCTACATTCTAAATCAGAACCTATCCTAAGTGCTTACGTCCCGTTACGACCCGTTAAGGTAGTCTGCGCTACTTTAACGCGTCGTTCGCGCGAATGCGTGTTCGAGACGTATAACTAGTCCTATGACAAGTATTATATGCCCTAACATATTTAAATATGTTGCATAATCAGTTTAAGTGATAAAAGTTAGGTTACATACGCTTAAATTTAAATTATGCATGAAAAGGGCATTTTGGTCATTTTCCTAAGGCATATAATCTACCTATCATACAACTAATCAAACTAAGTGACCATAAGGTATAACCTCGGAAGGTTATTCCATATTCAACTATGGTCACAAAACATGCTTGGTCGGATCCTAACGATCGACCAAATGGGTCGTGTTCGAAAGTCTAAGCGGTTGTCAAGACCGCTTGACTTACGACCCTAAACAAGCACTAGACTAAAAGTGACGAGTTAAACATGTTTGACTAAGTTAGAAAACAAGTTTGATATCAAAACAACGTGTTTTGATATCTGAAAATAGCTTCGTTGCAACATACGTATAAACACGTATTTTGGCCGAAACTTTGACTCGTCACTTCGACTAATCGACGTGGTAATCAGTAGGTATAGTCAGAAGGGACTATAACCATCGTGATTACGCTCACGTTGCAAAGTTCAAACGAACTTTATGTTGACCAAAGACTGGTCAAAGTAGAAAGTCAAACACTGTTTGACTTTCATGCTTGAAATACATAAAAAGCATGAAAGAAGCTTACAAAAGTTCCAAGCAAGGAAGAATTGAACCAAAATACTCAGGTATGAAGCATAAGCTTCAACTTAGAGCATAATTGATTCAATTTGTGTGAGAAATGAATGAGAAACCCATGTCTATTTATAGTAAGCTTGGATTAACAATATCATTCCATGTGTTATGAAGATCAATCTTGGCCATATACTTGTGGAACATGGTTTCTAATACAATGGGAATCCAAAAACCAGCCTAAGGTATTGAGAAAATTGCATAAAAGACCCTTAAGTTCAAGGTGGTTGCTGAAAATCAATTTTCTGTCAAAATAGGAGCGGAGCGGAGCGTGCCGCGACGGCAACACCCCTTTGCTGTGGCGCGATGCCACGGCCTACCTGAGCCAGAAATTTTTGAAACTTGGCAAGAATGGTCCCTGCAGCATGTTTAAGCCATTTTCGACGCGTTTAAACCCCGTTGACCCATTTTCAAGGCTCTACAAGGATGTTAAAGCATAGGGGACTTGAAACATGCTTGAAATTATCTTGGATGTCGGTTCGTTTGGTCGTACGGTTGCGTTATTCGGTTAATTATGACGGAAGTCGTAACGGACGCGAAATCGATCCAAATTACGCGACGAGTGGTATTTTTGCATTTCAATCATCAAAATAAAATATTTTAATGATTACAAAAATTTTTGGATGCCCGGATATGTTCAGAACGTAAGTTATGTGCGTAAATGCAAACTTATGCACTTTTTGATACTTTTAGTCCCTATTGATCAAATAAGCGTATTTTCGCATACCGAACCCCTCAAAGCCTATTTCTAAGCTATGTAAAGGATATTTAGGGTGTGTTTAGCTTATGATCAGGTTTTTTTTGGGTAATGGGTTACCCCGGTTAAATTTCATTCATCAACCAAAATAATAAAAAGTGAGGAATTATGTAATCCTCAGTTCTCTAGAATGACATGCCATTACTAGAGTACACTCGCGTATACAAGAAACTAACACGCAAACAAACAAGCAACAAGTCTAACGACAAACAAGTAACAAAGTTACATCTACAAGCTCTCAGATACTAGCCGCATTTATCTTGATCCATAAGCAAATCTCGCGGTAATCTCCACTCGAGCAAAACTTGATTCACGTGGCTTGTCCTCCTAAACTTCATTGTGTGTAACTTCATACGGACTGTCATTAAAATCACCTCAATCAATTGAGCTGCATTCCTTTTTTTCGAAGAGAACAAACGGTTATTACGTTCCTGCCAAACAAAGTAAGCCGATGCCCCTACCACTAACTTGCCAATGATATGAGTAGCCTGTTTAGAGTCAGCATGCTGCAATAAATGATTCAAAATCTTCTCCCACGTATTTTCGATACTTCGCATACCAGATTTTTCTCGAACCCCATACCAAATCTGAGATGCAAATTCGCATTCAAAGAAGAGGTGATCATGAGAGTCAGGCCCCGATGTACATAAGGAACAGCACATGAGGTTGTAATTTGCATTACCCGCCGATCGCCATTTGCACATCATATCTTGAGTTTTAAGTTTCTTGCAAACAAGAAGCCACATTAGAAACGAATGACGAGGGATAGCCTGAGGAAACCACACTATACAAGCCCAAGGAACCTGATCCGGCACTTGGCGTATATCATCCCAAACGACATAAGTGCTATATTCCATATCAGTACCCTCTCTAGATCGCCAAACAATCCTATCTTGAGCATCCGTGTTTAACATTACATTAGGAAAGTCTTGCAAAGCTGGTAACCTATTTATCCAATTGTTCGGCCATGCCCACCCACCATTCTGACACATATCCGCTGATGGGTTTTTCACATGTTTATCAAAGTTATTTTTGTTGGGTTTTTAACATGTTTATCAAAGTAATTTCATCCTTATGAAATAAAAACGCAGCGGAAATTTATTATTTAAAACATGTTAGTTACAAGATATAAAACTCATTTTATATGTAAAACCCAATCCCCGGATCCATATACGAATATGCATGCTATCAAAATAAAACACAACCATAGAGTGTTTAGAATACTACCTTCCAAGGAGTAAAGGACATGAAGATGATGATGATGCTTCTTGAACGGTTGCCTTCAAGTGTAGAAGACCTCAAGCTTGCATACCCCAAGCCTTCCAACAAACACTTTATGTTTAGCTAGGATTTTAACACTTGCAACTCACTTGAAAGATCACCTCTTGGAACCAATCCCTTGGCCGAAAATTAGAGAGTATCTTCTTGAGTTCTTGCACTTGAAAATTGAACTTGAAAAACCCTTGGATCAAAAGACCCATGACCGATTTTTTTGAGAGTGTTTTTCTAGTCAACTCTTCTTGATTTTTGCCATAGAAAACTTTATAAATGTTGAGAGAATCTTGGCCACCCAACATGCCCAATCAAGATGCATCTATCCATGCAATTTGAATGCAATGTGATTGGCCAAAACATTTAGGGAAGAGCACCCAATCAACACACATGCAAATGCATGAAATCTCATTGGACCAAAAGATTTCTTGGGTAGAACACCCAATCAAAAGGCTTCTAACTTATGACAATTGCATGGATTGTCATTGGACCAAAATTGGTCTTGGGAAGAGCATGGTGGGGGCGGCCCACTTGTAGTTTTTATAAAAAAATTTCAAAATTCTTTTATAAACATTTCAAGTCTTATATATATATATATATATATATATATTTCATAACTTTTATAAAATATAACATCATATGTTATAAGACTTACACTACTTTTATTATGTTATTTAACCTATTAAATAAAAAAATAAAATATTCTTTCAAAATATATCATCCATATAATTTATTAGTTTGTCAAGTGCAATTATTTAGAAAACCAATTTCTAAATATTGTAAGTGTTAATATTTATTTGTTTGATCATATCATAAATAAATATTCTAAGTGTTTGTCTAGCTTGTTATTGGGTATGACTCGACTTGGATCATAACGTACTAGCCACATCAATTTAATATGTGTCTTGGGCATACAGAGTCCAACAATCTCCCACTTGCACAAGATACATAGAAGATTGATGTAAGCATTAAATAACGCCTAACTACGGTTTACTACCCCTAATACGTCTGACTATATGTGCCATTCAATAACATCATCCCCTTTAAGTCCCTTACTTGAAATGATTTAGGTGAATCTATCATTTATCCTTTCATTACAGATGTCATGTTAAATCCAGAGACATAGAGTGATCACTCTCTGTTGATTTAACTTTATCAGGCCTTAGACATCTTACTCTCAACGAATAAGAGGAACAAATCCCTTCTTGACTACATACGTCTCTCACAATCACCTTGTACCACACCTGAGCATAGCCTTATGTACTGTCATATTACTAACAGTGAAGAAATAAGTTAAGGTACAATATTTGGTGAATATCAAGACCCAATATGTATCTCAGGTCAGAGGATACTATGATCTTCTCCTTTACTCAAATTTACTTATGATCAATCACAGATGATTCCATGCAGTAATATTTGAGAGCGAGTCAGTCCAATATTTGTATCCCACAAATATCTATGAACTTTGGCAGCAACACTTTGCTTTATATTCATTCTAAATGAATATCCACCAATCCAAATTCATAATAGTCTTACATTCATATTTGTTCCCACAAGTATGATCGACTACGGACATTTAGAATAAGTAACTTATTCACGGATTTAAACATGCTAAAATGGAACATAACTCAACATACCATAAAGAGTTATAATAACAATTGTTCCAATATCCAAATACAAAATAGATCAAATCCAATCACTAGAATATCGAAGTCCTAAGGCACAAGTATGACCCTTTCATGCTTTGCCCATTCAAGGAGCTTCGTGAGTGGATCCGCAATATTTTGATCAGTGTGAACTTTGTGAACACATATCTTTCCCTTTTCAACTTCATCCCTTATGTAGTTGAAATTCCGCTCAATGTCCCTAGTCTTTCGATGTACACGAGGTTCTTTGATTTAAGCAATCACACCATCGTTATCACAAAGATTTCTAGGGGTCCTGAATGGTAGGGACTACCCCTAGATCGACAATAATTCAAGTGGCAAATCCACATAAATCATCTCAATCAATGAAGCGGCGATGTATTCTGATTTTGTAGTGGACAATGCTACCCTGATTGTGATCAAGAACCATCTCGGTCATTTTGGAAACTCGTATCCATGTAACCCTTTACAACGAATTCCGAAACTCGCATCCATGTAGCCTTTTACAACGAGTTCTTTTCACCAGATCCATATATTAGAAATATATCCTTAGTCCTTCTAGGATATTTCAATATATATTTTAATAGTCACCTAATGACCGTTATTCATTGGTATCTACTCGTCATGCTTAAAGCACATAACTTGTCCAGTCTAGTGCATATCATTACATACATAATGAATCCTATAGCAGACGCATATGGGATTCCTTTCATTCTTTCTTGCTCATCCTTTGAGCTTGGACATTGAAACGCACTCAATATCGTCTTCCTTGAATAGGTACCAAACTTTTCATAAAGTTCTATATCTTGAACCTTTTCAAGATTTTGTCAATGTATGCACTTTAGTTTAAACCTATCGTGCGCCTTGATCTATCCTTATAGATTCTTTATTCCCAAAATATAGGCGACTTCACCAAGATCCTTAATGGAAGAACAACTTCCAAGCCATGCTTTTATACCTTCCATGGTTGGAATATTATTTCCAAATAGTAGAATGTCATCAACATATAATACTAATACAGTGATGATGCTCCCACTTGCCTTCTTATACACACAAGCTTTATCGACGTTCTTGATGAATCCATATTCCTTAATCTCTTCATCAAAATGGTGATTTCAACTTCTAGATGCTTGTTTCAATCCATAGATTGATTTATTTAACTTGCATACTTTGTTAGGATGTTTTGGATCCACAAAACCTTCAGGCTGAACCAAATAGACATCTTCCTCAAGATATCTATTAAGGAAAGTCATTTTGAGATCCATTTGCCAAATCTCATAATCATATTGTGCAATTATGGCAAATGATATCCTAGTTGACTTTAGCATCGCCAAATCTCATAATCAACCCTTTGAGTTTGAGTGAAACCTTTTGCTACAAGTCTCGCTTTACAAGTATCCAAGTTACCATGCATATCGGTTTCCTTCCTGAAAACCCACTTACTTCCAACTACTTTGGAGTTAAGAGGTGTTACAACCAATTCCCATACTTGGTTGTTATACATGGACTGCATCTTTACATTCATGGCTTCAAGCCATTTGTCACAATCGTATTTTGACATTGCATCATGGTATGTGGTTGATTCACCTGAATCTACCACGTAGCATCCATCTATGAAAAATCCATATCTTTCAGGTGGATTACTAATTCTACCAGATCTGCGAACGCTTTGTGTGTGTTGATCAACCACTTGATCGTTTTTTAACAACCTTTTGTTGAGTGCTAGTTTTAACCAAACGTGTATCGGCTTGGGTTCTTGATCCTTATCAAGTTCCACTTGTTCTAATAATTCCTTCCACAAGGAACTTAGCTTCCAAGAGCTCAGCCTTTCGAGCAACAAATACCTTTTGCTCTATTGGATCGTAGAAATAATATCCTATACCATCTTTAGGATATCTTACAAAGATACACTTAGTGGATTGTACTTTTATTTGAGGTGTATTGCTTCACAGAAGCTTCACAACCCATACCATTAAATAGGATAATGATGGAACCTTTCCATGCCATATTTCAAAAGGTGTCTTATCCACTTTCTTGGTTGGACCATACTGGCCAAGGAGAGTAAAGCGTAACCCCAAAGTGATAGAGATAAGGCGCTCCTAGCCATCATAGATCGAACCATATCTAATAGAGTTCGACTCCTCCTCTATCGAAACGAAGAACTTTAAAAGAGTTGATTTTGTACTTCACTTTTTGAAGATTCTGAACGTTTCAAAACTTCTTCTTTGTGTCAAGTACACATAACCTTAACTACTATAGTTGTTGGTAAAAGTAATGAAGTATCTTTCACCATTCCTAGTCATTGGCTTTAAAGGATCACATACATTCGAATGTATGATACCTAATAAATCTTTTGCCCTTTCCCACTAAGGGATTACTTGGTCATTTTACCTTGTAAATAAGATTCGCATGTATCAAATGAACCAATTTCATTTGTTTCCAAAAGACAATTCTTTCGAAGTGTTTACATGCGACATCTGTTTATATGACCAAGGCGATAATGCCAAGGATAGGTCTTACTCAAATCCATTTTGAGTTTCCTAGTGTTTGATTGGTATATTAAACTATCAAATGATGTTTTATTATGAACCAATTCATAAATACCATTTGAAGGCATAGGTTTAAAGTAAAACATGTCATTCATCGATATAAATGTCAATGTTTGCAAACTTTAAGTTAAAACCATATTGTCTTATAAGGGAAACTTGAATAATGTTCCTAGTCAAACTAGGAGCATTCAAGACATTTTAAAACAATTTCCAAACCAATTGGAAGTTTCAAAACATAGTCTCCTTTCTTTTAATGTTTATTTCTTTTGAACCTTTTGCAACGAATTGCAAACATGAGTCCCACATCCGGTATCTAATACCCATGTGTTAGAAGAAATAACATTAAGGTCAATATGTATCATTAAGATTGTACCTAAGGTTTGCCTAGCATCCCTCTTGTTTTTCACCTCTTTGAGGTAGGTTGGACAATTCCTATTTAAATGCCCTATCTCTCCACACTTAAAGCATGGATCGTTCATGGCAACCTTTGCCTTCTTATATTTTGGTTTCGGTGGTTCTGCTTTAGCCTTTCTTTTCTTTTCCCTTTGATGTGCCCGTTTCCATTTGCAACATTTGCTTTGGTATCGGGGTGATGCCCTTTCTTGTTGCCACCCTCATTGATCGTTAGAACGGATAAAACTCTTTTACCCATATTGAGCCTTTCGAGGTGATCAATGTGGATTTGTCATCTTAAAGACTTAAGATGAGACCGATTGGGTTTCCTCCATTCGACATGCATGAAACGCCTGAAGTGTTCAACCCTTGCATATTGTAGGAACATTTCCTTCAATTGGGTAATCATGTCGTATGCTCATGGTATTCAAAAAATCCTTTTGAATCTTGGGAATCATAATTCCTATCATGACGCAAGAGGCTTGCATAGTATCCTCGATATACTTAATCCAATCGTTATAGGCATCCTTATCTTCCATAAGATGTTTATTGGGATTAGGATCGTTCAACATATAGGATATCTTTTCTTATTTGAGAACGATTCTTAAGTTTCGATATTAATCCATAAAGTGTTTTGATTGAAACGATCCTTTTAAGGATTGTTTTTAGTGATAGGTTACGGACGATTTGGGTAATATTGTCAGCGGCCATCTACAAAATTTAACAATGTTCAATTTTAGTATTTTCGATATTATTATATTTTAATCATTAATACCCTTTTATGTCTCATAGACAATTAATAATTAAAATCTAGAATCCAACGTTACATTTAAATATTGGTTAGGTGACCCTTATCCCTCTATTTAAATTAACAAGGTAGTCAACGTTTGACAATTGCAACCCTTTGCAACTTCTAGTCATATGGGATCGGTTAAACATCTTTATCTTTAGTTGGCATGTTTAATCCCATCAACACCTTTTGTTCGCCATGCTTTGGTGACCCTAAGTTCATGGTTTCCAAATCAAGTCGTCCAACTTACACACACGTGTGAGTTTATACACATAAGTGGTTAGGTGACCTTTATCCCACAAACATGGTAAACCCACCTCGAATATACAAGTTCCCTCAAATGTGACCTTTATCCCACAATAAGAGTTCCCAAGTGATTCGAGTGTTGTATAAAAGGATGGTGTTTGACTTGTTTTATAAAAGGGATTTTGTGTTTTCAAAATTCTAGTTTTAGAAAACTTTATGTACCATGCATTCAAATCAATGGTACTTTAGTGAAAACTAATTTTCAAGGTTCTTTTTAATAAAACCCATTTTATTATAAAATCATTATTTTTAATAAAACCTTTTATTAACCAATTTTAAGTTTTTTTTTGGGTAAAGGGTTACCCCGGTGATTCTATATATTCACAACCAAAAAAGAACAAGTGGAGTAGGGAGCCTACACCAGTTCAATCATGAGACATGCCCCATGAAAGTAAAACCAGGAACAAAACAAAATACCGAAAAAACCAGGACATAAAACACCTAGACACTCATCTAGACAAAACAAAAACGCTACGAACTAATTAGCCTCCATCATCTTTAGTTTCGGTTGAAATCTCCCAATCCCCAAGCAGCTTCCGCACCCTAGCATTGTTCTTTAGCTTAGCTCCCATCAACTTGTATCTCACAGTTTTCAGAATAATATATTTTACCATTTCGGGTGGACGCAGTTGGTTTCTAAATAATCTTGCATTCCGCTCTTGCCAAATAGTATACGCAGCTGCCGCAACTAGAATCTTCGCAACATAAACCTCAGCTTTCTTTGACCGAACTCGAGCACATAACCATTCGATGATATCCACCCATCTCGAACTCACGGCTGCCATCCCCACTTTACCTCGAATCATATTCCAAACTTCATCAGAGAATTTACACTCAAAAAATAGATGATGATGAGAATCACAGTTCTCATAGCACAATAAACAGCACATCATATTCATGTTTTTTCGCCTTGAAAGATCCCACTGCAGAATTTTGTCTTGAGTAAGAAGCTTTCTCTTCATAATCAGCCACATCATAAACGCGTGCCTAGGAATACATTGTGCAAACCAAACAATACCGCTCCAATCCACCTCTGATTCTCTATGCCGGACCGAGTGCCACACGGCTGACGAAGAAAACTCCTGAAAATCACCACCATCTTTCCATAGCAACCGGTCAGATTTTGTCGGTTCTAATTGAAAGTGATCCAGCTGAATAAGAACAGGGAATAGATCCCTCCACGCCACAGGCCAATTCCATGTTCCGTTAGAGAAAATATAGAAGACGGTGTCATCTAACCGAAAATCAGCATCTGTAATAGTCCTTGGCGACAGAAAATCACCAAGAGGACCTAAAACACTCCAAAGATCAAACCAAGCTGAAGTATTGCGGCCATTACCTACATCGGACCAAACATGTTTTCGAATGATATGCCTCAACTGAATAATCTTCCTCCATGACCAAGTAGAATTCGATGTTGCTTTACAAACCCAGAAGCTCTTTCCTTTAAGCCGATAAGAATGAACCCACTCGACCCAGAGGGAATCCCGCTTCATCACAATACTCCAAATATGAGACGCCATCAGGGCTTTATTCATATCCCCAATGCGTCTAATGCCTAAACCACCTTCATACTTAGGAGTACAAACCGCTTTCCACGAAACTTTAGCTTTACCTCTACTAAACGACGCATCTTGAGACCATAAGAAATTTCTCATTCTAGCTTCAAGCTCCTTAACAACCCGAGACGGAAGCATAAACACCGAGGACCAATAAATATGCATAGAAGACAGGACTGAGATGATCAGTTGAAGACAACCCGCAAATGATAACAATTTGTTCTTCCAGTGCATAATACGTTTCTCTAATTTCTCCACAAGCACCCGGCAATCATTATATCTAAGCGTAGAAGAAATAAGAGGGACTCCCAAGTACTTGACAGGTAACTTACCTTCCACAAAAGGCATAATGTCCAGAATCGCCTGTTTAACATGATCTTTCACATTACAAAAGAAAACCGTACTTTTCTGGTTGTTAGGCACTAACCCCGACATCTTAGAGAATTTTGAAAGAGAGGACATAATACAATTAGCCGAATTCACTTATCCTCTAGCAAAAAGAAATAGATCATCAGCAAAGCAGAGATTTATTTCTGCTGTTTTTCACATCTGTTATGAAATTTAAAAGAAGAATCTATCCGAACAGAATGCTAAAGAATACCCGTCAAAACCTCCATGACAAGAGTGAATAAATAAGGAGAAATAGGATCCCCTTGCCTTAACCCCCGTTTACCTCTGAAAAAACCATGAACCATGCCATTAACACATACCGAAAATGAAGTAGAAGAGACACAGATCATGATCCACTTCACCATGTTATTGTTAAAGCCAAACCCAAGAAGCACACTTTTCAGAAAACTCCAGTCCACCGTATCGTAAGCTTTCTGAATATCAACCTTAAAAGCACATCTTGGAGGCCCCACATTCCGATGATAGTTATGCATTAACTCTTGCGTTAATAAGATGTTATCCGAAATTTTCCTACCCGGAACAAAGGCCGATTGATTTATACTAACAATCTCATTCAAACCTCCCTTTATCCTATCAGCGATAATCTTACTGATACACTTGTAAAGAACATTACAACAAGCAATCGGGCGAAAATCAGTAACAACCATAGGAGTTGACACCTTTGGAATAAGCACTATAAGCGTATGATTCAGTTCTCGAAGCAAATTACCAGTGTCAAAAAAATCTTTAATAGCATTAACGATATCATTACCAACCAGAGGCCAAGCACTCTTAAAAAACGCAGCCGTAAAACCATCCGGACCCGGAGCTTTATCATTGCCAATAGAGAACATCGCCTTTTTAACCTCCTCCTCCGTAACAGGACGAACCATATTCGTAGCAACATTGTGAGATAAAATTTTCGGAAATAAATCTGGAGCTGGTTGTAACGAGAACTCACCTTGATTGCCAAAAAATTTCTCATAGTGTTGAACAAAAGCTTTATACACACTATCACCTTCATAGAGATTCCCTTGCGTATCTTTAATGACATCAATCCTACTACAATGATTTCGAATTTTCAAAGAGGAATGAAAAAAAGCAGTATTCATGTCACCCGCACTCAACCAATCAACCTTAGCTTTTTGTTTCAGAAAACGCTCTTCATCCAACAAAGCATCTTGAAGGTCACGGCTAACCGATGATTCCTCAGTCCGAAAATCAACATTTTGCGGCTCTTGATCAATCCTTTGCTGAATAGCATCTAACTTCAAACGAATAGTTTCAACCTTCTTGTGGAGATTACCCTGTCTGAACAGCAACGAACGAAGAGGGTGTTTAAGAGACCGTAACTTCTTGACAACTCGAAATTGGTGAACCCCATCAACATTAATTAGCCAATGCTTATTAACAATCTCCAAAAATTCTGGTTTAAAAACCAAAAAATTAGCAAACTTGAACGACCTCGGTTTGAGTTTCATAGCTTCCGGAATAGACAGGATACAAGGGCAATGGTCCGAAAGTCTATACGGCTTGAAAATGGCAACCGAGTTCGGGTATTCAGTAAGAAACGGAGTGTTTCCCATTACCCGATCAATTTTCTTTAGTAATCCCACACCTTTTTAGGCTTTTGGTTCCACGTAAAATGAATACCTGTGCGATTAATATCCACAACTTCAATGTCATCAACACATTCCTGAAAATCCCTCATACCAATCGAAATGGATGAAGAACCCATCGAATTATCTTCTATGTTAAGAGCCGAGTTAAAATCACCCATAATACACCAAGGCCGATCCGCAACAAAAACTTTATGCATAGACAGAAGATGCCATAACTCCCTCCGCGTAACATAATAATTATCGGCATACACAATAGAACAGAAGAGCATTCTCTTATCCAATTTAAAAACAAGCTGTAAGTGAATAACCTGAGGAGATTGAGCGACGATCATTACATCAAAAATAGTTGGATTCCACCCAATGATAATTCTTGTGCCTTTGTTACAACACCCGCCATTTGAAGTCCAATCCCACGATCTAAAAACCGCCTTACACACTTTACCCAAATTACCAACATCAACATGGGACTCTAATATAGCACACAAGCTCAAATTATAATCCTTAACTGCATGACGAACCTCCATTTGTTTAAGCGGGCGGTTCAACCCCCTTATATTCCACACTGCAATACTAACCATCAGTAACTATCTGAGAAGGAGTGCTTGCCCCTTTTGTTTTATTTAAATTTACTGATCCTTGAGCCATAAAATCATCCATTTCATTATAAACCTCTTCGGCCTCATCTCCATCCGAGCCCTCAAATCCCGAATCCGTGTTCTTTTTGCTTGTACCCGTTTCCGGGTCGACTTTATTCAGAATATCGAAAGGGTTGTTCGATGCCTTTGGCTTCGGTCCGGAATTCTCATTCGCCTTGGATTTTGATACTGGCCGATATTCAAACTTTGATTGTTTATTCACCTGAATACCCGGCCTTCTAGCTACTTTCTTAGCATGCACCTCGGTATAACCATCTTGATCCACCACCGGAACCTTTTTCACTTGCTTGTTCCTTTGGGCATTACGGTTGTAATCTTCATATTTAGCATTACCCGATTTGATCGGCTTCTTGGGACACATCTCGTTTGAATGGCCAAATACACAACAAGTTGCACAACGATGTGGGCTCCATTCATATTCTACAAACATAGTCTCTTTGGTAAAACCCTCCCCTTCCGTTTCCGGAATTGCTATTGTAATCTCTTCTCGGAGCTCCTTTTCCGCCGAAATCTCCACCAATGCTCTAGCATAACTACTGCGACCCCAAGAATCCATGCACATAGACGTTGTGAACGAATCAAGCATTTTTGGTTCTCCAATTGTTGTTGCAATTAGGCTAAGACCATCTTCCGTATAAGCAGCAATTGGAACCTCATGAATTTTTACCCAAAGTTGCACTTGTTTCACCTCTTTCTTTTCCAATTTGGTCGTAGGATTCCATGTATTCAGAAACAATGGTTGAGCCCTAATAATCCACGGACCATCTTTAAGAACATTTGACATCCCGACTTCATCATTAAACTTAAAAAAGAAAAAACCATTTGCATTCATCATCGTTTTTTCCAAACCATATTTTTTCCAATTAACCTTAACATAGTAGTCAACCACCGGGAATGCAAGACGATCTCCCAAAAAATAACCATATAAAGTGTTCGCCAGTTTATCCTTCACCGATCGGACAGATTCCTTCGGAAGAACAACATCACAACCTTCTTGGACAACCGAACTAGATAAAGCTCGAAAATTAACTTTCTGCTCTTTATTTGCTGTTACCGATTCCGCATAAGACTTGGGTTTAGAGCTACTACTCTGAACCGAATGTAAATCCTGAAAACCATATGCATCCATATTATCCGCTGGGGTTTGATTCACCGACGACAGAACAGGCACGGTGATCTTTTCCAATTCATTAATAACATTAAATATCTTCGGATCAAACTGAACATTCTGAATCGTACCTCTCCTAGGAAGCACGGGATTACCATCTATAGAGACCACTCTACTCGCTAATCCCTTAAGGGGTAATGGCGGCTTACCTCTATCATCCCTGGGAACATCAGCAGATTTTGAACGATCCTCCATTGAAGCAGACAACAACTCTCTCAATTAAACAGCGAATGAAGCAAGCATGCACACAAGATCAACGTGAAAACAAGAGACCAAGAGACCGAAAAACGAAAACACACAAGAAACCCTAATATAGCTTGACGGCAAAAAGAAAAAGAAAACCCTAGAATTAAAACAATCCTTTCACTAACTAGTTCGAATCAGATATACTAATAAATCAGTACACCGATAATCAGACTGTTATACGAAGATCATGAAGAAAAACTAAGGTACGAAGAAGAACCAAAATCGCCATAGCTAGTTGGTGTGTTGCTTTAACCAATTTTAAGTTTGTTGTTGATTATTAGTTTGTTAAGCATGCATATCCAAATATCATCAAAATAAATTTAAATAAACAACCACACAAGCATAACACACATAATAATAGGTGCATAACCATAGCCAAATATTTTGACAACACTTGTTAGCCGAAACAAGTGTGCCAAAAGGTCCTTCCTAAGGGTTGAAAACTGACACAAATTGTGACACCTGTGCCTCTGCGACCATCAAACAAAAACCAAATCAATGAAATATTGTGTTTCATACTTGGGATTTGTGTAAACATGTGTATCGTTTGCACATGTCAATTCTTGTTCGTTTTCGGGCCTTAAATCGCTTTTTGGAAGGTTATACGCGATCTGATGCGTAAATATAACCAGTTTAATGCAACAAACACTCCGGAATAGTGACATAGGCTTAACATACCTTAAATAACCTTTACATAACTTAGAAATAAGTTTGGGATGGTTTGGTATGCCGAAATCAAGTTTGTTCGCTTACAGGGACTAAAATTGACAAACTGCGAAAGTATGCCGATTTGAACTATAACGAACAATCCGGAACTTGATCATAAGTTAAATATGCCCTAAACATCCTTTACATAGCTTAGAAATAGGCTTTGAGGTGTTTTGTGCGCAAAAATAAACTTTATGTTCATTCAGGGACTAAAAGCGTCAAAAAGTGCATAAGTTTGCATTTTCGCGCATATCTTACGTTCTGAATACATCCGGACATCCAAAAATTTATGTAAGCATTTAAATATTTTATTTTAGTGTTTGGCATATGAAAATTCCATTCGTCGCGTGATTTGGATCATTTTTGCGTTCGTTACGACTTCCGTCGTAATTAACCGAACAACGCAACCGTACGACCAAACGAACCGACATCCAACATATTTTTGAACATGTTTTGAGTTCGCTATACTTTATCTTCATTTTAGAGCCTTGAAATGAGGTTAACGGGGCTTAAACGTGTCAAAAATGAGCCGAAATGCAAGATTCTGAAGTTCAGGGACCAAAATTGACATTCTGCCATAGTTATCTTAGGAAGGGACCAAAATGAAAAATCTAAATTACAGCTTGTTCCAGCTGTTCCCCTCATTTGCACATGGTTTTAATGAAACTATGGGCTCCCATGGTTTCACAAAACCATGGGCACATGTGTACGGATGAGATCGAAGCTCGTTTTACGATGAACGATCCTAACGGTTCTAGATTTCCTATATATACCCACCTCCTTTCACTTGCAAAACCCACAATGATCTGATTTTGGCTCTCTAAGTTGAAGTTTATGCTTCATACCTGAGAGTAAATCGGATCATAGCTTGCGGGGACCTTTTGTAAGTATTCTTTCGTCTTTTCATTCGTTTTTATCGTTAAAGTCAAACTGCGTTTGACTTTCTGCTTTGACCAGTTTATGGTCAACGCGAAATTCATTTGAACTTCATAACGTGAGCATAATCACGATGGTTATGGTCCCTAGTGACTATACCTACTGATTACCACGTTATCTAGGCCCAGTGACGAGTCGTAGTTTTGGCCAAAATGCGTTTTCTCGCGTATTTTGTAACCAAGCTACTTATAGGTATCAAAACCGTTTGTTTTGATACCAAACCTGTTTTGCAACTTAACTAAACATGTTTTAGCATGTTTAGCTCGTCACTTTTTAGTTTAGTGCTTGTGTAGAGTCGTAAGTCAAGCGGACTAAACACCCGCTTAGACTTTCGAACATGATCCGTTTGGACGATCATTAGGATCCGACCAAACATGTTTAGTGACCATAGTAGCATAGGGAATAACCTTCCGAGGTTATACTTTATGGTCACCTAGGTTGAATTAATCATATGATAGGTAATTTATATGCCTTAGGAAAATTACCAAAATACCCTTTTTACGCATAAATTCATTTTAAGCATATGTAACCTAAATTTTGACATCTAAGCTGATTAGACAATAATATTAGACATGTTAAGGCATATATTACTTGTCATAGGACTAGTTAGGCGTTCCGAACGCGTTTTACGCGAATGACGCGTTAAAGTAGCGTAAGCTACCTAAACGGGTCATATCGGGTCGTAAGCACTTAGGTTAGGTTCCATTTTAGTATTTAGGCTTTGTTAGACCATATCATATGAGTTCCAATACCCATTTGGTTTACGAAACCTCATACTATCCGATCTTCCGAGTTGGGTCCGGTTATTAATGTAGTTACCTATATTAGGTGCCGTTTGATTTCCGTGATCCCTCTAGCTTTGCTTGGTTGTTGTTCAAGACTTATAAGCACCCTCAAGTGAGTACATAGTCCCCTCTTTTACTGTTTTTCAAACGTTTTGGGGTGAAACACATGTGCCTACTTGTTACTTTCATGTTTTCATGTTTTTATATCATATATTTGCTATGTTCATTAGTACACTATTAGTACATGATTTCATTATGTTCTTATGCTATGTATGTCCATTGTGTGCATACTTAGTACATTGTTTTACATTACATTTTGCTGCATATGCTCATCAAGCATATGGACACATTGAATTACATTTTGAACCATTGTAACTATTTGACTATGTGAACCGTTGTAACTATTTGACTATGTGAACCGTTGTAACTATTTGATTATGTGAACCGTTTGTAACCATTGAATTATGTGAACCGTTTGTAACTGTTGAACCGTGTGAACCATTTGTATCTGTTGATTGACGTGAACCGTTTGAAATCTGTTTGAACTGTTGGGTTAGGGAAGTGATTAGGTAACGGGGCGGGTGTAATGTGCTAAAAGCATGGTGGATACGCCTCTGGTACTTCCTATATATAAGTGCTTTTAACACATTATATATCGTTGCGTTATCTGGATCACTTGGGCAAGGTTATCAAAAACAAAGTTATACTACAAGGTTTTTCTAACAATATATATATATACTATTCGAGTTTTTATTTCAAAAATGATTTCCAATTTGGGTTTAATTAAACAAATGTTTTTGGAGTTAAGAAGCATGGCTACGAGATTTTAAAATTATAATCAATTTGATTTGAGTTGGTTAATTATGTCGCAATGCTATACTCTTTTTCAAAATAAGGTTTTTAAATAAGCATTGCAACATGTAAAACGAGCCATGAATCTGACACTCACATAAAACCTATGTACTCGCCGACATTTTTATGCTGACGTATTTTCACATGTGTTTCAGGTACAATAGTTGATGATATTTGATGATGATATTGGTGTATGCTCACATAGGAATGGACTAGGCCTTAGTGACTTAATAACAACGAAAGACTATTTGTTTATGTTTTGTTTCAATTTCTAATGTAATGTAATACATTTGATTTAGTAAAACGAAACTATTTATTCCAAGGTTGTGAAACAATGATTCTGTTACAACACTCCCCGACGTTTCCGCCACGTTTTGTTGTTTTACGTGGTCGGGGTGTGACAGAAAAGTTGGTATCAGAGCCAATGGTTATAGGGAATTAGGTTATTAGTAATGCTTTGACCTAGTCTATAACCTTCCTAGGACCCTAACGCGAGTTTACTTGCGTTTAGTCATAAAACAATACTGTCACTTATCCTTAGGTGACAACCACAATAAGAACATAAATTTTGAATCCGCTTTGAAAACTAATCATCTGTTCTAGGATGATTGATTACTAGGTTTTGAACCTTATAAGTTTTCAAGATCTCGTCAAAGTATGGGTCTCATTAATGTGAACACGTGCAAACTGGAAGGGTGGGTGCCTGTACCCCGGGTCTTCTGTCTAAGGCTAGAGTGTTCGTACAAATCCGCAGTATCGGACCAGTCACTCTTACCTGGGAACTCTTGGGGTGAGTGTCCACTTATAGGCGAGCATGGCTTCGCGATACATTATATTGACCCGCTTACTTTGATTAGTCACCGTCTCATTTGTTTGCCTTTGGTAACAAACAAATGGTCACAATCTTCAGGCGTTGTCTTTCTCTTTTGATTATCTTTCACCTGTTTCCTCCTATACCTTCCATTGTCTTCAAGATGCCTCTTCATCGCAACAACACTCAAATGTCCGAGCCAGGTGCTGTAACTACCCAGCAAATGGGCGTCGTACTCCAGAGGACCGTTGATTTAGCTATCACCATCACTCTCCTCAGGGATGAAGCCGTATAAGGGAACTGCTCCTTGTTGCAACCAATGCCACCATCATCATCCGAATCAAATACCATGTTTTCAAATGTACCCACAGTGGACAATGGGGACATTTGGTTAACATGTGCAGCTTTGCAATCCAAAGCAAAGCTGTTACAAATCCTGCTGCTGTTCAACCTTTAGATTCTGCTTCATATGCCGCCTTGGCATATCTAGCGTCTCAACCTCATGAACTTTCTACCTTGTGTATTGACTTAAGCACGCCTAGTGCAAGGTGTCCAAACACCTCTCGTTACACAAAACTCCAAAATCCATGTAGGATCTTTCTATCCTCATAATTAGATCCTTGTGGATGGATATCATTCATCGGAGTCCTTAATTGAATTCTTTGTATGATTCAATACGTACATCACGATTCAATAAGGACAAAGCCGAATTCCTATTAAGATTTTCCTATCTTCATAGATAGATTCTTGAAAATGATTAAAGTGCCAAATGAAATCCACGGATTGGATTCCTGGTGTGCTTTAAATATCCGTGTCCAAAGATAACAAATCAAAGGTTAAGTTAATCAATTATTTGATTATGTGCTTATGTGTTCCCTTTTATGTTATGTGTGATCCAAATTTTTGTTATCCAAATCCTCGTAGAATCTTCCATATCTTCGTATAAGGGATTCATAGTAGGATATCCAAAGGTACTATCTTAAATCCTTAATGGACTTCTACGTTGTAGTTAAGTCCCTTGGGTTATGAAGTACTATTCCATAATTAGACCCCTTGAGTGGTCTAGTTAAACAGATTGATCCAAAAATCTGGTTAGGAATATCATGTGATGACATAGCTTAAAAGACTCCTTAGTGGTCTAATTAAAGAGATCATGTGTCGATCTAATTAAAAGGACCCTATGGTAGTCTAGTCACACTCATCACAGGTTTGATTTTCTTCCCCTACACATTAGGAAATGTACTGTGCAGACTGTGCAAGGAATTACGTAATTATGGACGCGTACAAAATTATGGAATTTAGTGCACAGAAACCACAGCAAGTTTTGTCATGTGTCTAGAGTTAACCCTATTCATTTCCATTTCTGATGAAGCAACCGTTGAAAATGACTCCGTCTGTTCATTTTCGTTTCTGAAGATTGTCCGTTGAGGAAATGAATATCCGTTGGTTTATTCCTTCATTTCCATTTCTGAGGAAGCAACCGTTGAAAATGACTCCGTCTGTTCATTTTCATTCTGAAGATTGTCCGTTGAGGAAATGAATATCTGTTCTTTATTCCTTTTCATTTCCGTTTCTGAGGAAGCAACCATTGAAAATGACTCCGTCCGTTCATTTTTGTTTCTGAAGATTATCCGTTGAGGAAATGAATATCCGTTTGTTTATTCCTTCATTTCTGTTTCTGAGGAAGCAACCGTTGAAAATGACTCCGTCCATTCATTTTTGTTTCTGAAGATTGTCCGTTAAGGAAATGAATATCCGTTTGTTCATCCTTTTCATTTCCGTTTCTGATGAAGCACCCGTTGAAAATGACTCCGTCTGTTCATTTTCGTTTCTGAAGATTGTCCATTGAAAAAATGAATCTCTGTTTGTTTATTCCTTCATTTCCGCTTCTGAAGAATACTCGTTGAGGAAAATGACCCCGTCCGTTCATTTTCGTTTCTGAAGAATGTCTGTTAAGGAAATGACAGGATTATGCCTTGCATATCTCTGGTGGTTATTTGACACAAAGTCACAGACAGACTCCTACGAATAAATTTCGGGACGAAATTTCCTAAAGTAGGGGAGACTGTGACACCTGTGCCACTGCGACCATCAAACAAAAACCAAATCAATGAAATATTGTGTTTCATACTTGGGATTTGTGTAAACATGTGTATCGTTTGCACATGTCAATTCTTGTTCGTTTTTGGGCCTTAAATCGCTTTTTCGACGGTTATACGCGATCTGATGCGTAAATATAACCAGTTTAATGCAACAAACACTCCAGAATAGTGACATAGGCTTAACATACCTTAAATAACCTTTACATAACTTAGAAATAAGTTTGGGATGGTTTGGTATGCCGAAATCAAGTTTGTTCGCTTACAGGGACTAAAATTAACAAACTGCGAAAGTATGTCGATTTGAACTATAACGAACAATCCGGAACTTGATCATAAGTTAAATATGCCCTAAACATCCTTTACATAGCTTAGAAATAGGCTTTGAGGTGTTTTGTGCGCAAAAATAAACTTTATGTTCATTCAGGGACTAAAAGCGTCAAAAAGTGCATAAGTTTGCATTTTCGCGCATATCTTACGTTCTGAATACATCCGGACATCCAAAAATTTATGTAAGCATTTAAATATTTTATTTTAGTGTTTGGCATATGAAAATTCCATTCGTCGCGTGATTTGGATCATTTTTGCGTTCGTTACGACTTCCGTCGTAATTAACCGAACAACGCAACCGTACGACCAAACGAACCGACATCCGACATATTTTTGAACATGTTTTGAGTTCCCTATACTTTAACTTCATTTTAGAGCCTTGAAATGAAGTTAACGGGGCTTAAACGTGTCAAAAATGAGCCGAAATGCAAGATTCTGAAGTTCAGGGACCAAAATTGACATTCTGCCATAGTTATCTTAGGAAGGGACCAAAATGAAAAATCTAAATTACAGCTTGTTCCAGCTGTTCCCCTCATTTGCACATGGTTTTAATGAAACTATGGGCTCCCATGGTTTCACAAAACCATGGGCACATGTGTACGGATGAGATCGAAGCTCGTTTTACGATGAACGATCCTAACGGTTCTAGATTTCCTATATATACCCACCTCCTTTCACTTGCAAAACCCACAATGATCTGATTTTGGATCTCTAAGTTGAAGTTTATGCTTCATACCTGAGAGTAAATCGGATCATAGCTTGCGGGGACCTTTTGTAAGTATTCTTTCGTTCTTTTCATTCGTTTTTATCGCTAAAGTCAAACTGCGTTTGACTTTCTGCTTTGACCAGTTTATGGTCAACGCGAAGTTCATTTGAACTTCATAACGTGAGCATAATCACGATGGTTATGGTCCCTAGTGACTATACCTACTGATTACCACGTTATCTAGGCCCAGTGACGAGTCGTAGTTTTGGCTAAAATGCGTTTTCTCGCGTATTTTGTAACCAAGCTACTTATAGGTATCAAAACCGTTTGTTTTGATACCAAACCTGTTTTGCAACTTAACTAAACATGTTTTAGCATGTTTAGCTCGTCACTTTTTAGTTTAGTGCTTGTGTAGAGTCGTAAGTCAAGCGGACTAAACACCCGCTTAGACTTTCGAACACGACCCGTTTGGTCGATTATTAGGATCCGACCAAACATGTTTAGTGACCATAGTAGCATAGGGAATAACCTTCCGAGGTTATACTTTATGGTCACCTAGGTTTAATTAATCATATGATAGGTAATTTATATGCCTTAGGAAAATTACCAAAATACCCTTTTTACGCATAAATTCATTTTAAGCATATGTAACCTAAATTTTGACATCTAAGCTGATTAGACAATAATATTAGACATGTTAAGGCATATATTACTTGTCATAGGACTAGTTAGGCGTTCCGAACGCGTTTTACGCGAACGACGCGTTAAAGTAGCGTAAGCTACCTAAACGGGTCATATCGGGTCGTAAGCACTTAGGTTAGGTTCCATTTTTGTATGTAGGCTTTGTTAGACCATATCATATGAGTTCCAATACTCATTTGGTTTACGAAACCTCATACTATCCGATCTTCCGAGTTGGGTCCGGTTATTAATGTAGTTACCTATATTAGGTGCCGTTTGATTTCCGTGATCCCTCTAGCTTTGCTTGGTTGTTGTTCAAGACTTATAAGCACCCTCAAGTGAGTACATAGTCCCCTCTTTTACTGTTTTTCAAACGTTTTGGGGTGAAACACATGTGCCTACTTGTTACTTTCATGTTTTCATGTTTTTATATCATATATTTGCTATGTTCATTAGTACACTATTAGTACATGATTTCATTATGTTCTTATGCTATGTATGTCCATTGTGTGCATACTTAGTACATTGTTTTACATTACATTTTGCTGCATATGCTCATCCAGCATATGGACACATTGAATTACATTTTGAACCGTTGTAACTATTTGACTATGTGAACCGTTGTAACTATTTGACTATGTGAACCGTTGTAACTATTTGATTATGTGAACCGTTTGTAACCACTGAATTATGTGAACCGTTTGTAACTGTTGAACCGTGTGAACCATTTGTATCTGTTGATTGACATGAACCGTTTGAAATCTGTTTGAACTGTTGGGTTAGGGAAGTGATTAGGTAACGCGGCGAGTGTAATGTGCTAAAAGCATGGTGGATACGCCGCTGGTACTTCCTATATATAAGTGCTTTTAACACATTATATATCGTTGCGTTATCTGGATCACTTGGGCAAGGTTATCAAAAACAAAGTTATACTACAAGGTTTTTCTAACAATATATATATACTATTCGAGTTTTTATTTCAAAAATGATTTTCAATCTGGGTTTAATTAAACAAATGTTTTTGGAGTTAAGAAGCATGGCTACGAGATTTTAAAATTGTAATCAATTTGATTTGAGTTGGTTAATTATTCGCAATGCTCTACTCTTTTTCAAAATAAGGTTTTTAAATAAGCATTGCAACATGTAAAACGAGCCATGAATCTAACACTCACATAAAACCTATGTACTCGCCGGCATTTTTATGCTGATGTATTTTCACATGTGTTTCAGGTACAATAGTTGATGATATTTAATGATGATATTGGTGTATGCTCACATAGGAATGGACTAGGCCTTAGTGACTTAATAACAACGAAAGACTATTTGTTTATGTTTTGTTTCAATTTCTAATGTAATGTAATACATTTGATTTGATAAAACGAAACTATTTATTCCATGGTTGTGAAACAATGATTCTGTTACAACACTCCCCGACGTTTCTGCCACGTTTTGTTGTTTTACGTGGTCGGGGTGTGACACAAATAATGTGTCGATGAACTCCCACTTGATCCCGCATCCAAATGCTTCAAGTCTTCTTCTTGTATTGTGATTTCTTCACTTTCTTTGGGCTTCCAAAATGTCTTTAAATTCAGCTCCAAACTCTTTTGGACTTCAAAAATGTGTTTTGGTTATTGGGCTAAAATCCCATTGAGAACCATGAAGTCCTTTGGACCGAATATAGTGGTCCAAACCAAAACGCATTTTGTGCATCTTCTTTTACATGAAATAATCCTAATACATTTCTTCTAGTAAAATAAAATGCAACTAATCTATTTATTTTACGTGCCAAATGAAAATAAATAAATTACATATCTTACAAATGGAAGAACAAAGATTATAATTATTACAACCCATTAAAATAATAACAAAATAAAACACAACACAATCATTCAACACAAGGTCATGGCTAGGTTATATGCACCAAAATATATATCCACATATATATAATTTTCAAGAAGCAAAAATGGTTCCCTTTTATAACCCATTTTTGGCCAAAAAAGAAAAACCGAAAAAGGGGGTTTTTGTCCAAACAAAACAATCATCCATATGAAATAATTTTTCAAGATTCCCTTATGCAGGTAAGAAAATAATCTTGAAAAACAAAGGGATAACCATGTTAAAACTTTCGGCCATAGGGTTTTATCCAAACCCGAAACCCAAAAATTTTAATCCATTGAAGCATGCACTCATATAAGCGGCTCTAGATGCCATTGATGGGTTTTTCACATGTTTATCAAAGTTATTTTATCCTTATAAAATAAAAACGCAGTGGAATATATATTTAAAACATGTTACTTTGTTGATATAAAACCCATTTTATATGTAAAACCCAAAACCCGGATCCATATATGAACATACATGCTATCAAAAATTAAAACACAACCATAGAGTGTTTAGAAGACTGCCTCCTTGGAGTAAAAGAAATAAAAGGGATGATGCTTCTTGAAAGGTTGTCTTCAAGAGTAGAAGACCTCAAGCTTCTATACCCCAAGCTTCCAACAAAACACTTTAAGTTTGCTAGGATTTGAACACTTGAATCGGACTTGAAAAACTCTTTTGAACCACTCTTGAGTTAGTTGGAATTTTGAGAGCAATCTTCAAGTCTTGCACTTAAAATTCAAAGTTGAAAAACCCTTGAAAACTTCTCTTGGCCGAAATTGTGCTTAGACAAGTTTATGGAGCTTTGCAATCTTTAAATAAGTAAGAGAAAGTAAGAGAGAGAATCAACATTTAATGAGTCTTGGAAGAGATGTATTGCATGCAATTTTAGTGGTGGAAACCCACCTTGGGAACAATAAATGGCTGGCCATTAAATGCTTTTTCCCACCATTAATTCAAAATCTCATTTTAAATTTAGTCTTGTATTTATTTATAACCTTTTACAAATATAACACAATATGTTACAAGACTTATGCAACACATCACAACATTTTAAAATGTTATTCAACCTATTAAATAACACAATAAAATATTCTCTCAAAATAAATTATCCATATAATTTATTAGTTTCTCAAGTGCAATTATTTGGAAAACAAATTTCCAAATATTATAAGTGTTAATATTTATTTATTTGATCATATCATAAATAAATATTATAAGTGTTTGTCTAGCTTGTTATTGGGTATGACTCGACTTGGATCATAACGTACCAGCCACATCAATATATATATGTGTCTTGGGCATATAGAATCCAACAATCCGCAACCGTATAACGCATATTGAATCCCGCATTTGATATCATTCGAGGAGTAATAAATAAGGACACAAATTATCCCATATATCGAACCAAACTAGCGTGTTAGTACCATTACCCAGCTTAATCCATATGTGTTATCGTATGATTGAACGAAGTTGTAGCATCTTCCTCCAACTCCAAGTCACATTATTCCGAAGAGGCACATCCCATAGACTTCTATCCCGGATACGATAAGAATGAACCTACCCATAAGGACTCCCTATGCGTCAGAAGACTCCAAATGTGAGCTACCATTAGCGCATTGTTCATATCATAGATTCTCCGAATACCCAAACCACCTTCTTTCTTAGGCAAACACACGCAACTCCATTTCACCTTAGCTTTACCCTTAATATTGTTTCCTTGAGCCCAAAGAAATCTTCGCATCCTATCTTCAAGATCATAGATGATTCGTTTTGCTAAGATAAAGACCGAAGCCCAATATACATGCATAGAAGATAACACTGATTTGATTAATTGGAGTCTACCAGCGAATGACAAACTTTTAGCTTTCCAATCAGTGATTTGAGATTCCATATTTTCTACAAGCTTCTTACAATCATTGTATATCAATCTAGTAGAAATTAAAGGAACACCAAGATAACTAACCGAGAGAACTCCTTCCTCGAACCGCATTAAACTACGAATCTGGTCTTTAACATAATTCGGAACCCCACCAAAAAAAGCCGTGCTCTTAGTCATGCTAGGAACCAACCCCGACATATTCTTGAGTAAATTCAAGGACTCCAGAATAACAGCAGCTGAAGTAGGATCACCACGAGTAAACAAAAATAAATCATCTGCAAAACATAAGTTAATAATCCTTTGCTTTTCGCATTTATGATGGAATCTAAATTCAGCGGATACGTCAACTTGCTTTTGAAGGATCAAAGTAAGAACCTCCATTACCAAAGTAAAAAAATATGGAGACATAGGGTCCCCCTGACGCAATCCCTGCTTCCCGTTGAAATAACCATGTAAATTCCCATTTATAGCCAAAGAGAACGTAGTGGACGTAACACACACCATAACCCATTTGATCATCTTCTGGTGAAAGCCAAACCCACGATGTCACACCCCGGCCGCGTATAACATGCAACCGCGGCGGAAACGCCGGGGAGTGTTGGGACAAAATTAATTGTTTCATAACCATGGAAATCAAAGTTACATTTTATTTATTAAACAAGCGTAATACATTGTCTTAAACAGGAAAACAAAGAGTTCGTGACATAATTAAACTAGTCTATCTTCATTTTTAGTCTCTAAGGCACAGGTCCGCCCTAGTGTCATGATCATCATCATATGGAACAGCTCCTGAAAACACATGTGAAAGTAGGTACGTCAGCATAAAAATGCCTGTGAGATACATAGGTTTTGTGAAAATGGGATTCATGACTTGGGTTTAAAGAAAGCGTTTAATAACAGCTAGTCATGAACCTCGCAACTTGTTTTGTTTTGTAAATCGTATGAAAAACGATAAGATTAGATGATATGTATAAATAAATGTAAGGTTAAATGAATAACCTAGTAAAATAAGTATGTATAAGATAAGTTGTTTGTAAAACAATCTCTTGTGAAGAATATGTTATTTGTATAAAATGTAATATGTCTAAACTGAAATGATTTAGATAACGCTACGATATGTAATATTATACAAACATTTATATATAGGAAGTACCAGCGGCGTATCCACCATGATTGTATCATATTACATACGCCACGTTACTCAAACCATTTACCCAAACCAACCACCATGTAAATTGTTCATGAATAAATCAATTGTCAAGTGTTATTGTGTAAACCATATCGAAATGTCTATGTTCAATGTAAACCACCAAATGTGTATATCAATGTCAAAATGTCTATGTTTAATGTAGATCATGTATTGTGTACCCAAAATATATCTTGTATGGTAAGTGAGATGTATCAACTAAACCATATGTAAAATGCACAAAACAAGGTATTGAAGTAAAACATGGTTTAAATCAACGGTATGTTTTGTGGAACAATGCATGCTATACTGATACAAACATTTATGAACAACTAGAAACCCTAATTTCTCTCTCTAGCTATGGCGATTTTTGTTCTTCATGCAAACCTGGTTTTTTCTTCGTGATCAGGTGTATAACAGTCTGACTGATTAGAGATTTTTCATTAGATCTTTAATTCGAACTAGTTAGCACTTGGCTACGGTTAAAAATTAGGTTTTTGCTTTCGTTTCTTCTTCAATCGCCTCCCAAATCTGTGTTTTTTAATCAATCCGGATAGATCTATTGTCTTATCGGTCATTCTGGTTAGGCAGAAACCTAGATTTGACAAGAACTCTATTCGTTTCTGTTTGAAAGCATAGACTAGGGTTTTGCTAGATTAGGGTTTTGCTTTGCTCTTGTTCGTTGGAGTCTGGTCTTCGAGTTCGTTTTGGAGTTTAGTCTTCGGTTTTCTGTGTATTGAGAGAGAATTGTTCATCTGGATTTGTGTGCATGGAGGGTAGAAGTGACGGTCAAAGTTCGTTAAAGGAGGGTGGCACTCCGGGGACGGAAGAGAAGTCACCACCGGTTCGTGGGATTGGGCTGAGAGTGACTAATATTGAGGGCAACAATCGTTTTCCGAGGCGGGGTATGTACTCAACCAGCAACAGTTCGGTTATTGATGGTTTGTTCGAAATATCTAAACCTGTGGAGTTGAATGCTGATCTTGCAAGTGGAGGAAACAATGCGGCGGCAATGAAAGCCTCCCATGCAAACCCTAATTTGGTTGATAAAGTGGCGATGACCAATCAGGAAGCTAACCAGGTTAACGTTGTGACTCCGAAACCTCTGTCATATGCTGAGTCGGTTCTGAATAATAACAATGCTAAAAAGGTAAATTTCCGGAACCTGGCTAGTATAGAGAAACAAGGTGGTTGTGATGTCGTTCTTCCAAGGGATTCGGTTAGGGCGGTTCAGGATAAGCTCGCTAATACCTTATATGGTTATTTTCTGGGTGACCGTGTGGCTTACCCGGTAGTAGAATACTTTGCTCGGGTTAATTGGAAGAAGTTTGGGCTCCAGAAATCCATGATGAACGCTAATGGATTTTTCTTTTTCAAGTTTGGTGATGAATCGGGTATGATGAATGCCCTGAAAGCTGGCCCGTGGATTATCCGTTCTCAACCTTTATTTTTAAATGTCTGGTCGGCTTCTACTAAGCTTGAGAAAAAGGAAGTGAAACAATTACAACTCTGGGTAAAGATTCATGATGTACCGATTGCTGCTTATACGGAGGATGGCTTAAGTCTTATTGCAACTTCGATTGGGGAACCAATAATGCTTGATTCGTTTACCACAACCATGTGTATGGATGCGTGGGGGAGAAGTAGCTATGCTCGGGCACTTATTGAAATTTCTGCTGAAAAAGATTTTAAAGAAGAATTAGTCATTGCGGTTCCAGATCTCAACGGAGATGGGTTCATTAAGGAGAGGTTATATGTCGAGTATGAGTGGAGTCCGCACAGGTGTAGCCACTGTCGTGTTTTTGGTCATTCTGATGAAGGGTGTCCGAATCAAGTTAGACCTAAGATGAAGCAAGGGAACATGGGAAATAATGGGAAGCAACATAAGGAGGTTACGAATAATCGTGGAAAGGGTAAGAATAGGGTTGATGAAGATGGGTTCTCGACAGTTGATGAGAGAAAGACTGCAAAAAGAGCGGGGTTTCCAGTCAAGAAGCAACCACCAAAGTTTGAATATAGGCCAATTGGAAGTAAGACGGCTGGAGGTACCAGTAAACCTGATAAACCGATTAATATAGTGTCCTCTAACCCCTTTGATGCACTAAGGGATGAGGTGGGGGAATCTAGTAGATCTGGTCGTCATATGGAAGATGAATTCGTTAACTCTGATGTTGAGGAGGTGGTTGAAGTGTATAATGAGACAAATGAATTTCTAAAAGCTGACTCGGGCCGTGATGTTCAAAAAAAAGAGGCAAGCACTCCTTCTCCTAAGGTTTTAAATGATTAGCCATTGCTGTTTGGAATGTTCGGGGCTTGAACCGGCCTCTTAAACAGAATGAGGTTCGTCAGGTTGTTAAAAACAATAAGCTTAGTTTGTGTGCTATTTTAGAATCTCATGTCGACATGGATAATCTGCGTAAAGTCTGTAATGTTGTCTTTAGAAGGTGGGACTGGACTTCTAATGGGAGTTGTTGTGATAAGGGTGCTCGTATTATATTGGGTTGGGATCCGGTGGAGGTGGATGTTATGGTTCTTGCTCAGTCGGCTCAAGTTTTACACGCCCAAATTAATTGTAAAGACAGTAAGAGAATTTTTTCTGTTCGCTGGTTTATGCAGCAAATTATTATGTTCACCGTCGAGAACTTTGGCAGAATCTTCATGTGCACAAGGCTTTCATTCATGACAAACCATGGGTCATAATGGGAGACTTCAATTCTGCTCTCAATCTTGAAGATAGGTCGATTGGCAGCTCCTCTATCTCTCCTGGTATGCGTGAATTCAATAACTGTGTTGAAGATATTGAGGTTTTTGATATCAAGCGAACAAGTTTTCAATACACATGGACTCAAAAACCTAAAAAGGGAGTCGGGTTACTAAAGAAGATTGATAGAATTATGGGTAATGTTCCTTTCGTTACTTCTTTTCCCCAATCGGTTGCTGAATTTAAACCTTATGGAGTTTCGGACCATTGTCCGTGTGTTTTGAAATTGTTCTCGGCTGAGAAACCCAAACCGAGACCTTTCAAGTTTGCAAACTTTTTGGTGCACAAACCGGGTTTTTTAGATATTGTTATGGCGAAGTGGAATATTAACGTGGAGGGGGTTCACCAGTTCCGAGTCGTTAAGAAACTGTCTCTTATGAAGTCTTCTCTTCGTGCTCTTTTATTTAAGCAAGGAAACCTACATGAAAAGGTTGTGAATGCTAGAGGCAAGCTTGAGGATATCCAGCGTGCTATAGACAGGGACCCGGTAAATGAGTCGTTACGTTCTCAAGAGGCTTCGGTGCTTCGTGACTTTCAGGAGGCGTCGCTTGATGAGGAGAGGTTCCTAAAGCAGAAGTCTAAAGTAGATTGGCTTCGTGCGGGTGATGCTAATACGGCATACTTTCACACGTCCCTAAAGTGTAGAAATCACATTAACCGTATTGAGATTATTTCTGATTCGAATGGTCACGTTTTTGAGGGTGACAAGGTGGCGGAGGCGTTTGTTACCCATTATGAACGGTTTCTGGGTTGTCAGGGCCAAGTGTCTCTGGTTCCTTCTCCTGATCTTTTTTCAAATATGTTGAATCCGGATAGTGCTAATCATATGGTTCGCCCAGTTACTTTGGAGGAAATAAAGGCAGCTATGTTTTCTATTGGGAATGATAAAGCTCCGGGGCCGGATGGTTATACGGCTGCGTTTTTTAAGAGTACTTGGCATATTGTGGGAGGTGATGTTTCGAACGCTATTCTTGATTTTTTTAATACCGGCAACCTGCTTCAACAACTTAATCACACGTTAGTTGTTTTGGTGCCTAAGATGTCGACTCCTTCATGTGTTACTGAATATCGCCCTATTTCATGCTGTAATGTTATTTTTAAGTGCATCAGTAAGTTGTTGGCGGATCGATTGAAGGGTTGTTTGTGTGAGATTGTTAGCATTAACCAATCAGCTTTTATTCCTGGTCGGAAAATTTCAGATAATATTCTTCTTACACAGGAATTAATGCATAACTATCATCGAGATTTTGGTCCTCCGAGGTGTGCTTTTAAGGTTGATATCCAAAAAGCTTACGATACGGTAGAGTGGAGTTTTCTTAAAACGGTGTTGCTTGGTTTTGGATTTAATGGTATCATGGTAGACTGGATTATGCTATGTGTTTCTACCGCCTCCTACTCGGTTTGCGTAAATGGAAATGTTCACGGGTTCTTTAAAGGTAAAAGGGGTTTAAGACAGGGTGACCCCTTATCCCCTTATCTTTTTACTCTAGTCATGGAAATTTTGACCTGCATTCTCAACCATGCTACGAGAATTGATACGTCGTTTCGGTTTCATAATAAATGTGAGAAGCAGAAAATTGTCAACCTGTGTTTTGCGGATGATCTTTTCCTTTTCGCCAGGGGAGATGTGGCTTCTGCTAGGTGTGTTATGGCTTCTCTCACTAATTTTACGAAGATGTCGGGGTTAGTGCCTAGTGTTCAAAAGAGTACAGGTTTTTTCTGTAATGTCCCAAATCATGTTAAACGTGAAATTTTGACTATTATGCCGTTTGTTGAGGGTACATTGCCAGTCAGATACTTGGGGGTTCCTCTTATTTCGTCTAGATTGCTTTACAAAGATTGTAGCATTCTAGTAGAAAGACTTGATCGGCGGATTGATAATTGGAAGAATAAAATGCTGTCTTTTGCGGGTAGACTTCAGCTAATTATCTCGGTTCTTTCGTCGCTCCATGTGTATTGGTCTTCGGTTTTTATCTTACCAGCTAGGGTGGTTAAGGATTTGGAAGCGAAAATGCGGAATTTTTTGTGGGCTCAGTCCTCTTCTAAGCAGAATAGAGCGAAAGTTTCGTGGAAGTCTGTTTGTGTGCCGAAGTGTGAAGGGGGCTTAGGTATCCGCCGGGTCTCTGATTTTAATAAAGCTCTTATGGTGTCGCATGTTTGGAGTATTCTAAGTAACCGTCATTCATTATGGGTTGCTTGGATACACTCTTATCGCTTAAAAGGGCGGAATTTCTGGGATCATAAGGTGCCAGTTAGTTGTAGTTGGAGCTGGAGGAAGATGGTTCAGATTCGTCCCATGATACGTCAACACGTCTGGTCTTTGATTGGGGATGGCAGAAATACTTCAGCTTGGTTTGACACATGGAGTAACATTGGTCCGCTTTGTTCGTTTTTGTCTCCAAGAACCATAACCCGAGAGGGTTTTTCTCTTAAGGATACAGTTGCAGATATTTATTTTAATGGTTCTTGGATTTGGCCGGATGCATGGAGAGATATGTTCCCAGTTCTTATTCAGCTCGACCACATGCAATGGAATTTAAATGCCCAAGATCGTCTTATGTGGAAACATGGAGATAATGTGGCTGAATACTCTTCTTTTAGAGTGTGGGATTCTCTTCGAGCAAGGGATCAGGAGGTGGATTGGGCTAATCTCATTTGGTTCTCTCAATGTATTCCTCGACATGCTTTTCTGATGTGGCTTATTGTTAGACGAAAATTGCTAACTCAGGATAAAATCTTGCAATGGAACCAGACACGGTCTAACAACATGAACATGATGTGCTGCTTATTGTGCTACGAAGATGTTGACTCGCATGAGCATTTATTTTTCGAGTGCAAGTGCGCCACGCAAGTTTGGGAGGCGGTTCGTTCAAAAGCTGGTATGGAAAGTCTGGAACCTAAGTGGTGTGATATTCTCGACTGGCTTGGCAGTCATTCGCGGTCAATGTCAGCAAAAAATTTGGTTTGCAGATTGTTAGTTGCGGCCCTGGCTTATACTATTTGGCAGGAAAGGAATAATCGGTTGTTCAGAAATCATGCCCGGCCGCCGGATACTTTATGTAAGGTGGTGTTGGAAAGTGTTAGATATAAACTGATGGGGCTTAGATTCAAGAATACTTCGAGGGTTCGGGAGCTACTTGAAAAGTGGGATGTTCACGGAGCCGATTTGGTCATGGATAATGGATGAGTCCCGCTTCTCGTTTCAGTCTAGATTTTTAGTCTAGTGGGTGTTTATTTTGTTTCACTTTTAGTTGTTTTTCTTGTTCTACTTTCATGGGGGTATGTCCCATGTTTGAACTAGTAAGGATTTTACCTTACTACTTGTTTTGATTTTTGTGAATATATAGAATCACCGGGGTAACCCTTTACCCAAAAAATACTGATAGAAACATTTATGCGGTATTGTGAAAATGCATACATCCAAGCCTTGAGACTGTGGCGATAAACCCTTAAACAAATTAAAGGTTTATCTAAGTTATGTATATCGAATTCGGTCATTCCTTCCAATCCAAACAAACCAAGGATTTCAGGAACGGGAGTTGTCAATTCCTATGGTACCACTACCTACTAACGAATGGCGTGATCAATGTTAATGAATGTATTGTTCCATGTTAAACAAACCAAATGTCATACCAAAATGAAGGCATGTGATGTAAACAATTGTACTAAGTATGCACACAATGGGCATAAATAGCATGAAATGTAATGTGAAACAATGTACTAATTACGCACACAATGGGCATACATAGCATGAAATGTAATGTAATGTAAAGCAATGTACTAAGTACGCACACAATGGGCATACATAGCATGAAATGTAATGTAAAGCAATGTACTAAGTACGCACACAATGGGCATACATAGCATGAAATGTAATGTAAAGCAATGTACTAAGTACGCACACAATGGGCATACATAGCATGAAATGTAATGAAAACATGTACTATAATGTACTAACGAACATAGCCGGTATAAGATGTGAAAACATGGAAAGCATGAAAGTAACAAGTAGGCACATGTGTTTCATCCCAAAATGTTTGGAAAACAGTAAAAGAGGGGTCTATGTACTCACCTGAGATTGCTTTGAAGTTCTTGTGTAATAATCACACAATGCTAGAGATCACGGAATATCAAACGGCACCTAATAGGTAGCTATATTAATATACCGGACCAAAATCGGAAGGATCGGATAGTATGCGGGTTCGTAAACCAAACGAGTATGGAGACTCGTGTAATATGGTTTAACAAAGCCTATATACTAAAATGAAACCTAACCTAAGTGCTTACGACCCGTTTAGGTAGCTTATGCTACCTTAACGCGTCGTTCGCGTAGAACGCGTTTGGAACGCCTAACATCGTAACCACAAGGTATAACCTCGGAAGGTTACAGCTATGGTTGTCATGGCCCCCGACCCGGTTTGACCCGTTCCTGGGGCCGCGGGACAGAAATCCCGTGGTATCTGAATTATGCGACAGCGGAAGTCTTTTATTACAGGATCTTTTCACCGTAAAATGCTCGTTTAATATATATATAAAGTTTTTGGGATAAATTCCCAGAATTTACAATCAATTGATTTCACACAGAAATCATTATTTGCCAAAACATGTTTTATTTATTTATTCACAATGAGCCACTTCTCTGAGCTTGTAGTGCTTTACTGCACTTTTCCTGGATCACACAGATCACCTGAAACATGTTTGAAAAGGTTTTGTCAGCGGGAAATACTGAGTGAATCATTCCGTTTTCTAAAATGACCCGTTAGTTATAAATTACAGTATTAAGGGGAATTACAATGTTTCTGATATCAAACCAACTACCCACAGTACTTGTCACTCGACCAACCATTGGCTAGCCCATTTGTCCTAATGGTGTCTGTGACTCTGGTCAGATCACCCCTTGGCCACCCGTTTGTCCAAGTGTGACGGGAAACAAGTAATGTATACAAAACCCCACATACCGGCTGTAATATGGTGATTACATAGACTTAATCCCTGTAATTATAACTTTGAAAATAACTTGGAGTTTTTGTAATACTTACTCACAAACTGTGAGAAAACAGTTTAAAAAGAAGAATGACTCACATTGCAGATTAACGAGCAATAGATATAAGCCTACTGATTAGCCTTGATTAAACCTAGTTTAACACAATGCACACACAGGCAGGTTAGTAACTAATACAGCAGTTACGTCAATTCACGAGATTAAACCCTCACAACGATTAATCAGTGCAATACTTGATAATTCAATCGGATTCACAACGAATAACAGAGCATAGTCCGAATTCGAACAGCACTCTAATATTCAAGTCGAAATCACGACAAATAATCAAAGTACAAGCTCAATTGAGCAGCACCTGGACTATCGTTGGATAGTTATAATCGATCGGACGTTGAATCGTAATAGCGATCGAGTTATTACCCTGATTGCGGCAGCACCTCGTGATCGTGTGTGTGTGTTGTGAACTGTATTGCATGTAACTCGACGTACACACAGAAGTTTTACGTCGTTTTAAGTTCACAGTTTAAGTGCCAAGGTTGGCTATTTATAGCCAGAAATTCGACTGGCTTACGGACCGTATGACCTGACCCTTACGGTCCGTAAGGGAACCTGGTCAGCTTACGGTCCGTAAGGACCAACCTTTACGGTCCGTAAAGGGTGCAGTCTATTTCCTAGCCTAGCTGAGTTCGGGTCTTAGCTTTGATGACTCAAAAATCCAACCAATCAGCATCTAGCAACGATTTAAATTAGATAATTATCAATTAGGGTTTGCCCCCCTCGAGTTTTAGGGGCCCTGATCCTGATTCCGATTGTTCCGGAAATTTCAGGGTTTATGCTAAATTACTTGGGTGTCTCAATTAGGGTTTTCTTATTGGATAATTATTATCCTAATTACGGGTTTTAGTGACAATTGTTACATCCTCCCCACCTTAAGAAAAATCTCGTCCTCGAGATTTATTGGAATAGATGAGGATATTTTCGCTTCATTTCTGATTCCAGCTCCCACGTGTATTCTGGTCCTCTCTTTGAATTCCATTTGACTTTGACTAACACCAGTCGTTTATGTTTGAGAAATTTGACTTTTCGATCTTCGATCGCCAATGGTTTCTCTATGAATTTCAGCTTTTCATTTACTTCTACATCCTGAAGAGGGACTACCAGGGATTCATTTTATAAACATTTCTTAAGATTGGATACATGGAATACATCATGTACTCCAGCTAATTCTTCTGGTAATTGTAAACGATAAGCTACTGGTCCTATTTGTTGAATCACAGGGAATGGTCCAACGTACCTTGGACTTAGTTTTCCTTTCTTACCGAATCGTACTACTCCTTTCCAAGGAGAAACTTTTAAAAGTACTTTATCTCCTACTTGGAATTCTAAAGGCTTGCGACGATTATCTGCATAGCTTTTCTGACGATCTCGAGCCGTTATCTTGTCAGTAGTTTCTTGTACAATTTCAGGACCTGATAATTGACTTTCTCTGATTTCTGCCCAACATACTGGAGTTTTGCATTTGCGTCCATACAGTGCTTCGAATGGTGCAGCTTCGATGCTTGAATGATAACTATTGTTATAGGAAAATTCAATTAATGGCAAATGGCTATCCCAATTACCACCAAAGTCAATTGCACATGCTCGGAGCATGTCTTCTAGAGTTTGTATTGTCCTTTCACTCTGTCCATCTGTTTGTGGATGATAAGCAGTACTTAAATTTAGTCGAGTTCCCATTGCTTTCTGAAAACTTGTCCAGAAATGAGAAGTAAAACGACTATCTCTATCCGATACAATGGAGAGCGGGACTCCATGTAGGGATACTACTTCGTCCACGTACAGTTGTGCTAACCTTTCCATGCTAAAGGTTTCTTTCATTGGTAGGAAATGAGCTGACTTGGTTAATCGGTCTACGATTACCCAAATTGCATCATTACCTCTTTTGGTTTTGGGTAACTTTGTAACAAAATCCATTGTTATGAGTTCCCATTTCCATACAGGCATTTCTAGTTGTTGTAGTAATCCTGAGGGTTTCTGGTGTTCAGCCTTAACTTGTGAACAAGTTAAACACTTAGATACGTATTCGGCTATATCCTTTTTCATTCCTATCCACCAGAAATTATTTCTTAAATCTTGGTACATCTTATTATTTCCTGGGTGTATGGTATACCTAGATTTATGAGCTTCTTCTAAAATCTTATTTCTTAACTCTCCTTTCTTAGGTACCAAAATTCGTTTCTTATGGAATTTCCAGATTCCATCATTTCCTTGTTCTAGTTCTTTTAGGTAACCCTTCATTCCTTCAGTATCATCTTTGATTGCTGTTTTCTGAACTTCTTTGATTTGTGCCATTAAATCTACTTGTAGATTTAACCTCAGAGCACAGACTCGTTTTTGTTTCTCATGATACTTACGACTTAAGGCATCTGCAACTACATTCGCCTTTCCTTCGTGATATTGAATATGACAGTCGTAATCACTCAGCATCTCCATCCATCTTCTTTGCCTCATGTTTAATTCTTTTTGCCCAAATATATATCTTAAACTTTTATGATCTGTATAGACAGTAAACTTACTTCCATACAGATAATGTCTCCAGATCTTAAGGGCAAAAATTATTGCTCCCAATTCCAGATCATGAGTCGTATAATTCTCTTCGTGCTTTTTCAATTGTCTAGAAGCATACGCAATTACCTTCTTGCGTTGCATTAACACACATCCGTATCCCAATTTTGAAGCATCACAATATACTTCAAAATCTTCTGTTCCTTCTGGTAAGGCTAAGATTGGTGCATTTGTTAATCTATGTTTTAAAATCTTAAACGCTTCTTCTTGTCTAGGTCCCCATTCAAATTTAGTAGCTTTACAGGTTAACTTAGTTAAAGGTACGGCTATCTTAGAAAAATCTTTGATAAATCGTCTATAGTATCCAGCTAAGCCCAGAAAACTTCTTATCTCCATTGCTGTTTGTGGGACTTTCCACTTTGTAATTGCTTCTATCTTAGCAGGATCTACATGGATACCTTCGTGATTTACCACATGACCTAAGAATTGTACTTCTTGCAGCCAAAATTCACACTTGGAGAATTTGGCATAAAGCCTTTCTTTTCTTAACAAAGTTAAGAGAACGTGTAAATGTTCACAATGTTCTTTTTGGCTTTTGGAGTAAATAAGTATATCGTCGATGAAAACGATTACAAATTTATCCAAGTATGGTTTACAGATTCGATTCATCATGTCCATGAATGCTGCTGGGGCATTCGTTAATCCAAAGGGCATGACTGTAAACTCATAATGACCATACCTAGTTCTGAAAGCAGTTTTAGGTATGTCTTCTTCTTGTACTTTCAACTGATGGTATCCGGATCTTAAATCTATCTTTGAGAAGTACCTAGCTCCTTGCAATTGATCAAAAAGATCATCAATCCTAGGTATTGGGTATCGATTCTTAATTGTAACTTTATTCAATTCTCTATAATCGATACACATTCTCATCGATCCATCTTTCTTTTTCACAAACAACACTGGTGCACCCCAAGGGGATGAACTAGGTTGTATGAATCCTTTGCTTAATAATTCATCCAATTGCTTTTTCAATTCTAGCATTTCGGTAGGTGCTAATCTATAAGGTGCTTTAGCTATTGGTGCAGTACCAGGAATTAAATGAATTCTAAACTCTACTTCTCTATCAGGTGGTAACCCAGGTAATTCTTCTGGAAAAACATCTGGGTATTCTGAGACTATTGGGATATCCTGAAGCTCCTTATTTTTAGTGTTAATGATTACTGAAATCACATACACCATTTCCTGCTTTCTCGAATAACTAGCCAATTTCATTATTGAGATGAATTTCAGTGGCTTTCGAGGTTTATCTCCAGTAATTAAAATTACCTCTCCTGAAGGGGTTTGAATTTCTACGGCATTTTTATCACATAGGATTCGAGCATGGTTGGCTATTAACCAATCCATCCCTAATACTACATCAAATCCGGTTAAATTCATTGGTAACAGATTTGTAGAAAACTTATGGCCTAATAGTTCTATTTTTCCTTCTTGCCAGACTTTATCTATTTTCACAGAATTTCCTTCCGCGGTTTCGACTGTAAGAATCTGCTTAAGGGTGGTTAAAGGTAACTTAAGAGCTTGACAAAATGAAGTATTGATAAAACTTTGGTTTGCACCAGAGTCAAATAATACTTTTGCAAATACGTCATGTATTAGGAACGTACCAGCTATCACATCTGGAATGAGTTCAGCCTCTTGAGTGGTTAACTGGAATGCGCGTACATTCTTCTTGGTTGCTCCTTCAGTTGGTTTAGCTTTGTTGTCTACTGGTTTAGCTAGCTTAGGACATTCGGATTGGAAATGTCCCCTTTCTCTGCAGTTATAATAAATTCTTGTTTTCTTCCTGCAGTCTTCTTCCCGATGTCCTTTTGCTTTGCAAAAATTGCAAACTATATTGCATTGTCCATAATGCTTCTTTTTGCAATTTCTGCAGAAAGGAGGTGATGAGGATTGCCCTGTTCCTCTTTTCTTGGTATTACCCATACGAAATCCTTGGGTAATCTTTTGAGCTATTTCCTTCTTCCGGTCTTCTTCTCTTGTGCGCACCAATTCATCTGTTAGGGTATTAGCTAATTCTACAGCATCGTCAATGGTACGAGGTCTCGCAGCTTTAACAATGTTTCGGATTTCACTAATTAACCCCCAGATGTAACGGGAAATGAGTATCGGTTCTGGTGAAGCCAGTGTTGGCACTACCCTTGCGTATTCAAAGAATGTCGAAGTATAGCCCCGACAATCTACCCCTGTCATGCAGTGACTTAGGAATTTGTTTGCCATTTGATCTTTTTCATATTCTGGACAGAATTTTCTTTCTACAAGATTCTTAAATTCTTCCCAACTCATGGCATAGGCTATCCTTCTTCCTTTTGCCTGGAGGATCGTGTTCCACCATTCTAGTGCTCCTTCTTTGAACAGATTTGATGCATACATCACTTGATCCTCTTCGGCACATTTGCTTATTGCAATTACTGCTTCGGTTTTCTCTAACCAACGTAGTGTTGCAGTTGCCCCTTCGTTACCTGCAAATTCAGTGGGTTTGCAAGCAAGAAACTCTTTGTAAGTGCAACCAGATGTTGCAGCCTTTATTCTTTTTAGAAGTGGGACTTGTTGCGGATCATGATCGTTATGATTGCCGCCTCCATTTATGCTGTTACTGCCGTTATCTTCCAGAGTACGTTTACTAGGATTTAATTATTGTGGTTCTGCAGGTTTGTGAATAGCAGCCACAATTTCTGGAATAGCATGGGCTATCCCTTGGGCGATAAAGTGCTCGATATCTTGTCGGGTTATATATTGATCTTCCTGTTCTTGCTCAGATTGATTTACTTCATTAATTGGTTCATTGTTAGCGTTTTCCATCTGCTAATTTAGTAGGAATTATTAGTGTCTAACTTATTAATAACAAATTTAGCACAGATGAACACATAAATTACTACAACATACAAACATAACCAAAATTGTCGATTTCTCGACTTTCATTTTGTTATTGTATATTGTATATGCATCCGTACACACCGTATCTTACAAAGTTTTATTGCCCATTTTACAAAGTTTTAGGTTACTTATTTACACTATTATACAATATTGCTTCCTGACTTTTTCGTTGGTTTGACTGACAGTTCTAGTAACGATGCTCCCTCTCATCGTATTTCCAAGATAGTTGCTCCCCCATTTCCCTGATCCTATTTCCTGTACCTATCAGTTCTTCACCGAACAGACGAAGTTCGGCTAGGTTTTCATTACTCATGGGAGGATTAGGGATTGGTTCTGGATCGAATTGTGGAAGGAAACTATAAGGACTATTAACTATGCTTTGGAATTGCCAGTCATTTGTCCACCATTCCTCCAGCTCGCCTAGTGGTCGGGTGTGGATTAAAGGTTCCGGAATAGTTGGTACTACGTTTAAGGGAAATTGGACTGTAGCCGGGTAAGGGTACAAATTATTGCGGATCGGGCTTATGACCTCACAGTTTTCTAGTAGACGGTCTATTTCATCTTGGAACGTGATTTCTTCTGGTTGTTTTGAGCTTTCGCCAATCTCTATTCTCTTTTGCTTAAGATCTATTCCTATTTCCTTTTCTGGTGGTTTCGAACTTTCTCCAGTTTCTATTTCCTTTCCCTTGCTCATGCTCACAGGATTTTCTATTTTAGGAAGTCTCCTAGTGGCTGGTTTCCTACGGCGTACTTTCCTCCACCCTACGTATCTTCTTTTCTTTTTAGGTTTGGCTTTTTCCAGCGGTGGAGCTTTGAATTCCACAGGTTCTTCTATGTCAGCAATGTAACCAGTAAAGTCGTAAGAGACTTCGATAGGCACTGGATATAAGTTGAGATTCTGAAATGCTTCCGATATCTCATTCATGCTGCATAGTATATATGCAAAATACAAGAATGCAATGTTAAAACTTTGGAACAAAGTTTAACAAACAAACACTGAAGTTTTATTGCATACCAATTTGTACAGAGGACAACAGAAATAAACATGCTAGGATTTTATTTATTTACTGGATAGTGATTTTGCTTACTAGCCCAACTTATCAGATATTTAGAGGTTTGCATTTTCTGCTACAGAAGCTAGCATATAAAGATTTGCCCATTTCTTGTCTATTTTATCTTCCCAAGGTGTACTATTACCAAATTCTTGGACTTCTGGGTTAAACCTAACTTTCTTGGTTCGGGGTTTCTTTTTCTCCCGACTCTTTTTAAGTATTGAATCCCTTTTCTCTGGGGAAAGAGGATTCTCATAGTTTGCCTTGCGGACAAAGATTCCTTCTTCTAGGTTTACTGGGTTTTTAGAAGAAGATGCAATATCTAATTTATGGTAGATAGCAGAAAGCTTTTGTTTACCCATACTGTAACTAACAAATAATCAGTTAATTAAACATATAATCACAAAATGACAATTAGTAGGATTAAGTATTTTGTCAAATACTTAATTCAGTAAAAGGCTTAAATCAGTGGCTCGATCAGTGGCTCAATAGTTATTAATTAGCTCTGATACCACCTTATTTCTGTCACGGCCCCCGGCCCGGTTTGACCCGTTCCTGGGGCCGCGGGACAGAAATCCCGTGGTATCTGAATTATGCGACAGCGGAAGTCTTTTATTACAGGATCTTTTCACCGTAAAATGCTCGTTTAATATATATATAAAGTTTTTGGGATAAATTCCCAGAATTTACAATCAATTGATTTCACACAGAAATCATTAATTGCCAAAACATGTTTTATTTATTTATTCACAATGAGCCACTTCTCTGAGCTTGTAGTGCTTTACTGCACTTTTCCTGGATCACACAGATCACCTGAAACATGTTTGAAAAGGTTTTGTCAGCGGGAAGTACTGAGTGAATCATTCCGTTTTCTAAAATGACCCGTTAGTTATAAATTACAGTATTAAGGGGAATTACAATGTTTCTGATATCAAACCAACTACCCACAGTACTTGTCACTCGACCAACCATTGGCTAGCCCATTTGTCCTAATGGTGTCTGTGACTCTGGTCAGATCACCCCTTGGCCACCCGTTTGTCCAAGTGTGACGGGAAACAAGTAATGTATACAAAACCCCACATACCGGCTGTAATATGGTGATTACATAGACTTAATCCCTGTAATTATAACTTTGAAAATAACTTGGAGTTTTTGTAATACTTACTCACAAACTGTGAGAAAACAGTTTAAAAAGAAGAATGACTCACGTTGCAGATTAACGAGCAATAGATATAAGCCTACTGATTAGCCTTGATTAAACCTAGTTTAACACAATGCACACACAGGCAGGTTAGTAACTAATACAGCAGTTACGTCAATTCACGAGATTAAACCCTCACAACGATTAATCAGTGCAATACTCGATAATTCAATCGGATTCACAACGAATAACATAGCATAGTCCGAATTCGAACAGCACTCTAATATTCAAGTCGAAATCACGACAAATAATCAAAGTACAAGCTCAATTGAGCAGCACCTGGACTATCGTTGGATAGTTATAATCGATCGGACGTTGAATCGTAATAGCGATCGAGTTATTACCCTGATTGCGGCAGCACCTCGTGATCGTGTGTGTGTGTTGTGAACTGTATTGCATGTAACTCGACGTACACACAGAAGTTTTACGTCGTTTTAAGTTCACAGTTTAAGTGCCAAGGTCGGCTATTTATAGCCAGAAATTCGACTGGCTTACGGACCGTATGACCTGACCCTTACGGTCCGTAAGGGAACCTGGTCAGCTTACGGTCCGTAAGGACCAACCTTTACGGTCCGTAAAGGGTGCAGTCTATTTCCTAGCCTAGCTGAGTTCGGGTCTTAGCTTTGATGACTCAAAAATCCAACCAATCAGCATCTAGCAACGATTTAAATTAGATAATTATCAATTAGGGTTTGCCCCCCTCGAGTTTTAGGGGCCCTGATCCTGATTCCGATTGTTCCGGAAATTTCAGGGTTTATGCCAAATTACTTGGGTGTCTCAATTAGGGTTTTCTTATTGGATAATTATTATCCTAATTACGGGTTTTAGTGACAGTTGTTACAATGGTCACCTAATGTGTTTGGTCGGATCCTAATGATCAACCAAATGGGTCGGGTTCGAAAGTATAAGCGATGGTTTAGATCGCTTACCTTACGACCCTATATAAGCACTATACTAAAAGTGACGAGCTAAGCATGTTAAAACATGCTTAACTAAGTTTAGAAAACAGGTTTGGTATCAAAACAAACGGATTTGATGCTCACGGGTAGTTTGGTTACAAAATATGCAAGAATGCGCATTTTGGCCGAAACTACGACTCGTCACTGAGCCTAGATAACGTGGTAATCAGTAGGTATAGTCACTACGGACTATGACCATCGTGATCACGCTCACGTTATGAAGTTCCAATGAACCTCGTGTTGACCATAGGTTGGTCAACGTAGAAAGTCAAACAAAACGTTGACTTTCAGACTCGAAAAGCGAATAAAGAACGAAAGAACACTTACGAAGGGTCCCCGAAAGCTAATCTTGATCCAGGAGCTCAGGTATGAGAGCAAAGGCCTCAACTTAGAGCTTTAGATCAGATTTTTGTGGGTTTTAACCAAAAGGGGGGGGGGGGGGGGGTATTTATAGGAAAAGTAAAGCCGTTAGGATCGTTTCTTGAATATCGTGCCATGATCCAAGCCGTACACTTGTCGCAAAGTTGTGGTGCCTTATTTTGCCCCCACCATAGGAATCCGACACGTGGCGTTGCCCTTTGGGTGATCGAAAGACCAATGCAAGTGGATCTAAACATTGAATCTGGTCTGCATGTCGATGCGGACCGCGTCAGGATTCACACAAGGCTCAGGCGGGCCGCCTGGCCCCGTCTGATCAGCACAAACTTTCAGCAATTACAGTTTTAGTCCCTGTTACGTATTTAAGCCATTTCCGAGACTTCTAAGGCCCGTAAAGCCAACTTTTGGGCCCTAAAATGATGCCTAAACATTGTGGACATGAAACATGCCCAACAATATGTCGGATGTTGGTTCGTTTGGCCGTACGATCGCGATGTTCGCTTAATTACGACGAAATGCGCATAAGCGCGAAAGACGATCCAAATGACGCGACGAATGGATTTTTCTCATGCCATACACTAAGGCATAATATAAGGATGCTTACATAAATTTTTGGATGTCCGGATGTATTCAGAACGTAAGTTATGCGCGAAAGTGCAAACTTATGCACTTTTTGACACTTTTAGTCCCTGAATGATCCAAAAGTTTATTTTAGCATACCAAACCCCTCAAAGCCTATTTCTAAGCTATGTAAAGGATATTTATGGTACGTTTAACTTATGGACATGTTTCGGAATGTTTGTTACAGTTAAAATTGGCATACTTTCGCAGTTTGTCAAGTTTAGTCCCTTTAAGCGACTTAACTTGTTTTTGCCATACCAAAGCCTTCAAAACTTATTTCTAAGTTATGTAGAGGTTATTTAAGGTATGTTGAGTATATGTTGATGTTCCGGAGTATTTGTCGCATTAAACTGAGTACGTTTACACACCGGTTTGCGTATAATTCTCCAGAAAGCGATGTAGAGTTTGAAATCGAACAAAAGTCAAAACATGAAAAATGTAAAACACAACCAAACAAACATTGGGATCAAATAACATTGTTTTATTGATAATTGAACTGTTCACAATGATTACAAGCACAAATGTTACACACGAAGTATATTTTCCAAGAATCTCCAATCACCTGTGTCATATGCCTTCTGAATGTCAACTTTAAAAGCACATCTCGGAGGCCCATGGTTACGATGGTAATTGTGCATTAATTCCTGGGTTAGAAGGATATTATCTGAGATCTTTCTACCTGGGATGAACACTGACTGATTAATGTTAACAATATCGCCTAGGCCCCCCTTAATACGATTCGTGATAATCTTACTTATGCACTTATACAGTGTATTACAGCAAGATATAGGCCTATAATCCGTAATAGAAGCGGGGGTCTTTACCTTTGGAATTAAAGAAATCACCGTGTAGTTTAACTGATTTAGAAGTTTGCCATTCTCAAAGAAGTCCTGAATCGCCATGCAGACATCCTTGCCAACAACATCCCAAGCCTTTTTGAAAAAAAAAAACAGATGTATATCCATCCGGACCAGGCTCCTTATTCCCAGCAATAGAAAACATAGCTTTTTTAATTTCATCATCAGTCACTATTCGGACCATATTACTTGCTCTATCCGACGACAAAGTATTACGAAAGAGATCCGGATTAGGAATATCAACGACATGACCTACACTCCCAAAAAAATTAGAAAAGTGATCAACCATAACCTAGGCCATCGCTCCCCCTTCATGTAATGTACCACAAGTATCACGAATCGAGAATATTCGGCTACGGTGATTATTAGCTTTCATAACATTATGGAAGTATTTAGAGTTCGAGTCCCCCAGGGATAGCCATTGAACCTTAGATTTTTGTTGTAAAAAAGTGCCTTCATCATGGATTGCATCCTTGTATTTCTAAAGAAGTAAGCTATACCTAGCTAGCTAGTCATCATTAGCCGGATCCTGATCCATAGCAACCTGACATTCATCCAGCTCCTTCCTAGCCATCTTCACATTCTCATGCAGATTACCTTGTTGAAAAAATAGCTTTCGCAACGGGGTTTTTAATAAGTTAAGTTTCATGACAACTTGATACATACGGAACCCCGTAATATTTATACTCCAAATCTGGTTTACTTCTTCCATAAAACCATGCTTCTCGGCAATAAGATTCACGAATTTGAAAGGTTTAGGCTTATCTCTAGCCACACTCGGCAGCTTCAATATGCACGGAGTATGATCCGAAACCCGAAAAGGGTGGAAGTACGCTCCAGCATTTGGGAAATCTGTAATGCAATGAATATTGCACATGATTTGATCAAGCTTTTTAAAGATTGTCCCACGTTTTTGCTGATTATTCGTCCACGTGTAGTGTAAGCCCGTGCTATTAACATTGGACACTTCTATGTCATTAACACATTCCTTAAACTCCCGAGATCCAATATTATGAGTGGACGATCTCGTGCTCATATCATCATGAAATAAGGAGGCGTTAAAATCCCCCATAATCACCCACGGTTTATTTCTCATAAATGAGCTATGCCTACAAAGATTCTACCACAAGTCCCTTCTATTTTTATAATGGTTGTCCGCATAGACACACGAGCAACATAAGGATTTTCTGTCTAACTTAAACATAACTTGGGTGTGTATCACCTGGTCAGTTTGCGAAAGTGTCACACCCCCAAAATCCACATGTGGAGTATCCCCGCTTGGAGGCGTGACTGACCAGGATCAAGCCACCAATCATATGGAATAAGCATGTAAGTAATTATAAAATCCAACACAATATAATTGGTGTCCAAACAAAAACATAATCTAAGTTGTAAGCGGAAGCATAATTTTAAAAACAAAGCATAACTATAAATGTTTCAAATGTTTTACATGGTACACATCTGCCCATGTCCCACAACGACTACGCCTCCTCGTGCAAGCTCCAAAAGCACCTAACGACCTGCAAGGCATGTAACAACGAGTCAACAACAAAGTTAAGCGAGTTCACAGTTGGTTGTTTAGTTTTACCAGATTGTTTTGAAATCATACGTTGTTTCGTAAACCACGAGTTAACCAGTAACCTTTTTGTTTCCCAAACCATAACCATAATCAGTGGGGGCTTCCCCATGTGAACCACTAGACCGTTACCATATCGACGACTGACGAACAATAGTTGTGCCCAACGTGAATGTCTATCATCATTGACAGTTTGCCATGATCCATTAGTACACGCCCGTTCGAACGACACGGTGTGAGGTTTGTCTAACCTAATAGCGCTATTAACTAATGACCCGCTCGCCATCGGCCTCGGCGATTAAGTCGATATAAAATGAGGGACTTAATGGTAGAGTTTTGTCTAGTAAGTTTAATGTTGTTGTCCTACCCAAGGAGGACGAACGTACGTATTCTGTTGGTGCATACACCTGTCTACTTCGTCTTGTATCGAGTCTTAGATTAGATTGGATAGACCAGGGCACGTTATTCGAGAAAACAGGAAGATTTAGTGTGTTTAGAAGCTGATTTCGCTCCTATTGTTAATTCCGCCTGAAATGTCATGTGGACACTTTCGAGTGGAATCACATGATTCTAATTCCGCTCCAACAGTCGTTGTGTCATTACGAGTGAAATCAAGAGCCTATAAATAGGTCTCTCCGAGCGAAATCAGTAAGAACTTTTCCGATTTCCATACCGAAGTGCTGCCGGTGTGAGATTTGATTATAAACAGCGTCAGATCAATACAATCAGTAGTTAAAGTGAAGAATTAGCTGTTTCTACCTTTGTTTCATGTTTTCCGCACCTGAAACAAAGTAAAACTCATCTGAACGACTCATTCGGGTCAATCGCACGATCCTACAATTGGTATCAGGGCTTAGGAGGAGGATTTCTGCAGAGATTAGCTGAATTTCATCAAGATTTCTTACTTCTACACCTTCTTTCTTCAATAGAACGAGATTCAACGGTCAAAACCAGATCAATTTTTCACAGACTGTGTAAAAAGACATATAGACAAACCCTTGAAAGTTTCACTGCTAAAATCGGACTAAAAATGGACAAAATAGACCCCCGGACTGATTCCGCTCGAACTGGAAAGTTTCTGATTTCGCTCGAGAAAGCCTGATTTCACTCCAAATATTTGCTGATTTCGCTCCAAAAGTTGTGGCTAATTCCGCTTCTGACTGTCAAACTGCTGATTTCGCTTCAAAGTTTTTATTGATTCCGCTCCAGATTGCTAAGTTTGTGATTCCACTTTAACATATTTTCTGATTTCGCTCTAGAGTACCATATTTGAGATTCCGCTCCAAAATTACTTGTGATTTCGCTCCAATCAACAAAGTCTCAGATTTTGCTCCAAACAACAATTAGCTATTTCGCTCGAAACTGTATCTGGGTTAATTCCGCTCGAAAGTAATTGTTTTTGAAAAACGTGATACGTAATCATGAGTGAAGAGTTTTACAATGCGTTCGCATCATCCCTGACTACTCCGGCTTCCATTGCTCAGAACATGAATTTGGAAAATGAGACCGAAACGTTACAAAAGCCCCCGAAACTGATGAGTATCGAAGAGTACTATGGGTGGAAAGACAGATTCGAAAACTGGGTTCAGGCAAACCATCTTAGATCATGGGAGTGTATTATGAAGAAATATGTGCTGCCACGTACTGATTTGCAAGTTGTGAAAACAATTTCTGAGTTTAGTGATCAAGAGCGTGATATGTACAAAGCTGAAAAGATGATGATCAGTCTGCTTCAGCAAGCCATCAAAGAAGATATTTTCATTCTGCTTCAACATGACAAAACTTCAAAGTCGATTTGGGATGCTCTACGTGTTAAGTTTGAGGGTAGTGAGAACATGATTAAGAGCAAGAAGGCACTGCTCAAGAAAGAGTTTGATTTGTTTAGTAGTTTACCGGGAGAAGATACGAAGAAGCTTATTGAACGATACTGCCACTTGGCGCGATCCATGTCAATGCTGAGTATAACAAAAGATCGGGAAGAGTGGGTAGACAAGTTAGCTGATGCGTTACCGCAAAAAGAGTGGGGAACCTACTTGATGATTTTGAAAAATACTGGGGTTTATGATGGATTAACGATTTCTTAGTTTATCGAGAAAATTGAAAGTCAAGATCTGGAACAACAAAAGATCGCTAGGATGAACAGTCCAAGTGGTCAACAAGATGTAAAGATGTATTACAAAGGCAGTGTTCCGGAAGCTGAAAGAAGTCCGAAAATACAAACTGCGTTTAGTGCTGGGGATTCAACAGAAAAAGTTGACCAGACTTCAAACAAAAGCAGTGGATTCTCTTCATATCCGAGTGTTAATCTGAAAGATTCAACTACAAGCTTTCACTCTCAGAGCACGAAAACTGGAAATGGTTATGTGATTCAGTGCAATATAGCTTTAAACCTTCCAGACAGCCAAAGTTTTTCTGAAGAAACTGCAAAAGATCACATGGCATTGCTTGGTTCTGTATTATTATCTTATGAAGGTTTAGTGGCTGGGAGGATCGGAAATCCTATGCTCACAAAGGAGGATTACAATCAGATAGACACCGAAGAGATGGAATTGATGGATATTAAATGGTGTCTAGCTAGTGTTCTTAGACGAGCTGAAAAGTTCAAGCTGATTACCGGGAGAAATGACTTTCTTGATGCACATGTTTCCACTTTAGGTTTTGATAAATCTAAAGTTACTTGTTTCCGATGCAGGGAGAAAGGTCATTTCAAGAGAGAATGCAAGAACAGGGAAGCTAGTGGAGCTCAGAATCCATTTGGAAAAGACGATTACTATCGGAAAGCCATTTATCAACAGGTTGGTCAACAGCAAGAACCGCAGGTGGCTCATGGAAGAAAAATTGAGGATTCAAAAAGAGCATGTTTGGTGGATTTTAACTAGAACAAATATATATCACCTGAAAGCAAAGTCTGTTTAGTCAATCAGGATGATGAAAGGCTACCTGAAGGATTTAGCTGGGATATGTTTGCTGATGAAAAGGGAGAATTTAAAGCTTTCATTACTAAGATTGTTAAAGAACCAGATATGTTTACCATATGGATGAAGTCTATTGGTGAAACTGTGAAGAATGTGAAGGAAGAGTCTGTTGCTTCCGACGAAACCTCACAGAGTGCAGAGGAAAGTTCACAAAGTGATGCGAGTTCAGAAAAGACGTCGTCTTTGATCAAACACCATCTGATTCTGGTTCATCGGATGATAATTCTGAAAAATCAATCGAGTTTGATCAGTCACCAACTGATGATAGTAGTGACGATGAAGAAGAGAAACATATTAATATTGCAAAATCTTATCTTTCTCCTAAAAGTTTTCATTTTTATTTTGCAGATCTCTTGGAGAAGCTGAAAGAGAAACAAGCTGCAAAAGAACAAAAGAAAATGAAAACTGAAAGTGTTGTTGAAAAGGATGAGATTGTCCAAAAGGAAGAAGTTAAAAGCGTTGCTGGGGAGATTGTTGAAACTGAACAAAAATGTGAAAACACAAATCAAGAAGAGGATTCTGATTTTAATGACAAAGTTCAATTCGCGAAAGAAGTGTTTCAAACAATCAAAAGAGTAGTTGAAGAAAATGAGAAAGTGGTAGAAGTGGAAAAGATCATTGAAGTAGAAAAGATTATAGAAGTTATCAAGCCATGTCAAAAGTGTCTTGAACCATGCAAGGAATGTGCAGTAAAAGATGAGATGATAGCTAAATATGAAAAGAAGAAGGAGCAGTTGTTGTTCAGTCTCAATTATGTGAAAGAATCTTATAATGTCTAGAACAGAACAGTAACTGGTCTTCAAAAGACAAACTCAGAGAGAGAAGACGCTTTGACAATGATGAATGTTGTGATGATGTCGAAGCAGAAAACTATCAACTTCTATATCGAAGAAAGTGCAAAATGGAAGCAAGAGTTGGAGACAGAGAAGATTGAAAATGAGAGAATTAGACGGTTATTGCAAAGCTATTCTAGTTCTGATTATCTCATTGATCGAATTTATCCGACTATTGTAGGTATGGAAGCTTTCCAAGATGACAAGACAAAGAAGAAAGATAGTGGTAAGAAACTGACTGTTAGCTATAACAAGTGTCCGCCTCCAATTTAGGAAGGGTATTCTCCTAGAAAACCAAATGAGGAGCAACTTGAAAAACCAGTCAATATAAAGCTAAAAACTGATACAACTGATGATTTACCAGAAAACATTGACGTCACTTTCACATCGTCTGACACTGATCATGAGTCTGAGTTAATAAAAAAGGTGGTCGATCAGGTGTTGGATACTGATGAGGAGTCTGAGTCAAAGTCTGAGTCTGGAGGTTCAAGTTCGTCAGTTAACAGTCCAAAATCATCGGTCAAACGGTCTTACAGTAAAGAATTTTTGTTATCAAAGAAGAATTTGGATGATGAAACATTTGAAGTTGCATACACTTTAAATGATTCTGACAAATTATACACTGACAAAGAGTTTCCAATAAGAAGTGTTTGTTTTGAAATGATCAAAAAGGTTTTCAAAATGATAGAAATTAACATTTCTGAAATAAAAGATGTAAATCTTACCGGAAAACCTAAAAAATACACTTCAAGAGTACAACAACGTTTAAACAAGAAAAAAGGTTACAATTCTGGTTCTGGTTTTCAAAAGAAATCAAACCATAATGGTAGCTACAAAAAGAAAGGTTTAGGTTTTGTTTCACCAGAAAACTATAAAAATGAGAAAAATTCTAAAATAAAAACAGAATTTGTTTCAGGTGGAAGTGCAGAAGTGATGGGATTTTAACATGTTTATCAAAGCAATTTCATCCATATGAAATAAAAACGCAGCGGAAATAATGTTTAAAACATGTTACTTTTATAAGATATAAAACCATTTTAATGCAAAATCCCAAAACCCGGATCCATATATGAAGATGCATACTATCAAACATAACCATAGGGTGTTTAGAAAAACTACCTTCTTGGAGTAATGAGAATGAAACGGATGATGCTTCAAGAATGGTTGTCTTCAAGAGTAGAAGACCTCAAGCTTGTATACCCCAAGCTTCCAACAAACACCACAAGATTAGCTAGGATTTAACACACTTGATCAAAACCGAAAACCTTGAGAACCCCTTCTAATGGCCGATTTTGAGAGCCAAAATAACACAAGTCTTACACTAATTTTGTGAACTAAAAATGGTTATAAAGGCATGAGAGATGATCACCTCCAATCCACCCAATCACATGCCTTCTTACACATGCAAATGCATGAAAGGTAATTGGACCAAAATGGTCTTGGAAAGACCATCCAATAAGAACCCATCTAACTTGTAAGAAGTGCATGTAAAATGATTGGCCCTTTTTGTCTTGGGAAGGGGGGGGGGGGGGGCGGCCTAGCTTATTTTATAAAAAAAATTCAATTCTTTTTATAAAATTTAAGTCTTGTTTATTTTATACCTTTTATAAAATATTACACCATATGTTTGCAAGACTTTATGTAATCTTTTATAATGTTATTTAACCCATTAAATAACAAAATAAAAATATTCTCTCAAAATAAATTATCCATATAATTTATTAGTTTCTCAAGCGTAATTATTTAGAAAACCAATTTCTAAATATTGTAAGTGTTAATATTTATTTGTTTGATCATATCACAAATAAATAATATAAGTGTTTGTCTAGCTTGTTATTGGGTATGACTCGACTTGGATCATAACGCATTAGCCACATCAATTTAATATGTGTCTTGGGCATACAGAGTCCAACAAGAAGAAGAACAGAAGAAACCTTTCTGGAGACAATCAAACCAGGAGTTTCTTGCTGAGAAGAAGAGGAACGGAACTGGAGTTTTTCATCCAAAAGAAACTCGAACTTGTTTCAAATGCAATGGAGTTGGTCATATTGCATGGAACTGTCCAAAGGATGTCAAGACAAAACAGGGAGTTTCTGAAAAGCTAAAAGAAAAAGTTGTTGAAAAAGATGAAAAACCAACTGAACAAGTTAAAATTTTTGAAAATTCCATTCATGAAGTTGGTGAATGTTATAAGAAAAATCTTTACAAAAAGAAAGAAAAAGACAACCAAGTGTGGTTTGTTAAAAAAAGTGATGAGAAGGTCGGCAATGAATCTGGTTCCACAAAGCCAGAAGAGCCACAGGTTGAGGTACAGGTTTCAGTGAATGATGATGAGTTTCCATCACTAAAGTTTGAAGAAATTAAACAGAAAGTTGGTAAGGTTGAAATCTCGGATCAGTTTTATTCCGAGAAGAATGAGTTTGATGTCGAAAAAGTTTTCAATGGAAATGTTAAGAAAATTTTTGGGAAGATGCTTGATGGGAAAGCAAAAGGGGCTAAAGATTTTTATGCAACTAAAAAGGCAACTTACAACCCTACCGAGCAAGAATTAAAAACGCTCAAGTCTGAAAAGACTTGGGTGGAAATTCTTTTCCCTTAAAGTCTAAAGACTATGCCGGAGATCCCAAGTTTGTAATCGTGGATCAGGAATCGGCATCATTCTAATATGAAAAGGTTTGAAATTTTTTTAATTTTTACAGGTTGAAGGACTATGCCGGAGCTTCCAGGTTGGTAATTGAGAAGCAGGAATTGGCATCCGAGTTGGTAAAATGGTTTATGTAGATGTGATATTCCTACAATTAGTATTGTTTGTGTTCTTACATTTGATACAGAATTTGATTCTGGCAAAGTGATTACTCAAGGACATTAGTTTGAACTTGATGTAATCCTTATACACATGATAAAAAGATGAACAATATGATGAACCCTAACCTACAAGTGGTAAAAACAAACTCATTTTCCGGAAAAATCATTTTGATTAAAACAAACTTAAGTGTTTTGAAATCTTAATGAGAAAATGGTTTGTTGAGAAGGGGAGTTCGGATTGTTTATGCTAAGTGGATGGCGAATTGAGGTGATTCGATATCAGTTGTCAAATTTCCTGTATAGTTTTATTTTACAATTGGGTCAGTAGCTTAGTTTGTTTTCAATTTTCTTTAATTTGTTTGCATTTTAGGGGGAGTAGAAAATTTCAGAAAATCCAAAAACATTAGAAAATTTGAAAAAGCCAAAAACATGATAAAATCGAAAACGAGTTTTGTTGTATAAAAGAGGAAATGATAGTACATCAGTGGATAGTCATAACATGCTAAAGAAATGGAAAGTATAAATGTGATAAACAATCTTACTGCGGATGTGTCAGTAGGTTTTTGCACATTTAGTAGATTGTGACGAGATATAAACCTAAAAATTCAAACTTGCTTATTTTGTGGGTAACAACTTCTTGGATATATGGGTAACCCCCGAAATCTTGTTTGAAAGGTCCATCTTTCTGAGATACTAGGTCTTTATGCTTAGTGATATCTGGGGTATTATCCCGGGACTTCTACTGTATGGAAATACTGACCTAATCCCCGTATAATATTTTCCGCAAATGCTTGAAAAAGCGCAGCCCTCAGCAAATTGATGAAACAATAAAATTAATAGTCATTGCTGTTGTAACAAAAGATCCTCTAAAGGGGACACACCAAAAGTCGAAGCCGTCATCTCTTTGCGTATACGGAAGTATCGACCTGAGCTCTCACGGCCCTCGCACCTAACCTCTTTACAGATATCATCTAGGTATACTCACCTGTAAGACTGAATATTGGGATCTGGATACAGGAGTATATACAAGTAGTGGGACACACGGATAAGTTCAAGTGCTTAAAACATTAATATCGTATCTCGGATCAGTTGAACTTTGTGTGAAAATTTAAGTGGACCAGTATACTGACAGTCTAGGTGAATTGTTTAGAACTTAAAATGAAATCAAGCTTAACGGTGTTGGTGACTTGTCTCAAAAACTGATATGATCCTCTTACACAAACTCACAAAAATATTATCTGTAAATATTTCTTTACTGCATTACATTTCTCTTATTTCGAAAATCTAAAAAGTTTTTAGTGTGTTTTAGCTTAAATTTTTGAAAAATACAAAAAGATTTTCGACAACTGATATTGGAAAGCTGATTTTCAAAATTCCGATTACTAATCATGATGACCATATGGTGAGGGGGAGTTTGTGTTTGAAATCAAAATTTTTCAGAATATAATTTTACAAATGGTTTATCAAGTTTCTCAATGGTAAATCTTTTGATTTGATGGAGTCTGATTTAGTACATGCCTCTATATTTGAAATGTGTGTAATTTATTTTGAGGTAGAGATGGTGCAGGGGCTAGTCTGAGCCAGGTCAATCGATCCTGAAGCTGGAAGAAAGCCAGATTACGATCTTGGAACAATTTCCTAAAAGAGCCAGGTTGATTGATCCGGACAAGCTTGTGTTGAAAAGAGCCAGGTTTTCGATACCTGAAGTTTCTGTGGATAGAGCATAAGCCAGGTTTCGATTCTGTGGACAAAGCCCAAGCCAGGCAACGATAGGAAAGTGTGAAAGCCAGAAAACGATCCTGAAGCTGATGATGCTGATGAACTTAAGGAATGCCAGCACATTGTTAGAGGGAGTCTGTTGATGTTGTTAGTGAAAGAAGAAGCCCAGAGACTGATCAAGACTGAAGATGTGAAGACGCGACAATATAAGACTCGACACAGTCAGACTCATCAACATCTGAGGGGGAGTCTGTTGGTGCATACATCTGTCTACTTCGTCTTGTATCGAGTCTTAGATTAGATTGGATAGATCAGGGCACGTTATTCGAGAAAATAGGAAGATTTAGTGTGTTTAGAAGCTGATTTCGCTCCTATTGTTAATCCCGCCCGAAATGTCATGTGGACACTTTCGAGCGGAATCACATGATTCTAATTCCGCTCCAACAGTCGTTGTGTCATTACGAGCGAAATCAAGAGCCTATAAATAGGTCTCTCCAAGCGAAATCAGTAAGAACTTTTCCGATTTCCATACCGAAGTGCTGCCGGTGTGAGATTTGATTGTAAACAGCGTCAGATCAATACAATCAGTAGTTAAAGTGAAGAATTAGCTGTTTCTACCTTTGTTTCTTGTTTTTCGCACCTGAAACAAAGTAAAACTCCTCTGAACGACTCATTCGGGTCAATCGCACGATCCTACATATTTTATTCAAGGAGATTACGCAGGATTATTATTGGCATCCTACCCATGGAGGATGGCGGTACATATCCTACCCAAGGAGGATATGTAGGTTCCGTTTTAATTCTTTACCCTTGTAGAAAGTGTGAACTCACCTCGGTTTGCTCGGTATGCTAAACTATGCGCTCACAATTAATCAGTCAAGGCCTATAGTAAGCACGTATACATAATCAGTTTACGTTCGTAATGGCTCGCATGTAAATCTAATATCACAAAGTGTGCTTGGCAGTTAAATCATGTATCACGTAAACAGTTAGTCCTATTCATACAATTCGTGCTTCACATAAATGTCTTTCTCAGTTTATTCTAACATGGATATCCATTAACATACTTGACAGAGTTAACAGGCTTAACAGAGTTAATATATTCACAACCCAAACAGAATTAACATACTTAACGGAATCAATAAACTAACAGAGTTAATAAACTAACAGAGTTAACAAACTAATAGAGTTAATAAACTAACAGGGTTAAACTTAACAGGGTTACTAATCTTGACGGAGTTAACATGCTTAACCTAACAGAGTTTACTGTATCAAAACATACAACGAAATTACCTTGTGGCGAAAACACCTGGGACGAAATCACTATGGATGAAAACCCCTAGCGACGAAATCCCAAGGGTTTTTGTCGAGCATGAGGTATGGCGAAAACACTTGGAGTTTTCGTCTGGCCCCTTGTGTTTCGTCTGGTCCCCGTGTTTTCGTCGTCTACAACAGCATCAGGAATATCAGTTACGCAATGCAGCAACCCTAATCATCACTAACAGTTTCGACGGCTTTTGATAAACAACCGATAGATCAGAATAATTTACTCAATCACTGTACAATCATGATTATCATTTAACTATCATTCAACACCAGCAAGTTGTTACGATCCCCATGTACTCGGCATATGATTACACATAGAACCCTAATTTGCTAGTCGTCTATTATCATACCATCAACGTATCAAGATCATCCATATCAAATCGAACAAAACCAATATGAATAATACAACCGATTTTACATCAGTTCATAGGGATTCCTATTACATCTATCTATTCAATCTACAACAAATTCACATAACAGTTAACATATGATATCACACTAATAATCCATAATGGTTTCAATCAAATAATTATCAATAGTTGATCACTAACCCAAACAGGAGAAACAATGAACCGGTTGATGTGGGAGGCTTCAAGGGTCTCAAGGTTGCCGTCGCAAGGTGAGAGGGGACTAGGGTTTGCTGATTAAACTCTTACGTAAAAGTGGGGGGACAAAATATTAAAACAGGTCGCTACTGGGCCAAAGGCCCATTTATTGTTTTCGCCGGCCCACAAGTTGACGAAAACACTAAAGTGTTTTCGTCAAGGGGTGATTTCGCCAAGGGGGTGTTTTTGGGTGGGTGTTTTCGTGGGGTAGGGGTGTTCGGACAAAGTTCCATTTTTTTTATACAAAACATAATATTAACACAAAACATATTATTAACATACACACAAATATAATGCACACCAAATATTCTTATAAGAACCACACTTTGCGAACAAGTATAAAGTCGAGTAGAGACCTTGAAAACTCGGGTTGTCACAGAAAGGACCATAACATCAGCCACATTTGGATCCCAACCGAGCATGATACGGTTTCCTTTCAGACAACAATCTGCATTCGTTGCCCACAGCCAAGAACTGCAAACTTTCTTACAAACATTAGACACATTAGACGAGTAAACGTGTGTCTCCATAATTGCACACACCTGTAAATGATTATCCACAACCACCTGACGAACCTCCTTCTGTTTGAGGGAGCGGTTCAACCCCCTTATATTCCATGAAGCAAGACTACCCATGGGCACCCGCTATACCAGGTGTGCTTGCACCCTCAGAATTGTTGTCAACCTTGTTGTCCATAAACTTCAGAATATCAGCTAGCAAATCATCAACATCAGTATCATCGGGTAACACTTCATCTGTATTATGGTTCTTCCCTTTGGATTTCAACATATCTCCTGTATCAGCTCTCCCATTGACTACCTCATCCATGTTACCATCATCGTTTTTTAGAATGTCAAAAGAGTTTGATGTTTGAACTCAGTTCAGATTTGGATCATTATTCACCGATTTGGACTTGGGTTTTATACCGGACGGTATGCAAATTTGGGCTTCTGGTTCCTCACATTCAAACCCTGACTATTTATTCGTTTGGTTTTCAAGACAGCTTCATGAAATTCGTCATTGTGTTTACTGGTTACATCATTCTTAGTTGGAATTGGTTTCTTTGGACATGAATCATCATTGTGGCCGAAAACACAGCACGAAGAGCATCTCAGCGGTTCCCAGTCATAATCAATTTTAACCTCAACTTTTGCATGGCTATTCCCATCCAAGGATGGTATGGCAACAGTAATACTCTTCTTCAATTCATTACCCGCATGAATTTCTACCAGTGCCCTCGCAAGGCTACTCCTACCCCAAGATTCAGCACACATTATCGCAGTGTATGAGTCCAGCATCTTCGGCTTACCTATCTTTGATGCCAGCAAGCTTAACCCATCCTTTGTGAAGGCAGTCAACGGTATGTCATGCATTTTAATCCAAACCGGGACCGTTTTGATATCCTGTTTCTCAACCGTCACATTAGGAGACCATTCATTTAGAATGATAGGAACATTCCTGATAGTCCATGGCCCATCTTCCATCAATGATCCAGCCCCTCTTTTGTTCTGAATTTAAAGAAAAAGAATCCTTTTGCATTCATCATAAGCCTCGAGAGACCATATTTGACCCAGTTGTTTTTTACAAAGTAGTCTACCACCGGAAAAGCTAGACGTTTACCCAAGAAGTATCCGTATAACGTATTTGCATAGCTATCACTCACCTACTTTACTGAAGAGAGAGGTATTACGACATCAGCTCCATCAACAGTTTCAGTAGATTCCATAGATTTGAAGTTAACTTTAATTGGCTCCTTCTTTGACTTAACGACGTTAGCAAATGATAGAGGTTCCTCATATTGGTTGTAGCAGCTGGCAAGTCATCTTATGAGGTCCCACTTTCTGGATTAATTGGATACAACTTCTCTAAGTTCTGACTATCAAAAAAAGAGACGTTCTCTTGTAATACTCCGTCTGGGCCAATCTCAGCTGACTTCTGGGCGGTCATGTGAGCAAACGTAATAGGTTTCACCGGAGGATCACCAATCGGCTTTGAAATCTCTGACAATCCATCCAGGATCGATGCATCAGACGTTGAATACATTCCCCTTCTTGGAAGCTTAGGGTTGCCATCAATGTTTGTAACCCTCAACCCTATTCCTCGTTTTGACGTTGAATCCCCAACATCCTTCAACGTACCATCACTATTCCTCCCCATGCAAGCAGACACACGTGAATCCCAGAAAAACAGAAACTCTCTCCAAGCAAAGGATTGAACAAAACACCATGCACAAAAACCTGAAAACCAGACGAAACCCTAATCTAGCACTTTACCGTATGCAACTAATCAAATCGAAATAGGGACTCAGGTGAATCAAGGTTACTGCCCAACCAGTAGGACCGATAAACCCTAATCACTATTCCAATAGAATCGAAACACAGAGTAAAGGTAGGCGACGAAACAGAAAGACAAACCCTAGATTTAACTCAATCACTATTGCTAACAAGTTCGAATCAGATGTGTTGATGAATCAACACTCCAATAATCTGACTGTTATACAAAGATCATGAAAAAAATTGAAGGTTGCAAGAGAAGGAAAAAATCGCCATGCTAGAGAGAGAATTATGGTTTCCTATTTTACAGCTTATGATCAAGTTCCGGAATGTTCGTTACAGTACGAATCAGAAGACTTTCGCAGTTTGACGCAAATAGTCCCTGTGATCGAATAAACTTGTTTTTGACACACCAAAGCCTTCAAAACTTATTTCTAAGTTATATAAAAGTTATTTAAGGTATGTTAAGCCTATGTCACTATTCTAGAGTGTTTGTCGCATTAAACTGATTATGTTTACGTATCAATTTGCGTATAACTTTCCAGAAAGCGATTTAAAGCTTGAATTTGAACTTAAAATCAAAACGTGAAATTGTCAAACATAAAACGTAAACATTGAGACCAAAAATACATTGTTTCTTTGATAAAAGATATTGTCCTACATCGTGCGGTGTTTACGGAGCATAAGTGTCACACTTGAAAACGAATTCTATTATCTAAAATAAGATAGTGGGGGAAAACTGAGCCTACAATGACGATTTGAATAGTTAAGCGTACTTTGCCCCACTATGGTTACACCTTTGGATCGGGCCATTGAGAAATACATTGATGGCCTACCTGATCTTGTCCAAGACATTGTCACTGGCAGCAAAGCTGCAACACTTAGGGAGGCTAAGGAATTAGCCGCAACCCTAACCGACTCCCAGGTTAGAAAAGGGAAACTTTTTCGAAAAGGAGACAAGAAACAAAACACCGAAACTACTAATGAGAATTCAAAGGGAACAAAAGCTGAATCTTCTAAAAATTCTAAGAAGCGCAAGACTTCAAAGAATTTTGCCATTCCTGCACCAATTCTGTGATAACTGTGCTTGTGTATTCATTGTACAGACTCTGGATAATTCAATATCAATAAAACAATGTGTTTTGATCCCAATATTTGTTTAATTATGTTTGACATTTTGCACGTTTTGATTTTTGTTCGATTTTAAACTTTATATCACTTTCTGGAAAGTTATACGCAAACTGATACGTAAACGTGATCAGTTTAACGTGACAAACACTCTGGAACAGCAACATAAGCTTAACATACCTTAAATAACCTTTACATAACTTAGAAATAAGTTTTAAATGGTTTGGTATGGTAAAAACAAGTTTATTCGCTCACAGGGACTATTTGCGTCAAACTCCAAAAGTCTGCCGTTTCGTATGACAACATGTGACAACTGTGCTCTGTAATCGATGTATAATGTAGAACAATGTTGATTATCAATAAAACAATATGTTTTGGTGTTACTATATGTGTTTTGGTGTTACTATGTGAGTATTTGTGTTTGATGATTTTACGTTATGATTCGAGTTCGACAAACACTTTGGAATAGTGAAATAGGCTTGACATACCTTAAATAACCTATACAGAACTTAGAAATAAGTTTTGGATGGTTTGGTGAGTCGAAATCAAGTATGTTCGATCGCAGGGACTATTTGTGTCAAACTGCGAAACTATACCGATTTGTATAGTAACAAACATTCTGGAACTTGATCATAAGTTTAACATGCCCTAAATATCCTTTACATAGCTTAGAAATAAGCTTTGAGGGGTTCGGTATGCTAAAATAAACTTATTTGATAAATAGGGACTAAAAGCGTCAAAAAGTGCATAAGTTTGCATTTTCGTGCATATCTTACGTTCTGAATATATCCGGACATCCAAAAATTTATGTAATCATTAAAATATTTTATTTTAGTGATTGGCATGATAAAATTCCATTCATCGCTTAATTCGGATCGTTTTTGCGTCCGTTACGATTTTCGTCGTAATTAACCGAATAACGCAACCGTACGACCAAACGAACCGATATCCGAGATGTTTTTGAGCACATTTTAAGTTCCCTATACTTTAACTTCATTTTAGAGCCTTGAAATGGGGTTAACGGGGCTTAAACGTGCCGAAAACTGACTTTTTAACATGCAGGGACTAGTTTTGCAATTCTGCCAAAGTAGGCTCTCGCGGGCCGCGTAAGAGAGCTCTCTCTCTCTCTCTCTCGCGGGCGCGACAGACAACCAGCTCAGATTCATTGCATTTGGTCCAATTCAGCCAATTTGATGGTTTTTAACCACTGATTTGGGATACTTTGGGCTAGATATTGATGGTTTTTAATGTTCCCATGGTTATGAAAACCATGTGCCCACTTGTATGGCCAAGATCGAAGCACGAAATGCGAGAAACGATCCTAACGGTTCTACGAAAACTATATAAACCCAAGCTTTATTCCATTTTCTGCACACTTTTGATCTGATTTTACTCAAAGTTGGAGTGTATACTTCATACCTGAGTAATCTTTAGATCAAAACTTCCTAACTTGGACCCTTTGTAAGTTTCTTTCGTGCTTTCTATGCTTTTCAAGCGTGAAAGTCACATAGTGTTTGACTTTCTGCTTTGACCAGGTTATGATCAACACAAAGTTCGTTTGAACTTTGCAACATGAGCGTAATCACGATGGTTATAGTCCCGTGTCACTATACCTACTGATTACCACGTTGATTAGGCGTAGTGACGAGTCATAGTTTCGGTCAAAATGCGTATTTATGCGTATTTTGCAACCAAACTATTCTTGGGTATCAAAACACTTTGTTTTGATGTCAAAACCTGTTTTCTAACTTAATTAAACATGTTTTAACATGTTTAGCTCGTCACTCTTAGTCTAGTGCTTGTGTAGAGTCGTAAGTCAAGCGCTCTTAACCACCGGCTTAGACTTTCAAACTCGACCCGTTTGGTCGATCATTAGGATCCGACCAAGCATGACTAGTGACCATAGTTGTATAGGGAATAACCTTCCGAGGTTATACCTTATGGTCACTTAGTTTAAGTAGTTGTATGATAGGTAGTTTATATGCCTTAAGAAAATGACCAAAATGCCCTTTTTGTGCATAATTGGATTTTAAGCATATGCAACATAAAATTTTGTCACTTAACTAATTATGCAACATGTATAGGCGTATAATACTTGTCATAGGACTAGTTAGACATCTCGAACGCGCGTTTGCGCGAACGACGCGTTGAAGTAGCGTAAGCTACCTTAATGGGTCGCGACAGGTCAAAAGTACTTAGGTTAGGTTTTGATCTAGAATGTAGGCTTTGTTAAACCAGATCACATGAGTTCCAACACTCATTTGGTTTACAAGACCTCATTCTGTCCGATCTTCCGATTTAGGTGTCGATTATTTAACTAGTGATTCGATTATTAGGTGCTACTTGATTTCTCTGTTTTGCTCGAGCTTTGTTGAGTTCTTTTGACTGAGGATACTTTGCACTTCAAGTGAGTACATAGTTCCCATATTTTACTGTTTTCAATTTTTTTGGGGTGATTTATATGTGTTAAATGATTTCGAGGTTTAAACGATGGTTTCAAAAACGATTATAATGGTTTATATTAAACAAATAACGATTTCGATAATGTGAACAAACTTGTTGGTTGTAGTTACATAACGAATAACATTCATTAACATTGATCAAGCCGACCAGTATTAGGTTATGGTACCATAGGATCTGACAAATCCCGTTATCACACTGCACCCATGGTTATGTGTGGGGTTGTGTGGGTAACGACTGAATCTGTGATTGTTAACTTACCCTTTGGTGGTTTATTAATTCGAGTTGAACGAGGGACGAGTTGCGAAGGTTTGGATGTTATTAGCGAGGCGACCAAAAGTAGTTTTCACAATTAAAACAAGAAAGATTTTGGGACGATTTAAACGATTTTGGAAACGATTTGAACGAGTTAAACGATTTGGATAAACGATTGGTTTTTGGGTTGTGATTAGATAATGGGACGGGTGTGATATGATAAAAGCATGGTAGATACGCTGTTGGTATTTCTTATATATAAGTGTTTTTATCATATTACATTCTGTGTCATTATTTAGTTCACTTGGGCAAATGATTTTGAAACGATGTCACATAACGATGTTTTCTAAATGATATAAACCATACGAGTATTATTAACAAGTTTTTACGAGGTGTTTTACAATTTGGGTTACTAAAACAACTGTTTTGGGGTTAAGAGTCATGGCTACGAGATTTTATAAACTATAACCCAATGGATTTGAGTTGGTTAATTATGTTGCAATACACTTTTCAAAACAAGGTTTTGAATAAGGTATTGCAACATGTAAACGAGCCATGAATCCGATACTCTCATAAAACCTATGTGCTCGCCAGCATTTCTTTGCTGACATTGTTTTTACATATGTTTCAGGTGGTGTTGAATGATGTTGATTGCTAGGATGCATGTTCATATAGGATCTGGACGAGGCCTTAGGGACATAATAACAATGACAGACGATATGTAACTTGTTGGTTTTGTTTAAGACAATGTAATTACTTAATGAATCAATAAAACGAAACTTTTTGTATCCATGGTTATGAAACAATGATTCTGCCACGACACTCCCCGATGTTTCCGCCGCGGTTTCGTTATTTTAACGCAGTCGGGGTGTGACAGAAAGTTGGTATCAGAGCCAATGGTTATAGAGAATTAGGTTATTAGTAATGCTTTGACCCAGACAATAACTTTCTAGGACCCCAACACAAGTTTTCTTGCGTTTAGATTTTAAAACAAAACCGTCACCTATCCTTAGGTGATAACCACAAAGAGAACACAAATTTCAAATCCGCTTTCTTCGTAAATGATTTGTTATAAGGTTTTGAACCCTCTAATTTTTCAAAATCTCGTCAAAGTTTAGGTCTTATAATGTGAACGCGTGCAATTTGGAAGGGTGGGTGCCTGTATCCTGAGTTTTCTGTCTAAGGCTAGAGTGTTCGTACAAATCCACATAATCGGACCAGTCACTCTTACCTGGGAACTCTTGGGATAAGTGTCCACTTATAGGCTAAAGCATGTCTTCGCGATACATTGTATTGACCCATTTACTTTGATTAGTTACTGCGTGTCGTTTGTTTGTTTGAGGTAACGAACGAATGATCGCCTTCCTTGTGTTTTGTCGATGTTTTCAATACCTCTTTTGTTTTTCCAATTGTCGATCTCACTTGTTTCTCATGTTTCCTTGTTCTTTTTAGACAATGCGTCCTCGACGAGATGCACAACCTCTAACTAATGAAGAAGTCGCAGCCCTTGTCGCTCAACAAATGGCTGCAGTGCTTCCGAACGTAGTAACCCAGATCCATCAATTATACAACAACAATAACAACAATAATGCACAGTGTAGTTTCAAGACTTTCAATTCGGCTAAATCGTTGAAGTTTTCTGGGTCTCAAGGAGCAACCGCGCTCCAACAATGGTTCAAAAGTTTGGAGAGCACATTCAGACATGTGCAATGTCTGAATGAGCGTAAGGTTGAATTTGCATCCAGTGTGTTCGAGAAGCGTGCTCTTACATGATGGAACAGTGTGATGCGTGATAGGGGTGCCGATGTGGCGATGGCACAAACATGGGAAGAGCTTCGAGCTCTCATGATGAGAGAGTTCTGTCCCTGTCACGAAATTCGAGCTTTGGAATGAGAATTCGATGATTTGAAACAAGATGGGGGATTACACCGTGCGTATACGGATCGTTATGATGAGCTCAGTTTGTTGTGTCCTACTATGGTTACCCCGTTGGAGAAAACAATAGAGAGGTATATTGATGGTTTACCCGATTCTGTGCAAGACATTGTGACTGGCAGTAATCCTACCACTGTTCGTCAAGCGATCGAATTAGCTGCTACTCTGACCGAGTCTCAAGTCAGAAAGGGTAAACTGATCCGTAAGGGTGATAAGAAGAAGTCAGCCGATTCCACACAAGAAAAGGGTAAAGGTAAGGGTAAGAAGAAGGGTGAGTCTTCTAAGAAGTCGAGGAAGCGCAAGGCTCCCCAGAACTTTGCAGTTACTACACAGAACCCTCAGAACCCACCAGCACTACCTCCCGCGAAGAAGCAATATGCTGGTACTGCACCTCACTGCACTCGGTGCAATGGTCATCATGCTACCCAACAGGCGTGTAAGCAGTGTACTACGTGTGGTAAACTTGGGCATCTGGCCAACATTTGTCGTCTGGGTCAGAATCAAACTGCTCAGGTTCCAGCACAGGTTCAGGGGAATGCTGCGAGATTCCCACCAGGTTCGTGTTACAATTGCAGTGAAATGGGTCATTTTTGCAACAACTGCCCGAGGTTGGTAAATGCGAATGCGAATCCGAATGCGAATGTCAGTGCGAATGCCAATGTGAATCCCGCTCCTGGATGAGCGTACAAGTTGAATGCAAACGAGGCGAGGGCTGACAAAGAGGTTGTCAATGGTACGTTCCTTGTTAACAATCGACCTGCATCTCTTCTTTTCGATTCTGGTGCCGATAGAAGTTTTGTTTCATTGTCATTTGAGCCTTTGCTTGCGATACCTAGAACTAAACTGAGGAAACCCTTATCTGTCGAAGTTGCTACTGGTAAAACTCTCGTACTCGATTCTGTTATTCGTGATTGTCAGTTGAACCTCGATAACCTTCTTTTTCTATTTGACCTCACACCGATGCAACTTGGGAGTTTCGATATTATTGTTGGGATGGATTGGTTAACCAAACATCATGCTGAGGTGGTTTGTTTCGACAAGATTGTTCGTATTCCTCTTTCATCTGGCGATGTTCTGGAAGTTCGTGGCGAGAAACCATCAGGTGGTTTGAAACTCATGTCGTGTACGAAAGCCTAGAGTTATTTACGAAAAGGATATGTTGTTTTTCTGGCACATGTCACCGAGGAGAAAGGCAAGAGCAAGAGTATTCAGGATATTCCGATTGTTTGGGATTATCCAGAGGTGTTTCCTGATGAACTGCCTGGTTTGCCTCCAGTTCGTCAGGTTGAGTTTCATATTGATCTTGTACCTAATGCCAACCCGATTGCGAAAGCACCTTATCGTCTTGCACCGTCGGAGATGCAAGAATTATCGAAACAGCTTCAAGAGTTATCTGATAAAGGATTCATCCGTCCGAGCTTTTCGCCCTGGGGGTGCTCCTGTCCTGTTTGTGAAAAAGAAAGATGGGTCTTTTCGAATGTGTATCGTTTATCGTGAACTTAATAAGCTTACCATCAAGAATCGATATCGCCTACCTCGAATTGATGATCTCTTTGATCAGATGCAAGGTGCTACATGCTTTTCCAAGATCGATCTGCGTTCTGGGTATCATCAACTTCGTGTTCTTAAAGAAGATATTCCCAAAACTGCATTCCGCACAAGATATGGACACTATGAGTTCACTGTCATGTCTTTTGGTTTGACAAATGCTCCAGCCATTGTCACACCCCCAAAATCCCACACGCGGAGTACCACCGCTTGGAGGCGTGACTGACCAGGATCAAGCCATCAATCATATCAAACATAGCATTTAAATATAATAGTAGATACGACTGATGTTCAAAACCAAACATTGTTTAAGTAGCGGAAGCATTAAATGTAAAACCCAAAACATAAGTATCAATGTGTGAATGTAAAAGTGTTTAATACGCATTCACGAGTTCTTGTCCACAACGACCCGCCTCTCCTCTGGTGCAAGCTCCAAGTATACCTAAGGCCCTGCAAGGCATGCAGCAAATGATCAACAAACTAGTTGAGCGAGTTCACAGAAAGTAAGTTCATAATCATAGAGCGTGAGTTAATTAGTGGGGGCTTCCCATGTTTATCCTGGCTAATGAGGGCTTCTCATTAACGGTACTTACTAGACTAACTTCCGACCATGTGTTCTTCTTTACCGAGAACAGGAATACGTACAGGGTCACGTAGGCTTTACGTGACGTGCCCTTCCCCGAGGACAGTGGTACGCGTGGGGGCTACGTAGGCTTTACGCAGCGTGGCCCTCCGACCTGGAAGCCAGTGAATGGTATTGGGTTACGTAGGCTTTACGTAACGTGTCCTCCCGACCCGGGAGACAGATGACAATTATACTGGGTTACGTAGGCTTTACGTAACGTGTCCTGACTAACCTGAGGACGATGGTCTATAGTCTGGTGTATGCGTAAGTACGAGTAACTCATTCAAGTCCAACATATCCAACCCAATTCCCAACCCGGGAATCCCATGCCTTGGCTGTGTGAACTCACCTTGGTTTGCTCGGCAGATACACAAAGAGTATAGATAAGCTAGGAAAAGGGTCAATCACGTCCTAGCATGGTTGTAATACAAGTCAGGTTTGGTTCAACAATGCACGTATACAATCAAAGCAAGCACGTATGCACATAAACAATCAAAGCATACACTTGTGCGATTCATTATATGTTTCCCAAACAATACCCGGCCCAAACAATAAACCCATTCAGTAAGCGGCCCAAAGATAACAATTTAGACATGGAGGTTTCGGCCCAATTAATCAACATGCAATGTCTTGTGCGATTTGCCTAGGCCCAACTATACACGGCCCATTGTGTTGTGTGATTCAGCTAGCATAAGCAGCCCAAACATATGGTACGTAGTGGACTTGTGCGGTCCGATTCAGGTTGTGCGATCGGACATTCCCGGCCCAATAGACATACTCATGATCCAATATGTCCTTGTACGATTAGGGATCCTTGTGCGATCGGGTTTCTTGTGCGACCCGGTAAATTACCCAGCCCAACACTTATCCGGCCCATATAACTTGTGCGACTGGGCTGCACTTGTGTGATTGGACCAGCATGTGCGACCAGCCCAGTTGTGCGATCGGGCCTGCTTGTGCGTGTGGTCCAATTGTGCAATCAGTTTAATAATTTCCGAGAATTATGCACAATCGGTTACAATCAATATTGTTTCCAAACTTATCATTCTATCAATTAACATCCACTACCTTTTACAATATTAGATCAAACAAGGGTTTTTAGTATCAATTTCCTATGAACCCTAAACTCATATCAAGTCTAATCATCGAGCACAACTAGCAATCGTAACAATTCGATGCTTATCCTAGTTCGATACATCCCAGCCGATTATCACGGCCAATTACCAACATCATTCCACACAACTAAATCGATTCATGACTGTTAAGAAATCAACGTAACAAGAACATCAAAAACGATCACATCATCAATACACATGTAAGGCATAGCAATATCAATTCGATTTTATTTTAAACATTAGCAATACTCAACCGAATCATACATGAATCATACAATCAATGACCAAACAACATCAAAGCACTAACCGGATGAAGGTAGAGGATTGATTCGTTTCACAAGCTTCAAAGTATGTGTGTGTGTGCCGTCGGGTCCCAAACAAGCCGAGAGAGGGAGAGGGGTAGCAACTAGGGTTGTGTGTGATAATGTGTTGTAACAAAATGAGGGAACAAAACTCCTTACGGGTGTTTGTTCGTGTGAAGGTAAGGTGGGCCGAACCCTTCAATGGGTTGCCCTAATGGTCCGCGTACAAAGGTAAGGCCCAACCGGCCTTGTGCGGATGTTGTGGGCTTGTTCGGTTCAAGTGGTGTTGTGCATTTGGGTTGTGAACAATTCGCTTAACATACTCACATATGCACAAAATAACAAACATTCATTAAATCATGGTATCACATACTAAACATCATGCATATACACAATGTTCCCGCCATTAAATCATAAATTAAGTTCACATAAGCACTTAGCGTAACACAAAGCAAGTCTAAAGTTCGAGTTGTCACATTATCCCCAACTAATTGGAAATTTCGTCCCGAAATTTGGTATGCACTCACTGAGGAAGCTAGGTAAACTGTACTGTTCACTGGTTTTCCTGGGGTGTCACATCCTCCCCCCGTTGATCTGGAATTTCGTCCCGAAATTCCGAAGTAGTAGCTTCAGCCTCAGTAGTGGTTGCCTGGTTCCCGAACAAATGGGGGTACTTTTCTGTCATCCTGTCTTCGCGTTCCCAGGTGTACTCTGGGCCACGTTTGGAGTTCCAACGAACTCGGACAAGAGGGATTCTCTTGTGTTTGAGGACCTTCACATCCCGGTCCGTGATTTCTACTGGTTCCTCAACGAACTGCAACCGCTCGTCGATAGTGAGTTCCTTAAAAGGAATGATGAGGTTTTCATCAGATAGGCACTTCTTTAAGTTCGATACATGAAAGACATTGTGAACTGCCCCGAGTTCAGCTGGTAGGTTTAGCTTGTATGCAACTTTGCCAACCTTTTCTATGATTTCGAAAGGTCCGACGTACCGCGGATTTAGTTTGCCCCGTTTGCCAAAACGAACCACACCCTTCCAGGGTGAAACTTTCAATAAAACCCGGTCCCCGACCTCGAATTCCAATGGCTTTCTACGCTTGTCCGCGTAGGCTTTCTGACGGTCGCGTGCTGCCGCCATGCGTTGTCGTATTTGTGCAATCTTTTCTGTGGCGTCCACAACAATCTCTGGACCCGTGATCTGACTATCTCCCACCTCTGCCCAACAGAGAGGTGACCGGCATTTACGCCCGTACAATGCCTCGAATGGAGCGGCTTGAATGCTGGTGTGATAACTGTTATTATACGAGAACTCCACCAAAGGGAGGTGCTTTTCCCAGCCGTTGCCGAAATCGATGACGCATGCCCGAAGCATGTCTTCTAGCGTTTGGATCGTTCGCTCAGACTGCCCATCCGTCTGAGGGTGGTATGCTGTGCTCATGTCTAACCTTGAGCCGAAAGATTTATGCATTGCTTGCCAAAGTTCTGACGTGAATCGTGCATCGCGATCCGAAATGATAGACGTGGGCACCCCGTGCCTCGAGACAACTTCTTTAAGATAGACGTCTGCGAGAGTGGAGAACTTGTCCGTTTCCTTAATCGGCAGGAAGTGTGCAGACTTAGTGAGTCGATCAACTATGACCCATATTGTATCGTTCCCACGCTGAGATCTAGGTAAGCCTGTAACGAAATCCATGGAAATTTCTTCCCATTTCCACTGAGGTATCTTAGGCTGCTGGAGTAGGCCAGCTGGTTTCTGGTATTCAACCTTGACTCTTGCACAGGTCAAGCATTTTCCAACGTACGTAGCAATGTGGGCCTTCATACTAGGCCACCAATAGGTAGTGCTGATGTCGTGGTACATCTTATCCGACCCTGGATGTACCGAGTAGCGAGACTTGTGGGCTTCATCCATTACAAGTTCGCGTAATCCGCCATAAAGAGGGACCCAAATCCGGCCCGTTACATAATAGGCGCCGTCTTCCTTTTGTTCCATTTGCTGTCGTGAGCCGCGTAAGGCTTCAGCCTTGACGTTTTCGGGCTTCAGTGCTTCTATCTGAGCAGCTCGTATCTGAGCAGGAAGGCTAGACTGAATCGTAAGTTGTAGCGCTCGCACGCGCCGTGGTAGTGTGTCTTTCCGACTGAGGGCATCAGCCACAACATTGGCTTTGCCTGGATGATACTTAATAGCACATTCGTAGTCGTTAAGTAACTCGACCCATCGTCGTTGACGCATATTCAAATCCTTCTGCTTAAGGATATGCTCGAGACTCCTGTGATCGGTGTAAATCGTGCACCTGGTACCGTACAGGTAGTGTCGCCATATCTTAAGCGCAAAAACAACAGCTCCCAGCTCTAAGTCGTGCGTCGTGTAGTTGCGTTCATGAACCTTTAGCTGACGAGAGGCGTAGGCAATCACTTTATCCCGCTGCATCAATACGCATCCCAGACCCTGTATGGATGCGTCACAATATACTACGAAGTCATCTGTGCCCTCTGGCAATGAAAGAATAGGTGCACTGCAAAGCCTATCCTTTAGATACTGAAAAGCAGTTTCCTGCGTGTTGCCCCAACGGTAGGTGACACCCTTCTGTGTCAGTAGTGTGAGTGGCTGCGCAATCTTCGAGAAATCCTTAATAAATCGTCTGTAATAACCTGCCAGACCCAAAAATTGGCGTATTTCTGTCGGCGTACGCGGTGCAGGCCAGTTCCTGATCGAATCTACCTTGGATGGATCGACATGGATCCCCTCCTTGTTCACCACGTGGCCTAAGAAGTGGACTTCACGAAGCCAAAAGTCGCATTTAGAAAGCTTGGCGTACAACTGTTCCTTCCGAAGGAGTTCCAAAATCAGGCGAAGATGTTGCTCGTGTTCCTCCTGACTCTTGGAGTAAATCAGGATGTCGTCGATGAAAACAATGACGAACTTGTCAAGGTAGGGTTTGCACACCCTGTTCATGAGATCCATAAATACAGCAGGCGCGTTCGTTAACCCGAATGGCATGACGAGAAACTCGTAGTGACCGTAACGAGTTCTGAATGCAGTCTTGGAGACGTCCTCATCCCGGACTCTCAGCTGATGATAACCCGACCTCAAATCTATCTTCGAATAGTAACACGACCCTTGCAACTGGTCGAATAAGTCGTCGATGCGCGGAAGAGGATAACGGTTCTTCACCGTCACCTTATTGAGTTCACGGTAGTCAATGCACATCCTGAACGTACCGTCTTTCTTTTTCACGAAAAGCACTGGAGCTCCCCAAGGCGAAGAGCTTGGTCGTATGAAACCCTTTTCCAAGAGTTCCTGCAGTTGCTTTGACAATTCCTCCAATTCTGATGGAGCTAGACGATATGGTGCGCGAGCTATGGGTGCTGCTCCTGGAGCGAGCTCGATCTGAAATTCGACCTGACGATGAGGCGGTAAGCCAGGTAAGTCTTCAGGGAATACCTGAGGATAATCACGTACAATTGGAATATCTTCCAATTTCTTTTCCCTTGCTGAGGCGTCTGTAACAAGAGCCAAAATGGCTGTGTGACCTTTACGTAAGCACTTCTGAGCCTTCAAGAAAGAGATGATGCCAACCACAGCACCACTCTTGTCGCCTTGAACTTCTAGAGGTTCCTGACCCGAACGTGGAATGCGAATAACCTTCTCGCTGCATAAGATTTCTGCCTGGTGTTGGGATAACCAATCCATCCCAATCACGACGTCGAAACTACCCAAAACTATGGGAATGAGGTCGATGGAGAAGGCTTGACCAGCTAAGATAAGAGTACAACCCTGAACTACGTGCGTGGCTTCTAGACTTTTACCGTTAGCTAACTCGACTACATGTTTGGTGGGTAAGAGTGTTGGTGCACGTTTTAGCAGTTGACACATTTTCACAGACATATAGCTTGTATCCGCACCCGAATCAAATAAAACAGTAACGTAAATATTGTCGAGGAGAAACTTACCCATGACAACGTTGGGATCGTTCACTGCGTCGCCTCGACCTAGCACAAAAGCGCGACCACGAGCTTCATTGCCGTTGTTGTTGTTGTTTCCACCGTTGTTGTTCCCGTTGCCCTGGTTATTGTTGTTGCGATTCTGGTTCAACTGTGGGCAATCGCGTTTGAAATGACCTTCAGCCCCACACTGGAAACATCCCCGGTTTCCACGCTGTGGCTGCTGCTGCTGCTGCTGGTTTTGTGGAGCTGGTTGCTGAGGCTGCTGATTCTGATTCGCAGGCCGTGGACTCCTACAGTCTTTGGCCTCGTGACCCATCTTAAGACACCTTTGACAACGACCCTTGTTACATGGGCCGTGGTGATGCCTGTTGCAGTTGTGGCACCTGGGTTGACTACCCTGATATCTCCTCTGTCTGTGACCACTAGAGGACTGCTGACTGGGACTCTGATAGTGATCGATCTTCTGCTGCTGAGCTTGTGGCTGAACAGATGCTGAACCTTTGCTGGAATCCCCATCCCACTTTCTTTTACTGTCACCAGATGTAGCAGGAGTAACTGAGGTGGTGACGTTAGCAGTAGCATTAACACGCTTGGGCAGTTTATTCTGATCCACTGCCTGATCAGTGATACGGTGAGCAAGACGCTGGATTTCTTGGATGTTTTCAAGGTTAGCCGACGTCACGTGGCTCTGAATTTCTGGCGCCAATCCCTTGAGATACAACTCAATGCGCTTGTATGGAGGGTCCACCATAGTTGGACACAGAACGGCCAGCTCATTAGACCGTTTAGTATACGCCTCGATTTCCGATCCAACCATTTTCAAGTTATACAGCTCGTCTTCCAGCTTGTGAATATCTTCCCGCGTGCAATACTCACGCTTGATGAGTTCCTTGAAATCGTTCCATGGGGTGGCGTTAGCAGCTGCCAACCCTAAAATCTGAACTTGGGCGTTCCACCAAGTCAGTGCTATCCCTTCCAAAGTACCGGTGGCAAACTTGACCTTGCGAGCCTCAGGGCACTCGCACATCTCGAATACTGATTCTAGCTTCTCGAACCAGTGGAGGAGTCCAACCGCTCCTTCTGTGCCGCTGAAAGAGTTTGGACGACAGTCCATGAAATTCTTGAAAGTGCAGACAGGCTGCTGCGCGTGTTGACCTGCTTGAGCTGCTGCAACTGCTGCAGCAACTTGAGCTTGAACGAGAGCCTCTAGCTGGGCTTGTGTCATGTTGATTCGTCCAGACATGATCTTCATTGTAACAAGTAGCATAGGTAAGAATGGTTCGCGAATAGGGCGATGACAGAAAAGCGTAGGCATATAGGTGTTCTCATGTAATCAAAGCATGTGTATCTAAGCGTAATGCGAGCAAAATTCTAAGCAGTTCTAGCAAACAGGCAATAAACATAAACCTTATTACCTAGGATGTCGAGTCTTGCACGTGGAGCGAAGCGTCGTTGTGGATCGTTGAGAGCACTGTACTGGTTATAGTCCGGTTTTAATAAAAACGTTTTCCCATATTAAAACCAAGTTCTCTATAACCAATGGCTCTGATACCAATCTGTCACACCCCCAAAATCCCACACGCGGAGTACCACCGCTTGGAGGCGTGACTGACCAGGATCAAGCCATCAATCATATCAAACATAGCATTTAAATATAATAGTAGATACGACTGATGTTCAAAACCAAACATTGTTTAAGTAGCGGAAGCATTAAATGTAAAACCCAAAACATAAGTATCAATGTGTGAATGTAAAAGTGTTTAATACGCATTCACGAGTTCTTGTCCACAACGACCCGCCTCTCCTCTGGTGCAAGCTCCAAGTATACCTAAGGCCCTGCAAGGCATGCAGCAAATGATCAACAAACTAGTTGAGCGAGTTCACAGAAAGTAAGTTCATAATCATAGAGCGTGAGTTAACTAGTGGGGGCTTCCCATGTTTATCCTGGCTAATGAGGGCTTCTCATTAACGGTACTTACTAGACTAACTTCCGACCATGTGTTCTTCTTTACCGAGAACAGGAATACGTACAGGGTCACGTAGGCTTTACGTGACGTGCCCTTCCCCGAGGACAGTGGTACGCGTGGGGGCTACGTAGGCTTTACGCAGCGTGGCCCTCCGACCTGGAAGCCAGTGAATGGTATTGGGTTACGTAGGCTTTACGTAACGTGTCCTCCCGACCCGGGAGACAGATGACAATTATACTGGGTTACGTAGGCTTTACGTAACGTGTCCTGACTAACCTGAGGACGATGGTCTATAGTCTGGTGTATGCGTAAGTACGAGTAACTCATTCAAGTCCAACATATCCAACCCAATTCCCAACCCGGGAATCCCATGCCTTGGCTGTGTGAACTCACCTTGGTTTGCTCGGCAGATACACAAAGAGTATAGATAAGCTAGGAAAAGGGTCAATCACGTCCTAGCATGGTTGTAATACAAGTCAGGTTTGGTTCAACAATGCACGTATACAATCAAAGCAAGCACGTATGCACATAAACAATCAAAGCATACACTTGTGCGATTCATTATATGTTTCCCAAACAATACCCGGCCCAAACAATAAACCCATTCAGTAAGCGGCCCAAAGATAACAATTTAGACATGGAGGTTTCGGCCCAATTAATCAACATGCAATGTCTTGTGCGATTTGCCTAGGCCCAACTATACACGGCCCATTGTGTTGTGTGATTCAGCTAGCATAAGCAGCCCAAACATATGGTACGTAGTGGACTTGTGCGGTCCGATTCAGGTTGTGCGATCGGACATTCCCGGCCCAATAGACATACTCATGATCCAATATGTCCTTGTACGATTAGGGATCCTTGTGCGATCGGGTTTCTTGTGCGACCCGGTTAATTACCCAGCCCAACACTTATCCGGCCCATATAACTTGTGCGACTGGGCTGCACTTGTGTGATTGGACCAGCATGTGCGACCAGCCCAGTTGTGCGATCGGGCCTGCTTGTGCGTGTGGTCCAATTGTGCAATCAGTTTAATAATTTCCGAGAATTATGCACAATCGGTTACAATCAATATTGTTTCCAAACTTATCATTCTATCAATTAACATCCACTACCTTTTACAATATTAGATCAAACAAGGGTTTTTAGTATCAATTTCCTATGAACCCTAAACTCATATCAAGTCTAATCATCGAGCACAACTAGCAATCGTAACAATTCGATGCTTATCCTAGTTCGATACATCCCAGCCGATTATCACGGCCAATTACCAACATCATTCCACACAACTAAATCGATTCATGACTGTTAAGAAATCAACGTAACAAGAACATCAAAAACGATCACATCATCAATACACATGTAAGGCATAGCAATATCAATTCGATTTTATTTTAAACATTAGCAATACTCAACCGAATCATACATGAATCATACAATCAATGACCAAACAACATCAAAGCACTAACCGGATGAAGGTAGAGGATTGATTCGTTTCACAAGCTTCAAAGTATGTGTGTGTGTGCCGTCGGGTCCCAAACAAGCCGAGAGAGGGAGAGGGGTAGCAACTAGGGTTGTGTGTGATAATGTGTTGTAACAAAATGAGGGAACAAAACTCCTTACGGGTGTTTGTTCGTGTGAAGGTAAGGTGGGCCGAACCCTTCAATGGGTTGCCCTAATGGTCCGCGTACAAAGGTAAGGCCCAACCGGCCTTGTGCGGATGTTGTGGGCTTGTTCGGTTCAAGTGGTGTTGTGCATTTGGGTTGTGAACAATTCGCTTAACATACTCACATATGCACAAAATAACAAACATTCATTAAATCATGGTATCACATACTAAACATCATGCATATACACAATGTTCCCGCCATTAAATCATAAATTAAGTTCACATAAGCACTTAGCGTAACACAAAGCAAGTCTAAAGTTCGAGTTGTCACAGCCATTTTCATGGATTTAATGAATAGGGTCTGTAAACCTTATTTAGACAAATTCATAATTGTGTTAATCAACGATATTCTTGTTTATTCGAAGTCTTGAGCCGATCACGAGCAACACCTTCGTTTGACTCTAGAACTCCTAAAGAAGGAACAACTTTTTGCTAAATTCTCCAAGTGTGAATTCTGGCTTAAAGAAGTTCATTTTTTGGGTCATATAGTCAACGAGCAGGGTATTCATGTGGATCCATCCAAAATTGCTGCAATTAAGGATTGTAATACACCAACGACACCTACAGAAATTCGTTCTTTTCTTGGTATCGCTGGTTATTATTGTCGGTTTATTTCGAACTTCTCGAAGATCGCGGTTCCACTCACTGCTTTGACTCAGAAGAATAAGCCTTTTGAGTGGGGACCCAAGCAAGAAGAAGCGTTCCAAACGCTGAAGCAGAAGCTCTGTGATGCTCCTATTCTATCTTTGCCTGAAGGAAACGATGATTTCGTTGTCTATTGTAACGCGTCTAATCTAGGCCTTGGTTGTGTTCTTATGCAACGAGGTAAAGTGATAGCTTATGCGTCAAGACAACTGAAAGTTCATGAGAAGAACTATACCACTCATGATCTTGAGTTAGGTGCTGTGGTTTTTACCCTAAAAATCTGGAGACACTATCTTTATGGCACGAAGTGTGTGGTTTTCACAGACCACAAAAGTCTCCAGCATATTCTCAATCAGAAGGAGCTGAACATGAGGCAACGACGTTGGGTTGAGCTTTTAAACGATTATGATTGCGAGATTCGCTACCATCCTGGTAAGGCGAATATCGTAGCTGATGCGCTTAGTCGAAAGGAGCGAGTCAAGCTTCATTCTGTTCGAACTCTATCTAATCTTCAAACTCGTGTTCTTCAAGCTCAACAATCTTGTGTTTCACAAAATTTGATAAGTAAGGAATTACCATGTCACACCCCCAACTTACCACCTAGGGAATGTCCCTGATAGGCGCGTGACGTATCGATAACGAGCCACTAATTACAAGGAACCATACAAATTTTCAAAATAAAATTCTCAAGTTTTAATAAAGAAAACACCAATCACGAGTTTAAATGTAAACCGGTATTTTCAGCGGATACAAGTAATAAACCAAATTTAAGTTATTCAAAAACCAATGTATAATAGTAACAATAATCACATGAGTCCCTCCAGTCGCCCCATGACCACTCCTGCTCCTCCAGACAGCAAGTTTCCAAAACCAAGATACCTAACGACCTGCGAGCATGCAACAAGAGTATCAGACAAAGCAGGCGAGTTCACAGTTTATGAAAACGTTTGTTACCAAGTGTTTATTCCAGTTCATTTACAAATGCAAAAGTAATATTGATAATATCTCGATATTGAACAAGACGGCTCCTGATGTATGTTTTGCCCATTCCCCAGTGCTCCTATCAAAACACTGGGCCCGACTGGGTAATTAGTTCACAACCGTCCTCCCCGGTACGGTGTGAGGGTGCCAAACCTAAGTAGCGCTACCAACTAATACCATGTTACCTCCCCGGTAACAAAAGATGGGACTTAAGAATGATAGAATGAGATTATTATCCAATATATACCAGTTTTTACCCAAAAGACTTATCCCTCCCCGGGATACCCACTGACTGTCCCAACCACCGAGACGCATGCTCAAAAGTAGTGAACTCACTTTTGATTTGCTCGGTAGGATTATCTATGAGTCTACCAGTTGATCAAGTATGTCCTAAAGGAGTTACCGATAACAGTCAGTCATACTTGTATGTAAGTCACAATTTTCGTATTCAACAAGTTCACATATTCATTAACCTCATATAACACATCTACTGTACAAATAACACATGCATGTAATTGATATTTTAGAAATCACTTTGTTCACACTGAGTCATCGAATATTCACTTCCATGTAGTGGTTCCAACAACTTTACACACATTCACAATTTCCTACTTATACTTCAAGTCCACATATTTATCATGTGCCGGCCAATTACGTAGACAGGCCTGAGTAAGACAAATCCCACTCCTTCCAAACCGGGTCCATTTGCTGCTGTAACCCCTTACACAGCCCATTAGTCCATCTTAACTCAACACTTTTGTTACTTGACTTCAATTACAATGTGTGATCCATTCTACCATACCTAACCCACTTATATGGCACCAGTTTAACACTAATCAAATGAGTGTATAACAACATACCCGGCCTGTTAAGGTATTCGGCCCACTTACACAAACAAATACAACCCACTAATTAAGCACACATATTATAGTATTATCGGTCCCATCCCAATCCTCCCACAAACAATGCTAAAACTGTTTCACCTATCAAAGTCGTTGCATGCTAATTATTTGCTTGACAACCATATGACATCCTAATTCTCAATTAAGCATCACATAACAGAATCGGTAACAACATCATATTCTTTTCATTGTTAAAATCCCTAACCTAGCCCATTAATATGCTGGAAACTATCAACAATCCTCCTATAGATCACCCCTTAGTTACTAGTTTAAGAACATAACCATGCGACCCTAACACCAACCCTCCTAGTAATCATGCAACATTCACTGTGACAATATTTAACAAATAACATATATTCATCGTTGCAGTTTTAATACATAATCATTAATAAATTTCCTTGTGGATTCATTCGACATCAACCACCAGGTTCCTTAGCACTTTAATAGCATGTATCCTACACTTTGATTAATCATGCAAGAACATAATATGATTTTTCTCACGTTTACAATCAGCCATACAACGCACATAACACAACGAACAATTAAAGGTTAACATAAACATGTACCTATTAATCCAAAGGGTTTGAACAATAAGCTGTTAACTCGAAGGGAGGGAGTGTATGCCTGCCATCGCCAATCAGTAGAGAAAATAGGGTTTGATGTGATGATAATATTAGGTGTATCAAGGGGTTACGTATCATAATATGGTAGTGCATAAATGGGCTTTGGGCTGGTGATCAAAGCAACATTATGTAATTTCATAATATTAGGTGTATCAAGTGGGGGCCGGTGATCAAAGGCTTTGGACTGAACATAATATGATTTTTCTAATTAAATTTCATAAGGTGTGTAATGGGCTTGATTAGCCCATGTCCATGTTGTACATTTAGTGATCTGTGTGTAATGTAAATGAGTGGCCCAAATGCACACGGCCCAAAGGGTTTAGGTTTTCTAAATCAGTTTCACGACACGCGGTACTCAAGAAAGGTTAATTATTTAAACGTACATAATCATGTATAGTTAGTCAGTTAAATGTACACAATCATGTAGTGGTGCACAAAATAGGCAGATAAATATAGAAGCACACGCTAAAAGTTGTGGGCCCAAGTAATGCTAACCTTAATTATTCGGGTTGTCACATCATCCCCAACTTGAAAGAAATTTCGTCCCGAAATTTGCCAAGTAAGCACAGAGGAGTGAAGCGAGAAATCAAGATTGTTGCGGATTTTGCTCAGGTGTCACATCACCCCCAACTTGAAGAGGAATTTCGTCCCGAAATTTTCCAGCTTTACCAGATTTAGACTTGTCTTTAGGGAAAGTTGATGATATTTAAGCTTCATCTGATCCTCTCCCTCCCACGTAAACTCTGGTCCGCGTCTTGAGTTCCAACGAACTCTCACAATCGGAATACGACTATGTTTACGAACTTTGACCTCCCAGTCCATGATCTCAATAGGTTCCTCGACAAACTGCAACTTGTCGTCGATCTTCAGCTCTTGGAAAGGCACAACTAGTGTTTCATCAGACAAGCATTTCTTCAATTGCGAAACATGGAAAACATCATGCACATTACCCAACTCAGCAGGTAACTCAAGCTTGTAAGCAACTTTACCGATCCCGCTCCAGAATTCTAAATGGTCCAACGTAACGTGGGTTAAGCTTGCCGCGTTTCCCAAAACGCACCACACCCTTCCATGGTGAGACTTTCAACATGACACGGTCATTAACTTCGAATGCCAAAGGTTTTCTACGCTTGTCGGCGTAGCTTTTCTGACGATCCCGTGCTGCTGCCATACGGTTTCTGATCTGAATGATCATTTCTGAATTTTCAAGTACAAGTTCAGGACTTGTGATCTGGCTGTCACCCACCTCAGCCGAACAAAGAGGAGAACGACATTTCCACCCGTACAATGATTCGAATGGAGCTGCCTGAATACTAGTGTGGTAGCTGTTGTTGTAGGAGAACTCTATCAATGGCAGATGTTTCTCCCAGCCCTTGCCAAAGTCAATAACACATGCCCACAGCATGTCTTCAACTGTCTGAATAGTGCGCTCACTCTGACCATCCGTCTGTGGGTGATAAGCGGTACTCATACTGAGTTGTGAACCGAACGATTTATGCATTGACTGCCATAATTCAGAAGTAAAACACGGATCTCGATCTGAGATGATAGAAGTTGGCACCCCGTGCCTAGAAACCACCTCCTTAAGATAAACTGCTGCAAGCTGTGAAAACTTATCTGTTTCCTTGATTGCCAGAAAATGCACTGACTTCGTGAGACGGTCAACAATCACCCATATAGTATCGTTTCCAGCCTGAGTCCTCGGTAACCCTGTAACGAAATCCATGGCGATCTGCTCCCACTTCCACGTGGGTATCTCTGGCTGCTGAAGTAGACCCGAGGGTTTCTGATGCTCTGCTTTGACTTTAGCACAAGTCAAACACTTTCTCACGTACATCGCAATGTGAGCCTTCATCTTTGGTGTGACACCCCAGGAAAACCAGTAAATGATACCACTTACCTAGCTTCCTCAGTAACCGCATGCCAAATTTCGGGACGAAATTTCTTTCAAGTTGGGGATAATGTGACAACTCGTAACTTAGAACTTTTCGTGTGCTTCGATGTAACTTGTTTGAACATTACGTGACTAGTTGATGTGTATGATTGCATTGAATGTTATGAATTTTATTATGTTGCGTGTTATCAAAGTTGGGCCGCACACTTTGTTCTTGACCGCACACCTTTCTCTCGGCCCAACTCCACTCGCAAACCACTTGGCCAACTCGAGACCAAGGACAGCCCGATGACTGGATTCGGCCCACTCACCCATTACGCATACATGAACCTTAGGGGGTGTAGTTTCTCATTACTTGCAAAAACACCAACACACACAACCCTAATCACCTCTCTCTCTCCCTCGTTTTCCCCTTGGAAACCCGACGGCAGCCCCCTCCTACTCGAAGCCCTTCCCGTCGATCTAATCAACCTATTCGAACATCACTGTTGGTGCAGTTGTCTGTCGACTGCATCTTAGTTCGAGTCCAAAATAAGAGAGAAGCCCAGAGATTGATCAAGACTAAAGAAGTACAGTCTTGAAGTTGCCAAAGACTTGATGAACGACTCCATCAACATCTAAGGGGGAGTCTGTTGGTGCACTTCATCTGTTGATTTCGTCTTGGATCAAGTCTTAGTCTTAGAATGTTATATTAGGGCTCATTGTACGGGAAAACAGGAGATTGTAGGTGTTTAGTATAGAGGTTTCGCTTATAGTGACATAGGTAGAGGTTCCGCTTGTATGTCATTATATGGTTTCGCTTGAATGTCACTTGGAGGTTTCGCTTGTACGACATGTACATTGAAGCGAAACCTTCACCCTATAAATAGGGTCACATAAGCGAAACCAAATAGCAGTGTTATGGTCTTGTATGGTACGGCGAAGCCCTGCCAAATCGTCTCCGGAACCTGTAACTTGTTAGAAGAGCAATAAACAGAGACAAATTAGTGAAATCAAGCTAAACAAAGACTGAATCAATGAATTCCGCCTCTGATTCAGTCTGAGCACTCTTCTGATTGACTCGTCAGGTCGTATAACGATCCTACATGTGGTATCAGAGCTCAGGAGGAAGAGTTCTTACCGTTTAGTTCGTTTTTCGCTCAAAATTCTGATTTCTACACCTTCTTTCATCAGTTCAGGAAGTTTTACCGGTCAAAATTGGATCAAATTTGCACAGGCAGTGTGTTATTGGACATTAACAAATCCTTGAAAATTTCGGACCAAATTACGGACTAAAAATGGGTCAAATTACCTTCGGATTAGGTTCCGCTTATTCGGACAGCAGGTAGTTTCGCTTCTATGACCACCTAGTTCCGCTTCTGTAACACCAAAATCAGGTAGTTTCGCTTCAAATGTCAAGTGGTTTCGCTTAAAAGGTTCGCTTCAAGTGACAAGTTGAAGGTTTCGCTTGAAGGTTCCGCTTCAAAGGTCATTTGTTAGAGTTCCGCTTGAAAGGTTCCGCTTCAAAGGACAGTTGTGATAGTTTCGCTTGTGTGAACAGATCAGTTTCGCTTATTTGGACATCAGTTGGTCTGCTTATTTGAACCAACTGGTTTCGCTTCAGTGAACGTTTTTTCTAGATCCGCTTCAACTGCACATCGTGCAGTTCCGCTTATAAGACACTTGCTGATTTTTTAAATAAAAAAAATCTACAAAAGGTGTTGGATTGGTAAAAATGGAAATGATTTTTGATGAACAAGAAAATAATAAACTTGAAAGTTTAAATAATTGGTATATGAGAACTGTGGATACCAATTATAGAAATGCGAGTACGGAAATTTGGGTTAAAAGTTTTGAACATTTTATGTGTCAAAAGGATGAAACGTTGAATGAGATTGAAATACGGTTTAAAACGTTAATGGAGAATTTGAGGAACAAGGGTATTAGAATATCAAATGATGAACAAATATCGAAATTGACAAATGCATTACCTGCTAAATGGGATGAATTCTTGGTTGAGTTAAAAAAGAGAGATTTTTTTTCAAGAACTTTATCCAAAACAATTCTTTAATGAGGTTAATGCAGAGTTTCGTAAGGAATGTACGGAAAGAAATGAATTTTTAAAAGAAATGGAAAAGAATTTACAAAAATTGGAATTGGATTGTGACACTCTAGGTTTTTCCGAACGAACACCTTGTAATATTTTGTGTGTATATAAATATTATTAAATGGAAACGTGACTTTACATGATATGTGTGATATGTATGGAATATATATATAATTATATGAGAGTCGAGACCACGACTCGCAACCACCCGGTTGCGAGTGGGCCGCTTGGTCTCGAGTGGGCCTTTGGGCCGTAACCGGTTTGGGCCGAAACCCTTAGCCTATGTTGAACCTTGTTATATAATCCCACCTTTCCCCACTTCCTTCATTTTACACACACAAACACTCCTTAAACTCTCTCTCAACTAGAAACCCCAAATAACAACAACCCATTCTCTTCTTCCAACTTTCGGATTCAAGCAAGGAATCTCGGACAAGAGACTCGGTCAAGATCATCACTCGGACACTTCATCTTCTCTCATTTTCTTCCTTTATTTCGGCTCATTCTTCTTCCTCACAACCGGTTAGTGTTAACTTTATGTATAAAAGATTTGTGAAATGTTGTATGAACTAGAAATGCTTGGTTAGTAGTGTTACACATGATTTTTGGGTGATTTGTGAAGTTGGATTATGTGTGTTAAACCTTATGTATGAATATTTGCTAAACATGTTTAAAATAACTAGAAATGGTAGTTTAAGAGAGTTCATGGTCAACCAAACTATACTTCTTTATTTCTTGCAAAAATGATGATGTTAAACATAAGATTTCGGCTACAAACATGTATGTTTCTTGTTCTTGCATGATTGATGAAATATGTAAGTTTTAGTTCATAAAATGAATGGTTATGTTGGACATAAAAACCCTAGGATGTTGAATATGGATGAACTTGTTATACACATGTTGAATATTGGTTGAGTATTGGAAAACCCTTGTGATTTGATCCATATTTGGCTTATAGATAGTTTGGGTAAGTTGTTAGTGAAACCTCATTGGCTGTTTCCCGATTTGGGCCTGATTACTTGGTACAAATTGGACTGTTACATCTGCATCATCACGTGTACATGAAAGGGACAGCTTCCGACTCGCAACCACGGCATTACGACTCGAGACCACGCCGTTGCGACTCGCAACCAAAGCGTGACAACTCGAAACCACATGATGCGACTCGAGACTACGACGGTTGCGACTCGCAACCATAACGTGACAACTCGAGACCCCGGTTGCGACTCGCAACCACAGCGTGACAAGTCGAGACCTCCTGGTTGCGACTCGAGACCTCCTGGTTGCGACTGGGCTGTTCACTTTGGTTATTGGGCCATAATGTGTTTAACTTGGGCTATCTGTTGACTGGAATATGTGTTGCTGTTGACTGCTTAAATGTTTAGGCCGGCCCAATAACCCCATGACTGTTTACTTGTATGTATGCTACGTGCCAGTTATGTGTATAGATTTTTATGTGAATGCTTGTACACCGAACCTGACCTATACCGGTAACCATGTTAGGACGTGGTGACCAACGTGATTGACAAGTAACCTAAACCTACCGAGCAACCCAAGGTAACCAGTGACGAAGGAGCTTGCTGCTTGGGAACGAGTAGTGTCTGTCCACCCTTGTGTTGGGTGTTACCTTATTTTGAACTATGAACTTGTTTAAACTACCTACTTATGTTTCCGCTACTTATTAACTGTTTGAACTTAAAACTTTAAACTCTGAACTTGATATTTGCTAATCTTATGGTTAGTAAGTATTACTTTTGTTATCTACCTAATTATTCAGTATAATTGGTGGCTGGATCCTGGTCAGTCACGCCCTCAAAGCGGGTGTTATCCGCAGGTGGATTTTGGGGGTGTGACAGATTGGTATCAGAGCCATTGGTTATAGTGAACTTGGTTTTAAAAAGGGGAAAATCTTTTTGGAGAAAACCAGACTATAACCCGTGACTCGCGACGACACTACACTCCAAGTGCAAGGCTCAACACTTTTGACCTCATAGCTCGGACCAGTGCTTACTTGTTTGCTTACCTTTTGTTTCCTGTTATGCTATACGTACTAGTGTGCCTAGTTAGATAGATACACCTCTCTCTCTTCTATCTCATTCTCGTTACACTACGGCCTCACACTCATACTGTGTTTTCTGGTTATGAAGACAATGAGTGGACGTGGAAGGGGAAACATCAACATGACTCAGGCTCAGTTCACTAACCTACTCAACACAGTGGCTGCAGCTTTCGCAGCTCACCCTATAGGTAAGCTCGTTGTTTTAGGATGTTTAGATCCTACCGCCACATCGTCTTTTCGCCTCTAAACCTATACGCTTCGCTTCTCACGAACAGGTCAGCATGCACCTGCGCAACCACCCGCGTGTACTTTCAAAACTTTCATGGATTGCAAGCCTCTCCCTTTCAACGGCACTGAGGGTGCCATAGGTCTTCTACATTGGATTGAGAAAGTTGAAGCTGTCTTTGCTGTCTGTGAGTGTCCCCCTGCAAATTGGGTGAAATTTGCTACTGCTACGCTTGAAGGAAACGCGCTTTCTTGGTGGAAGGCGCAAATTCAGATGTTTGGGTTGGAAACTGCTAATGCTACTGCGTGGGAGGATTTCAAGGACATGATTAAGGAGGAATACTGTCACCGGGATGACATCCACAAGCTTGAGAATGAGTACTATGAGCTCAAGATGGTTGGGTCGGAAATTGAAACTTACACCAAGCTGTCTAATGACTATGCTGCTCTTTGCCCAAACATGTCTCGACCTATGTATCGAAGAATCGAACTGTACATCAAGGGTTTGGCTCCAGAAATTCGAGGCCATGTAACTTCAGCCAACCACACTACCATTCAGCCAATCGTTCGACTTGCTCACAAACTCACTGATCAAGCCGTAGAAGAGGGCAGGTTGCCCAAAAGGATCAGTGCTACTGTCGGAACTTCTAGTGACAACAAGCGTAAGTGGGAAGGAAGTCAGGGCAAGGATGCTAACCCCACTCAGGCCCCAGCACAGCAAAGGAAAACTGAAAACAACAAAGGCACTCAGCAACAGGGTGGCTACCGGGGAAGCTACCCTAAGTGCAACAAGTGTAACAGGCACCACAATGGGGCATGTAACAAGGGCCAGTGTCAGCGATGCCACAAGATGGGGCACGAAGCCAAGGATTGTAGAAGTCAGTTCCCAGCAAGACAGAATCAGCAACAACCCCAACAGCAACAGCAGCAGGGAAACGACCGAGCATGTTTTAAATGTGGGGCAACAGGGCACTTTAAGAAGGATTGCCCTGAACTGAATCAGAACCGCAACAATAATCAGGGAGCTGGGAACAACAATCAAAACAACAATGCTGGGAATGGTGCTAGAGGAAGGGCTTTCGTGATTGGAGCTGGTGAAGCAAGGAATGACCCCAATGTCGTGGCGGGTAAGTTCCTACTCGATGATCGTTATGTTTCTGTGTTATTTGATTCCGGTGCCGATGCTAGTTATGTGTCCCTACGTATTAGTAAGAAGCTTAAGCGTCCGCTTTCGTTACTAAGTTCGCATCATATCGTCGAGTTAGCTAATGGTAGAAACATAGAGGCCTCACATGTTATCAAAGGCTGCAAACTAGAGTTGTCTGGTCAGACATTCAGTATCGATCTTTTCCCTGTTACTCTTGGAAGCTTCGACGTCGTTATTGGTATGGATTGGCTATCCAAGCATCGCGCTGAGATCCTCTGTCAAGAGAAAGCAGTTCGTATTCCTCGTCGTTCTGGCAAACCCCTCATTGTACAAGGTGGCAAAGGTGGAGAAATCTCCGGCATTATCTCTTTCTTGAAGGCCCAGAAGTATTTACGAAAAGGGCACACCGCTATCTTAGCACTTGTCACCAACACGCAGGAAAAGGAAAAGAGGATTGAAGATTTTCCGGTAGTACGCGACTATCCCGAGGTATTTCCTGAGGAACTACCTGGACTCCCTCCCCATCGTCAGGTCGAATTCCAAATCGAGCTAGCTCCCGGAGCAGCGCCTATAGCTCGTGCGCCTTATCGACTAGCCCCCGCAGAATTGAAGGAACTCTCTACTCAACTACAGGAACTTTTGGATAAAGGGTTTATTCGCCCTAGTTCGTCACCCTGGGGAGCACCAGTACTCTTTGTTAAGAAGAAGGATGGCACGTTCCGAATGTGCATCGACTATCGTGAGTTGAACAAGGTTACCATCAAGAATCGTTACCCTCTCCCGCGAATCGATGACCTATTCGATCAATTGCAAGGATCAAGCTACTATTCTAAGATTGACCTGCGATCAGGCTACCATCAGTTAAGGGTCCGTAATGAAGACATCTCCAAAACTGCATTCAGAACTCGTTATGGTCATTATGAATTCCTCGTTATGCCCTTTGGAATGACCAACGCGCCTGCAGTGTTCATGGATCTTATGAACCGAGTATGCAAACCCTACCTCGACAAATTTGTGATCGTGTTTATAGACGACATCTTGATCTACTCGAAAAGTCAGGAAGAGCATGAACAGCACCTACGCCTCATCCTCGAACTCCTTCGCAATGAGCAACTGTATGCCAAGTTCTCGAAATGCGACTTCTGGCTTCGAGAAGTCCATTTCCTTGGGCACGTGGTTAACAAGGATGGGATCCACGTCGACCCTGCAAAGATCGACTCTATAAAGAATTGGCCTACCCCTAAGACTCCGACCGAAGTCCGCCAATTCTTGGGACTGGCGGGATACTATCGAAGATTTATCATGGGATTTTCAAAGATCGCTCAGCCTCTCACGGCTCTTACTCAGAAGGGTATGGTTTATGGGGTGAAGCTCAGGAAACCGCATTTCAGAAACTAAAGGATAACCTCTGCAGTGCTCCTATTCTCTCGTTACCTGAAGGAACAGATGACTTTGTGGTTTACTGCGATGCGTCTATTCATGGGCTCGGTTGCGTGTTAATGCAACGCGAGAAAGTTATTGCTTATGCATCTCGACAACTCAAGACACACGAAAGGAACTACACAACGCATGATTTGGAACTGGGAGCAGTGATCTTTGCGCTTAAGATATGGAGACATTACCTGTACGGTACCAGGTGCACCATTTACACCGATCACAGGAGTCTCGAGCATATCTTCAAGCAAAAGGAATTAAACATGCGACAACGTCGATGGGTTGAACTTCTGAATGATTATGAATGCGCCATCAAGTATCATCCAGGCAAGGCCAATGTGGTGGCAGACGCCCTCAGCCGAAAAGACACTATACCAAGGCGCGTGCGAGCATTACAACTTACCATCCAGTCTAACCTCCCTACCCAGATTCGAAATGCCCAGATTGAAGCTCTGAAACCGGAAAACATCAGGGCTGAGTCCCTGCGAGGATCGAGGCAGCAACTAGAACAAAAAGAAGACGGCGCCTACTATGTGGCAGGGCGCATTTGGGTCCCACTTTACGGAGATCTACGAGAGCTTGTGATGGACGAAGCCCATAAGTCCCGTTACTCAGTACATCCTGGTTCAGATAAGATGTACCACGACTTAAGGACCACTTACTGGTGGCCTGGCATGAAAGCTCACATAGCAGCTTACGTTAGCAAATGTTTGACCTGTGCAAGAGTCAAAACTGAGTATCAGAAACCAGCAGGCCTCCTCCAGCAACCGGAAATCCCGAAGTGGAAATGGGAGCAAATTTCCATGGATTTTGTTACGGGACTACCTAGATCTCAACGCGGGAATGATACTATTTGGGTGATAGTAGATCGATTGACTAAGTCTGCACACTTTCTGGCCATTAAGGAAACAGACAAGTTTTCTACCTTAGCAGAAATCTATTTAAAGGAAGTAGTCTCCAGGCACGGGGTGCCAACTTCTATTATTTCCGACCGAGACGCTCGTTTTACTTCCGAGTTGTGGCAAGCTATGCACAAATCCTTTGGCTCACGTTTGGACATGAGCACCGCTTATCACCCGCAAACGGATGGGCAGTCTGAACGCACCATCCAAACCCTGGAAGACATGCTTAGAGCATGTGTGATCGATTTTGGCAAGAACTGGGAGAAGCATCTACCGCTGGTGGAATTCTCCTACAACAACAGCTACCACACTAGCATTCAGGCGGCACCTTTTGAGGCATTGTACGGTCGTAAATGCCGATCACCTCTTTGCTGGGCGGAAGTAGGTGACAGTCAACTCACAGGCCCAGAACTAGTGGTAGATACAACAGAAAAGATTTCACAGATCAGGCAACGCATGGCGGCAGCTCGTGACCGTCAGAAGAGCTACGCTGACAAGCGTAGGAAACCGCTAGAATTCCAGGTCGGGGACCGGGTTCTACTTAAAGTCTCACCCTGGAAGGGTGTGGTCCGTTTCGGTAAACGAGGCAAGCTGAATCCACGATATGTTGGACCATTCGAAATTACCGAGAAAATCGGTAAGGTTGCTTATAGATTGAACCTGCCTGCAGAGCTGAGTGCAGTGCACAACGTTTTTCACGTGTCTAATCTGAAGAAGTGCCTGTCAGATGAAACGCTCATAATTCCTTTCAAGGAACTCACTATTGATGAACAGCTACACTTTACTGAGGAACCGATTGAGATCACGGATCGAGAAATCAAAACCCTCAAACGTAGCCAGATACCCCTTGTGCGAGTTCGTTGGAACTCACGACGCGGCCCAGAGTTTACCTGGGAGCGGGAGGACCAGATGAAGTCCAAGTATCCCCAGTTGTTCCCAAACGAAACCCCCAGCACTGAAGCTACAACCGAATTTCGGGACGAAATTCCAAACTAACGGGGGGATGATGTGACACCCCGTTGAAACACGCTAGCTTGGCAGTGGCTGCCTTAACTTTCGGGACGAAAGTTCTTAAAACTTGGGGATAATGTGACACTCTAGGTTTTTCCGAACGAACACCTTGTAATATTTTGTGTGTATATAAATATTATTAAATGGAAACGTGACTTTACATGATATGTGTGATATGTATGGAATATATATATAATTATATGAGAGTCGAGACCACGACTCGCAACCACCCGGTTGCGAGTGGGCCGCTTGGTCTCGAGTGGGCCTTTGGGCCGTAACCGGTTTGGGCCGAAACCCTTAGCCTATGTTGAACCTTGTTATATAATCCCACCTTTCCCCACTTCCTTCATTTTACACACACAAACACTCCTTAAACTCTCTCTCAACTAGAAACCCCAAATAACAACAACCCATTCTCTTCTTCCAACTTTCGGATTCAAGCAAGGAATCTCGGACAAGAGACTCGGTCAAGATCATCACTCGGACACTTCATCTTCTCTCATTTTCTTCCTTTATTTCGGCTCATTCTTCTTCCTCACAACCGGTTAGTGTTAACTTTATGTATAAAAGATTTGTGAAATGTTGTATGAACTAGAAATGCTTGGTTAGTAGTGTTACACATGATTTTTGGGTGATTTGTGAAGTTGGATTATGTGTGTTAAACCTTATGTATGAATATTTGCTAAACATGTTTAAAATAACTAGAAATGGTAGTTTAAGAGAGTTCATGGTCAACCAAACTATACTTCTTTATTTCTTGCAAAAATGATGATGTTAAACATAAGATTTCGGCTACAAACATGTATGTTTCTTGTTCTTGCATGATTGATGAAATATGTAAGTTTTAGTTCATAAAATGAATGGTTATGTTGGACATAAAAACCCTAGGATGTTGAATATGGATGAACTTGTTATACACATGTTGAATATTGGTTGAGTATTGGAAAACCCTTGTGATTTGATCCATATTTGGCTTATAGATAGTTTGGGTAAGTTGTTAGTGAAACCTCATTGGCTGTTTCCCGATTTGGGCCTGATTACTTGGTACAAATTGGACTGTTACATCTGCATCATCACGTGTACATGAAAGGGACAGCTTCCGACTCGCAACCACGGCATTACGACTCGAGACCACGCCGTTGCGACTCGCAACCAAAGCGTGACAACTCGAAACCACATGATGCGACTCGAGACTACGACGGTTGCGACTCGCAACCATAACGTGACAACTCGAGACCCCTGTTGCGACTCGTAACCACAGCGTGACAAGTCGAGACCTCCTGGTTGCGACTCGAGACCTCCTGGTTGCGACTGGGCTGTTCACTTTGGTTATTGGGCCATAATGTGTTTAACTTGGGCTATCTGTTGACTGGAATATGTGTTGCTGTTGACTGCTTAAATGTTTAGGCCGGCCCAATAACCCCATGACTGTTTACTTGTATGTATGCTACGTGCCAGTTATGTGTATAGATTTTTATGTGAATGCTTGTACACCGAACCTGACCTATACCGGTAACCATGTTAGGACGTGGTGACCAACGTGATTGACAAGTAACCTAAACCTACCGAGCAACCCAAGGTAACCAGTGACGAAGGAGCTTGCTGCTTGGGAACGAGTAGTGTCTGTCCACCCTTGTGTTGGGTGTTACCTTATTTTGAACTATGAACTTGTTTAAACTACCTACTTATGTTTCCGCTACTTATTAACTGTTTGAACTTAAAACTTTAAACTCTGAACTTGATATTTGCTAATCTTATGGTTAGTAAGTATTACTTTTGTTATCTACCTAATTATTCAGTATAATTGGTGGCTGGATCCTGGTCAGTCACGCCCTCAAAGCGGGTGTTATCCGCAGGTGGATTTTGGGGGTGTGACATGGATGTACTTACTGAAATTGATAAAAGAATTTGTGTGTGTCTTGTAACAAAGAGAAGTCTGAAATATGACATTAAAAGGAAATGTTATATTGATGAAAGTATGAATCCTTTTGATTTCGTTAAACTCTTTTGTGCAGGAACATACAAGATGGAAACAAAGGATATTCCAAGAAATGAAGAAGCTGTGACGAATGAAACAGTGTGCTCAAAATGTGACAGCTTCAAGACTGAGAACGACAAACTCTTGAAGGATGCAGAAAGTTTGACATCGAAAGTCAAGAAGTTGGAAGACGAGAAGCAAGCTGATTTTAAACAGATTCTTATGTTACAGGAAAATTGTGAGAAACTGAAAGCTGAAAATGACAAACTGTTGGATGGTTTGAACAGTTTGAAATCTGAAAACAAAAGTGAGAAAGAAAAGGCAAAAGTTTTTGAAGAAAAGATTAAAAATTTTGAAATTGAAAAATCAAGAATTGAAAAAGAATTTCAAAATCAAATGAAAATTCTTGAAGATGGGAGAAATGTTTTTAGTCAAAACAACATTGAAAAGCAAAAAATGATAAATTCCCATCTTCAGAAAATTATTAAACTTGAAAAAGAAGGTGAAAGTGCTCAAAAGAAAATCAAAGAGTTAGAAAAAGAGTTTGAAAGCAAAAAGAAATCTTCAGAAGATGAGGATTTATGGATTAAGCTGGAAAACAAGAATCTGAAAGCAAATGAAATGAAATTTCAAGAACAGATAAAAGTTTTGGAAAATGAAAAGTCTGTTCTTGAAAATTTGAAGAATGAGAATGAAAATTCAATCAAGTCTCATCTTGTAAAAATATCTCAACTTGAAAACGAAGCTAAGAATTCCAGAAGCAAGATTGATGTACTTGATAAGAAATTGAAAGGTTTTGTGACTTCCTCAGACAGTTTGAATTTTCCCTGTCCAAAACCAATCAATTCAGTTCCAATAAGTGACGATGTCACAAACTTTGACAATGTCAAAGTTAAAGATTGTGATGAGAAATCTGATGATTTAAAAGAAAATTTTCAAAAAACTGTTTTGCAATCAACTGAAAAAGGTGAATGCTCTAAGCAAAAACCTTTAAAGAAGAAAGTAGAACAAAAACAAAAAGATAAAAATTTAAAAAATGTTCAAAAAGAGAATAAAAGTTCATCAGATCGATCATCCAATCGCAATGAAAAATTACAAAAAGTAAAAAATGAAAACTCAAAAATTGTTGGTAATAAGTGGTGCAGGTCGAACCACAGTGCTGAAAAGCCAAATTCAGCAACTAACAGGAGAAAGGAATATCACCAAGCCAAACAATGCTTTGATCTGAGTATTTAGGCTGAAAATGGTGATTGTACGATAACAGAGTGTGTTACCAATGCGGTTATCAAGGACACATTGCTCTTAACTGCCAAAGTTGGAGTTATGAGTCGAGGAGATGCTTTAACTGTCAAACTAAAGGTCACATTGCCAGAGATTGCCCAAGGAGATCGAATGACAGATTGAGGGCTAAGTCTCAGAAATTGGCAAAGATTCCAGTCAAAGTCAAGCCCCATGAACAGAAGGTTCTAAAACCTAAAGTTCAAAAACAGACAATTCAAGAAAAGAAAGTTAAACTTTCACAGGGGCAGAAAGACAGACTGAGGAAAAAGAGGAAGAAGGCGAGAGAGTATCTCGAGAAGATCTTGTCCTCGGGTTCATCTGGTGGATCAAATAAGAGTTCTGATGAAACGACTCCCTCAAATGCAAAATCAAGCCAGGCGAATTCATCAGATACAAATCTAAGGACGAGAGAGGAAAAGAAGAAGAAGAAAGGTGTCGGCGATGAATCTGGCTCATCTAAGTCAGACAAGCCACACTCAGGCAATGATTCTAGTTCGTCAAAACCAGAGGAGCCATTGGTTGAGGTAAAAAAGGAGAATTCAAGTTTAACAATGGATGATGCAAACTTTCCACCATTGTTGAACAAGAATTCAAAATCACCCAAGGACCGTCAGGCTTGGGTGAATCTGTTCAAATGAAAAACCTGACTTGCCGGAGTTCCCAGGTTGGTAAAAGTGGAACATGAATCGGCATTTTTCTTGAGAAATTTCACTTTGGTGATTTTTCGCCTTACATGTGGTAAATCAGGGACATTAAGTTGTACTTGATTTTCTACAAATGGTTTATGGTAAAACTGGAAATGATAAATCTTTCAAATGTTTGAAGAAAACAAGATGATTGGTAAACGAACTAAGTTTTCCGGAAAAACCATTTTGATTAAAACAAACTTAAGTGTTTTGAGATCACAATGGGAAAATAGTTTGTTGTGAGGGGGAGTTCTGATTGTTTATGCCAGGTGGATGGAGAATTGAAGTGATTCTCATCAAGTTGTCAAATTTGTACAGTTTGTTTCAAATTTTCCTTGAAAATCAAAATTGAAACATATTTTGATTTTAGGGGGAGTAAAAATTTAAAAAATTAGAAAATTTGAAAATGTCAAAAACATTGAAAAATTAAAAATGAGTTTTTTTAGTGCAAATAGGGGAAATGATAGTACATCAGCTAGACTGGCACAGTATGCTAAAGATTTGTAATGTATAAATGCAATTAAGCAGTCTCGCTAAAGATGTGTCGGTAGGTTTTCTCAGAATTAGTAGATCAGTTTGGGATATAAACATAAATTTCATTTGCGTCTACGTGGGGAACACCTCCAGGATATAGGATATATAGGTAACCCCTGAAATCCTGTTTGAAGGGTCCCGTATTCTGAGATACTAGGTCTTTATACTCAGTGATATCTGGGGTATTATTCCGGGACTTCTGCTGGATGGAAATACTGACCTAGTCCCCGAATAATACTTTCTGCAAAAAGCTTTGAAATATAAGTTCGCCCTCAGCATGCTGATGAAACAATAAAATTGATAGTCACTGCTGTTGTAATTAAAAGATCCTCTAAAGGGGACACACCAAAAGTCGAAATCGTCATCTCTCTGAGTATACGGAAGTATCGACCTGAGTTTTCACGGCCCTCGCACTTACCCCTTAACAGATATCAGCTGTGGTATACTCACCTGTAAGACTGAATATTGGGGTCTAGATACGGGAGTATATACTGAGGTGGGACACATGTAAATGTTTAAGTTCTAAAACACTAATTCTGTATCCCGAACACGTTGAACATTTTGTGAGAATTTAAGTGGATCACTATATCGACAATCAACGCGAACTGTTTAAAAGCTTAAAATGTATTAATAGCTTAACGGTACTAGTGTCTTGTCAACAGCTGATATGATCCTCATGCACGAACTCGCAAAAATATGATTGTTCATATTTCATTTCTGCATTTAATTTTTGCATTTATATGTTGAAAAGCCAAAAAGATTTTCGACAACTGATGTTGGAGAGCTGATATTCAAGATCTCAAAGGCTAAACATGATGAACAAGAGGTTTGGTTAAATTGGTTGGAAGTGTTTAATCAGATTTTGGAAAGTTGTATAGGTTTTAAATGAGAAAAATTCTTGAATATTCTTAAATGATTAGTTGATTCATTAAGTTGAATCACAATTGTGTTTGTTTGTGACAGAGTGTTTGAGTTTTTTTTAAATGTTTGAGCTGAACAGAGAAAAAGCCAGGATATAGTTTCAATGGTGATAACAAATACCAGACAACGATCCCAGCATGATGATATGTCACACCCTGGCTTTGCGGAAGCGTGGTTAATTTGGTGTCACTTATTAATACCATAGCTTCATAACAAAGCTATATGAAATAAAAACCATGCAAGATCATCCATTTAAGTTTTAAAAACATAAGTAACATAACATTGTCTGAAGACGTTGACACAAGCAACTGTAACTACAACCTGATAACAAATATCATTGTTCAGAAAACACAAACATCGACATGAAACAAACACAGTTTAAGGACTGTGACTCGTCCAGGAAAAAGTCACATCCCCTAAACCCGGATGACCTCGTAACTCCTATGCAGCGGGAAAACATATCATACCGCGCCAGATCTTTAGTTCCCTGAAATACATGTAAGTTGGAAAAATCAACAATAATGTTGAGCGAGTTCATGTGTAAGTGAGTAAATAAACCTTTGTATGTATAAAATCCTGGTATGTAGCAAATAAGGAAAAAGAGATCACCAATGGTTTGCAAGGCCATTGATATGTGTGAAGTGCAAGTAGGAAGACTCAAACCTAGCGGATTTATACGTTGGGCATAAAGTCACCCCGAGGTCCGTACTGTTGGGCCTGGGGCTGGGCTCGCTACACCCAGATAGATCTACCGCTCCTGTCCCTCGGTCCTACCCTGAGGATTAATGGCCTCAAGTTTCCGCCTACCCACTCACATGATCTAAGTAGTAAACCTCCTTACGCTAACCATACCATGTATAAAGTATTCGTAAACATTGTAACATGTATTTCACCCCGCAGTTTAGAAAACTGAAAACAGTTAAGAGAAAAAGGGGGACATGAACTCACCGAAGTGCGTCTCTAAAAAGTATCTCCCAGAAAATCTGCTGTGCGACGACCTACACGTACTAACTTCTATTAGACGGACGGCCGTGCCTTAGTTTAAGGTTTAATGTCTTTGGGAAATAGTTAGGCAACTATTTCGTAATTACACTTCGTAATTATTTGGTAAATATATTCCTTCCCAAGGATGGGGATTTTAATACATGTGCGTTCGTATAACTTCGAAATATATTATTAAGTCTCACTTAAAATATATTGTAATTCTTTCTCCAAAATATAAATATTCTTCCCAAAAATATTATATTTTATTTCACATAATTTTCCAAAATAATATCCTTGACAAAATACACATTTATGGGTATTTTCTGAAAATACGTAAGTTACGTTGTAAGGTTCGGGTGGTATTAATAATACCGTTGTAACTTAAATATTTATTGAAGGCGTTCGTATTATTTTGGAGTCGTGAATATTTAGTAATATTATTTTTACCCTAAAAATAATATTTATATAGTTCACAAAATAATCATAAAAATTTCACAAGTGTTGTTATGGAAAATATATACTAAATACATATTTTAGCAAGTTTTATTTTGTGAAAATCCCACCTCCGACACTTAGAAATTTTGTAATAAAATCATGGCGAAATTTATTTGGGAAAACAAGTTAAAAATATATTTATAACACTTGTGATAAAAATATTTCCAAGTGTTAGATTTTTGGAAAAATTTCGCCAGAGTTTCCCCTGTAACTGGAGGTGGCCACGCTTTCAAGCGTATCATTTTCTTTTAAAGATTTAAATCAACAATGTTCCCAACATTAACAAACAATATTCCAACATCATACTAGTTCAAAAATATCACAAACACATGAACTTGTGGGTTGTGTAAAAGTGTGTAGTAACTTCCCATTATTTTTAATAGATCTTTCTACTTTTATAAATGAAACCGGTTTCTCGAAAATCTTATTTTTACAGAAAAATGCATTTGTACATCTTCTAGTCAAAAATTACAAAAATAATTCTTTGTTAAAACTTTTTGTTACACAAGTGTCTACACACTTGTGTGTTCACAAAAATCACCTTTGTTTAGGAAAGATCCGGCTTTAAAAATATGATTTCATTTGACATTTGGTTCTTCGAAAATACCACTTGTAGATCTTTAGATCCACTAGTTTAGAACACTATTTCATAAGAAAAATTGTTTTTACACAAGTTCATGTTTATGTTCGAAAGGGTTCGTCATCTAATAACTTTACGACTTAACAAAAGGCTAGTTCATGTTTCGTGAACATAATCTAGCGTGGTTTGATGACGATCCATTCCCATACTAGCAATCAACAACAATAAATAATCATAATAAAACTAGATTTATAAGTTTTACACTATTATTTACTTATTAACCACTTTGTTTTTTTTAGTAGACTTTAAACTTTGATCTCTATTGTTTATGATTTTTGCCCATTAAATCTTTTATTAACCACTTTAGAATAGATCAAAAAGGCGTTTAGAGTAACTTACTACTAGCTCGAGGCTAGGGAAGAAACTAGTCGAAAAACGGGTGGTTAATAGCGTTGTGGTGAGGTCCTTGGCAATCCGTAAGCACCGGGTCTCCTCGTATGTGATCCTTCACCCTTGGTTGAATATAGAATGCCTTGGTTGAAATTTGGAAATGGATGGATGAATGTGAAAGCTCTCGGCCGTAAGCAAAGAATGGAGAGGAAGAGATGAATTTTTTTTTTTTTTTTTTGAAGTGTAGTTGTTTATGTGTATGAAGTGACCTTATGGTTTCTTATATAATCCATCCATGTTCATTATCCACTAGATAACATGTAGCCAAGATATTAAGCATATGTAAATAAAATAATCAATTTAGTAAGGTGGTGTCCCCTTAGGGGGAACGATAGTTGGGTTTTTTTTTATTTTTATTTTTTTTGGTTAGATCTTAATCATCTAGTTAGGCACTAGTTAGTTTAATTAGGAGGTTAATCCAATTACTAGTGTGTGATGTTTCGTACCGGGTGTTAGGGTATTTGGGGACCCTAACTTGCTCAGAAAAAGAAAAACAATGTCACTGATAATATTTTTGTGTTCCGGGTAAAGTCCGGTTGTTCAGTTGGATACTGATCCGTTAAAGTGCTTAATAAGCATTTAAAGTGTCTTTATTATTATTTTTAGTGACACAAGAATTTCCCGACACTTTGGAAAGTGTCTAGTATTATTTTCCCATGTTTTTGCACTTTACTAGTTTGCTAGAATGCTGAATTCTTATATTAAAATGCAGAATTTTGTACTTAAAGTACGTTTTAGGCACATTCGGTCACTATAACTATTACCTAGTGACGCAGTTCTACAACCCTCATTTCCCTACACTCTCTACTAGTGTACTAAACTATCTCTGGCTCATACAGGCCTTAGAGGCAGTGTCTGCCTGGTGCTGGCTATGTCAGCACGTTTACTGGGTTATCCGTTCATTGTGCTACTGTGCTTTTGTGCATCAAGTTTGTCACTAAAGTTCTGTATGTAAATAATAGAGTGACAGTTAATAAGGTATGATGCAAGTATGTGTATGTATCAGTGTTCAAGTAGAAGTTTATCCACAATTTCAAGCAAGCACAGTAATTAGGCAGTAATTAAATAATAATTAATTCGTACGGATACCTGGTTTGGTGAGGGTTGTCACATTCTCCCCCCGTTAGAAAAATTTCGTCCCGAAATTTTAAGTTCTTCTCTAGTTGCAGGGTTCTTGGGAAATAAGTGGGGGTATTTTTCTTTCATTCGGTCCTCACGCTCCCAGGTGTATTCAGGACCCTGCCTTGCGTTCCAACGTACCTTGACGAGCTTGACACTGCTCCGGCGGGTTTTGTTCACTTTCCAATCTGTAACCTCAACTGGTTCTTCAACAAAATGGAGCGTGTCGTCAACATGAATCTCATCGGTGGGAATGACAACGGTATCTTGCGTTGGACTTTTCTTCAAATTTGATACATGAAATGTATCGTGAACACCATTCAGTTCAGCAGGTAAATCCAACTTGTATGCTACTAACCCAATTCTTTCCAAAATTCTGAACGGACCAATATACCGCGGATTCAACTTTCCACGCTTCTCGAAGCGTGCCACACCTTTCCAGGGTGATACTTTCAACAAAACCATATCACCTACCTCAAACTCTAGAGGTTTCCTTCTTCGATCCGCATAACATTTCTGACGATCGCGAGCCGCCTTGATGCGTTCTCGGATTTGTGCAATCTTATCCGTGGTTTCCTGGACCACATCAGGACCAACCAATTGTCTATCACCCGCATCAGACCAACAAAGCGGTGATTCTGCACTTGCGGCCATATAAAGCTTCAAATGGCGCGGCACCAATACTGGTGTGGTAGCTGTTGTTGTATGAAAATTCGACCAATGGTAAATGTTTATCCCAGCTACCGCCCAAATCCATAACACATGCTCTCAGCATATCTTCCAACGTTTGAATAGTCCGTTCGCTTTGTCCGTCGGTCTGTGGGTGAAATGCAGTGCTCAGATTCAGTTGTGAGCCAAAAGCTTCTTGGAAGGATTGCCAAATCCTTGATACGAACCTTCCGTCTCTATCAGAGATGATCGAGAGAGGTACTCCATGGCGCCTAACGATTTCTCTCATGTAAATTTCAGCCAACTTGCTCGTGTTATCCTTCTCCCTGATAGGTAAGAAGTGCGCAGACTTCGTTAATCGGTCCACTATTACCCAAATAGTGTCATGACCTCTTGGCGTTCTTGGCAACTTCGTTATAAAATCCATTGAGATTTGTTCCCATTTCCATTTGGGAATCTCAGGTTGTTGCAGAAGTCCTGAAGGCTTCTGGTATTCAGCTTTCACCTTAGCGCACGTTAAACACTTGCTCACATAAACAGCAACATCGCCTTTCATCCTAGGCCACCAATAGTAATCTTTAAGATCCTGGTACATCTTATCCGCTCCTGGATGGATAGAGTACCGTGATTTGTGTGCCTCATCAAAAATAACTTTCCTCAAACCACCAAACAGAGGAACCCAAATCCTTTTCTCAAAACTTAACGTTCCTTCCTCGTTTGGTATTAACTGCTTCTCCATCCCACGGACATATTCTTCTTTGATGTTTCTTTCTTTTAGAGCCTCTTTTTGCGCGGCATGAATGCGCAAGGAAAGATTTGTTTGGATAATCATCTCCAAAGCCCTAACCCTAATGGGTTTGATCCTTTCTTTTCGACTTAGGGCATCGGCGACGACATTCGCCTTCCCTGGATGATACTTAATTTCGCAGTCGTAGTCGTTCAGCAACTCGACCCATCGTCTCTGTCTCATATTCAACTCCTTCTGGTCGAATATGTGTTGTAGGCTCTTATGATCTGTAAAAATTGTACATTTCGTACCATATAGGTAGTGTCTCCATATCTTTAATGCAAATACCACTGCGCCGAGTTCCAAATCATGCGTGGTATAGTTCTTTTCGCTTACCTTCAATTGATGCGATGCGTAAGCTATAACCTTTTGGCGTTGCATCAACACGCAACCCAATCCTTGACGCGAGGCGTCACAGTATACCACGAAATCCTCGGTACCTTCTGGTAGTGCTAAAATTGGTGCATTGCAGAGCTTATCTTTCAATAACTGGAACGCTTCTTCCTGTTTGATTCCCCAATCAAAATTCTTATCTTTTTGTGTGAGGAGCGTCAATGGAGCGATCTTTGAAAAATCCTCAATGAACCTTCGATAGTAGCTAGCCAAACCCAAGAATTGTCGAATCTCGGTTGGCGTCTTTGGCGTCTCTCAATTCTTGATCGCTTCGATCTTGGTGGGATCCACATGAATTCCATCTCCATTCACCACATGTCCAAGGAATTGGACTTCACGTAGCCAAAATTCGCACTTAGAGAATTTGGCATATAACTGTTCTTTCTTTAGCAACTCCAGAATAGCTCTTAGATGCTGTTCGTGCTCAGCCTTTGTCTTTGAATAAATCAAAATGTCGTCGATAAACACAATCATGAACTTATCCAAGTATGGCTTGCAAACTCTGTTCATTAGATCCATGAAAACTGCAAGCGCGTTTGTCAACACAAACGGCATAACTAGGAATTCGTAGTGTCCATAACGAGTTCTGAAGGCTGTCTTCGGGATACTTTCCTCTTGTATCCTTAACTGATGGTATCCAGATCGCAAATCGATCTTTGAATAAAAGCTTGAACCTTGGAGCTGATCGAATAAATCATCGATTCTTGCCAGAGGGTATCTATTCTTGATCGTCAGCTTATTCAACTCCCGGTAGTCGATACACATTTGAAAACTACCATCCTTCTTCTTGACAAACAGGGCAGGAGCTCCCCAAGGCGAGAAGCTTGGTTTGATGAATCCTTTGTCTAACAACTCTTGAAGTTGTGTCGACAATTCATGCATCTCAGACGGGGCAAGTCGATAAGGTGCCTTAGCCACAGGTGCGGCGCCTGGAACTAAGTCGATGCGAAACTCTACTTGCCTCTGAGACGGCAATCCAGGCAAGTCCTCTGGGAAGACTTCTGGATATTCCCTCACGACAGGGATGTCTTCGATTTTCGGCTCAGCAGCTTTCTTGTCTACAATGTGTGCCAGGAAGGCAGCACATCCCTTTTGCAAACACTTTCGCGCTTTCAAGCAGCTGATGATTCTCAAAGGCGTATCACGCTTCTCTCCATGAACCACGATTGTTTCACCATCTTCGGTTGGGATACGAACGACCTTTCGTGACAAACAATCTCAGCCTTGATGCTTGATAACCAATCCATCCCTACTACCACGTCGAAGCTTCCCAACTCGACAGGTAGTAAGTCTAGTGTAAACCCGTGCCCTCCAAATTCCATCACACATCCTTGAACAACCTCACTGGTCTCAACTAGTTTCCCATTTGTTAATTCGATCGAATATGGGACGTCTAACTTACTAGGCGTCAAACCAAGAATATTCTTAAATTCTAGTGACACGAAGCTATAATCGACACTAGTATCAAACAAAATAGATGCAAAAGTTTTGGTTGTTAGAGAACGTACCAGTAATCACGCCTGGATCCTGGCATGCTTCACAAACTCCGATGCTGGATGTTCTTTCACGGTCTTGTTTCAACTTCGGGCATTCCCTCTTAAGATGTCCAACGTCCCCACAATGGAAGCATCCTGGCACTCGGCCATTTCCTTTCCCATTTCCACCTTGAGCGTTGTTACTGTTTTCTCCTTGTCTGGGACTCTTCATCCCACAACCATCCTTGTTGTGTCCTTTCCTCCCGCACCTAGGCTTCCGACATCCACATTCATGGTGATACTTGCACCCAGCACGTCTTGGTTTAGTTTCTAAGTAAATCTTATCATTGGCCTGTTTGTTGTTAGGGCAATCTTTCTTGAAATGCCCTTTGTCTCCGCAGTCAAAACAACCTCGAATAGATCTTTGTTCATCATTATTCGTTCGGGTATCTTCGGTGAGCTTCCTTTTGTTCTTTCCGGACGACTCTACCTGAGTCTCCTTGTCAGGGTTTGCAAGTTTTTCTAGTCTAATGGCTTCCGTAACGAGTGCCAAGCCCATCTTACTTGCAGCCATAGTTGTTGGTGGCGTAGATGTTGTCATTAAGCTCAGGATTTGAGGTGCCAATTCCCAAATGAAATGTCCTAATTTCCTCAATTCTGGTTCCACCAAGTACGGAACGACTCGTGCCAAATCATGAAGTCTTTGCATGTATTCCAACATTTTCGGACCTTTCATTATCAGGCTCTGGAATTCACCTTCCAACCTCTGGGTTTCTGTTTGGGTGCAATACTTCTTACACATTATTCCTTTCAACTCATCCCAAGTCAACGCGTATGCTGTAGTTAGGCCCATTATTCGAACCTGAAGATTCCACCATAATCGAGCTCCATCTTGAAACAACTCAGAAACGTATGGGACTTGTTGTTCTGGCGTACAACCACTCATTCGAAAGATGGATTCCATACTTTCAATCCATTTCACAAAAGCTATGGCACCCCCAGTGCCGTCGAACTTCAGAGGCTTGTAGTTGAGGAAGTGCCAGTAGGGACAACCGTTATTTTCTAAGGTGCCTCTGTTAGGTTCGGAGCGTAGGGCCTCGTGCTGTGCTATAGCTGCAGCAATTATCTCTTGAAGTTCCGCCTCTGAGGTGGGCATGCGCATTTCGCGTCTTGGTGGCATCTTCTAAAAGATGTTTCATGTAGGTTAGGTCATAGCAGGTAAAATGTACGTATGTATTCAACAATATCAGCACATAACATCTCATGCTATAAATAAATCAGCCACATAACATCTCATGTCATAGAACATAAACAATAGATCAAACATCACAAGTGATGAGAATACTGCGATTGCATTGCCACAAATCGAGACCACAATGTAAAGCTTACACGTACACAACTGTATCTTACAACATCAATGACTTAGTAGGGGACGACCCTAGATAAGTCGTGCGATCGCTGGACATGTTCAGGAATCTCTGGTTCGTCCATTATCAAATTCCAGAACTCCACCTCAAGCTTCTGAATACCAGCCCTAGAACAACATTTCTTCTCAATCATTTCCTTGAGCTCGTCCCAGCTCAGTGCATAAGTAGCATCTGTGCCAAGGGCCTGAACTTGATGGTCCCACCATGAGAGTGTGCCATCTAGAAATGACCCCGAGGTAAAGGTAACACTCTGTTGGGGCGAACAGTTAGTCATTCTTAGAATGGAGTCAATCTTTTCGGACCAACGAACAAATGCAACGGCGCCTCCTGTTCCGTCGAAGTTCAAAGGCTTGCAGTTCAGGAACTGCTTATAGGTGCAGTCAGTTGGGGGGTTATTTCCAGTAGTGCCATCGCTGTGCTTAAAGCGGATGGCTTCATGTCGTGCAATTGCCTGTGAGATGCGTTTTCGCAGCTCGGCTTCTATCCTTGGCAACGTACTGGTGTTTGTGTCACGCCCGGGTGGCATTCTCTTCTGTCGAAGTGGCATGAAGCGGTTTAGACAACATTTCAATTGTCTATGAGATACATAGCACCATAAGCCATTATGTAATCACCCAATATCACACGCAAAAATACTCAATGTATGAGTGAGGAAATAAATTCTGAGCCTTCACATAGGCTTGCTAATTTGGCTCGTTGCTTGAAATAGAATGAACTCGAGGCTACATCGCCTTGGTCATTCGTGTTTTAGTTATTTCCTGCTACATTGGTTTTCATTAGCTTGACCCGCAGGGTTCACCAGGATTTCTGTGCACTACAAGTCGTTATTACGTGGGCCCCCGTAATAATAAATTGTCTTGCACAGTTACCCCAAATTTTCCCCGTCCAAGCAGATGATCAATCAAGGAGCAACAGCAGGTGCATCGGCATGAACAGGGTCATGCTCCAATGCGGGGTCAAGTGCAACGCCTGGCTCAGGGGCCACGGCTGGCTTCGGATCAACAAACTCCATCTCAAAATCAGCTGGATTAACAAACACAGGGGTTACAGGATCCTCCAAGGGCTGGTCTAAGTGTATGAACTCAATGTCATGGTCTGGATCAAAACCAGGTGGAAAAACAGGATCATCCTCAATATCGTGATCAAACTCAAAGCTGTGTGCGGGAACTGGTGCAGCTGATGACGCCATATCAGGGTCGGCGTCGTGTGAGTGGTGCTGCACTCCCTGTATATGCGAAGATGCGGACGTCAGAAACTCAAATGAGTCTGGGACAGGGGAATGGGCATGAGCTTCCTCTGCAGGAGCGTCCGCAAGCAGTAGGCTATTACCAGCAGCAATAGGGCCTCGCCCTCAAGTGGGTCCTCCTCTAATAGTTCGACATCATCGTTGGAGACAACGTCGGGGGGCATATCAACAATGGGATAAGTGGCAAGGGGCACAGGAGCAGGGATCACCACGAGTGGCAATCCCCAACAAGGTGGCCATCAGCAGGCTTTGCTACGACATCGGGCAGCGCAAAGGGATGAAAGTCGTCATCGTCGGTGCTGGTAGTATCGGAAACATACACCTCGTGCTTTAATGAAACTATGTCGCCTGATACTATGGCCATGGAATCTGTAGTGTCTGATTCTCCAGTATCTGATGAAGGCATGACGTTTTGTAATACAAACACACATATGCACAAATAATCAATCATATAGTCAAATAAACATATTAATCACCAATAAGCAATCATATAGTTCTCCTAGTCGCACTAGCCTCCCAGTCTTCCAGACTGAATCTCCTAGTCTCCCAAACTACCAGCCTTTCGGATTGTTCTTCCTAGTCCCACTAGCCTACTTCCTCAGCCTTTCAGACCGAGCCTCAGCCTCTCAGACTGAGCCTCAGCCTCCCAGACTGAGCCTACAACAAACAAATAAAATGTGCTCAACTTTGTTTGTAAAACGTTTTGGATCTGGATTTAGGTGGTATGCAATGTAAAATTATTTTCGTGAGAGCCCTAGTGATCATAGTCTAGACTCGAGAAGGAATCCTAGTTCGCTATGATCAGAGCTCTGATACCAAGCTGTCACACCCTGGCTTTGCGGAAGCGTGGTTAATTTGGTGTAACTTCTTAATACCATAGCTTAATCATAACAAAGCTATATGAAATAAAAACCATTCAAGATCATCCATTTAAGTTTTAGAAACATAAGTAACATAACATTGTCCAACTTTAGATCCTCATGCTGTGGACCGGCTAGTTTGGAAAGACTTGGATGGAAAGAAGGATGAGTTTAAATCGGCTCATGTTTGGAACACTATTCGAAGTAGAGAGTGATGTGCGTGAAGTGTGTTATAATTTTGATATATATTTAAGCCCCTTTTTACACTTTTGCCAAGTTTTAAATTTATAAAACACGATATTTACTAACACTAAACACACATATGGGCAAGTGCACCCATCGTGGACGTAGTATAGTGTTGGTAAGATACCGAGGTCGTCCAAGGACACAAGAGCTTTTAATACCGGTTTATCCTCAACGTCTAATCAAATCAAAAAGTGAGAAAAATGTTTTAAACTAAAAAAACTAACTAAATGCTGAAAAATAAAATAAAATAAAAACAGATAGACAAGATGAATCACTTGGATCCGACACGTGTATTAGTATAACCTTTGATTATTTTCGCACTTTTGCACTTGTTTAAGAGATTATCTTAGTTATTGTAGTAGGCCCCTCTTTTGAAGGCGACGTTACCCTCAACCCAGTAGTTTGAGTCAGCAAGGATACAATCCTAAAGGGTCGGATTATTGAAAGATAATGAATTAAGTTATTGATGCAAATTGTGGTAGGCCCCGCTTTCGGCGGTGACGTTACCCTCGGCTAAGTAGTCTGAGTCAGCAGGGATACAGTCCTAAATAGCCGGGTTATAGTATTAATAGTAGTTAACTTATGAGGGGGTCAAAGAGTTTGGATCCCCGCCATCCAATACCTATGGGCATTGAAGGAGATCCAACTAAATTTGACCCAGGTCCCAAGCAGGACCTCTAAACGCTGAACAAGGGCAAGACCCTTACCAAACCGTCCCCTTAACCCCCGACCAGGTAGCCAACATACCTCCATATAGACCGTGGAGATATGAATGGTGAAAATCTTTTATTTTATATAGACAGTAAAATAACGCCAAGACACCACGGACAAACGATAAGGAAAGATCACCTTCAACATAAGTAACTAGTTATTAAAGTCATTAATACAAAACCAAATAAAAAGTGCAAAAGATTAAAAATAAAAAGTATTATACTAAACACTTGTCTTCACCAAGTGATGTAAGAGACTTAGGCAAACATGGCCTTGATTGTCAAGAACTCTTACGATCAATCTTGGATCCCGAGACGACTCACACACTCTATGATGGACAATGGATGATGGTGGTGGATGATGGTATTATGGTGGTGGTGGGTGGTGGATGAAGTGTGAGAGAGGTGGTGTGCCAAGGGATGAAAGAGAATGAAACCAAGCTCCCCTATTTATAGGCTGAACAGAAGGCTGGGCACGGCCCCGTGTCCGCTGGACACGCCCCCGTGCCCGTCTGACATTCTCTCTCTTCATTAATTGTAATTCGCAATTACAATTAATGCGCCTGCTGTACTTTCACCACGCCCCCGTGCCCACTGGACACGGCCCCGTTGTTGGCAATGGAAACTTCTACTAGTTTGTCTTTTCTGCTGCTTCCTGGGCACGCCCCCGTGTTCGCTGGAAACGGGGCGTGTTCAGTCTCTGTTTTCTCTTCTTTGCCTTGGGAGGTGCCGTTGAGGGTCCGGGCAGTCTACTTTTGTTCCTTTTCTTGTATTTATGCTAGAATTAGTTGTCTTTTTGCTTCTTTTGTGATTTTGAGCTCATTTCATCCTGAAAATACAAAAGGAAGACAAAAACACTCTTTTTCCAACATTAGTACTTAAAAAGGGTTAGTTTTATGCCTTAATTGATGTGATTTATATGTTGCATTTTACACACATCAAATACCCCCACACTTGAACTTTTGCTTGTCCTCAAGCAAAACTCTTTTAAATGTGGCTTACACTCCCAAATGGAATAGGTAGAAGAGAAAGTTTTTAGCTTGTCCTAGAGTGTCGGGAATCCAAGGTCTTTGTAAGTTTTATTTATATTTATTTACAATCCTATTCGTTATGATTTATTTTGAACGTTTCATAAGATAAATTACTTATTTGGGCATAGCATGCCTTATTAAAATTCCATTTATATACAAGTTCACATACCTCGCGGGGGATCACTCAACACTCGGCCGAAGGTGTAGATTTTTAGTGAATCACTCGAGAGCGGCATGGAACTTACGCCTTCCATAGGCTTGCCAAGCAATCAATCCTCCTCCTTTTTAACTTTTTACCTTTGTAAATATCAAGAGGACTTTTGGGGTGAAGGGTTAGGCTTGGGTTAAAGGTGGGTGGTTGGGTTAGTGGTTAGTAAAAAGGGCGAAAAATCGTAAAAGCGTCGGTTTTCGTGAAATACCTTGTCTTTAGTGACTTTTTATTTTGAAGTATTTCTCCAAACAAGCTTTTATATAGCTTTTGTTTGTTTTTGACTTCATCATTGTTGTTGTTTTTTTTTTCATCACATAAAAAGGCGAGTTTACGAAAAACCGAGCTTGTTACTAAAATAAAGGGTGAAAAATAAAAAAGGTTTTTGGTGGGTGAAAAGGGTTTTGGGGTAATGAAATGAAAAGGTTTAGGCTCAAAGGGGCTATCTAGGGGGATTTTGGGTAGGTGAAAAAAAATGAAAAATAATGGTTTTGAAAGAAAAAAATGGTTAGTCCTAATGCCTCCATCATTTACTTACTTGGGTTTAAGTTGGTAAGGATCGGGAATGTATTGTCGTGGCAAGTTCTAGATTTGTAAGAACCAAGCGGCTATTCACACAAGAAACGAAAAATGAGCATTTAATCTAAATATGTATATTTTTATGCTCAATAAAGGCTCAAAACTCACTTTTGTGGGAATGGGTTTTTAATGTGATCAAGTATATATAATCGAATTTTTAACTAGACTTGTTATGCCGTTTCATAATTTTCTTATGTTGGTTCTTTGTTATCACGACGCTATCGGTTGTAAACTTATAAAAATATAACCTTTTTAGAACTTGTTATTCCCAACTTAAACTAAGACAAGTAAATAAATAAAAAAAATGAAAAAGTTTTTGAAAAAATTTGGGGTGTTTAGCGGTTCCAATAGAGTTTTGTGTAAGGCTTGTATTTAGGATTTGCAAAATTCAAGGTTTTAGCATCCCCCCCACACTTAAATTACACATTGTCCTCAATGTGTCCAAAAATAAAGTTTTTGGTTGATTATAATGTGTAAAAGCATGTTAAAAAGCAAAGATTTTTGTTACTGGCATCCTGGACACGGCCCCGTGGCGAACTGCCAGTAATGAAAACTTACAGAAGATGAACACGGGGGCGTGTTGGGTGGACACGGCCTCGTATCTGGCAAAAATTGCAGGTCAGTAACCAAACAGCTGGTCTGGGAGATGAACACGGGGGCGTGTCGGCTGGACACGTCCCCGTGTGGACAGTCTGTGAGCCTGAAAAACAGGTTTTGTCTCCCGGTTTCTCCATTTTTTTGGCTGCAAGTGCTAATGTTTTAGCACTCTAACCCTTGCATTGCACCTGCTTAATCACTCAATACCAAACCAAACAAGCATAAACCATCCTAATTTACCATCGTTAAGTATCATCCAAGCATAAAGTAAAAATAAAACAAAGATAAAAAATAGTTAGAGAAAGTAAATTGTTCGACAAATGGCACGCAGGCCATAAATTGTTTGATAGAGAGAAGGGCACTTAAACCTGTGGGCTTATCACCAACCAGCCCCTTGTTCCTTCAAGCTTCCTACTCCATGTCTTAATCACTACCATCACCTCCACCCCCATGCCTCGCCATGTACTCCCGGATGCTACCGATATCATCTTGTATATCGTTAACGTTGCGCTCGATAGCTCCAACCCGGTGGTATGTGTTGTTGGCGAGATTGTAGGTGTTCCTGGTGCACATAAGGTTTTCCTACAAAAGATCATGTAAACTTTGAAAGTTAGGAAAACCGCCTCCTTGAGAGGAGGATTGACCCGGATCGCCTTGGGGTGGGTACTGAAAATGGGGAGGTGGTGCATGAAGAACTAGAGCCTCCTGCGGATTCCATGCATAGCCTTGCGTCCTTTGAAAGCTCACCGTCCCGTCTTCCGCTTCATAAAGCAAGTTCATGGCTCGGCAAATGTGGTAATCGACCCGTCCCGACCATGGACTCCTTTCAAAGGACCTTGGGATATTCGTGAAATGCTTGAAAAGACGGTACACCCATCCCCCGAAGAAGATAGGTGTAGGAGCGTGAGCAAGGCGATTCAGGTGCATGTTCCGTAGCAAGAGATAAGGAACATCGAGAGGCTTCTGGTTGTGGATGCAGTGAAGGACAACCAAATCTTTCAACCCTACAACGCCACTACTGTCGTGACGCTGGTTCAGCGAGTAGGTGAGGAGCCTGTGAATGTAGCGGTAAAGCGGGTCCCTCAGTTTGGTACTCTTGGTGCTGCTCGGGTTGTAGATTCCTTCACCGATCTGAGCCCATGCGGCTTGACGTTCAGTTGCATCCAAGTCTCGTAATCCCCCAGTATTCTCTTCATTTCCCGATTCCTCTTCACTATATAGCCCTATGATAGCTCCAAACTGTGCCATGGAGGTTGTGAACGTGGTCCCTCCACATCGGAATGTGACTGCCTCATGGTCAAACGGTTCACACCTTGAGTTGAAAATGAAAGTACTGTAAAACTCCATTGTGCATTGATGCACCGACCGAAGCCGGGTGTTCAATGCAACAGCCAGTGGACCTCTCACAATGTTGTTGAATCGGTCAAGTTGATTCACCATGGTTAGCAAGTCGGTACACGCCCGCCTCGGGTACTCTTCCGGTCTTGTTTGTAGAATCTCGTACCGTGCCCTAGCGTCCAGTTCACTTGCGTTAAACCTCGTGAATTTCGACATCTGAAAGAATACATCAAAAGTTAGTACGAAACAAGGAAAATTGGAGTGAAACTGTAAACAGTGGGCTGGACACGGCCCCATGTTCAGCGGACACGGCCCCGTGTCCAGGCGTCTGTAACCCAAAAATTTCATTTTTCGTCCCGGTTTCGAAAACCTGAAAATTTTTAGCCCAATAGTAGCGGTTTCCCTCGAAAATGAAACCCTAAGTGTCGTTTTTCCAAAACAAACCGTTTACCCTTTCAATTTCGTGTTTTTCGGTTCAAGAACAAGGGTTTGGGGTTTTAGTTGGAAATCGAACGAATCTATCAACAATACATGTTTATTTACTTCCTACTATACTAATCTAAACTACTACTAACAGATTTCATCAAAAATTTTGAGTTCGATCCGGATGAACATGAAGAACCCTAGATTTTTCCCCAATTTTTGATGTTTTAACTACATGCAAGTAACTAATCTAACTACTAGAGATGATAGAATCATACCTTGACGTTGTTAAACTCGGTCGGTAGTGACGTCGGAAAACTGTAGAAAATCGCCTGGAACCAGAGCATTTTCGGCTACACGGGGCGTGTGGAATGGTGTAACTGATAGGAAAAGAGGGTTTTATCCCGACAGTTGCCTCGACACGGCCCCGTGTCCAGTGGACACGGCCCCGTGCCGAGCAAAGTTTTTGAAAAAATATATATATTTTTTTTGTGCTCGTGTGCATGCCCCTTATTTCCGAAAATGGCTAGAAGACTTACCGGTTTTTAAACGTACACTTACCTGTAACATGTCGGGTATGAGTTTATTCGTTAACCGTTTGAAGTGAGATCTCCTCTTCCTCATCCTCAATGGATCCTCGGTAGAGTTTTAGCCGTTGGCCATTGACTTTAAATGGTATCCCATTTCGAGTTTTAATTTCTACTGCACCGTGTGGAAAAACATGGGTGACGGAAAAAGGTCCTGACCACCTAGATTTTAGCTTACCAGGAAATAATCGAAGTCGTGAATTAAACAATAGAACTTGATCTCCAACCCGAAATTCATTAGATTTAATATATTTATCATGTAAATTTTTCATTCTTTCTTTATAAATTTCGGAGTTAGAATATGCATAATTCCTTAGCTCGTCTAATTCATTTATTTGACAAAATCGATTTTTACCGGCATTTTCTAAATCTAAGTTCACGTTTTTTATTGCCCAGTAGGCTTTGTGAGCTATTTTTACTGGCAAGTGACAACTTTTTCCATAGACGAGTTTATATGGGGTTGTGCCTATAGTGGTTTTATAAGCAGTTCGAAAAGCCCATAAAGCGTCGTCTAACTTGTCGGCCCATTCTTTTTTATTTATTCCTACGGTTTTTTCAAGTATTCGTTTTAAACCTCGATTAGTCACTTCGGCTTGCCCATTTGTTTGAGGGTGATATGCTGTTGAGACCTGGTGATAGACCCCATACCTTGTTAATATTTTTTCGAGTTGATGATTGCAAAAATGGGTACCTCTATCACTTATTAAAGCCTTTGGTGTCCCAAAGCGAGAGAACAGTTTTTTCAAAAATTTTACCACTACTCTTCCATCATTTGTTGGAAGAGCCTCGGCCTCCGCCCATTTAGACAAGTAATCGACTGCCACAAGTATATATTTGTTTCCCTTTGAAGGTGGGAACGGTCCCATGAAATCGAGTCCCCACACATCAAAGATTTCACAGACGAGAATGCCATTTTGAGGCATTTCGTTTTTGGAAGAAATATTACCTGATCTCTGGCAGGCATCACATGTCTTTACAAGGTTTTGTGCATCCTTGTAAATGGTTGGCCAGTAAAATCCAGAATCAAATACCTTTCGTGCGGTACTTGCGGCACCATGATGTCCTCCGTATGGACCTTCATGACAATGACGGAGAATTCTTCGTGCTTCATTACCATGGACACACCTTCGGATGAGCTGGTCGGCACACATTTTGAAAAGATAGGGGTCTTCCCAAAAGTAATGCTTTACATCAGCAAAGAATTTCTTTCTTTGATGATGTGGCCATCCTTTGGTGACTATACTGCTAGCTAGGAAATTAGCGTAGTTGGCATACCATGGCTCTTGTCTACTCTCCATCATTTCCAAGGATTCCGTGGGAAATTTCTCGTTGATTTGCTCGTCTCTGGTTGTCTCCAAAGCTGGGTCTTCTAAGCGTGAGAGATGATCTGCAGCAGTGTTTTCTGCTCCTCTTTTGTCCTTGATTTCGATGTCGAATTCTTGGAGGAGTAGAATCCATCTGATCAAACGGGGTTTTGCGTCTTGCTTCTTGAAGAGGTACCTGATGGCTGCATGGTCTGTATAGACTACTGTTTTAGAAAGAACAAGATAGGAACGAAATTTATCAAAAGCAAATACCACTGCTAGTAATTCTTTTCCTGTAGTTGTATAATTTTCTTGTGCATCATTAAGAGTTTTACTAGCATAATAAATTGGGTGGAAATGCTTTTCTTTTCTTTGTCCCAAGACTGCTCCAACAGCAAAGTCACTTGCATCGCACATGATTTCGAAAGGAAATTTCCAATCTGGCGCTATCATGATAGGTGCATTGACTAGCATTTCCTTGAGGGTTAGAAATGCTTGATTGCATTCCTTGTCAAAGATGAAGGGTGCATCTTTTTCAAGTAATTTTGTTAGAGGCCTTGAGATTTTTGAAAAGTCTTTGATAAACCTTCTATAAAATCCGGCATGTCCTAGGAAACTTCTGATTGCTCGTACGGAGGATGGAGGAGGTAATCGAGAAATAGTCTCTATTTTTGCTCGATCAACTTCCATTCCTTCGCTTGAGATTTTGTGACCGAGTACTATTCCCTCTGTTACCATGAAATGGCATTTTTCCCAGTTAAGGGCGAGGTTAGTTTCCTCACATCGGGATAGCATTCGTTCAAGATTATCGAGGCATTGGTCATATGAGTCTCCAAAGATGGAAAAGTCATCCATGAAGACTTCCATTGTCTTTTCGATCATATCATGGAAAATGGCGACCATACAACGTTGGAATGTTGCAGGCGCATTACATAGACCGAATGGCATGCGTCGATATGCGAAAGTTCCGTAGGGACATGTGAAAGTTGTTTTCTCTTGGTCTTCCGGTGCTATCGGTATTTGAAAGTAACCTGAAAAACCATCTAAGAAACAATAAAATTTATGACCGGACAATCTTTCTAACATTTGATCAATGAAGGGTAAAGGAAAGTGGTCCTTCCTTGTTGCTTCATTTAATCGCCTATAATCTATACAAACTCTCCATCCTGTGACGGTTCTTGTTGGTATTAATTCATTTTTCTCGTTAGTTATTACCGTCATACCTCCTTTCTTTGGGACTACTTGAACGGGACTTACCCACGGGCTATCGGAGATAGGGTAGATTAGTCCGGCGTCAAGTAGTTTGATGACTTCATTCTTAACCACTTCTTGAACATTGGGGTTCACTCTTCGTTGTGGTTGAATTACCGTTTTGTAGTCATCATTCATTAAAATTTTGTGCGTGCACATGGAAGGGCTTATTCCTTTAATATCTACAAGCTTCCAAGCGATCGTGTTTTTGTGTTTTTTAAGCAGGTTAACTAATTTCTCTTTTTCTACGTTACTTAATTTAGATGAAATAATTACAGGTAAACTACCATCTTTGCCTAGAAAAGCATATTCCAAACCTTTAGGAAGTTCTTTGAGCTCAATGGGTGGGTCTTTAGAAGACACCTTATTTTGTGGCTCATCTTGATTAAGAACCTTAAAGGTTTGTTCTATGGCTATCTCTTCTTCGACAAAGTGGTCTTCTTCGTTGGTCGTATCGGGTGGTTCAGCTTCATCTTCAATTAGGGGTTCATTATTGCCAAAAGGATACTTCATTGAACGCTCAAGATCTATGCTCCTTTTGAATGCCCCTAATTGAAGAGGTAGATTGTTGAATTTCCGGTTTTTCAAAGCTTTATGAGTTTGTACAAAAGGTTTTCTTAAGACTAGTGGAGCGTCATCAAGGATGACGAAGTCGGTTGGGATTACCATTTGATTTGTTTGAACCAAAACATCTTCAACTACACCGATTGATTTCATTACTTTTCGATCGGATAGAAAAATGGGAATTTGAAGTGGAGTAAAATCACTAATACTTAATTTTTCAAAAATGTAGTTAGGCATTATGTTAACACAAAGATCTTTATCAATGGTAATATTACTAATAAAGGAATTTTGAAAGAAACATGGAACCGGTGTAATGTTAATTTCAAAAGGATCTTCTTTTATTAGCGAGGTTTGATCATTAGTTAACTTAACACTCACTATTTCTTTGATTTTAGCACTAGTGTTTAACTCTTTTAAAAACTTAGCATGAGGGGTTACTAAACAATGATTTTCGAAAGTAGGTGACAAGAGATTAATTTCTTCAAAATTAGACTCTTCTTGAATTTTAACATTATCGGACTCACCTTTTTCGTCGTTTAACTCATGTGTCGGTTTTTCACTTTCTTGTTCTTCCATTTTTACATTTTCAACTATCTCTACGTTATTATCATTTTTTAATTCTTCTCTTGCGCGGGATTCCTCTTCCCTTGCGCGAGATTCTTTCATGTAACGTTCGATAGTTTTAATGTGTTCTAATATCCTATTGGTCACTTCGGTGAGAGAAAGAATTTGGATCCTCAAAGCTTGAATCCGGTTGTTCGATCCTTGGCTCCTCATAATTCTCATATGAAGTAGATGGTTCACACCATTGTTCTTCATTATAAGTATATGATGGATAAGGGTTGAAACTTTGTTCTTCCTAGTACTCATATGAGGTGGGTTGTTCACGCCATGGTTCCTCATAATAAGTATATGAAGGTGGTGGCTCATATCTTGAGTCTTCAAAGTATGAGTATGAAGGCTCATACCTTGGTTCATCAAAATATGAGTATGAGGGAGGAGGTTCATACCTTTGGTCTTCATAGGATGTGTATGAAGTTGATGGCTCGTACCTGGGCTCCTCATAGTAGTTGTATGAATTGGATGATTGATATGGAGTATTGTATTGAACCGAGCGTGCGTTACGACAATTAGTGCAATAATTACCCCTATAATCATCCTCATCATAGGTGTAGTTGTAACCTCTTGAGTATTGATCCATAAGAATCACTCAACAGACCACAACTGAGTCTCGGGACCAGAAAACAAAAATAAGACGGAAACAGAAGCTGGACACGGCCCCGTGTTGGGTGAACACGGCCCCGTGTTCAGGGTCTGTATCTGGGCGTTTTAATTAAAGTTACTGGTCACGTTGAGCACGGGGGCGTGTTCAGCGAGCACGGCCCCGTGGTCAGACTCTGTATCTGGGTATCTAACTAAAAATATGCAGCACGGGGGCGTGTTCAGCGAGCACGGCCCCGTGTTCAGGCTACTGTAAATGCAAACTAAACTAAAATGCAGAAAAATGTGCGCGCATTTTGAAAGGGTTTTGAAAAACTGATTAGGCCGTCGATTTTAAGCTTTCTTAAAATCCTTGTGTCCCCGGCAGCGGCGCCAAAAACTTGATGTGCGTGAAGTGTGTTATAATTTTGATATATATTTAAGCCCCTTTTTACACTTTTAGCCAAGTTTTAAATTTATAAAACACGATATTTACTAACACTAAACACACATATGGGCAAGTGCACCCATCGTGGACGTAGTATAGTGTTGGTAAGATACCGAGGTCGTCCAAGGACACAAGAGCTTTTAATACCGGTTTATCCTCAACGTCTAATCAAATCAAAAAGTGAGAAAAATGTTTTAAACTAAAAAAAAACTAACTAAATGCTGAAAAATAAAATAAAATAAAAACAGATAGACAAGATGAATCACTTGGATCCGACACGTGTATTAGTATAACCTTTGATTATTTTCGTACTTTTGCACTTGTTTAAGAGATTATCTTAGTTATTGTAGTAGGCCCCTCTTTTGAAGGCGACGTTACCCTCAACCCAGTAGTTTGAGTCAGCAAGGATACAATCCTAAAGGGTCGGATTATTGAAAGATAATGAATTAAGTTTTTTTTTGGGTAAAGGTTATTGATGCAAATTGTGGTAGGCCCCGCTTTCGGTGGTGACGTTACCCTCGGCTAAGTAGTCTGAGTCAGCAGGGATACAGTCCTAAATAGCCGGGTTATAGTATTAATAGTAGTTAACTTATGAGGGGGTCAAAGAGTTTGGATCCCCGCCATCCAATACCTATGGGCATTGAAGGAGATCCTACTAAATTTGACCCAGGTCCCAAGAAGGACCTCTAAACGCTGAACAAGGTCAAGACCCTTACCAAACCGTCCCCTTAACCCCCGACCAGGTAGCCAACATACCTCCATATAGACCGTGGAGATATGAATGGTGAAAATCTTTTATTTTATATAGACAGTAAAATAACGCCAAGACACCACGGACAAACGATAAGGAAAGATCACCTTCAACATAAGTAACTAGTTATTAAAGTCATTAATACAAAACCAAATAAAAAGTGCAAAAGATTAAAAATAAAAAGTATTATACTAAACACTTGTCTTCACCAAGTGATGTAAGAGACTTAGGCAAACATGGCCTTGATTGTCAAGAACTCTTACGATCAATCTTGGATCCCGAGACGACTCACACACTCTATGATGGACAATGGATGATGGTGGTGGATGATGGTATTATGGTGGTGGTGGGTGGTGGATGAAGTGTGAGATGCCAAGGGATGAAAGAGAATGAAACCAAGCTCCCCTATTTATAGGCTGAACAGAAGGCTGGGCACGGCCCCGTGTCCGCTGGACACGCCCCCGTGCCCGTCTGACATTCTCTCTCTTCATTAATTGTAATTTGCAATTACAATTAATGCGCCTGCTGTACTTTCACCACGCCCCCGTGCCCACTGGACACGGCCCCGTGGTGGGCAATGGAAGCTTCTACTGGTTTGTCTTTTCTGCTGCTTCCTGGGCACGCCCCCGTGTTCGCTGGACACGGGGCGTGTTCAGTCTCTGTTTTCTCTTCTTTGCCTTGGGAGGTGCCGTTGAGGGTCCGGGCAGTCTACTTTTGTTCCTTTTCTTGTATTTATGCTAGAATTAGTTGTCTTTTTGCTTCTTTTGTGATTTTGAGCTCATTTCATCCTGAAAATACAAAAGGAAGACAAAAACACTCTTTTTCCAACATTAGTACTTAAAAAGGGTTAGTTTTATGCCTTAATTGATGTGATTTATATGTTGCATTTTACACAATTTAGAGAGCATCAAGCTTTATGGGCAAACATGGTTTGGTTTTCTCAATGTATTCCAAGGCATGCGTTTCATATGTGGCTGGCGTTTAAAATAAGCTAAAGACACAGGATAGGATGGCAGTTTGGGAAGCAGGTAGTCAAACAAATCTAAACCTCATGTGTTGTCCGCTATGCAATTTTGATCGGGATAGTCGTGACCATTTATTTTTCCAATGTAACTTCTCGGCCCAAGTGTGGAGTAAAGTGAAGCTGAAGGTAAACTTGACGAATGTGGATATTACTTGGTTGTCAATTCTAACGTGGGTGGAGCAACACTCACGATCGAAGAATGTTGATCATATTGTGAGTAAGTTGGTGATAGCAGCAGCCTCGTATTTCATTTGGCAAGAAAGGAATAACAGGTTGTTCAATAATAACAAGAGGACGGTCGACCAACTTGCTGAGAAGATTATAGGCGTGGTTCGTTTGCGGCTGATGGGTTTCAGGTTTCGGGTGAGTTCGGCTAGGGAACGCATTTTCAAGGCTTGGCAGATTGAAGATAGCAACTACGACCTAGTGGATCCGGGCTAGTAGGTTTTCGGGTCTTCTTGTAGAGTCGGCTTTTGTGCTTGGTCTTGGCTGTCTTTTGTTTTGGTTGTGTTGTTAGTGTATTTTGGTTTTGGATTGTGTTGTGTGGTGGCCTAGGCTTGGCATGTCAAGTCTAGTTGGTGTGTTGTTTTGACACACCCTTGTGCTTTATTTTGATTTCATCTATAAAATTCATCGGGGTATCCCTTTACCCAAAAAAAAAAGACGTTGACACAAGCAACTGTAACTACAACCTGATAACATATATCATTGTTCAGAAAACACAAACATCGACATGAAACAAACACAGTTTAAGGACTGTGACTCGTCCAGGAAAAAGTCACATCCCCTAAACCCGGATGACCTCGTAACTCCTATGCAGCGGGAAAACATATCATACCGCGCCAGATCTTTAGTTCCCTGAAATACATGTAAGTTGGAAAAATCAACAATAATGTTGAGCGAGTTCATGTGTAAGTGAGTAAATAAACCTTTGTATGTATAAAATCCTGGTATGTAGCAAATAAGGAAAAAGAGATCACCAATGGTTTGCAAGGCCATTGATATGTGTGAAGTGCAAGTAGGAAGACTCAAACCTAGCGGATTTATGCGTTGGGCACAAAGTCACCCCGGGGTCCGTACTGTTGGGCTTGGGACTGGGCTCGCTACACCCAGATAGATCTACCGCTCCTGTCCCTCGGTCCTACCCTGAGGATTAATGGCCTCAAGTTTCCGCCTACCCACTCACATGATCTAAGTAGTAAACCTCCTTACGCTAACCATACCATGTATAAAGTATTCGTAAACATTATAACATGTATTTCACCCCCGCAGTTTAGAAAACTGAAAACAGTTAAGAGAAAAAGGGGGACATGAACTCACCGGAGTGCGTCTCTAAAAAGTATCTCCCAGAAAATCTGTTGTGCGACGACCTACACGTACTAACTTCTATTAGACGGACGGCCGTGCCTTAGTTTAAGGTCTAATGTCTTTGGGAAATAGTTAGGCAACTATTTCGTAATTACACTTCGTAATTATTTGGTAAATATATTCCTTCCCAAGGATGGGGGTTTTAATACATGTGCGTTCGTATAACTTCGAAATATATTATTAAGTCTCACTTAAAATATATTGTAATTCTTTCTCCAAAATATAAATATTCTTCCCAAAAATATTATATTTTATTTCACATAATTTTCCAAAATAATATCCTTGATAAAATACACATTTATGGGTATTTTCTGAAAATACGTAAGTTACGTTGTAAGGTTTGGGTGGTATTAATAATACCGTTGTAACTTAAATATTTATTTTTTTTGGGTAAAGGGTTACCCCGGTGAATTTTATAAATAAAAAAAAAACACAATTGTGCAACTGAAATGTTACACACCGAAACCTTGGCATACCAAGGAAAGAACAAAACAGCCAAACCAACAAAACCAAAAAAACAGCCAACTAAACAACTCAGCTCAACAGAGCACCAAAAAATAAAGACAAGACTCTACTTTTCATCCTGGGTCGATAACCACATTTCCACTAGGAAGCTGCCATTTCTCAAGTAATCTTCGAATATCCGGTCTCCACTTGAATTTGAATGACAATAGGCGCAGTCTAACCGTTCTAATGATCTCACGTGCAATCACCATCTCCGAGCGCTGGTTTTTAGCGAAGAGCCTATTATTTCTTTCCTGCCAGACAAAATAAGAAGCAGCTGATAGTACCAAGCGGCTGATAATATTTTCTGGCAGCTGCATGTTCGAGTTCTGATTCATCCAAGACATAATTTCGGCCCAAGTACCACTAACACTTTCCATATTCGTCCACACCTTAACGTTATCCCAAACCTTCACAGCAAACGAGCATTCAAAGAATAGATGATTCCTTGAATCTCTATCATGGTAACACAACGGGCAGCACATGAGGTTTAAATTGGTAGCACTTCCTGCCTCCCAAACCGACAATCTATCTTGCGTCTTCAACTTATTCCTAAGGACGAGCCACAAATGAAACGAGTGCCTCGGAATGCAATGTTTGAACCAAACCATATTAACCCATGACACTAAGTTTTCACGATGCCGAATGTTATTCCAAACCTCCCAAGAAGAGAAGTGGCGAGAATTGCCATCAAGATCCTTCCATATCAGCCGATCCTGCCTATCAAGAAAAGTAGGAACCGGTATATTAATTAGAATTGGGAATAAATCATACCAAGCAATAGGCCATTTCCATTCCCCACTATGCGAAACCAACTCAGCAACCGAAGACTGAAGATGAAAACCAGCATTAGAGATACGTCTCGGAGTAATAAAACTACTCAACGGACATTGATTACACCACATATCACTCCATATGTTTGTTTGAGCCCCATTGCCAATAGAAGACCACAAATGAGGCCGGATTAAGCTGCGAATTGCGAGAAGCTTCCTCCAACCCCAAGTCATACGACCACGGCTCGGGACCTCCAAAAAACTTCTACCTTTCATCTTATACATGTGGATCCACTGAACCCAAAGCGATTTTCTGTTATTAAGGATACTCCAGATATGCGTGGATAGAAGCGCTTTGTTGACATCAGAAATACATCTAACACCCAATCCCCCCTCATACTTGGGTAAGCAGACAACCTTCCAAGCCACTTTAGCCTTAACCGACGACTGGTTAGTACCAGACCAAAGGAAAGCACGCATACATCGTTCAAGATCATTAACAATTTTAGTGGGTAACATAAAAACAGTAGCCCAATAAATATGCATTGCAGATAGAACAGAGTTTACCAACTGAAGTCTACCCGCAAATGATAAAGATCTCGTCATCCAGTTATCAATCTTCTTCCCCATTTTATCAACTAAAATTCTGCAGTCTTTGTAAGCGAGCTTCGTTGATATTAGAGGCACTCCCAAATAGTGAACCGGGAGAGATCCCTCTTGGAAAGGCATAATATGTGGATCCACTGAACCCAAAGCGATTTTCTGTTATTAAGGATACTCCAGATATGCGTGGATAGAAGCGCTTTGTTGACATCAGAAATACATCTAACACCCAATCCCCCCTCATACTTGGGTAAGCAGACAACCTTCCAAGCCACTTTAGCCTTAACCGACGACTGGTTAGTACCAGACCAAAGGAAAGCACGCATACATCGTTCAAGATCATTAACAATTTTAGTGGGTAACATAAAAACAGTAGCCCAATAAATATGCATTGCAGATAGAACAGAGTTTACCAACTGAAGTCTACCCGCAAATGATAAAGATCTCGTCATCCAGTTATCAATCTTCTTCCCCATTTTATCAACTAAAATTCTGCAGTCTTTGTAAGCGAGCTTCGTTGATATTAGAGGCACTCCCAAATAGCGAACCGAGAGAGATCCCTCTTGGAAAGGCATAATATGAAGGATTTCCTGTTTAATAAGACGGGGAACATTACCAAAGTAAACGGTACTCTTCGGAAGACTTGGAACTAAACCCGACACACTTGTGAACCTCTGAAGTGTGTCTCTAAGAATTCTAACCGACGCCACATCACCATTAGCAAATAAAAATAGATCATCAGCGAACGAAACATTAATAATCTTCTGTTTTTTGCAATAAAGATGAAACCGGAACGCATTACTAGAGTAGGCAGCCTTCTTCAATAGCAACGTGAGAACCTCCATAACAAGTGTAAATAAATAAGGGGATATAGGGTCACCCTGCCTGAGCCCTCTTTCACCCTTAAAATATCCATACAGGTTGCCATTAATGCTCAGCGAATAGGAGACATTCGTAACACAAACCATGATCCATTTAACCATCTTCTGATGAAACCCAAACGCATGCAGAACATCCTCAAGAAATGACCAGCTCACCGTATCATAAGCCTTTTGAATATCAATTTTAAACGCACACCTGGGCGGCCCTATGTTTAGGTGATAATTGTGCATAAGCTCCTGAGTAAGAAGAATGTTATCTATGATTTTCCTACCCGGGACAAAGGCAGACTGATTAATGTCAACTAAATAATCCAAACTCCCTTTGATTCTGTCAGTGAGAATTTTGCTAATACACTTATAAATAACGTTGCAGCAAGATATCGGCCTATAATCCGTCACTGAATTAGGGGAACGATTTTTCGGCACCAGTGCAATGATAGTATGATTAATTTGTTGGAGCATCTTACCATTATCAAAAAAATCCAGAACTGCTTTTGTAACTTCATCACCCACAATATCCCAAGAGTTTTTGAAGAACGCCGAAGTGTATCCATCCGGCCCCGGGGCTTTGTTTTCCCCTATGGAGAACATAGCACTTTTAACCTCTTCCCGAGTAACCTGCCGAATCATATGGCTAGCAACATTCGTGTCAAGAACGTTAGCAAATAAATCATGATTCACCAGCTTGGTGACTTGGTCATGGGTACCCAAAAAATCCGAATAGTGCGCTACCAAAACACCAAAAACATCATTCCCATGAAACCAGTTCCCATGAACATCTTGAATGCTATGAATCTTATTACATGCATTCCTCATTTTAACACAATTATGAAAGAACTTCGTATTCGAGTCTCCTGCTGCTAGCCATTCTGCCTTGGATTTTTGCTTTAGAAAACATTCCTCGTCATAGGACACGGTGTTGAATTCCTGAATGCATCTAGCTTCAGATTCTCGAAGAGCCAGGTCCAACGGGTTGGCATCTATAGCCTTTTGGATAGCATCCAACTTCTCTCTAAGCTCCTTAACTCGGTTGTGCAGATTCCCCTGAACAAACAGAAGACGTCTCAACGGAGACTTGAGAGCCGACAACTTCTTAACCACCGAAAACATAGTTTTACCCGGGATCACCTTTGCCCACTCCTTGGCAACGCAAGGAATAAAACCCTCCTTACTTGCTAAAAAATTAGCAAACTTGAAAGGTTTAGGCTGGTTATGCTTGAACGGCGACAAATGAAGAATGCATGGCGAATGGTCCGAGACCCGATAGGGATGGAAAAGGGCATACGCATCTGGAAACAGATCAAGGAACTGAGTGTTACTCATAACTCTGTCAATTTTCTTTAACACCCCTATACCATTTTTCGGTTTTTGGTTCCATGTGTACCGCAACCCATGACTTTTAACATCCGAGAGTTGATTATGTTGCACACAATCATAAAACTCCCTCACCCCTGGCGGAATAGAAGATGGCCCAACTAAGTAATCATCCATTGAGAGAGCCGAATTAAAGTCTCCTAGCACCACCCATGGTCTATCTTGAATGAAACACTTGTGCTTGCATAGGTCATCCCAAAGAGCCCTTCTACCATGGTATTTGTTTTCAGCATAAACAAACGAGCAGAAAATAACTTTATTATCCGATTTTATACGAATTTGCACATGTAAAACCTGGTCCGAATGGGCTATCACCATAAGATCCAACAAATCCTTATTCCAACCAACAATGATCCGAGTACCTCTAGAACAGCAGCTACCGTTTGAGGTCCAATCCCATAATCTAAACACCCCTTTACAGATTCTATCAAGATTATTAACATTAACATGAGATTCCAATACAGCACACACCTGGAGCCGATTTTCAGATACAAGTTGCCGAACCACTCTTTGTTTCAGGGGAAGGTCCAATCCCCTTATATTCCAGACTCCTATGCTACCCATGGACACCAGGTTGACCGGGAGTGCTTGCCCCCTCAGATTTTTTTTCACTAGTACCAGCACACATAAATTCTGTAGTCTCAGTTGTGTTTTGCTTTACAAATTCATCAACTAATGAACTATCCTCCTTATTATTACTCGTACTTGGATCCCCATCAGCCATTCTATCCAGAACCGAAAAAGAGTTCCTTAAATTCAGATTACTATTGTTACCTCCCTGACTTGCCTTATCCAAGTGTCGTTCCCCTTCAACACTCTTTGTACCAGATGGCCCAGAACCCGCATGGCTGCTCTTTTGTCTATAAACAACTTTAGCCTTTTGCTTCTTTTGAGGAAATCCGTGCCTTGCAACTTTCCTTGTATCGGTTACGAACCCCTCATCATCGGTTGTAACTTGTTTAGGCTTCATAGTAGCAGATTTAGGACACTTAGCTGTGACAACTCGAACTTTAGACTTGCTTTGATGTAACGTTACGTACCTATGACACTTTGAGTTAATGAATATTATGATGTTACGTACTTATGTGAACTTGATTATATAATTGAATGAATGATGTGTTATGTGCATTGTGTATATTATATGTATGTATGTTATTGGCCCGAACGCACAACACTACATAACCTGAACCGCACAACACTGTCGCACAAGTCCATTTTGGGCCACACCTTGTACGCGGACCAATAGGGCAGCCCATGTAAGGGCCGGCCCACCCCTCTAAACCGTGTAAACACCTTTAGGGACTTGGTTTTTCCTCATTGTTATAATCCTCTCAATACACACACATAACCCTAGCTCTCCTCTCTCTCGTCCCTTTCTCTCTCGAAGCCGACGGCACCCAAGACTCACAGTTTGGATTGTTCTTGCATCATCTATCATCGGTTAGTGATTTATGATCTTGTTAGATGATATTATAACTCCTGTGTGTTGCATGAATAACTAGTAGAATTGTATGATTGGTCGTGATTCAATCGGCTCACATGTATAGATTTAATGATCATGAAATCGGCTTGTTATGAATGATTAGAAAATGGTAGATATTAAATCGGGTTTGCATGATATTAACCAAGAACCGAATGCTTAGAATAATCGGCTGTGAATGTGTTTTAATCGGATGAGTAATTGTACCAAGTCTTGAATCCGTTAGTGTATGAATGTGGTAGTTGATAGTTATGTGATGAATAATTTTAGGGTTCATGTGTTGGTGATTATTGTTCGTTTGATCGAGAATTGTATGGTTGAAAAACTGTTAGTTGATTTATTAAGGAAACCGATTAGTTGTTAAATTGATTGAATGAAAATTGGAAACTTGTTGAATGTGTAACCGAATGACATAAAACCCGGATGTGGAACCAGTCGCACAAGATCAGATCCTACACGATCTGATCTGACCTGATCATACAAGGAACTAATCGCACAAATACGTCCAGTCGCACAACATGTTGAATCGCACAAGGGTCCCCAACCGTACAAGCCTAATCGGATCGCACAAGTATATCATCCATCGGGCTGTATACGGTAATGAACTACAGTTGGGCCTCAAGCCCAAAGACCGACGCACAAGCCCATCCCGGATCGCACAATCCAGCTGGGTCGTACAAGACCAGCTGGATCGCACAATGTCACACGTATGTTAGTTATTGGGCCGTATAGGTTAAACTGTTTGTTATGTTAATGGGCTGTTATGTGTTACTATTTGGGCCGGATAGTTATTGGGCTGGACTTGATCACACAATCCAGTTCAGTCGCACAAGTTCACTGGATCGCACAAGTCACTTATGTGTTATGTTTGGGCCGCTTATGCATGTTGGGCCGGTTTGTTGTTGGGCTGATGTTGGTTACACAAGTTAAATGGATTAGTTGATTACTAAGATGTTGCCATGATCAATACGTGCTTTCAACATGTTAGCTTATGTGATTCATACGTGCAATACTTGAACCGAACCTGACTAGTGTGATAACCCTGTTAGGACGTGATTGATCACTGTTAGTTCAAGAACCCTCTTTTGTGTATCTGCCGAGCAAACCAAGGTGAGTTCACACAGCCAAGGCATGGGATTCCCGGGTGGGAATTGGGTTGGAATGATTTGTTATGGAATGATTACTCGTACTTACGCAATCACTAGACTATAGACCATCGTCCTCAGGATAGTCAGGACACGTTACGTAAATCCTGCGTAACCCAGTAATTGCCAATTGTCTCCCGGGTCGGGAGGACACGTTACGTAAATCCTGCGTAACCCAATACCTTCTACTGTCTTCCGGGTCGGAAGGACACGCTGTGTAAATCCTGCGCAGCCCCCACACGTACCACTGTCCTCGGGGAAGGGCACGTCACGTAAATCCTGCGTGACCCTGTACGTATTCCTGTTCTCGGTTTAAGAAGAACACATGGTTGCACTAGTCTAGTAAGTACCATAATGGGAAGCCCCGTTATAAAGGATAAACGTGAGAATCCCTCACCAATAGAATATTCTTGCTTGGGAAGCCTTATTAGATGAACTTACGCATGATTATTACGAACTTACTTTCTGTGAACTCGCTCAACTAGTTTGTTGATTATTTGCTGCATGCCTTGCAGGACCTTAGGTATACTTGGAGCTTGCACAAGAGGAGAAGCGGGTCGTTGTGGACAAGAACACGTGAATGCTTATTAAATACTCTTACATTCACACATTGATACTTAGGTTTTGGGTTTTACATTTAATGCTTCCGCTACATATGCAATGTTTGGTTTTGAACATCAATTATGTCTATGATTATTATTAAATGCTATGTTTGATATAATTGGTGGCTTGATCCTGGTCATGTCACGCCTCCAAGCGGTGGTACTCCGCGTGTGGATTTTGGGGGTGTGACATTAGCATCCGAATGACCAAATAAGCAACAAGCCGCACACCTATGAGGTTTCCATTCATATTCAATGTCCACTTTTTCCATCAGATAACCTTCTTCATCCAACTTAGGGATAGCAAGAACAATGTGATCTTTCAATTCATTATCTGCCGATATCTCTATCATTGCTCGAGCAAAGCTCGTTCTGCCCCAATTTTCAGCACACATATCAGCCGTGTAGGCATCAAGTCTTTTTGGAATCCCAAGCTTCGACGCTAATAAACTTAGCCCCTCATCAGTATAAACAGCAAGAGGAACATTATGTAACTTAATCCACACAGGCACCGTTTTAATCCCATCCTTTTTCAAGCTTACCGAGGGAGTCCAAATATTCAAGAATAATGGAATTTTCCTTATAAGCCAAGGTCCACCTTCTAACACACTTAACATACCTTCTTTGGTGTCGAACTTGAAAAAGAAAAAGCCACCCGCATTCATCATGAGTTTTGTGAATCCAATCTTCGCCCAAACATTCTTTGCATAATATTCCACAACCGGAAATGGCAGCCTATTGCCCAAGAAATAGCCGTACAGCACATTCTCAAGTTTATCCTGAGCCTTCTTGACCACGTCTTTCGGAATAACCACATCCGCGTCCTCTCTTGTTTCCAGCGGCTTCATAAGTCTGAAGTTAATCTCTCTCTTGTTCCGGATGGAAGACTGAAGTTTGTCCGCATAGGAGACTGGCATTGCCGGCTCAGCATGCTGATCATTCTGACTTGACGCAGGCTGAACTGGAACTGTGATCTTCTGTAACTCATCAATAACGTTTATGATCTTAGGATCTTTCTGCACCACGCCCCTACGGGGAAGCAATGGATTCCCATCAATCTTTAATGGCTTACTAAACAGAGACGGTTTATCACGCAAACCCTGAATATTCATCGGACCATTAGAAGAAATAAAGACATCCTCATGCAACTTATCCGAGAACGATTGAAACCCTAAATTCTCCAAACCCTCATCACGATTATCATCCATATCCAAGGACGTAGAAAATAACCAGATGGCTTAAGCATGCAAATCAACGAACAGAAAAACACAACACCCGCAGCGATTGTAGTAACAAAACCCTAGCCGAAAGCAAGAAACGAAAACCCTAATATCAACTTCAAAGGATTAGAAACCAAGGTAGAAGTCTAGAAACCTTACTCAGAAGGAACGACAACACCTCAATACCTAACCCAGATCAATCGAACTTAGGGTTGAAGATCAAGAACCTAGGGTTTTAGAATAGTCGCCAAAATCGCCTAGAGTACCAGAGAAAAGCCATAGGAATTGCCTAACTTGTACTACCAATACTTTTTGTAACTTAAATATTTATTGAAGGCGTTCGTATTATTTTGGAGCCGTGAATATTTAGTAATATTATTTTTACCCTAAAAATAATATTTATATAGTTCACAAAATAATCATAAAAATTTCACAAGTGTTGTTATGGAAATTATATACTAAATACATATTTTAGCAAGTTTTATTTTGTGAAAATCCCACCTCCGACACTTAGAAATTTTGTAATAAAATCATGGCGAAATTTATTTGGGAAAACAAGTTAAAAATATATTTATAACACTTGTGATAAAAATATTTCCAAGTGTTAGATTTTTGGAAAAATTTCGCCAGAGTTTCCCCTGTAACTGGAGGTGGCCACGCTTTCAAGCGTATCATTTTCTTTTAAAGATTTAAATCAACAATGTGCCCAACATTAACAAACAATAGTCCAACATCATACTAGTTCAAAAATATCACAAACACATGAACTTGTGGGTTGTGTAAAAGTGTGTAGTAACTTCCCATTATTTTTAATAGATCTTTCTACTTTTATAAATGAAACCGGTTTCTCGAAAATCTTATTTTTACAGAAAAATGCATTTGTACATCTTCTAGTAAAAAATTACAAAAATAATTCTTTGTTAAAACTTTTTGTTACACAAGTGTCTACACACTTGTGTGTTCACAAAAATCACCTTTGTTTAGGAAAGATCCGGCTTTAAAAATATGATTTCATTTGACATTTGGTTCTTCGAAAATACCACTTGTAGATCTTTAGATCCACTAGTTTAGAACACTATTTCATAAGAAAAATTGTTTTTACACAAGTTCATGTTTATGTTCGAAAGGATTCGTCATCTAATAACTTTACGACTTAACAAAAGGCTAGTTCATGTTTCGTGAACATAATCTAGCGTGGTTTGATGACGATCCATTCCCATACTAGCAATCAACAACAATAAATAATCATAATAAAACTAGATTTATAAGTTTTACACTATTATTTACTTATTAACCACTTTGTTTATTTTTTTAGTAGACTATTTAAACTTTGATCTCTAGTGTTTATGATTTTTGCCCGTTAAATCTTTTATTAACCACTTTAGAATAGATCAAAAAGGCGTTTAGAGTCACTTACTACTAGCTCGAGGCTAGGGAAGAAACTAGTCGAAAAACGGGTGGTTAATAGCGTTGTGGTGAGGTCCTTGGCAATCCGTAAGCACCGGGTCTCCTCGTATGTGATCCTTCACCCTTGGTTGAATGTAGAATGCCTTGGTTGAAATTTGGAAATGGATGGATGAATGTGAAAGCTCTCGGCCGTAAGCAAAGAATGGAGAGGAAGAGATGATTTTTTTTTTTGAAGTGTAGTTGTTTATGTGTATGAAGTGACCTTATGGTTTCTTATATAATCCATCCATGTTCATTATCCACTAGATAACATGTAGCCAAGATATTAAGCATATGTAAATAAAATAATCAATTTAGTAAGGTGGTGTCCCCTTAGGGGGAACGATAGTTGGGGTTTTTTTTATTTTTTTTTTTGGTTAGATCTTAATCATCTAGTTAGGCACTAGTTAGTTTAATTAGGAGGTTAATCCAATTACTAGTGTGTGATGTTTCGTACCGGGTGTTAGGGTTTTTGGGGACCCTAACTGGCTCAGAAAAAGAAAAACAATGTCACTGATAATATTTTTGTGTTCCGGGTAAAGTCCGGTTGTTCAGTTGGATACTGATCCGTTAAAGTGCTTAATAAGCATTTAAAGTGTCTTTATTATTATTTTTAGTGACACAAGAATTCCCGACACTTTGGAAAGTGTCTAGTATTATTTTCCCATGTTTTTGCACTTTAGTAGTTTGCTAGAATGCTGAATTCTTATATTAAAATGCAGAATTTTGTACTTAAAGTACGTTTTAGGCACATCCGGTCACTATAACTATTACCTAGTGACGCAGTTCTACAACCCTCATTTCCCTACACTCTCTACTAGTGTAGTAAACTATCTCTGGCTCATATAGGCCTTAGAGGCAGTGTCTGCCTGGTGCTGGCTATGTCAGCACGTTTACTGGGTTATCCGTTCATTGTGCTACTGTGCTTTTGTGCATCAAGTTTGTCACTAAAGTTCTATATGTAAATAATAGAGTGACAGTTAATAAGGTATGATGCAAGTATGTGTATGTATCAGTGTTCAAGTAGAAGTTTATCCACAATTTCAAGCAAGCACAGTAATTAGGCAGTAATTAAATAATAATTAATTCGTACGGATACCTGGTTTGGTGAGGGTTGTCACATGATAGGGGAGTCTGATGAAAGTTAGAGCCAGAGAAAAGATCCAGGCACATGATTCCAGGAAGAAGTTTCTGAAGTAGATAAGATTCCAGGAAGTGTTCCTGAAGAAGACCGATTAAGAGTGAAGAACTGTCAATGGTTGAAGACTCTCACTGAAGATTCCGTCAACATTCAAGGGGGAGTCTGTTGGTGCAGTTGTCTGTCGACTACATCTTAGTTCGAGTCCAGAATAAGAGAGAAGCCCAGAGATTGATCAAGACTAAAGAAGTACAGTCTTGAAGTTGCCAAAGACTTGATGAACGACTCCATCAACATCTGAGGGGGAGTCTGTTGGTGCACTTCATCTGTTGATTTCGTCTTGGATCAAGTCTTAGTCTTAGAATGTTATATTAGGGCTCATTGTACGGGAAAACAGGAGATTGTAGGTGTTTAGTATAGAGGTTTCGCTTATAGTGACATAGGTAGAGGTTCCGCTTGTGTGTCATTATATGGTTTCGCTTGAATGTCACTTGGAGGTTTCGCTTGTATGACATGTACATTGAAGCGAAACATTCACCCTATAAATAGGGTCACATAAGCGAAACCAAATAGCAGTGTTGTGGTCTTGTATGGTACGGCGAAGCCTTGCCAAATCGTCTCCGGAGCCTGTAACTTGTTAGAAGAGCAATAAACAGAGACAAATTAGTGAAATCAAGCTAAACAAAGACTGAATCAATGAATTCCGCCTCTGATTCAGTCTGAGCACTCTTCTGATTGACTCGTCAGGTCGTATAACGATCCTACAATCACGGTTAGTGTTCTATCGTTGCTAGTTGCTATGTTACGTGGTGTTGTGATTTCTACGATCCTATGTGATAGCTAGGGTTCATGCTAGTAGAGTTATTCATGAGATTTTACTTGTAAATCTGGAACATGTATTAGATTTTGATGTTAACATATGTGAGGAAACCGGTTGTTTGATGGTTGGAATCATGTAATAGCAAAACTGTTAGAAGAATTGTATGATGATCTATGTTTATTTAGAACCGATTGCTTGTGCTGAATTGATGAGTTTCGAACATATGATTTGTGGTATTGATTGGTACATATGACTTAGGGTTACATGATAGTCCTTGAATTCATTAATCACATGATCCGATCATATGTTCCTTAGGATATTGATTTATTGTTCTTGAATTGATGATGATTACGGTGATATGAATGTGTTTGAATGCTGAATAATTGATGATTTGATCTAAGTTGAAACTGCCAAATTTGTTAACTGATGTTACGGAATTGATGAGCTTGAATTAAGGAAATCAGGAAATCGGTTACACTTCATAGTCTCGACAAGGGATTGCGAGTCGAGACCCCACTGTCTCGACTCGAGACCACAACACCGACACAAACAGCACAACTCGAGACCATGGTTGCGGGTCCGGTTGCGACTCGAGACCGCCTAGTCTCGAGTGATGAAAGTATGACCCGAGACCTCCTTTGTTGCAACTCGAGGACTCCAGGACTACAACTCGAGACCGCACTGTCTCGACTCGAGATCTCTAGTCTCGACTCGAGACCACGAACACCTGCACACTGTTGGACTTGCACACTGTTACGAGCCCAACCATTTGGGCCGCCTACTTGGACTTTGTTTACGTGACTGTACTGTTGAACTAGCACTGTTGTTGATCTGCCATGATTATACGTGTATGCTATGATCGCTACTTGTGTACAATACGTGTAGAATATACGTGCACTACTTGAATACGAACCTGACTTGTATGGTAACCATGGTAGGACGTGGTTGACCACCATATAGCTTAATTGAACTTTGCTGTGTATCTGCCGAGCAAACCAAGGTGAGTTCACACTCTTACCAAGGCATGGGATTCCCAGGGTCGGGAATGGATTTGGAAGATTTCTTATACTTAAGTTATTATCGGGATTACGTAATTTAGGCCTCGGGAGAGGAAGGATTATTGATAGATACTACTAGACTAGTGATACAAATACTTATCTTCGCACACACACCGGGAATGGCTTCGATAATATAACTAATCTTCGCACACATGCCTAGAATGGCTGCGAACCATACACTAAACTTCGCACCCATGCCGGGTGGGCTGCAATACAAATATACCTAGTCTAGAATACTTGGGAAACTCCCACTAATCTTCGCACACATGCCTAGAGGGCTGTGATACAAATACATACGATAAATGGCTTACTAAACGAACATATGATTTACAATACGATTACTATAACTGAACAACCAATTGTGAACTCACTCAACTAGTTGTTTACTCTCTGTTACATGCCTTGCAGGACCTTAGGTACTCATGGAGCTTGCACGGGAGGCGCAGTCGTTGTGGGACATGGATCGTGGATGCCATGCTAAAACATTTAAACATTTGAACTTATTACTTACATTGGGTTTACATTTATGCTTCCGCTAGACACTTAACATGCTTGTTTTGAACACCTTTCATATTGTGTGGTTGTTTTACATTTATTACTTATTATGTTCGATATGATTGGTGGCTTGATCCTGGTCATGTCACGCCTCCATGCGGTGGTACTCCGCGTGTGGATTTTGGGGGTGTGACAGATTGGTATCAGAGCCATTGGTTATAGAGAACTTGGTTTTAATAAGGGGAAAACGTTTTTATTAAAACCAGACTATAACCACAACAGTTGTCTCAACGATCCATAACGACGCTTTGCTCCACGTGCAAGACTCAACATTCTAGGTAATATGGTTTATGTATATTGCCTACTTGATAGATTACATAGAACTTTGCTCAGGGTATGCTTAGATACACATAACCACTATTGCTTGAGAACACTTGTGTGCTTACTCTCTTCTGTCATCGCACTTTTCACGAACCTCTCTCACTTATGTTATCTTTGCTATGAAGATCATGTCTGGACGAATTAACATGACTCAAGCCCAGTTGACGGCTCTCATTAACGAACAAGTTGCTGTGGCACTTGCAGCCGCACAGGCAGGAGGTATATCCTGCAGTCGTAACTCACACTAGGATCTTTAGATCCTACACTTTTAGACCAACTCTTGTGTTTAACTTTGTCCTATTCGTACACAATAGGTCAACATGCACAACAACCTGTTTGCACTTTCAAGAACTTCATGGACTGTCATCCAAGCACGTTTAGTGGCACTGAAGGAGCAGTGGGACTTCTCCATTGGTTTGAGAAGCTCGAGTCGGTGTTTGAGATGTGTGAATGCCCTGAGGCTTGTAGGGTGAAGTACGCCACTGGTACTCTGGAAGGAATTGCGCTGACTTGGTGGAACGCGCAAGTTCAAATATTAGGGCTGGCAGCTGCTAACGCCACCCCTTGGAACGATTTTAAGGAACTCATCAAACGGGAATACTGCACACGTGATGACATCCACAAGTTGGAGGTGGAGCTCTATCATCTGAAATGACAGGGTCGGAAATTGAAGCTTATACGAAACGGTTGAACGAACTGGCCATCTTGTGTCCAACCATGGTGGACCCTCCAATCAAGCGCATTGAGTTGTACCTCAAGGGTCTAGCATCAGAAATTCAGAGCCATGTGACATCGGCTAACCTCGACAATATCCAGGACATTCAACGTCTTGCTCATCGCCTCACGGATCAGGCAGTGGAACAGAACAGGCTGCCAAAACGTATCAGTGCAACTGCTACCGCTACCACTTCTGCTACTCCTGCTACTCCTAGTGACAACAAGCGGAAATGGGATGGGGATTCTAGCAAGGGCTCAGCTACCGTTCAGTCTCAAGCACAGCAGCAGCGCAAGAATAGTGATTACCAGAGCCCGGGTCAACAAACTTTTGGCGGTCAGGGGCAGGGTGGATATCGGGGAATTCACCCACTGTGTAACAGGTGCAACAGACACCACAGTGGTCAGTGCCGCAAGGGCCGCTGTCAGAGATGTCTCAAGATAGGGCATGAAGCTAAAGATTGCAGGAGCTCGCGACCTGCGAATCAGAACCAACAACAACCACCAGCTCCTCAAAACCAGCAGCAGCAACAGCGAGGCAACAGGGGATGTTTTCAGTGTGGTGCTGAAGGTCACTTCAAGCGGGATTGCCCCCAGTTGAACCAGAATCGTAACAACAATAACAATCAGGGCAATGGGAACAACAACGGCAATGAAGCTAGGGGACGTGCATTTGTGCTGGGGCAGGGAGAAGCAAGGAATGATCCCAACGTAGTTATGGGTAAGTTTCTTCTCGACGACTTTTATGTTACTGTATTGTTTGATTCGGGTGCGGATACAAGTTATATGTCTCTACAAGTTAACCAAATGTTAAAACGTGCATCAACTCCCTTAAACACCAAGCATGTCGTAGAGTTAGCTAACGGTAAAAGTCTAGAGGCCACACACATAGTACAGGGTTGTAATCTTATCCTCGCTGGTCAGACTTTCTCTATCGATCTCATTCCCATAGTTTTGGGTAGTTTCGACATCGTCATTGGAATGGACTGGTTATCCCAACAGCGCGCAGAGATCTTATGTAAAGAGAAGATCGTTCGTATTCCTCGTTCTGGTAAAGAACCTCTCGTGATTCAAGGCGACAAGAGTGGTGCTGTGGTAGGCATCATCTCCTTTCTAAAGGCCCAGAAGTGTTTGTGAAAGGGTCACACTGCCATTCTGGCACTTGTTACCGAGGCATCAGTAAAAGAAAAGAAATTGGAAGATATTCCAGTTGTATGCGACTTTCCTCAGGTGTTCCCTGAAGATTTACCTGGTCTACCGCCTCATCGCCAGGTCGAGTTTCAAATCGAGCTAACACCAGGAGCAGCACCGATAGCACGTGCACCGTATCGCTTAGCTCCATCAGAATTGGAAGAACTATCAACACAGCTACAAGAACTATTGGATAAGGGATTTATCCGACCTAGCTCTTCGCCCTGGGGAGCTCCAGTATTATTCGTGAAAAAGAAGGACTGTACCTTCAGGATGTGCATTGACTACCGTGAACTGAACAAGGTGACAGTGAAGAACCGCTACCCTCTTCCACGTATTGACGACTTATTCGACCAGTTGCAAGGGTCGAGCTACTACTCCAAGATAGACCTGAGGTTAGGTTACCATCAGCTGAGAGTCCGGGATGAGGACGTCTCTAAAACAGCATTCAGAACTCGCTACGGCCACTACGAGTTTCTTGTCATGCCATTCGGGTTGACAAACGCACCGGCAGTCTTTATGGACCTTATGAACAGGGTGTGCAAGCCCTACCTAGACAAGTTTGTCATTGTATTCATCGACGACATCCTGATCTACTCTAAGAGTCAGGAGGAACACGAGCAGCATTTGCGACTTATTTTGAAGCTTCTTCGAACAGAGCAATTGTACGCCAAGTTTTCAAAATGCGACTTCTGGCTTCGTGAAGTCCACTTCCTAGGCCACGTGGTAAACAAGGATGGGATCCATGTTGATCCATCCAAGGTAGATTCGACCAGGAACTGGCCTGCACCGCGTACACCAACGGAAATACGCCAATTCTTGGGTTTGGCGGGTTATTACAGACGATTCATTAAAGATTTCTCAAAGATTGCGAAGCCGCTTACACTACTGACACAGAAGGGTGTCACCTACCGTTGGGGTAATACTCAGGAAACCGCTTTTCAGCACTTAAAGGATAGACTTTGCAGTGCACCTATCCTCTCATTGCTAGAGGGCACGGACGATTTTGTGGTCTATTGTGACGCATCGATACAGGGGCTTGGTTGTGTATTGATGCAACGGGATAAAGTTATTGCTTACGCTTCGCGCCAACTCAAGGTTCACAAACGAAAATACACAACGCACGATTTAGAGCTTGGAGCTGTTGTTTTCGCGCTTAAGATATGGCGACACTACCTGTACGGTACCAAGTGCACTATCTACACCGATCACAGGAGTCTCGAGCATATCTTCAAGCAGAAGGAATTGAACATGCGTCAACGTCGATGGGTTGAGCTACTTAACGATTACGAATGCGCCATCAAGTACCATCCAGGCAAAGCCAACGTTGTGGCTGACGCTCTCAGTCGAAAAGACACTCTACCTAGACGCGTGCGAGTGCTACAGCTTACTATTCAGTCTGGTCTTCCTGCACAGATACGAGATGCTCAAGTAGAAGCATTGAAACCAGAAAACGTAAGGGCTGAAGCCTTACGTGGCTCAAGGCAACGATTAGAACAGAAGGAAGACGGCGCCTATTACGTAACGGGGCGTATTTGGGTCCCACTATATGGCGGTTTACGAGAACTTGTAATGGACGAAGCACATAAGTCTCGCTACTCGGTACATCCAAGTTCGGATAAAATGTACCACGATCTCAGAACTACATATTGGTGGCCTAGTATGAAGGCCCACATTGCAACCTACGTTAGTAAGTGCTTGACTTGTGCGAGAGTCAAGTCGGAATACCAGAAACCATCAGGCCTACTTCAGCAACCCAAGATACCATAGTGGAAATGGGAGGAAATTTCCATGGATTTTGTTACTGGCCTGCCTAGATCCCAGCGTGGGAACGATACTATTTGGGTGACCGTGGATCGACTCACAAAGTCTGCTCATTTCTTGGCAATCAAAGAAACGGACAAGTTCTCCACTCTAGCAGACGTATACCTCAAGGAAGTTGTCTCAAGGCACGGTGTGCCAACCTCTATTATTTCGGATCGTGATGCACGATTTACTTCAAAACTGTGGCAAGCAATGCACAAATCATTTGGCTCTCGATTAGACATGAGCACAACATATCACCCTCAGACGGATGGGCAGTCTGAGCGCACGATTCAAACCCTAGAAGACATGCTTCGGGCATGTGTTATTGATTTCGGCAACAGCTGGGAAAAGCATCTCCCTTTAGTGGAATTCTCGTACAATAACAATTACCACACCAGCATTCAAGCCGCTCCATTCGAGGCATTGTACGGACGTAAATGCCGGTCACCTCTCTGTTGGGCAGAGGTGGGGGATAGCCAAATCACAGGTCCAGAAATGGTAGTTGATGCTACTGAACGGATTGCACAGATACGACAACGCATGGCGGCAGCTTGTGACCGTCAGAAAAGTTACGCTGATAAGCGCAGGAAACCACTCGAGTTCCAGGTTGGGGATCGAGTGCTACTTAAAGTCTCACCCTGGATGTCACACCCCCAAAATCCACCATGCGGAGTACCACCGCTTGGAGGCGTGACGTGACCAGGATCGAGCCACCAATCATATTGAACAACGTAATTTAGTAAATAAAACCAACCATAACATAATTGGTGACCAAAGCAAGTTAACTAAGTTCAAATTAAACAGCGGAAGCATATTCGTAAGTTCAAAACATAAGTCCATAGTTCATCAGTTTAAAATCCAAAACATAGATTTATTAGTTCATAAGGATTTAGTGTTTATTACGGAACATGACAGTCCATATCCCACAACAACCTCCTCCTCGTGCAAGCTCCATAAGCATCTAGCGACCTGTAAGACATGTAACAACGAGTCAACAACAAAGTTGAGTGAGTTCACGGTTGGTTGATTTGTTTTAAGTTGTTTTTGAAAACGTGGTTTGTCTTTCGTTGGCGTAATTGCCGTGGGGGTTACCCCATAGTTGAAAGTATGTTTAACCAGTTCATTCCTTATTACCCAAACCATATTCATGATTAGTGGGGGCTTCCCCATGTGAACCACTAGACTGTACCATATCGACCACTAACGCAGATAAGTTGTGCCCTACATCAGTGTCTATCATCACTGACGGTTTGCCATAGTCCATTAGTACACGCCCGCCCGACTGGCACGGTGTGAGGTTTGTTAAACCTAATAGCGCTATTAACTAATGACCCGCTCGCCATTGGCCTCGGCGATTAAGTCGATATAAAAATGAGGGACTTATGATAGAGTTTTGTCTAGTAAGTTTTAAGGTTGTTGTCCTACCCAAGGAGGATGAACGTACGTAGTTCTACCCAAGGAGAATACGCAGGAGTAATATTGGCATCCTACCCAAGGAGGATGGCCGTACATATCCTACCCAAGGAGGATACGTAGATTCAGTTTTAAATTCTTTAACCCATTCCCAAACCACCGGGAATCCCATGCCTTAGAAAGTGTGTGAACTCACCTCAGTTCCAGAGATACCTAAATGGAAATGGGAGCAAATTTCCATGGATTTCGTTACTGGCCTGCCCAGATCTCAACGCGGAAATGATACCATTTGGGTGATCGTGGATCGACTGACCAAGTCTGCACATTTTCTGCCTATCAAAGAAACGGATAAGTTTTCTACTCTAGCAGACATCTACCTAAAAGAAGTGGTATCGAGGCACGGAGTGCCAACCTCCATCATTTCTGATCGTGAAGCGCGTTTTACCTCTGAATTGTGGCAAGCTATGCACAAGTCGTTTGGCTCACGTTTAGATATGAGCACCGCTTATCACCCACAGACGGATGGGCAGTCTGAACGCACCATCCAAACCCTTGAAGACATGCTTCGGGCATGTGTGATCGACTTTGGTAATGGCTGGGAGAAGCACCTCCCGCTAGTGGAGTTCTCGTATAACAACAGTTACCACACCAGCATCCAAGCCGCTCCATTTGAGGCATTGTATGGACGGAAATGCCGTTCACCTCTCTGTTGGGCAGAAGTTGGCGACAGCCAAATCACTGGCCCAGAACTCGTAGTAGATACAACCGAGAAAATTGCTCAGATACGACAACGAATGGCGGCAGCTCACGACCGTCAGAAAAGCTATGCCGATAAGCGAAGAAAGCCACTCGAGTTCCAGGTTGGGGATCGAGTGCTACTCAAAGTCTCACCTTGGAAAGGTGTAGTTTGTTTAGGAAAACGAGGCAAACTCAATCCGCGTTACGTCGGACCATTCGAGATCATTGAGAAAATTGGCAAAGTCGCTTACAGGCTGAACCTACCTGAAGAACTCAGTGGAGTTCACAACGTATTCCATGTGTCGAATCTGAAAAAGTGTCTGTCAGATGAGACTCTCATAGTTCCTCTCAAAAAGCTCACAATCGATGACAAGCTGCGATTCGTCGAGGAACCAGTAGAGATTACGGATCAAGACGTTAAGATTCTCAAGCACAACAGAATACCTCTCGTCCGAGTTCGTTGGAATTCCCGTCGTGGCCCAGAGTATACCTGGGAATGAGAAGACCAAATGAAACTCAAGTATCCCCAGCTGTTTGAGAAAAATGAAACCACTACTGAGGCCGAAGCTACTGCGGAATTTCGGGACGAAATTCCAAATCAACGGGGGGATGATGTGACACCCCAGGAAAAAAAGGAAACCAACGCAACTTAACTAGCTTCCTCAGTAACCACGTGCTAAATTTCGGGACGGAATTTTCTTAACAGGGGGAGATTGTGACAACCCTCGTATTTGCATGCATCCGTACGATTATTTAATGATAATTAAAGTGCTTAGTGACTATGTTGAATTACTTAACTGTTTCCTGTTACTTGTCATACTTACATGTGCGTGTTAGCATACTAGTAGTATGTAGAAAACTTGACTAAATAGTCCTGAATATTTTCCTAAGTGTTAGGAATTAATTATGTTACAAAAATATACCTATAAGACATCTTACGGAACAATTAAACAAATTAATGAAACAGTATCCGACCGAACAACCGGACATTACCCGGGACACCAAAATTTTGTCAGAATTATTATTTTATTATTCTTAAATAATTACGGTCACAAAAATCCCCATACACTATAGAATCATGGCATACACCCACTATTCTTGATAATACCCTTAACCTTCTAATTAAATACCCATTAGTTACCAAAATTTTTCATTTTACCCCCCCCCCAACCGAAAATTCTGCCCATGATTACAACAATATTATGTTTAGATTTTAGTTAAGGTGATCTTGATTCCTATTGGCCAAAAATCTATCTAATGATGGCATTAGGGGGTAGGGTGCATGTTTCCAAGAGATAACTCATCATATCATCAAGATTCACACTCAACCTCACCCCTCTCCCCCTATTTCGGTTCCCCCCAACCGATTTCCCCATCACCATCACCAAACTACCTTCTTCTTCTTCATACAAGTTTCCTTTCCAAGCCTTGAAGATCATCCATAGTAGTTACAAGTTGAAGGACCCTCAAGGAAGCTTTGTTCAAGTCTCTAGCACTATCATTTCTTCATCATCCTTGCCCTAAGATTTTCACCCTAGCCTTGTGCTAGTAGTAAGTCCCTTCACACCATAGTTTCATCTTGTTCTTTGTTATGATACTTAGTAGGAGGATGATAATCAAGTAACACAAGAAAATGAACACTAAAAAGATGAACATGAAATTCTGCATAGAAACCCTATATAAAAAGTTTGTATGAAGTTGAAATCTGGTTGGTTTAGGGTTGGTTAAAGCATGATTGAGGTTTGAACATTAAATCATCGATAAACCATGGTTAGGGTCTTTGATGATGCGTTTTTAGTAACTTCTGCAATGTAAACAGCAAGCTGAGTTGTATATCCAGCCAACTTCAACAGGCTGTAACTGGACCGTTTTTAATCGAAAAACTGATTTTCTGAAGCCTAAAATGTGTATTTTTGAATAACCAAACAAATGGCACTGGAATCATAATTTTTAGAGATCGTTTACTATTTTTAAGGGACTATTTTTGGACAGCAGCTCAAGCTGCATTTTTACTGCAGAAAAAGTGCGTCGTATTCAAGGTCATAACTTGAAACCTGAGTAAAATCGACTCATGGAATTTTTACAGTAGTTGGTCACCGTTGTCCCGATGACTCTCCAACTGGAATTTCGTCAATCGGACTTACAAATAATTTTTAGTGAATTATTCCGTAAACTGCAATCAGAAAGTGACAAATCTGATTGCAGTCGGTAAAATGATTTTCTATAAAACATTGGTAACGAACTGGACCCCGATATTTTTACATAATAAATTTTGGAACATATAGGACCTTCTGTAAAAATTTGAGAATTTTTGAAACAAGTTAACTATTTTATTAAAATCCCCGAAAATAGCCCAGTTTTGAATATAAAAGATGAAACGACATAAGTAGTGATTTTGCGTGTCTAAATGTCGGGTAGGCTATCTGAGAATAATCTAACATGTTATATGTCAATAAAAGTGCTATGTGCAATGTCGTATGCTTGCTTATGAACGGGAATAGATGGGAGGTTACATGGGCATAAACCGCTAAAGTGATGCATGTTATGTGTTAGATGCGTGTAGGAATTTTATGCTTATTTGAAGTCACTAATAAATTTAGTGGTAATCATATTAAGGCGTGATTGACCGACCTTGACTGTTAGCTCTCTTTGAGAATCTAACCGAGCAAACCGAGGTGAGTTCACACACTTTCTAAGGCATGTGATTCCCGGTGGTTTGGGAATGGGTTAAAGAATTTAAAACTGAATCTACGTATCCTCCTTGGGTAGGATATGTACAGCCATCCTCCTTGGGTAGGATGCCAATATTACTCCTGCGTATTCTGTCACACCCCCAAAATCCACACACGGAGTATCACCGCTTGGGAGCGTGACTGACCAGGATCAAGCCACCAATCCTATAGAACAATATATATAGTAAAAGTAATTGCTATTAAACCAAACCCAATCCATATCAAAGGTGTTCCAAAAACATAAGTAAGTTATCATTGTTTAGCGGAAGCGTATGAATAAAACCCATCGTAATAAAGTATCAAGTATCAAAAGTGTTTAATCAAGATAATCACGATCCAAGCCCACAACGACCAGCTCCTCCCTGTGCAAGCTCCATGTATCTAACGACCTGCAAGGCATGTAACAGAGGATCAACAACTAGTTGAGCGAGTTCACAGAAGTAAACGCGTAATAGTAAGTTCGTATGTAACATGTGGCTCTACTGGGCCGATTGTGCGTTCTATTGGTGGGGGCTTCCCATGTTGTATAACCACTAGACTACTCGTAACCATATGTGTTCTTCACAATCCGAGAACAGTAGTAAGTATAAGTTCACGTAGGTCTTACGTGAGTATCCTTCACATCCGAGGATAGTAATTAAGTATAAGTATCCTTCACATCCGAGGATAGTAGTACGTATAAGTATCCTTCACAACCGAGGATAGTAGTATGTATAAGTATCCTTCACGACCGAGGATAGTGGTATGTATAAGTATCCTTCACGACCGAGGATAGTAGTAAGTATATGCGTACGTAGATTGCACGTATGTGTCCTGCACAACCGAGGACGATGGTATGGTAGTCTAGTAATAGTGTCAGTACGAATCTATTCAACCTTATTCCTTTAAAACCCATTCCCAAGCCCCGGGAATCCCATGCCTTAGTAAGGGTGTGAACTCACCTTGGTTTGCTCGGTATACACTGTTACCCGTTCCCGTTACTCCAACAACCCTACCGCGATTAGCAATCTTATCAGTTTCGTAATAATTCACTTTATGCATTTATACAGTTTATGCTTAACACAGTAATTCACATCTCAGGTGTACATATCACACAATGACACAGTTATCACATGAATCTAACTTCCCTCACAACTTATCCCAATGCAAGTTCTTGTTTGAATAAATTATGTCTCACTATATTGTAGTGTGATTGGACCTTCAACTGTTATTCATATATGAAATCACAATTTATTTTAACATATATCGATGTTAGTGGTGCTGATTGTCTAAATGACATTTCATGAAATACAAAATAATGGCCAGCACATTATATGATGCGTGAATTCCATTGGACCGAAGGTAACATGCAACAATTACAAACTGTCAATTACTTTTAGACACTATCCACTCTCTGTTATATAATAAGATCCTACCATTGATTATCAACCACCCTAACCTTCAAAAGAAGTCAAACTATACATGCTTTCCAAAACCTCGGACCATAGATATCATCATACAAATACAAGAAGTCGGATATCAGTAACAATAAAGGTCGGATGCTCTTGTCCTTGTCAAAAGTCGGACAAGAGGGCTACCCCCCTTAAAACTCGGACAAGCATACTTGATTGAACTTCGGACCTCATCTAGTTCAATACTAAACTCGGATCATGTTTCTTAATCGTAAAGGTCAGACTTTATGCATCAAAGCTCGGACAAAAAAAGAAACCACAAAAACTCGGACCTTGAAAGGGTTAAAGGTCGGACATGTTTTGGTATGTTAAAACTCGGACTCCCTTGCTACCTTTACAAACTCGGACATCACAATCATTAAGAGTTCGGACTACATGAAATATATAAAGGTCGGACCTTTTATCACACTAAAGAACACATTCATGAGGTTATGAAACTCGGACCCTTAGACTTTGAATAAAGCTCGGACATTAAGTTAATCGCATAAACCTCGGATGCATTTTATGTTAAAAACTCGGACCATGTTGTCTTGTTTAAACCTCAGACAACAAACATGCTAATAATATTCGGACACCAATTCTTTAACAAACTCAGACATCATGTGATTTATTATAAAACTCAGACTATTACATTCAAAGGTCGGGCTAACATAACATATCAAAACTCAGACAATTAAAATTACGATTGTAACAGTTACATTCTCTTGTTCATACGATCTGGAACCCTAATTCGCACATTGCATAACAGGAATCAATTTAACGATTAACAACTTCAACGTATCAAACTTCTCTTGTCATCAAACAAACGATTTTATGACTAATCATCATCATAACACAATCATCAGGATTCAATCAATAACTACAGAACTAGTATTGTGAAGAACTAGGGTTTACATGCATCCATCAATCAACAATTAATCACAAAGAATGATTAAACAATTACCTTGATTTGATTCTAGATGGACTGGTAATCAAACTTGATGCAAAAGAACTTGTGAATCCAAGAATGATGAGAAGATGGTTGTAGAGAGGATTAGAGAATATGAGAGTACGTGTTTTGATTCTTGTGATGATTAATGAATGATTAGGGAATGAGATTAGGGTTAAGTATGATTTAGATTTCACTAATAACTCTTTACACCCCTAATTAATAGATTTTACAATAGTACACCATCTCAAACAGTTTCACAGTTTCACCACCAAGTTTATGCATTTGACAAGTCTATCACAATTAACACATAATCATGCATAATCACACAATACACTTCATTGTATTAAAACGTTACAGTTCCATAGCTAATTATTTGTGCAAATAAACAACTAAACAATACATGAACGTGCAATAAATGCGAGATAGGAATCTTAGAAATTCGAGTTGTCACATTATCCCCAACTTGAAAGAAATTTCGTCCCGAAATTTGGTACGCACTCACTGAGGAAGCTAGGTAAGCTGTATCATTTACTGGTTTTCCTGGGGTGTCACATCATCCCCCCGTTGATTTGGAATTTCGTCCCGAAATTCAGTAGTAGTAGCTTCAGCCTCAGTAGTGGTTGCAGTGGTTTCGAATAATTGGGGGTACTTTTCTGTCATCTGGTCTTCGCGTTCCCAAGTGTACTCTGGGCCACGTTTGGAGTTCCAACGAACTCGGACAAGAGGGATTCTCTTGTGTTTGAGGACCTTAACATCCCGGTCCGTGATTTCAACTGGTTCCTCGACGAACTGCAACCGCTCGTCGATAGTGAGTTCCTTAAAAGGAATTATGAGGGTCTCATCTGACCGGCACTTCTTCAGATTCGACACGTGAAATACATTGTGAACTGCACCGAGTTCAGCTGGTAGGTTCAGTCTGTAGGCTACTGGGCCTATTCTTTCAGTAATTTTGAACGGTCCAACATACCGTGGATTGAGTTTGCTTCGTTTACCAAATCGAACCACACCCTTCCAGGGTGAGACTTTAAGTAAAACCCGGTCCCCGACCTGAAATTCCAATGGCTTCCTACGCTTATCTGCGTAGCTTTTCTGGCGATCGCGAGCTGCCGCCATACGTTGCCGTATCTGTGCAATTCGTTCAGTAGCGTCAACTACCATTTCTGGGCCTGTAATCTAACTATCCCCCACCTCTGCCCAACCGAGAGGTGACCGGCATTTACGTCCGTACAATGCCTCGAATGGAGCGGCTCGAATGCTGGTGTGGTAACTGTTATTGTACGAAAACTCCACTAAAGGGAGGTGCTTTCCCAGCTGTTGCCGAAATCGATAACACACGCTCGAAGCATGTCTTCTAGAGTTTGAATCGTGCGCTCAGACTGCCCATCCGTCTGAGGATGATACGCTGTGCTCATGTCTAATCGTGAGCCGAAAGATTTGTGCATCGCTTGCCATAGTTCTGACGTGAATCGTGCATCCCGATTCGAAATGATGGAGGTGGGCACTCCGTGCCTCGAAACAACTTCTTTAAGATAGATGCCTGCGGGAGTGGAGAACTTATCCGTTTCCTTTATAGCCAGGAAGTGTGCAGACTTGGTGAGTCGATCCACGATCACCCATATGGTATCATTCCCACGCTGAGATCTAGGCAGGCCAGTAACAAAATTCATGGAAATTTCTTCCCATTTCCACTGTGGTATCTTTGGTTGTTGAAGTAGGCCTGAGGGTTTCTGGTACTCTGTCTTGACTCTCGCACAAGTCAAACATTTGCCGACGTAAATTGCAATGTGGGCCTTCATGCTAGGCCACCAATATGTAGTTCTGATATCGTGGTACATTTTGTCCGACCCTGGATGTACCGAGTAGCGAGACTTGTGTGCTTCGTCCATCACAAGCTCTCGTAAACCGCCATAAAGTGAGACCCAAATACGCCCCGTTACATAGTAGGCGCCGTCTTCCTTTTGTTCCATTCGTTGCCTTGAACCGCGTAAGGCTTCAGCCATGACGTTTTCGGGTTTCAATGCTTCTATCTGAGCAGCTCGTATCTGTGCAGGAAGACTGGACTGAATTGTAAGCTGTAGCGCTCGCACGCGCTTAAGTAGAGTGTCTTTTCGACTGAGGGCGTCGGCCACGACATTGGCCTTGCCTGGATGATACTTGATGGCGCATTCGTAGTCGTTCAGTAGTTCAACCCATCTCCGTTGACGCATGTTCAAATCCTTTTGCTTAAGAATATGCTCGAGACTCCTGTGATCGGTGTAAATAATGCACTTGGTACCGTACAGGTAGTGTCGCCATATCTTAAGCGCAAAACAACAGCTCCCAGCTCTAAATCGTGCGTCGTGTAGTTCCGTTCGTGAACTTTGAGTTGACGAGAAGCGTAGGCAATAACTTTATCCCGCTGCATCAATACATAACCAAGCCCCTGTATCGATGCGTCACAATATACTACAAAATCGTCCGTGCCCTCTGGCAATGAGAGAATAGGTGCGCTGCAAAGCCTATCCTTTAAGTACTGAAAAGCGGTTTCCTGGGAATCTCCCCAACGGTAGGTGACACCCTTCTGTGTCAGTAGTGTAAGTGGTTGCGCGATCTTGGAGAAGTCTTTAATGAATCGTCTGTAATACCCCGCCAAACCCAAGAATTGGCGTATTTCTGTCGGTGTACGCGGTGCAGGCCAGTTCCTGATCGAATCTACCTTGGATGGATCGACATGGATCCCATTCCTGTTCACCACATGGCCTAGAAAGTGGACTTCACGAAGCCAGAAGTCGCATTTAGAAAACTTTGCGTACAGTTGTTCCTTTCGTAGCAGTTCCAAGATAAGACGTAAGTGCTGCTCGTGCTCCTCCTGACTCTTGGAGTAGATCAGAATGTCATCGATGAAGACAATAACGAACTTGTCAAGATAAGGTTTGCACACCCTGTTCATAAGATCCATGAAGACTGCAGGCGCGTTCGTAAGCCCGAATGGCATGACAAGAAACTCGTAATGGCCGTAGCGAGTTTTGAATGCTGTCTTGGAGACGTCCTCATCCCGGACTCTCAGCTGATGATACCCTGACCTTAAATCAATCTTGGAATAGTAACTCGACCCTTGCAACTGATCGAATAAGTCGTCAATACGAGGAAGAGGATAACGGTTCTTCACTGTCACCTTGTTCAGCTCACGGTAGTCGATGCACATTCTGAACGTACCGTCTTTCTTCTTCACAAATAACACTGGAGCTCCCCAAGGCGAAGAGCTTGGACGAATAAAGCCCTTATCCAAGAGCTCTTGTAGTTTCTTAGACAGTTCTTCCAATTCCGTTGGAGCCAAACGATACGGTGCGCGAGCTGTAGGTGCTGCTCCTGGAGCTAGCTCAACTTGAAACTCGACCTGACGATGAGGCGGTAGACCAGGTAAATCTTCAGGGAACACTTGAGGAAATTCATGTACAACTGGAATATCCTCTATCCTTTTCTCTTTCGTCGATGCATCGGTAACAAGTGCCAAAATGGCAGTATGACCCTTTCGTAAACATTTCTGAGCCTTCAAGAATGAGATGATGCCAACCACAGCACCACTCTTGTCACCTTGAACTTCGAGAGGTTCCTTTCCCGAACGGGGAATACGAATGATCTTCTCCTTACATAGGATCTCTGTTTGCTGTTGCTGCTGGCGATTCTGATTTGCAGGCCATGGGCTCCTGAATCCTTAGCTTCATGGCCCATCTTGAGACACCTCTGGCAACGTCCCTCGTTGCACTAACCACTGTGGTGTCTGTTGCATTAGTTACACATTGGGTGAATTCCCCGATATCCACCCTGCCCCTGACCACCAGAAGTTGGCTGACTCGGCTCTGGTGATCACTATTCATGCGTTGCTGCTGTGCTTGAGACCGAACGGTAGCTGAACCCTTGTTGGAATACCCATCCCATTTCCGCTTGTTGTCACTAGGAGTAGCGGGAGTAGCAGAAGTGGTAGCGGTAGTAATAGCGCTGATACAACTAGGCAGCCTGTTCTGTTCCACTGCCTGATCCGTGAGGCGATGAGCAAGACACTGAATGTCTTGGATATTGTTGACGTTAGCCGATGTAGCATGGCTCTGAATCTCTGAGGCTAGACCCTTGAGGTACAATTCAATACGCTTGCTTGAAGGGTCCACCATGGTTGGACACAAGATGGCCAATTCGTTCGACCGTTTCGTATAAGCTTCGATTTCTGACCCCGTCATTTTCCAATGGTAGAGCTCCACTCCCAACTTGTGGATGTCATCACGCGTGCAGTATCCCCTTTTAATGCGTTCTTTGAATTCGTTCCAGGGGTGGCGTGAGCAGCTGCCAGCCCTAATATCTGAACTTGCACGTTCCACCAGGTTAGCGCGATTCCTTCCAACGTGCCAGTGGCGTACTTGACCCTGCGTGCCTCAGGGCATTCACACATCTCGAATACTGACTCGAGCTTCCGAACCCAATGGAGTAGTCCCACTTCTCCTTCTGTGCCACTGAATGCGCTTGGACGACAGTCCATGAAGTTCTTGAATGTGCAGACAGGTTGCTGTGCGTTCTGACCCATTGCGCGAGAAAGATAGGTCAAGGTTAAGCGCGAGAGTTGGGTCACGAGAGTAGGATCTAACATCCTAGAATAGGTTTGGAATAGCAGGTTATACCTCCTGCTTGTGCGGCTGTAAGCGCCGCAGCAACTTGTTCGTTAATGAGAGCCGTCAACTGGGCTTGAGTCATGTTAACACGTCCAGGCATGATCGAGTAGTAAAAGTAGCGTAAGTATGAATGGTTCGCGAGTAGTGCGATGACAGAAAAGTGTAAGCATATAGGTGTTCTCAAGCAGTAACAAGTAGTGAGCAAAGTAATGTAAGCATACTACGAGCAAAGTTCTATGCAATTCTAGCATGTAGGCAATAATCATAAACCTTATTACCTAGGATGTCGAGTCTTGCACGTGGAGCGAAGCGTCGTTGTGGATCGTTGAGAGCACTGTTCTGGTTATAGTCTGGTTTTAATAAAACGTTTTCCCATATTAAAACCAAGTTCTCTATAACCAATGGCTCTGATACCAATCTGTCACACCCCCAAAATCCACACGCGGAGTATCACCGCTTGGGAGCGTGACTGACCAGGATCAAGCCACCAATCCTATAGAACAATATATATAGTAAAAGTAATTGCTATTAAACCAAACCCAATCCATATCAAAGGTGTTCCAAAAACATAAGTAAGTTATCATTGTTTAGCGGAAGCGTATGAATAAAACCCATCGTAATAAAGTATCAAGTATCAAAAGTGTTTAATCAAGATAATCACGATCCAAGCCCACAACGACCAGCTCCTCCCTGTGCAAGCTCCATGTATCTAACGACCTGCAAGGCATGTAACAGAGGATCAACAACTAGTTGAGCGAGTTCACAGAAGTAAACGCGTAATAGTAAGTTCGTATGTAACATGTGGCTCTACTGGGCCGATTGTGCGTTCTATTGGTGGGGGCTTCCCATGTTGTATAACCACTAGACTACTCGTAACCATATGTGTTCTTCACAATCCGAGAACAGTAGTAAGTATAAGTTCACGTAGGTCTTACGTGAGTATCCTTCACATCCGAGGATAGTAATTAAGTATAAGTATCCTTCACATCCGAGGATAGTAGTACGTATAAGTATCCTTCACAACCGAGGATAGTAGTATGTATAAGTATCCTTCACGACCGAGGATAGTGGTATGTATAAGTATCCTTCACGACCGAGGATAGTAGTAAGTATATGCGTACGTAGATTGCACGTATGTGTCTTGCACAACCGAGGACGATGGTATGGTAGTCTAGTAATAGTGTCAGTACGAATCTATTCAACCTTATTCCTTTAAAACCCATTCCCAAGCCCCGGGAATCCCATGCCTTAGTAAGGGTGTGAACTCACCTTGGTTTGCTCGGTATACACTGTTACCCGTTCCCGTTACTCCAACAACCCTACCGCGATTAGCAATCTTATCAGTTTCGTAATAATTCACTTTATGCATTTATACAGTTTATGCTTAACACAGTAATTCACATCTCAGGTGTACATATCACACAATGACACAGTTATCACATGAATCTAACTTCCCTCACAACTTATCCCAATGCAAGTTCTTGTTTGAATAAATTATGTCTCACTATATTGTAGTGTGATTGGACCTTCAACTGTTATTCATATATGAAATCACAATTTATTTTAACATATATCGATGTTAGTGGTGCTGATTGTCTAAATGACATTTCATGAAATACAAAATAATGGCCATCACATTATATGATGCGTGAATTCCATTGGACCGAAGGTAACATGCAACAATTACAAACTGTCAATTACTTTTAGACACTATCCACTCTCTGTTATATAATAAGATCCTACCATTGATTATCAACCACCCTAACCTTCAAAAGAAGTCAAACTATACATGCTTTCCAGAATTGTATCGGATGGTTTTCAGAATTGTATCACATATAGTATCCGGAGGTCTCGTTTGATTTCTAAATAATCTCGCGTTTCGCTCTTGCCAAATCACATAAGCGGCCGCTCCAACCAAGAGTTTACTAGCATATATATCTGCGGATTTCGATCGTCCTCGAGACTTTAACCAGCCAATAATCGAGCTCCACTTCGGCTCCACTCTAGCCATACCCGCCTTTTCTCGAACCATGAGCCAAATTTTAGCTGAAAAACTACATTCAAAGAAAAGGTGCTCATGTGAATCAACATTTTCGTAACAAAGCAGACAGCACATCATGTTCATATTTTTCCTCCTAGATATATCCCACTGGAGAATAATATCCTGTGTCAGAAGCTTCCGACGCATGATAAGCCACATTAAGAACGCGTGTCTGGGAATACATTGAGGAAACCACACTATATTAACCCAGCTTTCCAAAACCTCGGACCATAGATATCATCATACAAATACAAGAAGTCGGATATCAGTAACAATAAAGGTCGGATGCTCTTGTCCTTGTCAAAAGTCGGACAAGAGGGCTACCCCCCCTTAAAACTCGGACAAGCATACTTGATTGAACTTCGGACCTCATCTAGTTCAATACTAAACTCGGATCATGTTTCTTAATCGTAAAGGTCAGACTTTATGCATCAAAGCTCGGACAAAAAAAAAAAAAAAAGAAACCACAAAAACTCGGACCTTGAAAGGGTTAAAGGTCGGACATGTTTTGGTATGTTAAAACTCGGACTCCCTTGCTACCTTTACAAACTCGGACATCACAATCATTAAGAGTTCGGACTACATGAAATATATAAAGGTCGGACCTTTTATCACACTAAAGAACACATTCATGAGGTTATGAAACTCGGACCCTTAGACTTTGAATAAAGCTCGGACATTAAGTTAATCGCATAAACCTCGGATGCATTTTATGTTAAAAACTCGGACCATGTTGTCTTGTTTAAACCTCAGACAACAAACATGCTAATAATATTCGGACACCAATTCTTTAACAAACTCAGACATCATGTGATTTATTATAAAACTCAGACTATTACATTCAAAGGTCGGGCTAACATAACATATCAAAACTCAGACAATTAAAATTACGATTGTAACAGTTACATTCTCTTGTTCATACGATCTGGAACCCTAATTCGCACATTGCATAACAGGAATCAATTTAACGATTAACAACTTCAACGTATCAAACTTCTCTTGTCATCAAACAAACGATTTTATGACTAATCATCATCATAACACAATCATCAGGATTCAATCAATAACTACAGAACTAGTATTGTGAAGAACTAGGGTTTACATGCATCCATCAATCAACAATTAATCACAAAGAATGATTAAACAATTACCTTGATTTGATTCTAGATGGACTGGTAATCAAACTTGATGCAAAAGAACTTGTGAATCCAAGAATGATGAGAAGATGGTTGTAGAGAGGATTAGAGAATATGAGAGTACGTGTTTTGATTCTTGTGATGATTAATGAATGATTAGGGAATGAGATTAGGGTTAAGTATGATTTAGATTTCACTAATAACTCTTTACACCCCTAATTAATAGATTTTACAATAGTACACCATCTCAAACAGTTTCACAGTTTCACCACCAAGTTTATGCATTTGACAAGTCTATCACAATTAACACATAATCATGCATAATCACATAATACACTTCATTGTATTAAAACGTTACAGTTCCATAGCTAATTATTTGTGCAAATAAACAACTAAACAATACATGAACGTGCAATAAATGCGAGATAGGAATCTTGGAAATTCGAGTTGTCACATATTCTCCTTGGGTAGAACTACGTATGTTCGTCTTCCTTGGGTAGGACAACAACCTTAAAACTTACTAGACAAAACTCTATCATAAGTCCCTCATTTTTATATCGACTTAGTCGCCGAGGCCAATGGCGAGCGGGTCATTAGTTAATAGCGCTATTAGGTTTAACAAACCTCACACCGTGCCAGTCGGACGGGCGTGTACTAATGGACTATGGCAAACCGTCAGTGATGATAGACACTGATGTAGGGCACAACTTATCTGCGTTAGTGGTCGATATGGTACAGTCTAGTGGTTCACATGGGGAAGCCCCCACTAATCATGAATATGGTTTGGGAAATAAGGAATGAACTGGTTAAACATACTTTCAACTACGGGGTAACCACCACAGCAATTACGCCAACGAAAGACAAACCACGTTTTCAGAAACAACTTAAAACAAATCAACCAACCGTGAACTCACTCAACTTTGTTGTTGACTCGTTGTTACATGCCTTACAGGTCGCTAGATACTTATGGAGCTTGCACGAGGAGGAGGTTGTTGTGGGATACGGACTGTCATGTTCCGTAATAAACACTTAATCCTTATGAACTAATAAATCTACGTTTTGGATTTTAAACTGATGAACTATGGACTTATGTTTTGAACTTACGAATATGCTTCCGCTGTTTAATTTAAACTTAGTTAACTTGCTTTGGTCACCAATTATATTGTGGTTGGTTTTATTTACTAAATTACGTTGTTCAATATGATTGGTGACTTGATCCTGGTCACGTCACGCCTCCAAGCGGTGGTACTCCGCATGGTGGATTTTGGGGGTGTGACACTGGAAAGGGATAGTTCGTTTTGGCAAACGCGGCAAACTCAATCCGCGGTATGTCGGACCGTTCGAAATCATAGAAAGAATAGGCAAGGTGGCCTACAAACTGAACCTACCAGCAGAACTCGGTGCAGTTCACAACGTCTTTCACGTGTCGAATCTGAAGAAGTGTTTGTCAGATGAGACCCTCAAAGTTCCTCTGAAGGAACTCACTATCGACGAACAGTTGCGATTCGTCAAGGAACCAGTTGAAATCACGGACCTGGATGTCAAGGTCCTCAAGAACACTAGAATACTTCTTGTTCGAGTTTGTTGGAACTCCCGTCGTGGCCCAGAGTTCACCTGGGAACGCGAAGATCAGATGAAACAAAAATATCCCCAGTTGTTTGAGAACAATGCAACCACTGCTGAGGCTGAAGCTACCACGGAATTTCGGGACGAAATTCCAGATCAACGGGGGGAGGATGTGACACCCCAGGAAAACCAGTAAACGATACAACTTACCTAGCTTCCTCAGTAACGCATGCCAAATTCGGGACGAAATTTCTTTCAAGTTGGGGATAATGTGACAACTCGTTTTAGAACTTTTCATGTGCTTCGATGTAACTTGTTTGAACATTACGTGACTAGTTGATGTGTATGATTGCATTGAATGTTATGAATTTTATTATGTTGCGTGTTATCAAAGTTGGGCCGCACACTTTGTTCTTGACCGCACACCTTTCTCTCTGCCCAACTCCACTCGCAAACCACTTGGCCAACTCGAGACCAAGGACAGCCCGATGATTGGGTTCGGCCCACTCACCCATTACGCATACATGAACCTTAGGGGGTGTAGTTTCTCATTACTTGCAAAAACACCAACACACATAACCCTAATCACCTCTCTCTCTCCCTCGTTTTCCCCTTGGAAACCCGACGGCAGCCCCCTCCTACTCGAAGTCCTTCCCGTCGATCTAATCAACCTATTCTTTTTGGGTAAAGGGTTACCCCGGTGAATCTATTAAAATGCAACCGCAAATAAGTACAAGTAGTGAGGATGTGTTCCACACTAATTCATATACAGGACATGCCCTATATATGTAGAACAAAATAAAAACAAAAGACCAATAACACCCCATTACCTAGTCTACTATACATCATGACACGACATCTAGTAGACAAAATAATGCAAAAAACACAAACATAATCCTCAACCACCATTATCAAATATAAAGTAGCCGCAAAACAGCAGCCCCTTCAGACGAAAAGCAGACAGCCTATCCATTAAATAACTTGGAAGAAGAGGTGCTTGCCCCTGCTTTCAAAGAGGAAGAGGAAAGATGAATACCCGATGTCATAAATTTACTCGTTTCATTGTAGATTTCCTCCACCACTTCCTCATCCGACTCCTCCCTGTCACTTGACCGTTTCTTCTCCACTCGACCCACAGTAGTACCTCCCTGATTACCATTATCATCCTTTAGAATGTCAAACGGGTTAGACGTTGAAACCGGATTCTGTACCGGACTCTTTGATGACGATTTCGGTTTAGGGTTGACAACTGGCCTGTAAACTACCTTTGGCTTCTGGTTTTTCATATGAAGCCCTTGATTATTTGGTTTCTTCTTTTTGGCTCCTACCACCTGAAAATCATCCTTATCCTTCTTCTCAGTATCCCCATTCAAATTTACCTGCGGGTTCTGAGGACACGAGTTATCCTCATGACCGAAGACACAACAAGAAGAACATCTTAACGGCTCCCAATCATACTCAATTTTAACCTCCACCTTTGAATGACTAAGACCCTCCAAAGAAGGAATTGCTACCGTAACACTCTTCTTTAACTCAACTCCTGCCTGAACTTCAATCAGAGCTCTAGCATAGCGGCTTCTTCCCCAAGATTCCGCACACATTGTAGCCGTATACGAATCTAACATTATAGGTACCCCAATCTTAGAAGCAAGTAAACTGAGCCCATCCTCAGTAAATGCCGCTAACGGCACATCATGCATCTTGACCCAAACTGGAATCGCTTTTAAATCCTCTTTTTCCAACTTGATAGAGGCTGACCATTCTTTCAAAATGATTGGAACGCTTCTAATCATCCACGGTCCATCCTCTAACATTTGATCCATCCCTTCTTTCGTTGTGAACTTAAAGAAGAAGAACCCATGAGCATTCATCATAATTCTTGACAATCCATACTTTGCCCAATTGTTCTTTGCATAGAAATCAACAACAGGAAAAGCCAGCCTTTTACCCAGAAAATAACCATACAAAGTATTCGCATACCTGTCAGAGACTTGTTTAACTGAAGATAGAGGAATGACAACATCAGCTCCATCAACAGCCTCATTCGATTCCAACACCCTAAAGTTCACCTTCGCTTTCTCTTTAGTATCTTTCACAATATTCGCAAATGAATGTTGTGCCGGAGAACCAGAACCTGTTTGGTTTCGTTTATCAGCCGAAGAATATGCTCCAACGAGGTCTGAATTTGGCGTAAACTTGCTAGGGTAATCCCAAAAATTATCAGCCTTTCCACCATCCCGATTTTCTAACCGAACCGGAACTGTTACCTTGGTGAGTTCATCGATGATGTTTGTAGTCTTGAGGTCACTTTGTGTTGTACTCGTTACACCACGCTTAGGCCGGAAAGTGTTCCCATCTACTTCAATAAATCGTGCAGCAATTTCATCAAATGACAAAGACGGCTTCCCATGAGTAGCCTGTTGGTTTCCAGCAGAACTGTTAGCATGATCATCTTTAGTAGACATATCATCGGTTTTACCTTCAACCACGGACACCCTAATCTGAATATGAGCAGATTCTGATGAACAAACCAGCCGACACCAAGCAACTTCTGGAACCAACACTAATTGCAAGTAGGAAGAAACCTGCCGAAACCCAAATTCAATGAGGAAACAGCCGCACCCCTGCCGTCAATTAGCAAAGCAACGAAAACCCTTATCAGCGCCGTCAAGCTGATTAGCAAAGCAACGAATTGAATTGTTGGATTCCCAATACCGACGTCAATCCAATCTTGAAAAACCCTAATCGTAAGAGTTTGCAGCCACAAAACCCTGTTCAGATTCGTTGCTGATGTCTTGTTGCCGACAATAACCCAGAAAAGCGATCTAATTCGTAGACAATAACGAAGAATTGAGACCAGAATTGAAAGAAATCGCCTAGGGTTTCTTGGTCGCCATAATCGCCCAGGATAAGCTCAGGTCAGAGTATCTAATCAACCTATTCGAACATCACTGTTAGTGTTCTATCGTTGCTAGTTGCTATGTTACGTGGTGTTGTGATTTCTACGATCCTATGTGATAGCTAGGGTTCATGCTAGTAGAGTTATTCATCAGATTTTACTTGTAAATCTGGAACATGTATTAGATTTTGATGTTAACATATGTGAGGAAACCGGTTGTTTGATGGTTGGAATCATGTAATAGCAAAACTGTTAGAAGGATTGTATGATGATCTATGTTTATTTAGAACCGATTGCTTGTGCTGAATTGATGAGTTTCGAACATATGATTTGTGGTCTTGATTGGTACATATGACTTAGGGTTACATGATAGTCCTTGAATTCATTAATCACATGATCTGATCATATGTTCCATAAGATATTGATTTATTGTTCTTGAATTGATGATGATTACAGTGATATGAATGTGTTTGAATGCTGAATAATTGATGATTTGATCTAAGTTGAAACTGCCAAATTTGTTAACTGATGTTACGGAATTGATGAGCTTGAATTAAGGAAATCAGGAAATCGGTTACACTTCATAGTCTCGACAAGGGATTGCGAGTCGAGACCCCACTGTCTCGACTCGAGACCACAACACCGACACAAACAGCACAACTCGAGACCAGGTTGCGGGTCCGGTTGCGACTCGAGACCGGCTAGTCTCGAGTGATGAAAGTATGACCCGAGACCTCCTTTGTTGCGACTCGAGGACTCCAGGACTACAACTCGAGACCGCACTGTCTCGACCCGAGATCTCTAGTCTCGACTCGAGACCACGAACACCTGCACACTGTTGGACTTGCACACTGTTACGAGCCCAACCATTTGGGCCGCCTACTTGGACTTTGTTTACGTGACTGTACTGTTGAACTAGCACTGTTGTTGATCTGCCATGATTATACGTGTATGCTATGATCGCTACTTATGTACAATACGTGTAGAATATACGTGCACTACTTGAATACGAACCTGACTTGGAGACATGAACTTGATGAAAATAAAAACCCTAATTCTCTCTCACTAGCCTAGGCGATTTTCGGCTCCTCATGATCCCCAAGAATTTTCGTGATTGATCGTATAACAGTCTGTGATTGGATGTGATCTTCAATCGGCTATAACAAACTAGTTAGCATTCTTTCTGAATGTATAACAGTCTGTGATTAGTGATTGTGGATTGCTTCTATAACGAAATTGTTAGCGGTCTTGAGTCGATTTTCTAGGGTTTCTTTGGTTGTTTGCATCGCCGTCTGCTTATTCCGTGTTCTTTTGATCGAATGTCCATGGGATAAGGTGCTAGTTTTAGGGTTTTCCATCTGCTTGTTGGTGTTCTTTGTGCCGCTGGTTTTCTAGGGTTTTTGCATGGTTGTCTTCTATTCTGCGTAAAGTGAGAGTTGTGTTTTCATCTGCATGGAGGACCGTTTGTTTTCTGCTGAAGTTGATAAGGGAGATCGGGGTAAACCTAGCTTGTTATCTAGGGGTTTAGCTGGTCGTGTCGTCAATATTGACGGCAACCCTATGTTGCCGTGCCGTGGAACCGTGACAGAACCTAAACAGGTTAATATCATTGATGAATTAACTAAAATCACTACTCCTGTTAACATTGATTTGAGTCGTCCAGAATGTGAATCCTCGGGTAGTGGTAAAGACGATAAAGATGGAGGCTTCGGGGCCAAGCCGGATATTGGTATTTCCTCTAAAACTAAATCATATGCTGATTCGCTTTTGGCTAGCAAGTCCACCAAGCTGAATTTTAGGGCTCTTGTTAGTGAACATGTTCATGATGGCTGTGATGTAGTCCTACCAAAAGATTCAGTTCGGTTGGTTAAAGATAAATTGGCATACACCTTGTATGGTTACTTTCTTGGTGATCGGGTTGCGTTTCCTGTCGTGGATTACTTTGTGCGAAATAACTGGAAGAAGTATGGTGTTCAAAAGTCTATGATGAATGACAATGGGTTTTTCTTCTTCAAGTTCTCCGACGAAGTAGGCATGATGAATGTGTTAAAAGACGGCCCTTGGATTATTAGGTCACAACCTCTTTTTCTAGATATCTGGACTCCTACTACTAAGTTGGAGAAAAAGGGTGTTAAGAATGTGCAAGTTTGGGTGAAAATTCATGATGTCCCGATTGCGGCTTATACGGAAGATGGCCTTAGTATGATTGCTACTACTATTGGTGTGCCGAAAGTTCTGGATTCGTATACCTCATCGATGTGCATGGATATGTGGGGTCGTAGTAGCTATGCTAGAGCTTTAATAGAGGTTTCGGCTGATAAGAAGTTAAGGGAGGAGATCATGTTAGCTATTCCTGAACCCGAGGGGGAGGGTTTCATCAAGGAGACTATGTCTGTTGAATTTGAGTGGGTTCCGCTGCGTTGTAGTCATTGTTGTGTGTTTGGTCATTCTGATGATTCTTGCCCGCACAAGCCGAACGTTCAATCCGATGCTCGTTCTAACTCAAGGGCTGGTAAGAAGCCAGTGGTTGATGAAGATGGTTATACAGGTGTTTATGGTAAGAAAGCTGCTAGAAAATCTGGTTTTCCTATTAACAAGTCTAAGCCTAAGTTCGATTACAGGCCAGTGATAACTAAGAAGTCTCAAGATGGAGCTACGGGGTCGTCTGCGTCTGCGTCCAGGTTTCATTCTAATAACCCGTTTGATGTTCTTAATGATCCAAATGTTTCTGAGGTGGATGGTAACAAGTTAGGGGAAGGTCGTGGTCGTGACGGGGAAGAAGAGGTGGAGGAGGTTTTTAATGTAGCTGATGGTTACGAGATGGATGCGTTTCTGAATCAGGGTACCGTTAAAAAAGATAATAAAAAAGGGGCAAGCACTCCTTCTTCGTTAGTTATTAATGGTTAATCTGGCCTCTTGGAATATTAGGGGTTTGAACCGCCCCATTAAGCAAGCGGAGGTTCGTCAGGCTATTAAAGATTTTAATTTAAGTTTTTGTGCTATTCTTGAGTCTCACGTCGATCTGAATAATCTTCCTAATATTTGCAAGTCGGTCTTTCGGTCTTGGCATTGGGCTTCTAATGGTGATCGTTGTGATAAAGGAACTCGGATTATTGTTGGTTGGAATCCTTTTATTTTCGATGTTATGGTCCTTTCTCTTACGGATCAGGTAATGCATTTTCAGCTGAATTTTAAACAGGGGAATAAAATGGTGTTTTGTTCGGTCATCTACGCCGCGAATTACTATGTTACGCGTAGGGAATTATGGAGTCATCTTTCTGGTCATAAGGCGTTTGTTAGGGACGCTCCTTGGGTCATGCTTGGAGATTTTAATTCGGCTCTTAATCTGGAAGATAAGTCTATGGGGAGCTCCTCGATATCGGCTAGCATGCGTGAATTTCAATCTTGTGTTGATGATGTTGAGATGATTGATTTAAATCGCTCGGGAATTCACTTCACTTGGAGTCAGAAGCCGAAAAAGGGGATAGGTTTGTTGAAAAAAATTGATAGGGTTATGGGGAATTCGCAGTTTATTGATCAGTTTCCTAATTCCGTGGCTGTCTTTTACCCGGCTCGCTTGTCGGACCATTGCCCGTGTGTTCTGAAGGTTCCAGTAGAGGGGAAAATTAAACATAGATCTTTCAAGTTTGCTAATTTCCTTATTCATAAGCCTGATTTTTCTGTCATTGTAAAGCGAACTTGGGATACGAGTATTAAAGGGGTGCCTCAATTTTCGGTGGTTAAGAAACTTCGGTTGCTGAAATCTCCACTTAGAGTTTTACTATTTCAGCAAGGTAATCTGCATAAGAAAGTTCAAGATATGAGGGCTAAGCTAGATGAGATTCAGCGAAACATGGATATTGATCCGACTTCTTTGGTTTTGCAAGAGGAAGAGGCTAGCATCCGTCGAGCATATCAGGAAGCTCTCCTTGACGAGGAGAGATTTTTGAAACAAAAGTTCAAAGTGGACTGGTTGGCGGCCGGGGATTCAAATTCAGCTTTTTTTTCATTCGGTTCTCAAAAACAAGATTCATTATAATCATATTGATGTTATTCAGGATACTAGAGGGAAGTTGTACGAAGGTGATGTGGTTCAGGAAGCGTTCGTTAAACATTATCAGAATTTTTTGGGCTGCCCGGGAGACACGTCTCTGTGTCCGTCCCCTGATTTATTTTCTAGAACATTGGATGTCCATGTTGCGGCCCATATGATTAGACCGGTTACAGCTGAAGAGGTTAAGCAGGCGATGTTTTCCATTGGTTCAGACAAAGCTCCGGGGCCAGATGGTTTTACTGCTGGATTTTTTAAAGGGGCATGGCACATTGTGGGTAGTGAAGTGGCGGAGGCAGTGATCGATTTTTTTAAGTCGGGAAAACTTCTTCGGGAGTTAAACCATACGCTTATTGTTCTTCTTCCTAAGTCCCCTTCTCCGGTTATGGTGACGGACTATCGTCCGATTGCTTGTTGCAATGTGTTGTATAAATGCATCAGCAAGATTGTCGCTGATCGTGTTAAAGTGGGTTTAGACGATATCGTTAGCATCAACCAGTCAGCTTTTGTTCCAGGTAGAAAAATTTTCGATAACATTTTTTAATGCAGGAGCTGATGCATAATTATCATCGTAATGTCGGGCCTCCTAAATGTGCTTTTAAAGTGGATATTCAGAAGGCTTATGACACGGTTGATTGGAAGTTTCTCAAGAATGTGTTGCTTGGTTTCGGTTTTCACCCTAATATGGTTCATTGGATCATGCTTTGTGTTTCCACTACTACGTATTCGGTATGTGTTAATGGGGAAATTCATGGCTATTTTAAGGGTAATCGGGGTCTAAGGCAAGGTGATCCGGTTTCTCCTTATTTGTTCACGTTGGTTATGGAGGTTCTCACAGCAATCCTTCAACATGCTGTAAGGATTGACTCCTCTTTCAAATTCCACAATAAGTGTGAGCGTCAGCGTATTATAAATCTTTGTTTCGCGGATGATTTGTTTATTTTCGCGAAAGGCGAGATCGCTTCGGCCAGATGCATTATGAAATCCCTTGATTCGTTTACGAAAATGTCTGGTTTGTCGCCTAATGTGCAGAAAAGTACAGTGTTTTTCTCAAATGTGCCGTCATATGTGAAAAATGCCATTTTGAATATTATGCCTTTTAAGGAAGGTTCTCTTCCGGTGAAATATCTGGGGGTGCCTCTTATCTCTTCAAGGTTGCTCCATACGGATTGTTATGTGCTGGTGGAGAAATTGGAAAAGCGGATTTTGCATTGGAGAAATAAATTGCTCTCATTTGCAGGCAGGTTGCAACTGATTGTTTCTGTGTTATCTTCTATGCACATTTATTGGTCGTCTGTTTTCATGTTACCGTCTCGGATTGTCTGTCAGTTGGAGGCTTTGATGCGGAATTTTTTATGGTCTCATGACAGTGCGTTTCAAAAAGGGCGGGCTAAAGTGTCATGGAATTCAGTTTGTGTTCCTAAGTATGAAGGTGGCTTAGGTATTCGTCGGATTGGGGATGTTAACTTGGCTCTTATGACTTCTCATATTTGGAGTATTCTTACGAATCGTAGATCCCTGTGGGTTGAATGGGTTCACTCTTACAGATTAAAAGGCAAGAGTTTTTGGGCGTGCAGAATTCCATCTTCTTGCTGCTGGTCTTGGAGAAACTTGCTTCAGATTCGGCCTTCTATTCGTAAGTTTATTTGGTCCAAGATTGGCAATGGGGTGAATACTTCAGCTTGGTTTGATTCGTGGAGTGAATTAGGGCCATTAGAAGCTATTATTTCTCCTAGGGTCATTGCCAACGCGGGATTTGATATGGCTTCTAAAGTTTCAGATCTTTATTCTTCTAATGCTTGGAATTGGCCGAATGAGTGGAGGGTTTCGTATCCGGGGCTTAATCAACTTGATCAGCTGAGTTTGTTGCCAAATAAAATGGATAAACTTATTTGGCGGCATGGTGATAACTGTTTTGAATTTTCTTCCTCGCGTGCTTGGGAATCGGTCCGTCATCAAGCTGAGGAGGTAGATTGGAGTCGAATTGTTTGGTTCCCTCAATGCATCCCCCGTCATGCTTTTTTAATGTGGCTTATCATGAGGCGAAAATTGCTTACTCAAGATAAAATCTTGTCTTGGGATTTTTCGCGTAGGAAGAATATGAATGTGATGTGCTGCTTGCTTTGTTATGCCAACCACGATTCGCATAATCATCTCTTCTTTGAATGCAAGTTCTCTACCGAAGTGTGGCTTAAGGTTAGACTTAATGTTGGTATGGTTTCGGTTCAACCTAAATGGAATGACATTTCTAACTGGTTGCTTGAGCACTCTAAACCGAAAACGGTTGCTGGGTTCACAGCTAGATTGGTAGTGGCGGCGACTGCTTACTGTATTTGGCAAGAGCGTAATTCGAGGTTATTTAAAAACCAATTGCGGCCTCCGGAGACTATAAGTGAAATTGTTCTTCAACAAGTGCGATACAAGTTAATGGGAGCGAAGCTGAAGAATTGTGTCAATGTCCGAAGGCTTCTAGAGGATTGGGGTATCGATGGTTCAGGTTTACGTGAGATGGCTGCTGGTTAAGGGTTTCGAGTGTTGGGTTCTAGTTGTGTAGGCTAGTGGCCGTTTATTTTGTGGTTGTTTTTTGGTTGTTCTTGTTTTGTTTTGGTTGTACTTTCATAGGGTATGTCCTATGATTGAACTAGTGTAGGCTTTCTACACTACTTGTTCTTATTTGGTTGTGAATTTATAAAATCACCGGGGTAACCCTTTACCCAAAAAAAAAACCTGACTTGTATGGTAACCATGGTAGGACGTGGTTGACCACCATATAGCTTAATTGAACTTTGCTGTGTATCTGCCGAGCAAACCAAGGTGAGTTCACACTCTTACCAAGGCATGGGATTCCCAGGGTCGGGAATGGATTTGGAAGATTTCTTATACTTAAGTTATTATCGGGATTACGTAATTTGGGCCTCGGGAGAGGAAGGATTATTGATAGATACTACTAGACTAGTGATACAAATACTTATCTTCGCACACACGCCGGAATGGCTGCGATAATAGAACTAATCTTCGCACACATGCCTAGAATGGCTGCGAACCATACACTAAACTTCGCACACATGCCGGGTGGGCTGTGATACAAATATACCTAGTCTAGAATACTTGGGAAACTCCCACTAATCTTCACACACATGCCTAGAGGGCTGCGATACAAATACATACGATAAATGGCTTACTAAACGAACATATGATTTACAATACGATTACTATAACTGAACAACCAATTGTGAACTCGCTCAACTAGTTGTTGACTCTCTGTTACATGCCTTGCAGGACCTTAGGTACTCATGGAGCTTGCACGGGAGGCGCAGTCGTTGTGGGACATGGATCGTGGATGCCATGCTAAAACACTTAAACATTTGAACTTATTACTTACATTGGGTTTACATTTATGCTTCCGCTAGACACTTAACATGCTTGTTTTGAACACCTTTCATATTGTGTGGTTGTTTTACATTTATTACTTATTATGTTCGATATGATTGGTGGCTTGATCCTGGTCATGTCACGCCTCCATGTGGTGGTACTCCGCGTGTGGATTTTGGGGGTGTGACATTTGGCCACCAATACATAACCCTGAGATCCTGATACATCTTGTCTGAACCCGGGTGAACAGAATACCAAGACTTGTGCGCTTTATCTGTCACACCCCCAAAATCCACACGCGGAGTACCACCGCTTGGGAGCGTGACGTGACCAGGATCAAGCCATCAGTCATATCAAACATAGCATTTAATAATAATAAAAGTCATTAAAGTAGTTCATCATGACATGATTGATGTTTCAAAACCAAACATTGTTTAAGTTGCGGAAGCATTGTTATAAACCCAAGTTAAAAATACGGAAATGTCATAAGTGTCTAACAAAGTAAAACGATCCCTGTCCACAACGACCGGCTCCTCTTCGTGCAAGCTCCATGAACCTAACGATCTGCAAGGCATGTAACAGAATGATCAACAAACTAGTTGAGCGAGTTCACAGTAAGTAAATGCGTAATAGTAAGTAACGGGTGGCTCTACTGGGCCGATAGTAAGTTATACAGGTGGGGGCTTCCCATGTTATGTGACCACTAGACTATTCGTATCAACTACTCGTATCATCCCTGTTCTTCTTCCGAGAACAGTAGCGCGTATGGGGTGTACGTAGGTTTTACGTACGTATCCTTCACAACCGAGGATAGGAGACGCGGGGGTGTACGTGGGTTTCACGTACGTATCCTTTGTACCGAGGATAGAAGCAAGTAATGCGTACACGTAGGTTTTACGTGCGTGCCTGACATCCGAGGCAGTAATTGGCATAAGACCACGTAGGTGTTATCCTAACCTACGGAACCGTCCTGACATCCGAGGATCATGGTAGGTGATAGTCTAGGAAAAGCATATGTACGTTCTTAGTCAATGGTAACCTTTATCCCATTCCCACGACCCGGGAATCCCATGCCTTAGTAGGAGTGTGAACTCACCTGGGTTTGCTCGGCAGACAGTAAAATGCTCAAGTATACAAGTAAGGGATCAACCACGTCCTATCATGGTTACTTATGCAAGTTAGGTTCGTATAAAGCACGTGGGTTTCTAACATGTATTGATCATGGCAATTCACACATATATCATAGCAGTCCAATAACAATCAGTTAAACAGAATCCAAGTGTTCGGCCCAAACAGATAAGCAGTCCAATAAAATAGCAGTCATAAGATTGGGCCCGTGACAGTGTAGGCCCAAAACAGTGTACGTGCAAAGGAGGTCTCGAGTCGCAACCAACGATCTCGAGTCGCAACCGGTGGTTGCGAGTCGCAACAGGTGGTCTCGGTTCATCATGGCCCGGTTACGAGTCACAGCCGGAGATTACGAGTCGCAACAGGAGGTTGCGAGTCGCAACTGGTGATTTCGGCTCATCATGGTCTGGTTACGAGTCGCAACGGGACTCGCAACCATGGTTCCGGCTTGTGCTGTTGTGGTCTCGAGTCGAGACTGTGATGTTTTGACTCGCAATCTGAGTCGCAACCGTGTGTGTAACTGATTTCCATAATTCTTGTAACCATCAATCCGTAATTTCAGCAAACACTTTAGGCAGTTTCACAATTCAGATCAATTAACAGTTTACTCAGAAATCAAACGTGTTCATCTCAAGAACATCAATATTCCAATACACAGAATATATAATCGGATCTATGTGATTACAAGGATTACCAATTATCATGCAACTTAAGTCTAAATCCCTTATCAATTTATAGCCGGTTATTCAACATGTATTCAAATAAAAACAATAACAATAACAGTGGCCTTCGATTCCGATTACTATGCATTCAACATAACTAGCATAATTCCCTAGTTCATACATGATAGGATCATCTAGCATGGTAAACATAAAAACATAACATTCATAACACACAACCAAACAAACATACTAACCGATTACGAGTGAAGAAGGGTGATCCGAACAAGAGGAGGATCGGATGGTCTTGTGCCGTCGGGTTCCAAGCAACGAGAGGGAGAGAGAGTTTGTGTGTGCGAGTTCTTTTTGGTTGCAAAGGTTGTAAAAACTAAAACCCTAAGATGTGTGTATGTACATATACGTGTGAGGTGAGGGTGGGCCGAAACCTCACTTGGGCCGGCTTGTGATCTCGAGTCCCTTACATGGACCGAGTGGGTTTGCAAACAATAGTAAAGCCCAATTGATTTATGGATCGGGTGTAGTGTTGTGGTCCAATAATGCAACATTTAAACATTTAGCCGTAACATTCATTCAATCAAATAAGGTTCACATAAACACGTATCGTTACACAGAGCAAGTCTAAAGTTCGAGTTGTCACATTATCCCCATCTAATTGGAAATTTCGTCCCGAAATTTGGTATGCACTCACTGAGGAAGCTAGGTAAGTTATAGCGTTCACTGGTTTTCCTGGGGTGTCACATCCTCCCCCCGTTGATCTGGAATTTCGTCCCGAAATTCCGAAGTAGTAGCTTCAGCCTCAGTAGTGGTAGCATTGGTTTCGAATAACTGGGGGTACTTTTCTGTCATCCTGTCTTCACGTTCCCAGGTGTACTCTGGGCCACTTTTGGAGTTCCAACGAACTCGAACAAGAGGGATTCTCTTGCTTTTGAGGACCTTCACATCCCGGTCCGTGATTTCTACTGGTTCCTCGACGAACTGTAACCGCTCGTCAATAGTGAGTTCCTTAAAAGGAATGATGAGGGTTTCATCCGATAAGCACTTCTTTAGGTTCGACACATGAAAGACATTGTGAACTGCTCCGAGTTCAGCTGGTAGTTTCAGTTTGTAGGCTACCTTGCCAATCTTTTCTAAGATTTCGAATGGTCCGACGTACCGCGGATTCAGTTTGCCCCGTTTGCCAAAACGTACCACACCCTTCCAGGGTGAAACTTTTAGTAAAACCCGGTCTCCGACCTGAAATTCCAAAGGCTTTCTACGCTTGTCCGCGTAGGCTTTCTGACGGTCGCGTGCTGCCGCCATGCGTTGTCGTATCTGTGCTATCTTTTCTGTGGCGTCCACTACAATCTCTGGACCCGTGATCTGACTATCCCCCACCTCTGCCCAACAGAGAGGTGACCGGCATTTACGTCCGTACAATGCCTCGAATGGAGCGGCTTGAATGCTGGTATGGTAACTGTTATTATACGAGAACTCCACCAAAGGGAGGTGTTTTTCCCAGCCGTTGCCGAAGTCTATAACGCATGCCCTAAGCATGTCTTCTAAAGTTTGGATCGTTCGCTCAGACTGCCCATCCGTCTGAGGATGATATGCTGTGCTCATGTCTAAACGTGAGCCGAAAGATTTATGCATTGCTTGCCATAGCTCTGACGTGAACCGTGCATCGCGATCCGAAATAATAGAGGTGGGCACTCCGTTCCTCGAAACAACTTCTTTAAGATAGACGTCTGCGAGAGTGGAGAACTTGTCCGTTTCCTTAATCGGTAGGAAGTGTGCAGACTTGGTGAGTCGATCAACTATGACCCATATTGTATCGTTCCCACGCTGAGATCTAGGTAAGCCTGTAACAAAATCCATGGAAATTTCTTCCCATTTCCATTGAGGTATCTTAGGCTGCTGAAGTAGACCAGCTGGCTTCTGATATTCGACCTTGACTCTCGCACAGGTCAAACATTTTCCAACGTACGTAGCGATGTGGGCCTTCATGCTAGGCCACCAATAAGTAGTGCTGATGTCGTGGTACATTTTATCTGAACCTGGATGTACCGAGTAGCGAGACTTGTGAGCTTCATCCATTACAAGTTCGCGTAAACCGCCATAGAGAGGGACCCAAATCCGGCCCGTTACGTAGTAGGCGCCGTCTTCCTTTTGTTCCATTTGTTGTCGTGAGCCGCGTAAGGCTTCAGCCTTGACGTTTTCGGGCTTCAATGCTTCTACTTGAGCATTTCGTATCTGTGCAGGAAGGTTAGACTGAATCGTAAGTTGTAGCGCTCGTACTCGCTTCGGTAAGGTGTCCTTTCGACTAAGAGCGTCAGCCACATCATTGGCTTTGCCTGGATGGTACTTGATGGCGCATTCGTAGTCGTTAAGTAACTCGACCCATCGTCGTTGACGCATGTTCAAATCCTTCTGCTTAAGGATATGCTCGAGACTCCTGTGATCGGTGTAAATCGTGCACCTGGTACCGTACAGGTAGTGTCGCCATATCTTAAGCGCGAAAACAACAGCTCCCAGCTCTAAATCGTGCGTCGTGTAGTTTCGTTCGTGAACCTTGAGTTGACGAGAAGCGTAGGCTATCACTTTATCACATTGCATCAACACACATCCAAGACCCTGGATAGATGCATCACAATATACTACGAAGTCTTCTGTGCCTTCTGGCAATGAAAGAATAGGGGCGCTGCAAAGCCTATCCTTTAGATACTGAAAAGCAGTTTCCTGCGTGTTGCCCCAACGGTAGGTGACACCCTTCTGTGTCAGTAGTGTAAGTGGTTGCGCGATCTTTGAAAAGTCTTTGATAAACCGTCTGTAGTAACCCGCCAAACCCAAGAATTGGCGTATTTCCGTTGGCGTACGCGGTGCAGGCCAGTTTCTGATCGAATCTACCTTGGATGGATCGACGTGAATCCCATCCTTGTTTACCACGTGGCCTAAGAAGTGGACTTCACGAAGCCAGAAGTCACATTTAGAAAGCTTGGCGTACAGCTGTTCCTTCCGAAGGAGTTCCAATATAAGGCGTAGGTGTCGCTCGTGCTCCTCCTGACTCTTGGAGTAAATCAGGATGTCGTCGATGAAAACAATGACGAACTTGTCGAGATAGGGTTTGCACACCCTGTTCATAAGATCCATGAATACTGCAGGTGCGTTCGTAAGTCCGAACGGCATAACCAAGAACTCGTAGTGACCATAGCGAGTTCTGAATGCTGTCTTAGAGACGTCCTCCTCGCGGACTCTCAGTTGATGATATCCTGACCGTAGGTCGATCTTGGAATAGTAACACGACCCTTGCAACTGGTCGAATAAGTCGTCTATGCGTGGAAGAGGATAACGGTTCTTCACCGTCACCTTGTTCAACTCCCTGTAGTCTATACACATCCTGAACGTACCGTCTTTCTTTTTCACGAAAAGCACTGGAGCTCCCCAAGGCGAAGAGCTCGGACGAATGAAACCCTTTTCCAAGAGTTCTTGCAGCTGTTTTGACAATTCTTCCAATTCTGATGGAGCTAGACGATATGGTGCGCGAGCTATGGGTGCTGCTCCTGGAGCGAGCTCGATCTGGAATTCAACCTGACGATGAGGCGGTAAGCCAGGTAAATCTTCAGGAAACACCTGAGGGAAGTTACGTACGACTGGTATATCCTCCAATTTCTTTTCCTTTACTGATGCGTCTGAAACAAGAGCCAAAATGGCTGTGTGACCTTTACGTAAGCACTTCTGAGCCTTCAAGAATGAGATGATGCCGACCACAGCACCACTCTTGTCGCCTTGAACTTCGAGAGGTTCTTGACCAGAACGTGGAATACGAATGATCTTCTCATTGCATAAGATTTCTGCCTGGTGTTGGGATAACCAATCCATCCCAATCACGACGTCGAAACTTCCCAAAACTATGGGAATGAGATCAATAGAGAAGGCTTGACCAGCTAGGATAAGATTACAACCCTGAACTACGTGCGTGGCTTCTAAACTTTTACCGTTAGCTAACTCTACTACATGTTTGGTAGGTAAAAGTGTTGGTGCACGTTTTAGCAGTTGACACATTTTCACAGACATATAGCTTGTATCCGCACCCGAATCAAATAAGACAGTAACATAAATATTGTCGAGGAGAAACTTACCCATAATAACGTTGGGATCGTTCACTGCATCACCTCGACCTAGCACAAAAGCACGACCTCGAGCTTCGTTGCCGTTGTTATTTCCTCCGTTGTTGTTGTTGCCGTTGCCCTGGTTGTTGTTGTTGTTGTTCTGGTTCCTGTTGAGCTGTGGGCAGTGTCTCTTGATGTGGCCTTCGGCACCACAATTGTAGCATCCCTTGTTGCCCTGTTGTTGGTTAGGCTGAGCGTGAGGCTGCTGCTGATTTTGGTTCGCAGGACGAAGGCTTCTACAGTCTTTGGCCTCGTGACCCATCTTGAGGCATCTTTGACAACGACCCTTGGTACACTGACCGTTGTGGTGCCTGTTGCAGTTGTTGCACTTTGGAAGATTTCCGCGATATCCACCCTGCCTGTGGCTACCTGACGACTGCTGGTTAGGGCTTTGATAGTTGTCAGTCTTTCGCTGCTGATTCTGGGACTGAACCGAAACTGATGCTTTGCTTGAATCCCCCTCCCATTTCCTCTTATTGTCGCTGAGGGTAACGGGAGTAGCTGAAGGAGTGACTGTAGCAGTAGCGCTGACACGCTTAGGCAGTTTATTCTGTTCCACTGCCTGATCGGTGATACGGTGAGCGAGACGCTGGATTTCCTGGATGTTGTCGAGGTTAGCCGAGGTAACGTGGCTCTGGATTTCTGGTGCCAACCCTTTGAGATACATCTCGATACGCTTGTATGGAGGGTCTACCATAGTTGGACACAGCACAGCCAGCTCGTTCGACCGTTTAGTATACGCTTCGATCTCTGACCCAACCATTTTCAGATTATACAGCTCGTCTTCCAGCTTGTGAATATCTTCACGCGTACAATACTCACGCTTGATGAGTTCCTTAAAATCGTTCCAGGGTGTGGCGTTAGCAGCTGCCAACCCCAGAATTTGCACCTGTGCGTTCCACCAGGTTAACGCGATTCCTTCTAAAGTGCCGGTGGCGAACTTAACCTTGCGAGCCTCAGGGCACTCGCACATCTCGAATACTGATTCTAGCTTCTCGAACCAGTGGAGGAGTCCAACCGCTCCTTCTGTGCCGCTGAAAGAGTTTGGACGACAGTCCATGAAGTTCTTGAAAGTGCAGACAGGCTGCTGCGCGTGTTGACCTATTGTGTACGAATAGGGCAAAGTTAAATACAAGAGTGAATGTAGGATCTAGGGATCCTAGTGTGTGCCTATACTGCAGGATATACTACCTGCTTGAGCTGCTGCAACTGCCGCAGCAACTTGGGCTTGAACAAGAGCCTCTAACTGGGCTTGTGTCATGTTAATTCTTCCAGTCATTGATCTTCATGTCAAAGGCGAAATAGGTGAGAAAAGTTCGCGAATAGTGCGATGACAGAAAAGTGTAAGCACATAAAGGGTTCTTAAGCAATAGCAAATAGTGAGCATTGTAGTCCAAGCATACCACGAGCAAAGTTCTAAGTAATTCTAGCAAGTAGGCAATAAACATAAACCTTATTACCTAAACTGTCGAGTCTTGCACATGGAGCGAAGCGTCGTTGTGGATCGTTGAGAGCACTGTTCTGGTTATAGTCCGGTTTTAATGAAAACTTTTTCCCATATTAAAACCAAGTTCTCTATAACCAATGGCTCTGATACCAATCTGTCACACCCCCAAAATCCACACGCGGAGTACCACCGCTTGGGAGCGTGACGTGACCAGGATCAAGCCATCAATCATATCAAACATAGCATTTAATAATAATAAAAGTCATTAAAGTAGTTCATCATGACATGATTGATGTTTCAAAACCAAACATTGTTTAAGTTGCGGAAGCATTGTTATAAACCCAAGTTAAAAATACGGAAATGTCATAAGTGTCTAACAAAGTAAAACGATCCCTGTCCACAACGACCGGCTCCTCTTCGTGCAAGCTCCATGAACCTAACGATCTGCAAGGCATGTAACAGAATGATCAACAAACTAGTTGAGCGAGTTCACAGTAAGTAAATGCGTAATAGTAAGTAACGGGTGGCTCTACTGGGCCGATAGTAAGTTATACAGGTGGGGGCTTCCCATGTTATGTGACCACTAGACTATTCGTATCAACTACTCGTATCATCCCTGTTCTTCTTCCGAGAACAGTAGCGCGTATGGGGTGTACGTAGGTTTTACGTACGTATCCTTCACAACCGAGGATAGGAGACGCGGGGGTGTACGTGGGTTTCACGTACGTATCCTTTGTACCGAGGATAGAAGCAAGTAATGCGTACACGTAGGTTTTACGTGCGTGCCTGACATCCGAGGCAGTAATTGGCATAAGACCACGTAGGTGTTATCCTAACCTACGGAACCGTCCTGACATCCGAGGATCATGGTAGGTGATAGTCTAGGAAAAGCATATGTACGTTCTTAGTCAATGGTAACCTTTATCCCATTCCCACGACCCGGGAATCCCATGCCTTAGTAGGAGTGTGAACTCACCTGGGTTTGCTCGGCAGACAGTAAAATGCTCAAGTATACAAGTAAGGGATCAACCACGTCCTATCATGGTTACTTATGCAAGTTAGGTTCGTATAAAGCACGTGGGTTTCTAACATGTATTGATCATGGCAATTCACACATATATCATAGCAGTCCAATAACAATCAGTTAAACAGAATCCAAGTGTTCGGCCCAAACAGATAAGCAGTCCAATAAAATAGCAGTCATAAGATTGGGCCCGTGACAGTGTAGGCCCAAAACAGTGTACGTGCAAAGGAGGTCTCGAGTCGCAACCAACGATCTCGAGTCGCAACCGGTGGTTGCGAGGCGCAACAGGTGGTCTCGGTTCATCATGGCCCGGTTACGAGTCACAGCCGGAGATTACGAGTCGCAACAGGAGGTTGCGAGTCGCAACTGGTGATTTCGGCTCATCATGGTCTGGTTACGAGTCGCAACGGGACTCGCAACCATGGTTCCGGCTTGTGCTGTTGTGGTCTCGAGTCGAGACTGTGATGTTTTGACTCGCAATCTGAGTCGCAACCGTGTGTGTAACTGATTTCCATAATTCTTGTAACCATCAATCCGTAATTTCAGCAAACACTTTAGGCAGTTTCACAATTCAGATCAATTAACAGTTTACTCAGAAATCAAACGTGTTCATCTCAAGAACATCAATATTCCAATACACAGAATATATAATCGGATCTATGTGATTACAAGGATTACCAATTATCATGCAACTTAAGTCTAAATCCCTTATCAATTTATAGCCGGTTATTCAACATGTATTCAAATAAAAACAATAACAATAACAGTGGCCTTCGATTCCGATTACTATGCATTCAACATAACTAGCATAATTCCCTAGTTCATACATGATAGGATCATCTAGCATGGTAAACATAAAAACATAACATTCATAACACACAACCAAACAAACATACTAACCGATTACGAGTGAAGAAGGGTGATCCGAACAAGAGGAGGATCGGATGGTCTTGTGTCGTCGGGTTCCAAGCAACGAGAGGGAGAGAGAGTTTGTGTGTGCGAGTTCTTTTTGGTTGCAAAGGTTGTAAAAACTAAAACCCTAAGATGTGTGTATGTACATATACGTGTGAGGTGAGGGTGGGCCGAAACCTCACTTGGGCCGGCTTGTGATCTCGAGTCCCTTACATGGACCGAGTGGGTTTGCAAACAATAGTAAAGCCCAATTGATTTATGGATCGGGTGTAGTGTTGTGGTCCAATAATGCAACATTTAAACATTTAGCCGTAACATTCATTCAATCAAATAAGGTTCACATAAACACGTATCGTTACACAGAGCAAGTCTAAAGTTCGAGTTGTCACATTATCCCCATCTAATTGGAAATTTCGTCCCGAAATTTGGTATGCACTCACTGAGGAAGCTAGGTAAGTTATAGCGTTCACTGGTTTTCCTGGGGTGTCACATCCTCCCCCCGTTGATCTGGAATTTCATCCCGAAATTCCGAAGTAGTAGCTTCAGCCTCAGTAGTGGTAGCATTGGTTTCGAATAACTGGGGGTACTTTTCTGTCATCCTGTCTTCACGTTCCCAGGTGTACTCTGGGCCACTTTTGGAGTTCCAACGAACTCGAACAAGAGGGATTCTCTTGCTTTTGAGGACCTTCACATCCCGGTCCGTGATTTCTACTGGTTCCTCGACGAACTGTAACCGCTCGTCAATAGTGAGTTCCTTAAAAGGAATGATGAGGGTTTCATCCGATAAGCACTTCTTTAGGTTCGACACATGAAAGACATTGTGAACTGCTCCGAGTTCAGCTGGTAGTTTCAGTTTGTAGGCTACCTTGCCAATCTTTTCTAAGATTTCGAATGGTCCGACGTACCGCGGATTCAGTTTGCCCCGTTTGCCAAAACGTACCACACCCTTCCAGGGTGAAACTTTTAGTAAAACCCGGTCTCCGACCTGAAATTCCAAAGGCTTTCTACGCTTGTCCGCGTAGGCTTTCTGACGGTCGCGTGCTGCCGCCATGCGTTGTCGTATCTGTGCTATCTTTTCTGTGGCGTCCACTACAATCTCTGGACCCGTGATCTGACTATCCCCCACCTCTGCCCAACAGAGAGGTGACCGGCATTTACGTCCGTACAATGCCTCGAATGGAGCGGCTTGAATGCTGGTATGGTAACTGTTATTATACGAGAACTCCACCAAAGGGAGGTGTTTTTCCCAGCCGTTGCCGAAGTCTATAACGCATGCCCTAAGCATGTCTTCTAAAGTTTGGATCGTTCGCTCAGACTGCCCATCCGTCTGAGGATGATATGCTGTGCTCATGTCTAAACGTGAGCCGAAAGATTTATGCATTGCTTGCCATAGCTCTGACGTGAACCGTGCATCGCGATCCGAAATAATAGAGGTGGGCACTCCGTTCCTCGAAACAACTTCTTTAAGATAGACGTCTGCGAGAGTGGAGAACTTGTCCGTTTCCTTAATCGGTAGGAAGTGTGCAGACTTGGTGAGTCGATCAACTATGACCCATATTGTATCGTTCCCACGCTGAGATCTAGGTAAGCCTGTAACAAAATCCATGGAAATTTCTTCCCATTTCCATTGAGGTATCTTAGGCTGCTGAAGTAGACCAGCTGGCTTCTGATATTCGACCTTGACTCTCGCACAGGTCAAACATTTTCCAACGTACGTAGCGATGTGGGCCTTCATGCTAGGCCACCAATAAGTAGTGCTGATGTCGTGGTACATTTTATCTGAACCTGGATGTACCGAGTAGCGAGACTTGTGAGCTTCATCCATTACAAGTTCGCGTAAACCGCCATAGAGAGGGACCCAAATCCGGCCCGTTACGTAGTAGGCGCCGTCTTCCTTTTGTTCCATTTGTTGTCGTGAGCCGCGTAAGGCTTCAGCCTTGACGTTTTCGGGCTTCAATGCTTCTACTTGAGCATTTCGTATCTGTGCAGGAAGGTTAGACTGAATCGTAAGTTGTAGCGCTCGTACTCGCTTCGGTAAGGTGTCCTTTCGACTAAGAGCGTCAGCCACATCATTGGCTTTGCCTGGATGGTACTTGATGGCGCATTCGTAGTCGTTAAGTAACTCGACCCATCGTCGTTGACGCATGTTCAAATCCTTCTGCTTAAGGATATGCTCGAGACTCCTGTGATCGGTGTAAATCGTGCACCTGGTACCGTACAGGTAGTGTCGCCATATCTTAAGCGCGAAAACAACAGCTCCCAGCTCTAAATCGTGCGTCGTGTAGTTTCGTTCGTGAACCTTGAGTTGACGAGAAGCGTAGGCTATCACTTTATCACGTTGCATCAACACACATCCAAGACCCTGGATAGATGCATCACAATATACTACGAAGTCTTCTGTGCCTTCTGGCAATGAAAGAATAGGGGCGCTGCAAAGCCTATCCTTTAGATACTGAAAAGCAGTTTCCTGCGTGTTGCCCCAACGGTAGGTGACACCCTTCTGTGTCAGTAGTGTAAGTGGTTGCGCGATCTTTGAAAAGTCTTTGATAAACCGTCTGTAGTAACCCGCCAAACCCAAGAATTGGCGTATTTCCGTTGGCGTACGCGGTGCAGGCCAGTTTCTGATCGAATCTACCTTGGATGGATCGACGTGAATCCCATCCTTGTTTACCACGTGGCCTAAGAAGTGGACTTCACGAAGCCAGAAGTCACATTTAGAAAGCTTGGCGTACAGCTGTTCCTTCCGAAGGAGTTCCAATATAAGGCGTAGGTGTCGCTCGTGCTCCTCCTGACTCTTGGAGTAAATCAGGATGTCGTCGATGAAAACAATGACGAACTTGTCGAGATAGGGTTTGCACACCCTGTTCATAAGATCCATGAATACTGCAGGTGCGTTCGTAAGTCCGAACGGCATAACCAAGAACTCGTAGTGACCATAGCGAGTTCTGAATGCTGTCTTAGAGACGTCCTCCTCGCGGACTCTCAGTTGATGATATCCTGACCGTAGGTCGATCTTGGAATAGTAACACGACCCTTGCAACTGGTCGAATAAGTCGTCTATGCGTGGAAGAGGATAACGGTTCTTCACCGTCACCTTGTTCAACTCCCTGTAGAGTCACTAGTCACTATATACCGAAAACGTACTAGTCACTACGTTCCCATCATTCTGAGCCTCCCCGGCTTCAAAAGTAAACCCGCGCCCACATGCACCGTTTCCCCCGTTGTTCCCATTATTGTTCCCAGCGTTGTTGTTATTCCCATTGTTATTACCACCTGCATTCTGATTCAGCTGAGGGCAGTCTCGCTTGATGTGACCCTCAGCTCCACATTGAAAACAACCCTTACGAATACTCTGGTTCTGCTGAGGCTGCTGTCTACCCTGCTGCTGTGACTGCTGCTACGGGTTTGGGAGTGAAACCCTACAATCCCTGGCCATGTGGCCTGCTCTGTTGCACCTGTGACATATACGAGTACACTGCCCCCGATGGTGATAGTTGCACTTATTGCACTTTGGTAATTTTCCTGCATAAGAACCCTGTCCCGAACTGTTACCCTGATTCTGATTCTCCGAAGACAACTGGCTGAAACTACGATTGCTGCCAGTGCCCGGCCTCTTCTGTGACTGCACTGAATTGGACGCCTTGTCCACATCGTTCCACTTACATTTGCTGTTAGTGGTGGGAGCAGTAGTTGTAGTAGCGGCAGTAGTAGAAGTAGCAGAAACACGCGGTGGCAGTGCACCACTCTCCACCTTCTAATCGGTGATCTTATGAGCCAAACGAACAATCCGTGTCAAGTTGTTGAGGTTTGCTGCAGTAACCAAACCCTTCACTCGTGGAGGTAATCCCTTGATGAACAATTCAATTCTTCGAGTCGGAGGTCGGGACAAATTCGGGCACATGACAGCCAACTCGTGCGACCGCTTCACGTATGCTTCAATCTCAAATCCCACCATCTTCAGATCATAATACTCGTTATCTAGTTTCTATATCTCATCACGAGGACAATACTCCTCCCTGATCAACTCCTTAAAGTCGTCCCGGTCGCCGCCTCGATGCCCAACAGCTGAACTTGGGCATTCCACCATGTCAGGGCACCATCCTCAAGGGTGCCCGTAGCATACTTCACCCTGTCCCCAACAGGACAGTTACACATCGCGAATACGAACTCCGCCTTTTCGAACCAACGCAGGAGTCCTACAGCCCCTTCAGTCCCACTGAAGGTCTGCGACTTACAATCCATAAACATTTTGAACGTGCAAACAGGTGGATGGTGCAGATTCTGTTGCACCTGCTGACTTATTAACGCAAGAACATATAACAAACAAGTAAGACTCAAGCATGCGACACAAGGATAAAGAGTGTTTGGTACACATCGTACCAGCCTGATAAGCGGCTAAGGCTTCAGCCACGCGAGTGTTGATGAGATCGGTTAACTCAGCTTGAGTCATAGCAATATGGCCACGTCCACCACCGCGGCCTCCACCACGTCCTCCACGTCCACTCATGATTCTATACAAGTAAAGGAAGGATTCAAAAAGCAAGTTCAAGTAGGAGTCAAGCATTACTATGACCTCCTATAGACTACCGAGTTCTATCATAGCATCAAGTAACAGAGCGGAATCCTTTTCACACTTGTCAAGTTTCACTGGGACTTACATGCACCCCACATTATTATTATGTGTGCACCCATAATAATAACCCAGTTTGCATGTTTATCTTAGTTCCTCCTAACTCGTGTTAAAAGGTTTCCCCGAATTCAAGCAACAAAGCAAATAACATCATAACCTAGATCATGAAAGATCAAGGAGTATCACACATAACATGGGATGTTAACATATAAGTTCATACGGTAGTGCCAAGTGTGTATTCACGTGTGATGCTGTCTAATAGCAAATACAAGAGATACTGCGCAATAGTAAACAAGAGACGAACCTTGCAATCTGGAGCTGAGTGTCATGGTCGATTTCGGATCTGTTCGGTTATAGTCTGGTTTTATGAAAACGTTTTAAAACCAAGTTCACTATAACCAGTGGCTCTGATACCAAACTATCACACCCCCAAATTACCACCTAGGGAATGTCCCTGATAGGCGTGTGACGTACCGACAACGAGCCACTAAGTACAAGGAACCATACAAATTTTCAAAATAAAATTCTCAAGTTTTAATAAAGAAAACACCAATCATGAGTTTAAATGTAAACCAGTATGTTCAGCGGAAGCAAGTAATAAACCAAAGTTAAGTTATTCAAAAACCAATGTATAATAGTAACAATAATCACATGAGTCCCTCCAGTCGCCCCATGACCACTCCTGCTCCTCCAGACAGCAAGTTTCTAAAACCAAGATACCTAACGACCTGCGAGCATGCACAAGAGTATCAGACAAAGCTGGCGAGTTCACAGTTTATGAAAACGTTTGTTACCAAGTGTTTATTCCAGTTCATTAACAAATGCAAAAGTAATATTGATAATATCTCGATATTGAACAAGACGGCTCCTGTTGTATGTTTTGCCCGTTCCCTAGTGCTCCTATCAAAACACTGGGCCCGACTGGGTAATTAGTTCACAACCGACCTCCCCGGTACGGTGTGAGGGTGCCAAACCTAAGTAGTGCTACCAACAAATACCCTGTTACCTCCCCGGTAACAAAAGATGGGACTTCAGAATGATAGAATGAGATTATTATCCAATATATACCAGTTTTTACCCAAAAGACTTATCCCTCCCCGGGATACCCACTGACTGTCCCAACCACCGGGATGCATGCTCAAAAGTAGTGAACTCACCTTTGATTTGCTCGGTAGGATTATCTACAAGTCTACCTGTTGATCAAGTATGTCCTAAAGGAGTTACCGATAACAGTCAGTCATACTTGTATGTAAGTCACAGTTTTCGTATTCAACAAGTTCACATATTCATTAACCTCATATAACACATCTATTGTACAAATAACACATGCATGTATAGTACTAGATGTCGTGTCATGATGTATAGTAGACTAGGCTATGGGGTATTATAGGTCTTTGGTTTTTGTTTTTGATTTACATATATGGGGCATGTCCTGTATATGAACTAGTGTGGAACACATCCTCACTACTTGTTCTTATTTGCGGTTGCATTTTAATAGAATCACCGGGGTAACCCTTTACCCCAAAAAAAAAAAAACACATGCATGTAATTGATATTTTAGAAATCACTTTGTTCACACCGAGTCATCGAATATTCACTTCCATGTAGTGGTTCCAACAACTTTACACACATTCACAATTTCCTACTTATACTTCAAGTCCACATATTTATCATGTGCCGCCCAATTACGTAGATAGGCCTGAGTAAGACAAATCCCACTCCTTCTAAACCGGGTCCATTTGCTGCTGTAACCCCTTACACAACCCATTAGTCCATCTTAACTCAACACTTTTGTTACTTGACTTCAATTACAATGTGTGATCCATTCTACAATACCCAACCCACTTATATGGCACCAGTTTAACACTAATCAAATGAGTGTGTAACAACATACCCGGCCTGTTAAGGCATTCGGCCCACTTACACAAACAATTACAACCCACTAATTAAGCACACATATTATAGTATTATCGGTCCCATCCCAATCCTCCCACAAACAATACTAAAACTGTTTCACCTATCAAAGTCGTTGCATGCTAATTATTTTCTTGACAACCATATGACATCCTAACTCTCAATTAAGCATAACATAACAGAATCGGTAACAACATGATATTCTTTTCATTGTTAAAATCCCTAACCTAGCCCATTAATATGCTGGAAACTTTCAACAATCCCCCTATAGATCACCCCTTAGTTACTAGTTTAAGAACATAACCATGCGACCCTAACACCAACCCTCCTAGTAATCATGCAACATTCACTGTGACAATATTTAACAAATCAACATATATTCATCGCTGCAGTTTTAATACATAAACATTAATAAATTTCCTTGTGGATTCATTCGACATCAACCACCAGGTTCCATAGCACTTTAATAGCATGTATCCTACACTTTGATTAATCAGGCAAGAACATAATATGATTTTTCTCACGTTTACAATCAGCCATACAACACATATAACACAACGAACAATTAAATGTTAACATAAACATGTACCTATTAATCCAAAGGGTTTGAACAATAAGCTGTTAACTCGAAGGGAGGGGGTGTATGCCTGTCGTCGCCAATCAGTAGAGAAAATAGGGTTTGATGTGATGATAATATTAGGTGTATCAAGGGGTTACGTATCATAATATGGTAGTGCATAAATGGGCTTGGGCCGGTGATCAAAGCAACATTATGTAATTTCATAATATTAGGTGTATCAAGTGGGGGCCGGTGATCAAAGGCTTTGGACCGAACATAATATGATTTTTCTAATTAAATTTCACAAGGTGTGTAATGGGCTTGATTAGCCCATGTCCATGTTGTACATTTAGTGGTCCGTGTGTAATGTAAATGTGTGGCCCAAATGCACACGGTCCAAAGGGTTTAGGTTTTCTAAATCAGTTTCACGACACGCGGTACTCAAGAAAGGTTAATTAGTTAAACGTACATAATCATGCATAGTTAGCCAGTTAAATGTACGTAATCATGTAGTGGTGCACAGAATAAGCAGGTAAACATAAAAGCACACGCTAAAAGTTGTGGGCCCAAGTAATCCTAACCTTAATTATTTGGGTTGTCACATACCACGTCAACCTGAGCTTAAACTCGAAGCAAAGGGCGATGGGTTACTCTACTTCAAGGATCGTTTGTGGATTTCGAAACAAGACGATCTTCGCACTTTAGTGATGGACGAATCTCATAAGTCTCGATATTCTATCCATCCGGGTGCTGATAAAATGTACAAGGATCTTCGTACTTAGTATTGGTGGCCTTGTATGTATCAAGATTTTATCTCAATTATTTATTAGATAGGTTACTTGCTTTGGTGACCAAAATATGTGATAGTATCTACATAAAGCATGGCCCCTAAGATCACAATCACACTTCATCATTTCACTCTCTCTCTCCCTCACGGCTGCCCACAACCACCACCATCACCACCACTACACCACCCCATTCATCCATCTTCAAGCTTCATTCAAGTATCTAAGTTGATCCATGGAGATTGCATCTTGAAGGGCTTTCAAAGGAGCTTTGTTTCTTGCTTATCCTTCATCTTTTTCTCATCATCTTCATCACTAGATCCTACCCTAGCCTTGTGCTAGTAGTAAGTTACTTGTACACCCTTGTTCATCTTGTTTTTGGTGATCAAAAATTGTAGATTGATGTTTAAGTTTAAATCACAAGAACAAGAACACTAAGATGATGAATATGAAACTTTACATGAAACTTGAACATAAAAGATTATTTGAAGATGAAATCTTGTTGGATGAGGGTTGGGTTGAATCATACATGATATTTGATCATTAATTTATTGATAAACCCATTGTTAGGACATTTGTTAATGCGTTTTTAGTAACATTTACAATCTAAAAAGCATGCTGACTAGCATTTTCAGCCAACTTCAACAGGCTGTAACTGGATCGTTATAAATCAAAAAACTGATTTTCTGAAGCCTAAAATATACATTTTCGAAAAACGGATCAAATGGCACTGGAATCGTAATTTTTCGAGGTCGTTTACTATTTTTAAAGGACTGTTTTACTGCATAAAAAGTGTGTTGTATTCGGAGTCATAACTTAAAAACTGAGTAGAAACAGCTCATGGAATTTTTACTGTAGATGGTCACTGTTGTCACGGTGATCCTCCAACTGGAATTTCGTCAATCGGACTTACAATTAATTTTTAGTGAATTATTCCGTAGACTGCAGTCAGAAAGTGACAAATCTAATTTCAGTCCGGTAAATGAATTTCTATAAAATATTGGTAATGAACTGGACCCCGATATTTTTACACAATAAAATTTGGATCGTATAAGACCTTCTGTAAAAATTTGGGAATTTCTGGAAAAGGTTAACTATTTTATTAAAATGCTCAAAAACAGTTCAGTTTTGAGTAATAAAGCTGAAATGACATAAGTAATATATTGCATGTCTAATTGTCGGGTTTGTTATGTGCGAACGATCTACGGGATATTTGTAAAAGAAAATGATATGCAATTAAGCATGGACACCTCCATTTACAAAGGAGGCTATGGCGAAATTTTCTAAAAATCCTAACACTTAGTAAATATTTTCTAGACAAATGTTTGCTAGTGTGTTCTAAACTATGTTTTTCGAATATAAACCTCGCCATAATTTTTGTAACAAAAATACACATACAGCATACAAGATACATAATTCGGGTGCAAAATACAAGGAACTTATATTTATTTTTGAGAAAATAATATATAAGACACTTAGTTAAAAATATAAATTATTTTTAACACAAGAATACGTACACAAAAGATAGTGACTTGTACTTGTGCGATACAAGTTCAGTGACTAACGTTAATAAAAACACGTTTAGGTCACGACGCTAGATAAGCAAATCCGGTGAAGTTTACGACGCAAGGAACGCAAAGTTGTGAGTTCATGCTCCCCCTTTTCTTTTAACTGTTTTCAGTTTTATAACTCGGGGGTGAAATATATGTTACAAATACTTCAATATTTACAAATTGGTATGTTGTATACTGAAACAAGAAGTACTCTTGGCGAAAACTAGTGCCAAGAATTGATACGAGAAATCGTGTCATGAATAGGGTACCATAAGCACCATTAATCGTGTACATACTAAGACCGCAGAACAAAAGGTTAGATCTAATGGGTTTCAGGGCAGCCCCACTCTTGGTGACAACTAGAACCAAGCTGTGTTTTTGTGTCTCAGTCGTGAATCGACTACAGAAAAATGCCTATGGTTTGGTGACTTCCTATGTCGTGTCACATGTAAGAGAGCTCTCTCTCTCTCTCTCGCGGGCGCGACAGACAACCAGCTCAGATTCATTGCATTTGGTCCAATTCAGCCAATTTGATGGTTTTTAACCACTGATTTGGGATACTTTGGGCTAGATTTTGATGGTTTTTAATGTTCCCATGGTTTTGAAAACCATGTGCCCATTTGTATGGCCAAGATCGAAGCACGAAATGCGAGAAACGATCCTAACGGTTCTCTGAAAACTATATAAACCCAAGCTTTCTTCCATTTTCTGCACACTTTTGATCTGATTTTACTCTAAGTTGGAGTGTATACTTCATACCTGAGTAATCTTTAGATCAAAACTTCCTACCTTGGACCCTTTGTAAGTTTCTTTCGTGCTTTTTATGCTTTTCAAGCGTGAAAGTCAAACAGTGTTCAGCCGCAACAAGAATTTTAGCAACATAAGTGTCGGCCTTCCTTGAATGAACACGAGCACAAAGCTAATCAACGATATCCGCCCATTTCGGACAAACAGAACTCATCAATACCCTATTTCGAACCGTAAGCCACACTTGTGAAGAGAACTTACACTCAAAGAATAAGTGATAGTGAGAATCAAAATTCTCATAGCATAGTAAACAGCACATCATATTCATGTTTTTTCTCCGAGATAGATCCCATTGCAGAATTTTGTCTTGAGTAAGAAGCTTACCTTTCATAATCAACCACATCATAAAGGCGTGCCTAGGAATACATTGGGCAAACCAAACAACACTGCACCAGTCGACTTCCGGCTCTCTATGCCGAACCGAATGCCAAACACCAGAAGAAGAGAAACCATTAAGAACACCACCATCTTTCCATAATAATCTGTCAGATTTTAACGGGTCCAGCTGTACTTGGTCTAGCTGAATGAGAACGGGGAAGAGATCCCTCCAAGCCATATGCCAAGTCCAAGCACCAATCGAATAAACATTGGCCACTGAGGCATCCAACCTAAAATCAGCATCAGTAATAGTTCTGGGTGAAACAAAATCGCCAAGAGGCCCCAAGTCACACCAATAGTCGAACCATGCTGATGTATTAACACCATTTCCTAAATCGAACCATATATGCTTCCTAATAAACGGCCGCATCTGAGTGAGCTTTCTCCAAGAGCAACAGCTATTCGAAGGCGTTTTGCAAACCCAGAAACTCTTGCCTTTTAACCGATAAGAATGAACCCATTCAACCCACAGGGAGTCTCGCTTAGAAACAATACTCCAAATGTGAGACGACATCAGAGCTTTATTCATATCCCCAATACGTCTAATACCCAAACCCCCTTCGTATTTAGGCGTACAAACAGATTTCCCAGAAACTTTAGAATTACCTTTATTAAAAGAGGAATCTTGAGACCATAAGAAATTTCTCATTCTAGCTTCTAGCTCCTGAATCACCCGAGCCGGCAAGATAAAAATCGCGGACCAATAAATATGCATAGAAGAGAGAACTGAAATAATAAGTTGAAACCTTCCCGCAAAAGATAATAATTTGTTCCTCTAGTGCATAATACGTTTCTCTAATTTTTCCACAAGCACACGACAATCATTATAACCAAGTCTAGAAGAAATAAGGGGCACCCCCAAGTACTTCACAGGTAACTTTCCTTCCGCAAATGGCATGATGTCCAGAATAGCTTGTTTGACATGGTCCTTAACATTACAAAAGAACACCGTGCTTTTCTGGTTGCTAGGCACTAACCCCGACATCTTAGTGAACTTCGAGAGAGACGACATAATACACTTGGCCGAATTCACTTCACCTCTAGCAAAAAGAAATAAATCGTCTGCAAAACAAAGATTGATAATCTGCTGCCTTTCACATCTGTTATGGAACTTAAAAGAAGAATCTATACGAACCGCATATTGGAGAATACCCGTCAAAACCTCCATAACCAGAGTAAATAAATAGGGGGGTATTGGATCCCCTTGTCTTAACCCACGATTACCCTTGAAAAAACCATGCACCGTGCCATTAACACAAACCGAAAAAGATGTAGTAGAAACACAAATCATGATCCACTCCACCATCTTACTGTTAAAGCCAAAACCAAGCAGCACATTTTTAAGAAACCTCCAATCCACAGTATCATAAGCTTTCTGAATATCAACTTTAAATGCACATCTAGGAGGACCCACGTCTCTATGATAATTATGCATTAACTCTTGAGTTAGAAGAATATTATCCGAAATCTTCCTTCCAGGAACAAAAGCAGACTGGTTGATGCTGACAATATCATTCAGGGCTCCTTTTAATCTATCAGTAACAATCTTACTAATGCACTTGTATAGGACATTACAACAAGCAATCGGTCGAAAATCGGTGACAACCATAGGAGTCGAAACCTTTGGAATAAGCACAATAAGAGTATAATTCAATTCCCGAAGCAAATTACCAGTTTCAAAGAAATCTTTAATAGCCTTAGAGACGTCATTGCCAATTAAAGACCAAGCACTTTTGAAAAACGCCGTCGTATAACCATCCGGACCAGGAGCTTTATCATTTCCAATAGAGAACATCGCCTTTTTGACCTCCTCCGCCGTCGTTACTTGCCGAACCATATGATTAGCAACATTGTGTGATAATACTCTCGGAAATAAATCCGGAGTCGGTTCAAGCGAAATGTTACCTTGACTACCAAAGAACTTCTCATAGTGCTGAACGAAAGCATTATAAACCATGTCGCCTTCATAGAGAACCCCTCCCGAATCATTAATAACATCAATTCTGCTAAAGTGGTTTCTGACTTTCAAAGAAGAATGAAAAAAAGCAGTATTCATGTCACCCGCACTCAACCAATCAACCTTTGATTTTTGTTTCAGAAAGCGCTCCTCATCCAACAAAGCCTCCTGTAAATCACGGCTAGCGGACATCTCTTCAGCCCTGAGATCGACGTTTAGCGGGTCCCGATCAATATCTTGTTGAATCCCGTCCAACTTCATCCTAAGATTTTCAAGGCAAGAGAGAAATGCTAGGTTATTTAAAACCAGTTGAGACCTCCTGAAATGGTTAGTGATGCTATCTTGAAAACAGTGAGATACAAGTTGATGGGAGCAAAGTTTTTTTTTTTTTTTTGGGTAAAGGGTTACCCCGGTGATTTTATAAATTCACAACCAAATAAGAACAAGTAGTGTAGAAAGCCTACACTAGTTCAATCATAGGACATGCCCTATGAAAGTACAGCCAAAGCAAAACAAGAAAACAACCAAATACATCCTCAAATCAAACGACATCTAGACTAAACACCTAGACCAAACACATAAAACCCTTAATCAGCAGCTATCTCGAATAAACCTGAGCCATCAATTCCCCAATCCTCCAGAAGCTTTCGAACATTAGCACAATTCCTCAGCTTCGCTCCCATCAATTTGTATCGCACTTGTTGTATCACAATTCCACTTAAAGTCTCCGGCGGTCGCAATTGGTTTTTGAATAACCTCGAATTCCGCTCTTGCCAAATAAAATAAGCTGAGGCCGCCACTACCAATCTAGCTACGAACCCAACTACCGATTTTGGTTTAGACTTCTCAATCAACCAGTTAGAAATGTCACTCCATTTAGGTTGAACAGTGCCCATCCCAGCTTTCTGCCTAACCTTATGCCACACTTCAGAAGAGTATTTGCATTCAAAGAAAAGGTGGTTATGCGAATCGTGGTTGGCATAACAAAGTAAACAGCACATCATATTCATATTCTTCCTGCGCGAGAAATCCCAAGACAATATTTTATCTTGAGTAAGCAACTTTCGTCTCATGATAAGCCACATTAAACAAGCATGTCGGGGGATGCATTGAGGGAACCAAACAACACGACTCCAATCGACCTCCCCTGCCTGAATACGAACCGAATCCCAAGCTCTCGAAGACGAAAAGTCAAACAGGTTATCACCATGGCGCCACATAAGTTTATCCGGCTTGTTTGGCACCAAAGAAAGCTGATCAAGCTGATTAAGACCCGGATAAGAAACCCTCCACTCTAGCGGCCAAATCCAAGAATTAGAATGATAGATGTCCGACACTTTAGAGCCCATATCAAACCCCGCATTAGCAATGACTCTAGGAGAGATGATAGAGTGCAAAGGCCCTAACACACTCCACGAATCGAACCAAGCAGAAGTATTCACCCCATTACCAATCTCGGTCCAAAAGAACTTCCTTATAATCGGCCGAATCTGAAGCATCTTTCTCCAAGACCAGCAACAAGAAGATGGAACTCGACACTCCCAAAAGCTCTTTCCTTTAAGCCTGTAAGAATGAACCCAATCAACCCATAAAGAACTACGCTTCGTAAGAAGACTCCAAAAATGAGAAGTCATGAGAGCCATATTAACGTCTCCAATACGCCGAATACCTAAACCTCCTTCATACTTTGGAACACAAACCGAATTCCACGACACTTTAGACCGCCCTTTTTGAAACGCACTATCCTGGGACCATAAAAAATTCCGCATCAAGGCCTCCAATTGCAGAACTACTCGAGATGGTAAAATGAAAACAGACGACCAGTAGACATGCATAGAAGACAAAACAGAAATAATCAGCTGCAGCCTGCCTGCAAAAGAGAGCAATTTATTTCTCCAATGCATAATCCTCTTTTCCAGTTTCTCCACCAGCTCATAACAATCTTTATGGAGCAACCTAGAAGATATAAGAGGCACCCCAAGATACTTCACAGGAAGAGAACCCTCCTTAATCTGCATAATATTTAAAATAGCATTTTTCACAAAAGAAGGCACGTTTTAGAAGAACACCGTGCTTTTTTGCACATTGGGCACCAAGCCAGACATGTTCGAAAACGAATCAAGGGACTTCATAATGCATCTGGCGGAAGCAATCTCACCTCTCGCGAAAATAAACAAATCGTCCGCAAAACAAAGATTAATAATCCTCTGACGCTCACATTTATTGTGGAATTTAAAAGAAGAGTCAATCCTTACCGAATGTTGAAGGATCGCGGTGAGCACTTCCATTACCAACGTGAACAAATAAGGAGAGACCGGATCACCTTGCCGAAGGCCCCGATTACCCTTAAAGTAACCATGAACTTCCCCATTAACGCATACTGAGAATGTAGTAGTGGAAACACATAACATGATCCAATGAACCATCTTATGGTGAAACCCAAAACCAATCAGAACATCATTGAGAAATTTCCAATTAACCGTGTCATAAGCCTTCTGAATATCAACTTTAAAAGCACATTTAGGAGGCCCGATATTCCGATGATAATTATGCATTAGCTCTTGTGTTAACAAAATGTTATCGGAGATTTTTCTACCTGGAACAAAAGCTGACTGGTTTATGCTAACAATATTATTCAAACCCGCTTTAATTCGATCAGCCACAATCTTGCTAATACATTTGTATAGCACATTACAACAGGCAATCGGACGATAGTCCGTAACCATAACTGGGGAAGGGGACTTAGGAATGAGCACGATAAGAGTATGATTTAACTCCCGAAGAAGTTTCCCAGAATTAAAGAAATCAATAACAGCCTCCGCCACTTCACTACCCACAATATGCCATGCACCTTTATAAAATCCAGCAGTAAAACCATCGGGCCCTGGGGCTTTATCTGAACCCATGGAAAACATAGCCTATTTGACCTCTTCAGCTGTAACCGGTCTAACCATATGCGCCGCAACATCATCATCCAAGGTAGAAGAGAATAGCTCAGGGGACGGCCACGAGGACGTGACTCCCGGGCAGCCCAAAAAATTTTGATAGTGATTAACAAAGGCTTCTTGAACCGCAGTCCCTTCAAAAACCTTCCCGCTAGTATCCTGAATCGCATCAATATGATTATAGTGAATTTTATTCTTGAGAACCGAATGAAAATATGCTGAATTACAATCCCCGGCCGCCAACCAGTCCACTTTGGACTTTTGCTTCAAAAATCTTTCCTCATCTAGAAGGGCTTCTTGATAAACACGTCGGATACTAGCCTCTTCCTCTCGTAACGACAACGAAGACGGATCTATATCGATGTTTTGCTGAATGTCATCGAGCTTTGCCCTCAGATCAAGAACTTTCTTGTGCAGATTCCCTTGCTGAAAAAGAAGGACTCGAAGCGGAGACTTAAGCAACCGAAGCTTCTTAACCACCGAAAACTGCGGCACCCCTCTAATACTCGTATCCCAAGAACGCTTAACAATAGCTGAAAAATCCGGCTTATGAATGAGAAAATTGGCAAACTTGAAAGACCTATGTTTAACTTTCCCCTCGTCTGGCACTTTCAGAACACACGGGCTATGGTCCGATAACCGAGCCGGATGAAAGATAGCCACCGCATTAGGAAACTGAGCTATAAACTGCGAATTCCCCATAACCCTATCAATTTTTTTCAACAAACCAATCCCCTTTTTCGGCTTCTGACTCCAAGTGAAATGACTACCCGAGCGATTTAAATCTATCATCTCAATATCATCAACACATGTTTGGAATTCCCTCATGCTAGCCGAAATAGATGAACATCCCATAGATTTGTCTTCCAGATTAAGAGCCGAATTAAAATCGCCAAGCATGATCCATGGAGCATCACGAACAAACACCTTGTGCAAAGTGAGATGTTTCCATAACTCCCTGCGTGTAACATAATAATTCGCGGCATAGATAATAGAACAAAATACCATTTTTTTCTCGTTTTTAAAATTCAGCTGTAAATGCATCACCTGATCCGAAACAGAAAGAACCATAACATCAAAAATACTCGGGTTCCAGCCAACAATAATCCGGGTACCTTTATCACAACGATCACCATTAGACGCCCAATGCCAAGACCGAAAAACCGACTTACAAATATGAGGAAGATTATTCAGCTCAACGTGTGACTCAAGAATCGCACAGAAACTCAACTTAAACTCTTTAATTGCCTGACGAACCTCCGCTTGCTTGATGGGGCGGTTCAAACCCCTAATATTCCAAGAAGCCAAACTAACCATTAATAACTATCGAGGAAGGAGTGCTTGCCCCTTTTTTATTGTCTTTTTTAACGGTTCCCTGATTTAAAAACGCGTCCATCCCGTAACCATCGGCTTCATTAAACACCTCTTCCACTTCTTCGTCCCCATCTCCACCTCGACCCTCCCCGGATTTATTTCCATCCACCTCGGCAACATTAGGATCATTAAGAGCATCAAAGGGATTAGTAGATTGAAACCAGGAAGTAGACGCAGATGCCCCATTGGCTCCATCCTGAGACTTAGACGAAGTCACAGGCCTATACTCGAACTTAGGCTTTGGCTTGTTGATAGGAAAAGCAACTCTTCTCGCGACCTTCTTGCCATAAACACCTGTATAACCATCATCGTCGATCACTGGCTGTTTACCAGCTTTCGTATTGTTACGAGCAACATGTTGAGATTTCGGGTGGTGCGGACAAGAGTCATCAGAATGGCCAAACACACAACAATGACCACACCGGTGCGGAACCCACTCAAATTCAACAGACATAGTTTCCTTAATGAATCCCTCCCCGTCAGGTTCAGGAATAGCTAAAGTGATCTCCTCTCTTAACTTCTTCTCAGCCGAAATCTCTATTAAAGCTCTAGCATAGCTGTTACGGCCCCACATATCCAAACACATCGATGAGGTATACGAATCCAATGCTTTCGGCACTCCAATAGTAGTAGCAATCATACTAAGGCCGTCTTCCGTATAAGCCGCGATCGGGACATCATGGATTTTAACCTACACTTGCACATTCTTAACACCCTTCTTTTCCAATTTAGTAGTCGGACTCCAAATGTTAAGGAAAAAAGGTTGTGATCTAATAATCCAAGGGCCATCTTTTAAGACATTCATCATACCTGCTTCATCGGAGAATTTGAAAAAGAAAAACCCGTTATCATTCATCATAGCCTTTTGAACACCATACTTTTTCCAGTTATTACGTAGAAAATAATCCACGACGGGAAAAGCAACCCGATCACCAAGAAAATAGCCATACAAAGTGTTTGCCAATTTATCCTGAACCAAACGAACTGAATCCTTTGGAAGAACTACATCACACCCATCATGAGCTTGATCACTAACGAGAGTTCTGAAATTCAACTTGGTGGACTTGCTAGCAGAAAGCGAATCAGCATATGATTTAGGTTTAGGAGTATTACCACTATCATTCTTGGCAGCCAAACCTTCGTGATTATCAACTTTACCACTCCCTGAAGATTCACAATCCGGACGGCTCAGATCAGAGTTAACCGGTGTAGTAATCTTCGTTAGTTCATCAATGATATTTATTTGTTTCGGGTCCGACACAGTACAACGGCGCGGCAACAACGGGTTACCATCAATGTTAACAACTCGACTAGCGATACCCCTAGAAAACAAGCTAGGCTTACCCCGATCTCCCTTATCAATTTCAGCAGAAAACAAACGATCCTCCATGCAGACGAATGAACGACTCTCTCTTAACCAAAAAAGGAAACAAGCATGCAGAAACCCTAATAAAAACCTCGGCACCAAGAACTCGTAGAAGCTGAACAGAAACCCTAAAACTAGCACTTCATCCCATGGTCATTCGAACGAAATAACACGGAATAATCTGACGGCGAAACAGAAAACAAAGAACCCTAGAAAAATCGTCTCAAGAACGCTAACGATTTCGTTATGGAAGCAATGAACAATCACTAATCACAGACTGTTATACATTCAGAAAGAATGCTAACTAGTTCGTTATAGCCGATTGATAATCACATCCAATCACAGAATGTTATACGTTCAATCACGAAAAATCTTGGGGAACATGAAGAACAGAAAATCGCCTAGGCTATGGGAGCAAAGTTAAAGGATACCGTTAGGGTGCGCAAACTTCTTGGAGAATGGGAGATCTATACGAAAGAAAACGAAGACGATGGTAGCTGATTAAATAGTTTTAGCTTTCATTGTGTCTAGATTCTTGTCTAGTTGTTTTAGTTGGTTGTTTTTTTGTTTTTGTGGCTTTTGGTTTTACTTTCATGGGGCATGTCTCATGATAGAACTAGTGTAGCTTCTCTACACTACTTGTCTTTTTTGGTTGTGAATATATAGAATCACCAGGGTAACCCTTTACCCAAAAAAAAAATGTCAAACAGTGTTTGACTTTCTGCTTTGACCATGTTATGGTCAACACAAAGTTCGTTTGAACTTTGTAACGTGAGCGTAATCACGATGGTTATAGTCCCGTGTGACTATACCTACTGATTACCACGTTGATTAGGCGTAGTGACGAGTCATAGTTTCGGTCAAAATGCATATTTATGCGTATTTTGCAACCAAACTATTCTTGGGCATCAAAACCCTTTGTTTTGATATCAAAACCTATTTTCTAACTTAATTAAACATGTTTTAACATGTTTAGCTCGTCACTCTTAGTCTAGTGCTTATGTAGAGTCGTAAGTCAAGCGGTCTTTGTCACACCCCCAAAATCCACACACGGAGTATCACCGCATGGAGGCGTGACATGACCAGGATCAAGCCACCAATCATATTGAACAATGTAAATAGTAAACGTAATTCAACCAACAATATGAAAGGTGTTCAAAACAAAAGTATAGTGTCAGACCCCGACCACGTGGAACAACAAAACGTGGCGGAAACGTCGGGGAGTGTTGTAACAGAATCATTGTTTCATAACACATGGAAATTGAAATATTGTTTTATTAAATAAAAGAGTTACAATGTCTTGACAATCAAAGAAGTATAACATAAATAACTAGTCTTCCATCTTTTATTGTCACTAAGGCCCAAGTCCGCCTAAGTGTATCTTGATAAATCCTATGCATCATATCCTGAAACACATGTGAAAATAGGTACGTCAGCATAAAAATGCCTGTGAGATACATAGGTTTTGTGAAAATAGAATTCATGACTTATGTTTAAGAAAATGTTTAGTCATGAACCTTGTAATTTGCTTTGTCTTGTAAATCATTTGAAAAGCAATAAGATCAGATGATATGTATAAATAAGAGAATAATGTATGGTTAAATGAATAACCAAGTAAAATGAGTTTGTATAAGATAAGTTGTTTTGTAAAACAATGTCTTGTGAAAAGTATGTTATTTGTATAAAATGTTATATGTCTAAATTGAAATGATTCAAGTAACGCTACGATATGTAATACCATACAAACACTTATATATAGGAAGTACCAGCGGCGTATCCACCATGTTTGTATCATATTACACACGCCTCGTTACTCAAATCATTTTCCCAAACCAACCACCAATGTGAATTGTTCATGTATAAATCAATTGTCAAGTGTTTTTGTGTAAACTATATCACAATGTCCATGTCTAATGTAAACCACCAAATGTGTATATCAAAGACAAATTGTTTATGTTTAATGTAAATCATGTAATGTGTATGTAAATGTCAAAATGTTTATGTATGGTAAGTGAAATATATCAACTAAACCATATGTAAAATGCACAAAAACAAGATATTGAAGTAAAACATGGTTTAAATCAAAGTTATGTTTTGTGTAATAAATGCATGCTATACTGATACAAACATCTATGTGGTATTGTGAAAATGCATACATTCAAGCCTTTGTGACTGTGGTGATAGACCCCTAAACGAATTTAAAGGTCTATCTTGTTATTATGTTTATCGAATTCGGTCATTCCTTCCAATCCAAAGAAAACCCGAGATTTCAGGAAAGGGAGTTGTCAAGTCCTATGGTACCATTACCTACTAACGAGTGGCGTAGCTAATGTTAATGAATGTACATTGTATAATTTAAACAAACCAAATGTCATGCCAAAATGTGAGCATGTGATGAATAAATGTACTAAGTATGCACACAATGGGCATACATAGCATAAAATGTAATGTAATCTAATGTACTAAGTACGCACACAATGGGCATACATAGCATAAAATGTAATGTAATGTAATGTAATCTAATGTACTAAGTACGCACACAATGGGCATACATAGCATAAAATGTAATGTAAAACAATGTACTAAGTACGCACACAATGGGCATACATAGCATAAAGGGTAGTGTAAAATAATGTACTAAGTACGCACACAATGTGTGACATCTGTGTCTCTTCAACCATCAAACAAATACCAAACCAATGAAATATTGTATTTCATAATTTGGGATTTGTAAAAATATGTGTATCATTTGCACATATCAACTCTTGTTCAATTTCGCGCTCTAAATTGCTTTCTGGAAGGTTATACGCGAACTGATGCGTCAATATAACCAGTTTAATGCAACAAACAATCTGGAATAGTGACATAGGCTTAACATACCCTAAATATCCTTTACATAACTTAGAAATAAGTTTTGGAAGGTTTGGTGTGCCGAAATCAAGTTTATTCGCTTACAAGGACTAAATATGACAAACCGCGAAAGTATGCCAATTTGAACTGTAACGAACATTCCGAAACTTTACCATAAGTTAAACATACCCTAAATATCCTTTACATAGCTTAGAAATAGGCTTTGAGGTGTTCGATATGCTAAAATAAACTTATTTGATCAATAGAGACTAAAAGCGTCAAAAGTGCATAAGTTTGCATTTTCGCGCATATCTTTCATCCTGAATATATCCGGACATCCAAAAATTTATGTAATCATTAAAATATTTTATTTTAGTGATTGGCATAATAAAATTCCATTCGTCACGTAATTTGGATCGTTTTGCGTTCATTACGATTTCCGTCGTAATTAACCGAACAACGCAACCGTACGACCAAACAAACCGACATCCAAGATGTTATTGAGCATATTTTAAGTTCCCTATACTTTAACTTTATTTTAGAGCCTTGAAATGGGGTTAACGGGGCTTAAAAGTGCAAAACAATCAAGTTTTACAAGTGCATGGACCATTTTAGAAATTTCTGGCAGATACATTGAACTTGGTCCACTTTTGAGATTTGATGGTTTTAAACCCATGGTTTTGCAATACCATGGGCTGATATTTAATGGTTATTACAATTCTATGGGCTCATATTAGGGGCTCCCATGGTTTTACAAAACCATGGGCACATGTGTACGGTTGAGATTAAATCACGTTTTACGACGAACGATCTTAACGGTTCCATGAAATCTATAAATACCCCACACCCATTTCATTCTTCCTCACATTTGAATCTGATTCTACACTCTCTAAGTGGAAGTATATGCTTCCTACCTGAGAGTGAATCGGGTTCGAATCTTGCGGGGACCTTCTGTAAGTATTCTTTCGCGTTTATCGTTCGTTTTAGCGTTAAAATCAAACTGCGTTTGATTTTTTTGCATTGATCAGTTTATGGTCAACGCGAAGTTCGTTTGAACTTCATAACGTGAGCGTAATCATGATGGTTATGGTCCCTAGTGACTATACCCACTGATTTCCACGTTATCTAGGCTCAGTGACGAGTCGTAGTTTCGGCCAAAATGCGTTTCCTCGCGTATTTTGTAACCAAACTACTCTAGGGTATTAAAACCGTTTGTTTTAATACCAAACCTGTTTTCTAACTTTACTAAACATTTTCTAGCATGTTTAGCTCGTCGCTTTTAGATTTGTGCTTGTGTAGGGTCGTAAAGGTAAGCGATCTAAACAATCGCTTATACTTTCGAACCTGACCCGTTTGGCCGATCATTAGGATCAGACCAAACACATTAGGTGACCATAGTTGTATAGGGAATAACCTTCCGAGGTTATGCCTTATGGTCACGTCGTTTAAGTAGTTGTATGATAAGTAGTTCTTATGCCTTAGGTAAATTACCAAAATACCCTTTTTACGCATAAATTCATTTTAAGCATATGTGACCTAAATTTTGACATCTAAACTGATTAGGCAACTATATTAGACATGTTAAGGCATATTCTACTTGTCATAGGACTAGCTAGGCGGTCCGGACGCGTTTTACGCGAACGACGCGTTAAAGTGGCATAAGCTACCTAAACGGGTCGTAACGGGTCAAAAGCACTTAGGTTAGGTTTCATTTCAGTATGTAGGCTTTGTTGAACCATATCATATGAGTTCCCATACTCATTTGGTTTACGAAACCTCATACCATCCAATCTCCCGATTTAGGTCCGGTTATTTATGTAGTTATCTATATATGGTGCCGTTTGATTTTCGTGATCCCTCTAGCTTTGCTTGGTTGTTGTTCAAGACTTCTAAGCACCCTCAAGTGAGTACATAGTCCCCTCTTTTACTGTTTTCAAACTATTTTGGGGTGAAACACATGTGCCTACTTGTTACTTTCATGCTTTCCATGTTTTCATATCATATACTTGCTATTTTCATTAGTACACTGTTAGTACATGATTTCATTATGTTTTGCTATGTATGTTTACTTAGCATGCTAGCACATTGTTTTACATTACATTTCTTTTGCTATGTATGTTTACTTTTTTTTTGGGTAAAGGGTTACCCCGATAAAATTTTATAAAGAATCAAAGAACAGGGTGTGACATGAGTTTGACACACACTACTAGGCTCAACAGGCCAAGCCTAGGCAACACAAACAGACAACTCACAAACGGCCCAAACAAAACAAAACAACCCGAACAAATCAAAACTAACTAACTGCTATACTAGCTCGCAATTAGCCCGGTTCATCTTCTTTTACTCCCCATGTTTCCAACAGCTTCCTATACTTCACGTCTCTTCCGACCTTGAACCCCATTATACGAAGCCGAACCATGTCCAAGATAATCTGTGCCACCATCTCTTCCTTCCTGTAGATGTTGGAGAACAGCCGATTATTCCTTTCTTGCCATATAAAATAAGTCGAGGCCGCTACCAAAAGCTTGCAAACAATGTGTTCCAGTTTCTTTGAATTTGCGTTCAGCTCTATCCACACCATTATTGAGCTCCATGAATCGTTTACATCTACCATATCAACCTTCCGTTTAACAATGCTCCAAATCTTGGCCGCATAAGTGCATTGAAAGAATAGATGGTCTCTTGAGTCTCGCCCATAGTTGCAAAGTGGACAGCACATAAGACGTAAATTCGTTTCACTCCCCGCTTCCCATACTGCTAATCTGTCTTGAGTCTTCAGCTTATTCTTGAGAACTAACCAAAGATGAAAAGAGTGTCTTGGAATGCATTGGCCATACCACACCATATTCACCCAAGCCACCTTGTTATCCCTTACCCGAAGATTATTCCAAGCTTCCCAAGAGCTAAACTGAACAATTTTTCCTTCCACAGATCTCCATCCCAGCCTATCAACTGAATCAGGAACTAGAGCCGGAACCATGACATCTATGAGCACTGGGAATAAATCGTACCAAGCCTGAGGCCACCGCCAGTTACCATCGGCATCTACAATCTCTGCAACCGTAGTTTGCAAATTAAAACCCGCTTGGGCAATTCTCCTTGGCGTAATAAAGTTTCGAATCAGACTGCATACGCACCAATTATCACTCCACGCATTAGTCTGGGAACCACTCCCAATCAACTTCCAAACATAAGGTCTAACCACCGGACGAATAGATAAAATTTTTCTCCAACTCCATGTCAACGCTCCACGGCTTTGAATCTCCCAAAACTTTCTGCCTTTTATCTTGTAAGAATGGATCCATTTGACCCACAGGGATTCCCGGTTACTAATAATGCTCCAAATATGCGACATCATAAGTGCTTTGTTCACATCTGAAATATTTCGGATTCCAAGACCCCCCTCATCTGTAGGCAAACACACGTCCTTCCACGCTACTTTAGATCGGATACTCCCCGAAGCCCCCCCGTTCCAAAGAAATCTTCGCATTCTCTTTTCCAAATCCTTGACTATACGCGCTGGCAAAATGAAAACCGAGGCCCAATACGTATACATTGCTGCAAGAACAGAATTAAGGAGCTGTAATCGACCTGCAAAAGATAAAGATTTAGACATCCGATTATCAACCTTCCTCTCCATACGTTCCACCAGAACCCGACAATCTCTAAAAGACAGCTTAGTAGAGATTAAGGGAACCCCCAGGTAGCGAACCGGTAGCTCACCCTCACGAAACGGCAGCAAACGTAAAATCTCCGCATTTACATGGCTTGGAACATTACAAAAAAATACCGTACTCTTGGGCAAACTAGGGACCAGGCCCGAAACACTAGTGAACTCCTCCAAAACATTCCGAATAAGCTTAACCGATCCGGTATCACCATTAACAAAAACAAATAAATCATCAGCAAATGATACGTTGATAATCTTTTGTTCATAACAGTGTCGATGGAACTTGAATGCAGGATTTAACGCCATCTTTTGTAACATGAGAGATAACACCTCCATAATCAACGTGAATAGATATGGGGACATTGGATCTCCTTGGCGTAAACCCCGTTTCCCTGGGAAAAAACCATGCAACTCGCCATTTACACTAACCGAGTAGGAAACTGTTGTGACACACGCCATAATCCAAGAAACCATTTTCCTGTGGAATCCATACCTGATTAAAATAGTTTCTAAAAAAGACCAGCTTACAGTATCATAAGCTTTCTGGATGTCAATCTTGAAAGCACACCGCGGAGGACCACGATCCACATGATAGTTATGCATAAGCTCCTGCGTAATAAGTATATTATCAGAGATCTTTCTACCAGGAATAAATGCCGACTGGTTAATGTTCACAAGAGTCCCCAAACAACCCTTCACACGATTTGTGATAATTTTGCTGATACACTTATATATCACATTACAACATGATATTGGCCTGTAATCAAGAACTGAATTTGGCGTATCAATCTTTGGTACCAACGCTAAAATAGTATGGTTAATTTGCTTAAGAATTTGCCCATTATTAAAAAAATCACACACCGCCTTAGTAACTTCACCACCCACAACATCCCAGGCATTTTTAAAAAACGCTGAAGTGTATCCGTCTGGACCTGGAGCCTTGTTCTCCCCTATGCTGAACATAGCCTGTTTAACTTCATCATCAGTGACCTGTCTTACCATATTCTCCGCCACATTCTGCTGCAAAACATTAACGAACAAATCTACCACATCCAACCTCGTCACTCGATCTTGAGTGCCCATGAAACCTGAATAATGGTTCAACAGAGCAGCCGCAAACTTTAACTCGGCCCTTTCACAGGATGATTGCTTGGTTGGGTCGTCTAATATGTCGATTGGCATGCGTGAATTTGCTCAATGTGTCCAGCATAATGAGTGGATAGACATTAAAAGCCATGGCATGCAGTTTACTTGGAATCAAAAACCGAAGAATGGTGTGGGTATTTTGAAGAAAATTGATAGAGTCATGGGCAACATACACTTGCTAGATGCTTATCCGGATGTGTTTGTTTTCTTTCACCCATTTCGGGTGTCGGACCACACCCCGTGTATTGTTAACCTTCAGGTACTCAAAAATAATCGGCAAAAACCCTTTAAATTTGCGAACTTTCTGGTTAAAAAAGATGGTTTTTTGGATAGTGTGGCTAGTGTATGGTCAGAACCGGTGCATGGTGTCACGATGTACTCGGTGGTAAAGAAGCTAGCGCTCTTGAAATCTCCCTTGAGACGGATTTTATTCATGCAAGGAAATATTCATGAGCGTGTTATTCTCCTAAGGAAAAAGCTGGATGAGATTCAGTTGGCCATTGCTGCGAACCCGTTAGATGTATCTCTTAGAGAAGCTGAATCTGAATGTCTTCATGAGTTCCAATCGGTTTCGTATGATGAGGAATGTTTCCTAAAGCAAAAATCTAAAGCAGATTGGCTAGCCGCTGGCGACTCAAACACAAAGTTTTTTCATAATAGTGTCAAGATGAGAAATGCGTGCATGAAGATTCATAGTATTCAAGATACTTCTGGTGTTTGGTTCCATGGTGATGACGTGTATGGAGTATTGGTTTCTCACTACTCTAAGTTCTTGGGTGTGCAGGATCAGGTGGCTTCCCTTCCAGGTAATTTTATTTTTCCGAATGTTTTGGATCCGACTGTTGCTAGCAATATGGTGCGTCCAGTGACTGTTGAGGAGGTAAAAAATGCTATATTTTCCATTGGCGAGAACAAGGCTCCGGGGCCGGATGGATATACATCGGCTTTTTTTAAAAATTCTTGGGAGATTGTGGGTAGCGAAGTTACAAAAGCGATCCGGGAATTCTTTGATAATGGCAAACTGTTGAAGCAAATTAATCACACAATTATAGCTCTTGTCCCGAAAGTGGCTACTCCTAACTCGGTTGTTGACTACCGTCCGATCTCGTGTTGTAATGTCCTTTATAAATGTATAAGTAAGATCCTAACGGATAGAATTAAAGGTAGCTTGGATATGCTTGTTGACATTAACCAGTCGGCGTTTGTGCCCGGAAGAAAGATATCCGACAATATCTTACTCACCCAAGAGCTGATGCATAATTATCACTTAAGGATTGGGCCTTCTCGGTGCGCCTTCAAAATTGACATTCAAAAAGCATATGATACGGTCAGCTGGTCTTTCTTGGAAGGTATTCTTCGTGCTTTTGGGTTTCACCACAAGATGGTGAATTGGATCATGATTTGTGTTACCACGGTGTCTTACTCGCTGAGCATTAATGGTAATCTTTATGGGTTTTTCAAAGGCAAAAGAGGGTTGAGGCAGGGGGATCCAATATCTCCGTATCTTTTTACTTTGGTAATGGAAATGTTATCGTTGTTACTCAAAGATGCTGCCACCAAAAGTAATGCTTTTAGATATCATCTCCATTGCAAAAAACAAAGGATCATCAATGTCTCGTTTGCGGACGATTTATTTATGTTTGTTAATGGGGATTTGGCATCGGTCAAGGTGCTTCGAGAGGCGCTTCAGAATTTCACAAATATTTCGGGTCTTGTCCCTAGTTTGCCAAAGAGTACGGTTTACTTTGGGAATGTTCCTCAGTCGATTAAACAAGGCATACTTCAGATCATGCCGTTTAAAGAGGGTTCGCTTCCTGTCCGTTATTTGGGTGTTCCTTTATTAACGTCTAGACTTTCTTATAAGGATTGCAAAATCCTAGTTGAGAAAATGGAAAAGAGGATTGATAACTGGATGACGAGATCGCTGTCATTTGCTGGCCGGTTGCAACTGGTAAACTCGGTCCTATCCGCAATGCACATTTATTGGGCGACAGTTTTCCTATTGCCAGCTAGATTAGTTAGTGATCTTGAACGACGTATGCGTTCTTTCTTATGGGCTGGTAAGTATCAACAGAAGGTTAACCCAAAGGTTGCTTGGAAGGTTGTTTGCCTTCCAAAAAATGAGGGCGGGCTGGGGGTTCGATGTATTGCGGATGTCAATAAAGCGCTCATATCCTCCCATATATGGAGTATTTTGACTAACAGAAAGTCACTATGGGTTCAATGGGTTCACATCTATAAGCTGAAGGGAGAAGTTTTTGGGAGCTTCCTTGTAGAGGTAGTATGACATGGGGGTGGAGGAAAATTCTTGCTTTACGTGACATGCTTCGGCCTCATATGTGGAAGTCTATTGGTAATGGAAACAATACAAATGTTTGGAGCGATACTTGGTGTAATGCTTGTCCTATCCGTGCTCATGTTAGTCCGAGAAATATAGCTAATGCAGGTTTTAACTTGCAAGCAACTGTGGCCGATCTGGTGGATTCTAACGGCCATTGGAGGTGGCCGGTTGCTTGGTTTGACTTGTTTCCTGTCTTAATCAATATTCATGTACCAGTTCTTCATGATGCTCAAGATAGATTGGTTTGGATTGATATTGAAGGAAAAGCAGTTCATTTTTCTTCGTGGGAGGTATGGAACAATATTCGTCACCGTGAGAATATTGTTGATTGGTTTAATATGGTTTGGTTTAAACAGTGTATCCCAAGACATTCTTTTAACTTGTGGCTGGTTATTAGAAACAAACTCAAAACCCAAGATAGATTGTCCATCTGGGAGGCGGGAAGTGCTACGAACTTAATCTCATGTGTTGCCCCTTATGTAACTATGGTAAGGACTCGAGGGACCATTTGTTCTTTGAATGCTTCTACTCAACGGAGGTTTGGGATAGCATTAGAGATATGGCAGGTATGGGAGACGTAAATGGCCGATGGATTGATATCATGCAATGGATGAATGACAATTCAAATATTCAGAATTTGGTCAATGTCACGGGTAGACTTGTGGTCTCGGCAGCTTCTTATTTTGTCTGGCAAGAAAGGAATTCTCGGCTGTTCACTCGGAATCAGCGAGCGGCGAAGAGTCTTGCTCAGGAGATCATTAATATTGTGCGTATGCGGCTCATAACTCTGAAGTTTAAGATGGGTGGTGCGAACAGGCAATTTCTTGAGATGTGGAAGATTCCGGCTAGGAACTTGGTCATTGATCCTGGCTAGATGCTGCTTTAGGCCGGTTTTATTGGCTGGGTTGTGTTTTTTTTAGGTTGTTTCGTTGGCTTTTTGTTTTTCTGTCTTGGTTGTGTTTTTGTTTGGATTGCCTAGTCTTGGTATGCCAAGTCTAGCGGGTGTGTAACAATTCAGTTGCACCTTTGTGCTCTTTTGTTTGATATAAAATTTACCGGGGTAACCCTTTACCCAAAAAAAAAAAAAAACATCAACTCCCTCATACTGGATCCCATTCATATCCTTTATGCAATTGATTTTACTTCTAGCATTCCTACTCTTCACACAATTATGAAAGTAGGACGTATTTGAATCACCCGCACATAACCATTGCACATTAGATTTTTGTTTCAAGAAGCACTCCTCATCATAAACCGCTGACTTGAATTCTCGTAAACAGCTAGTCTCCAATAACCGAATAGAAGCATCAAAAGGATGAGCTTCCACCTGTTTTTGGATCTGGTCAAGTTCATTCCGTAAGTCTGTAACTCTTTTATGCAGATTACCTTGATTACGCAATATCCTCCGAAAATGCATTTTCAGGCTCTTCATTTTCATAACCACAGAAAACATGGTAGCCCCCTCCACGGTTTTATTCCATTCGGATATCACAGCTTGGCGGAACTCTGGCTTTGTGATAATAAAATTCGGGAATTTAAATGGTTTAGGCCGGTCCGTAGACATGGAGAATAACTTCAAGATAGCAGGAGCATGATCAGAAACACGGAAAGGCTGAAATATAGCATAAGCATCCGAAAAAACATCAATAAGTTTGATGTTACCCATAATACGGTCAATTTTCTTTAGCATTCCTACCCTATCCCTTGGTTTTTGATTCCAAGTATAATGCAACCCATGACTCTTAACATCAATCAATTCTGCCTCTTGAATACACTCATAAAATTCTCGCATAGCTATAGTATGGGATAATGGCCCCATCACAAAATCCTCCATATTCAAAGCAGCGTTGAAATCACCCATTACAACCCAAGGGGTGTCATGAGTGATGCCTTTAAATCTACACAAATCAGCCCACAAGCTTCTCCTATCCTGATACTTGTTTTCCGCATACACAAAAGAACAAAATATTGTCTTTTTGACCGATTTTAACAATACCTGAGCATGAATAACCTGGTCTGATTGGGATATAACCATAAGATCAATATCATCCACATTCCACCCCAATATAACCCTCGTACCTCTTTGACACATACCTCCGTTCGATGTCCACTTCCAATTCCGAAAAACCTTTTCACATATCCTATTCAGCTTATTAACATCCACATGAGACTCTAAGATGGCACAAACACTTAAATGATTCTCCGCAATAAAATGACGAACCTCACTTTGTTTCAGGGGTTGGTTCAAACCCCTTATGTTCCAGGCTGCTAAGCTACCCATTCAAACCATTGTCACCGGGAGTGCTTGCCCCCTCAGAAGTTTTAGTATTCATGTTACCTCTCATAAAATCAGCCATCTCTGTCGGGTTCACCTCGTTAACTTCATCAGGTTGTTGTATACGAGTCCCATGAGTTTCATTAATCATCGACTTGTCACTAGTCGGATCCCTTTTCTCATCATTCTTATTATTATCAAGCACCTCAAAGGAGTTTGACAACGGCACATCCGAACTATCCCCTTTCGTCCCAGACGTACTTGCATGATTTTTATTAGTCTTAGGTTTATACACAACCTTAGGTTTTTGCTTTTTTTGAGGAAACGAGTACCTCGCCATCCTCCTGTTATCAGTAACAAATCCCTCCTCATCAACCGTTACCACCTTAGCCTTACCATTAGGTTTCTTGTGACATGTATTATCATCATGGCCAAACAAACAACATGAACTACAGCGAAGCGGCCTCCACTCATATTCAACTTTAACCCGTTCCAATATAAAACCCTCCTCATCCATTTTCGGGATAGCTACAGTAATGTGATCCTTTAGCTCATTGTCAGCATTTATCTCAATCATCGCACGAGCATAACTACTCCTACCCCAATTATCAACACACATATCAGCGGTATAAGAATCTAACCTTTTAGGAACCCCTAACTTCGATGCCAGCAAGCTCAATCCATCATCAGTATAAACCACAATCGGCACATTGTGCAACTTAACCCATATAGGAACTGTTTTGATACTATCTTTCTTAAGTGTAACCTTCGGAGACCATACATTCAGAAACAGCGGAACTTTTCGTATTAACCATGGTCCTCCTTCCAATACTTTCGTCAAACCCTCCTTTGAATCAAACTTAAAGAAAAAGAAACCTGACGTGTTCATCATAAGTTTTAAAAACCCAAATTTAGCCCATACATTCTTCGCATAATATTCAACCACCGGAAACGGCAAGCAATTCCCTAAAAAATAACCATAGAGCACATTATCAAATTTGTGTTGAACCTGCTGCACCACCTCTCTCGGTATAACAATATCCGCATCATCTCTTGTTTCCATAGGTTCCATAAGTCTGAAATTTACCTCTCTTTTCTTACAAGTAGACTGCACCTTATCAGCATACGAGGCTGATTTTTCCTCCTTATAAGTTTCCCAGAAATTCTCATCATGCACAGCATCAGGTTTATCGACACCATGACCATCGGCTTTATAATCAACTAGAACTGTGATCTTAGTAAGTTCATCTATGATGTTAACTATCTTTGGTCCCTGTTGATGATCAGACAAAACTCCTCTACGCGGGCAGAATGTTTTGCCGTCAATATTCAACAACCTTGACGCAAAACCCTTATTAGGGTTTGACGCAGATGACAGAATATCCGGCGGCTTAACATGTCTTGCATCCATATCCGACATCTTAAACTGAGTATAATCCATATTACACAAAAACTAGAAGCATGCAACGAGTAAAACACGAACGAATAAGAAAAAACCAAGCGAATTGGCAAAACCCTAGCAGGAAAACGAAACTAAAAACTAACCCTAATCCTGACGTCAAAAGATTAGTAACCACGGTGAAGTCTAGTATCCTTACTCAGAAGGAACGACAACACCACAATTGCTAACCCAAATCAATCAAGAACAAGATCAGCAAGAACGAACGAACAAGAATGCTAGGGTTTCAGAAGATCGCCAAAATCGCCCAGAGCCATTAGAACCTAACAACTAAAATAGCGCTTATCAGGTTAGAATATTTCAAACAATCTATGTATGTTTACTTAACATGCTAGCACATTGTTTTACATGACTTTTCTGCTTTGTATGTTAACTTAGCATACTTAGTACATTTGATTTACATTTACCTTTTCATGCTATGTATGTTCATTTAGTCCATACTTAGTACATTCACATCACATCACATGCTTACATTCGGTATAACATTTGGTTTGTAAAAACGGGACTTATATACATTCATTAACATTAGCTACGCCGCTCGGTAGTAAGTAATGGTACCATAGGACTTGACAAATCCCGTTCCTGACATCCTGGGTTAGTTTGGATGAAAGGAATGACTGAATCCGAAAACATTTCATATTGATAACCTTTACTTAAGGTTATCCGTCTGTCTCAAGGCTTGAATGTATGCGTTTAACATACCGCATAAGTGTTTGTATCAGTATAGCATGCATTTCCACAAAACATAACTTTGATTTAAACCAAGTTTTACTTCAATACTTTGTTTTGTGTATTTTAACCTATGGTTTAGTGATACATATTTCACTTTCCATACATGACATTTTGTTTACACATTACATGATTGACATTTGACATAGACATTTTTGACATGGTTTTCACAATGACATTTGACAATTGGTTTAGAAATGGGCAATTTACATTGGTGGTTTGTTTGGGTAAGTGATTTAAGTAACGAGATGTGTGTAATATGATACAAGCATGGTGGATACGCCGCCGGTACTTCCTATATATAAGTGCTGGTATTATATTACATATCGTAGCGTTACATAAATCATTCAATTTGGACTTATACATTTTATACAAATGACATATTTTTCACAAGACATTGTTTTACAAAACTGTTTGTTATATACAAACTCATTTTACTTGGTTATTCATTTAACCATACATTATTCTTTTACATATACATATCTATCATCGTTTTTCAAATGATTTATAAAACAAAACATTTTTACAAGGATCATGACTGACTTTTGTTAAACAACTTTTTCCAAACTTATAAGTCATGAGTCCTAAATCAATAAAACCCATGTACTCGTCGGCATTTTTATGCTGACGTACCTATTTTCACACGTGTTTCAGGAGATGATACATAGGATTGATCAAGATACACATAGGCGGACTTGGGCCTTAGTGACAATAAAAGATGCAAAACTAGTTGATTATGTTATATTCATTGTTTGTTAAGACATTGTAACTCCTTTAATCAATAAAACAAAATTTCAATTTTCCATGTGTTATGAAACAATGATTCTGTTACAACACTCCCCGACGATTCCGCCACGTTTTGTTGTTTTACGTGGTCGGGGTGTGACACAATGGCATACATAGCATAAAGTGTAATGTAAAATAATGTACTAAGTACGCACACAATGGGCATACATAGCATAAAGGGTAGTGTAAAATAATGTACTAAGTACGCACACAATGGCATACATAGCATAAAGTGTAATGTATAATGTACTATGTACGCACACAATGGGCATACATAGCATAAAACACAATGAAATCATGTACTATAATGTACCAATGAACATAGCAAGTATATGATGTGAAAACATGAACGCATGAAAGTTTATCACCTAAGGATAGGTGAAGTGCATGTTTTAAAATCTAAGCACAAGATAACTTGTGTTAGGGTCCTAGAAAGTTATAGTCTAGGTCAAAGCATTACTAATAACCTAATTCCCTATAACCATTGGCTCTGATACCAACTCTTCTGTCACACCCTGGCCGCGTATAACATGCAACCGCGGCGGAAACGCCGGGGAGTGTTGGGAGAATTAAATGGTTTCATAACCATGGCATACAAAGTTGTATTTTATTTATAAACAAGAGTGTTATATTGTCTTAAACAGGGAAACAAAGAGTTCAGAACATAATTAAACTAGTCTATCTTCATTTTTATTCTCTAAGACACAGGTCCGCCCTAGTGTCATGATCATCATCCTATGGAATAGCTCCTGAAACACATGTGAAAGTAGGTACGTCAGCATAAAAATGCCTGTGAGATACATGGGTTTTGTGAAAATGGGATTCATAACTTAAGTTTTAAGGAAACGTTTAATAACAGTCAGTCATGAACCTTGTAAATTGTTTTGCCTTGTAAATCCTTTGGAAAACGATAAAATCAGATGATATGTATAGATAAATGTAAGGTTAAACGAATAACCAAGTAAACTGAGTTGAATATGATAAGTTGTTTGTAAAGCAATGCCTTGTAAAAAGTATGTTATTTGTATAAAACATAATATGTCTAAACTGAAATGATTTAGATAACGCTACGATATGTAATATTATACAAACATTTATATATAGGAAGTACCAACGGCGTATCCACCATGATTGTATCATATTACATACGCCACGTTACTCAAACCATTTACCCAAACCAACCACCATGTAAATTGTTCATGTATAAACCAATTGTCAAGTGTTATGGTGTAAACCATATCGAAATGTCTATGTTCAATGTAAACCACCAAGTATGTATATAAATGTCAAAATGTTTATGTTTAATGTAGATCATGTAATGTGTACCCAAAATATATCTTGTATGGTAAGTGAGATGTATCAACTAAACCATATGTAAAATGCACAAAACAAGGTGTTGAAGTAAAACATGGTTTAAATCAACGTTATGTTTTGTGGAACAAATGCATGCTATACTGATACAAACATTTATGCGGTATTGTGAAAATGCATACATCCAAGCCTTGAGACTGTGGCGATAAACCCTTAAACAAATTAAAGGTTTATCTAAGTTATGTATATCGAATTCGGTCATTCCTTCCAATCCAAACAAACCCAGGATTTCAGGAACGGGAGCTGTCAATTCCTATGGTACCACTACCTACTAACGAATGGCGTGATCAATGTTAATGAATGTATTGTTCCATGTTAAACAAACCAAATGTCATACCAAAATGAAGGCATGTGATGTAAACAATTGTACTAAGTATGCACACAATGAGCATAAATAGCATGAAATGTAATGTGAAACAATGTACTAAGTACGCACACAATGGGCATACATAGCATGAAATGTAATGAAAACATGTACTATAATGTACTAATGAACATAGCCGGTATATGATGTGAAAACATGGAAAGCAAGAAAGTAACAAGTAGGCACATGTGTTTCACCCCAAAACAGTTTGGAAAACAGTAAAAGAGGGGTTCAATGTACTCACCTGAGATTGCTTTGAAGTTCTTGTGTAATAAACACACAATGCTAGAGATCACGAAATATCAAACGGCACCTAATAGGTAGCTATGTTAATATACCGGACCAAAATCGGAAGGATCGGATAGTATGCGGGTTCGTAAACCAAACGAGTATGGAGACTCGTGAAATATGGTTTAACAAAGCCTACATACTAAAATGAAACCTGACCTAAGTGCTTACGATCCATTACGACCCGTTTAGGTAGCTTATGCTACCTTAACGCGTCGTTCGCGTAGAACGCGTTTGGAACGCCTAACATCGTGACCACAAGGTATAACCTCGGAAGGTTACAGCTATCACCTAATGTGTTTGGTCGGATCCTAATGATCGACCAAATGGGTCGGGTTCGAAAGTATAAGCGATTGTTTAGATCGCTTACCTTACGACCCTATATATGCACTATACTAAAAGTGACGAGCCAAGCATGTTAGAACATGCTTAACTAAGTTTAGAAAACAGGGTTGGCATCAAAACAAACGGCTTTGATGCTCACGAGTAGTTTGGTTACAAAATACGCAAGAATGCGCATTTTGGCCGAAACTACGACTCGTCACTGAGCCTAGATAACGTGGTAATTAGTAGGTATAGTCACTACGGACTATAACCATCGTGATTACGCTCACGTTATGAACTTCGTGTTGACCATAGGCTGGTCAACGCAGAAAGTCAAACAAAACGCTGACTTTCGGACTCGAAAAGCGAATAAAAGAACAAAGAACACTTACGAAGGGTCCCCGAAAGCTAATCTCGATCTAGGAGCTCAGGTATGAGAGCAAAGGCCTCAACTTAGAGCTTTAGATCAGATTTTTGGGGGTTTTAACAAAAGGGGGGGTATTTATAGGAAAAGTAAAGCCCTTAGGATCGTTTCCTGAATATCGTGCCATGATCCAAGCCGTACACTTGTCGCAAAGTTGTGGTGCCTTATTTTGCCCCCACCATAGGAATCTGACACGTGGCGTTGCCCTTTGAGTGATCGAAAGGCCAATGCAAGTGGATCAAAACATTGAATCTGGTCTGTTTGTCTGATGCGGCCCGCGTAAGGAAGCACACAAAACCCAGGCGGGCCGCCTGGCCCTGCCTGATCAGCACAAAGTTTCAGAAATTACAGTTTTAGTCCTTGTTGCATATTTAAGCTATTTCCGACACTTCTAAGGCCCGTAAAGCCAACTTTAAGGCCCTAAAATGATGCCTAAACATTGTGGACTTGAAACATGCCCAAAAATATGTCGGATGTTGGTTCGTTTGGCCGTACGATCGCGATGTTTGGTTAATTACGACGGAATGCGCATAAGCGCGAAAAACGATCCAAATGACGCGACGAATGGATTTTTCTCATGCCAAACACCAAGGCATAATATAAGGATGCTTACATAAATTTTTGGATGTCCGGATGTATTCAGAACGTAAGTTATGCGCGAAAGTGCAAACTTGTGCACTTTTTGACACTTTTAGCCCCTGAATGATCCAAAAGTTTGTTTTAGCATACCAAACCCCTCAAAGCCTATTTCTAAGCTATGTAAAGGATATTTATGGTATGTTTAACTTATGGACATGTTCCGGAATGTTTGTTACAGTTCAAATTGGCATACTTTCGCTGTTTGTCAAGTTTAGTCCCTGTAAGCGAATTAACTTGTTTTTGCCATACCAAAGCCTTCAAAACTTATTTCTAAGTTATGTAAAGGTTATTTAAGGTATGTTGAGTATATGTCGGTGTTCCGGAGTATTTGTCGCATTAAACTGAGTACATTTACACACCAGTTTGCGTATAATTCTCCAGAAAGCGATGTAGAGTTTGAAATTGAACAAAAGTCAAAACATGAAAAATGTAAAACACAACCAAACAAACATTGGGATCAAATAACATTGTTTTATTGATAACTGAACTGTTCATAATGATTTCGAGTACAAATGTTACACCATTGATCTGGCTATCCCCATTCCCCATTCCGAACTACATCCGCTACCTTTTATTCAATGTGAAACCGGCATTCGAAATAGCTCTTGGAGTGATGAAAGAGCTCAAAGGGCAAATGTTATCCCATTTATCAAACCACAACGATGCTTGTTTACCATCCCCAATTTTTATCCACAAATGTTGTTGAACCAAAGGCCGCAGAGCTAACAGCTTCCTCCACATCCAAGTGACATTGCTCCGCAAAGGAATATCCCAAAAACTCCGGTCCCTAATACGATACGAGTGTATTCATTTAATCCAAAGCGATTCCCTCATAGAAAGAAGATTCCATATATGACCAACCATAAGGGCGTTGTTCATGTCCGCAATATGAAGAATGCCCAAACCACCCTCCCTTTTCGGTAAAGAGACTCTCTCCCACTTCATTCTAGCTTTGCCTTTTATATCATTACCTTGAGACCATAGGAAGCGTCTCATCCTACCCTCCAACTCACCAATGATGCGTTTAGGAAGCACAAACACCGCAGCCCAATAAATACGCATAGAGGAAAGCACTGACCGAATAAGTTGAAGCCTCCCACCAAACGAAAGACTTTTATTTTTCCAATCATTTATACGTCTGTCCATATTTCGACAAACCGATTACAATCCTTATATGAGAGCCGAGATGAAATAAGAGGAACACCAAGATAACGGACCGGTAATTTCCCCTCCTCAAACGGATTGAAGCTTCGAATGCTGTCTTTAACAGAAGTAGGAACATTAGCAAAGAAAACGGTGCTTTTACTCATACTCGGCACAAGACCTGACATGTTTTTGAAAGCATTAATAGCATCAAGAATGACTTTAGCTGAACTTTGATCACCTCGAGCAAATAGAAACAGGTCATCCGCAAAACAGATATTCACAATCTGCTGCATTTCACACTTATGATGAAATCTGAAATCATGAGATATTGTGACTTGCTTTTGGAGAATTAGAGAATCCGAGTTCCTTTCAAACAGCAACTTGCATTCGTTTTCCAACACCACGAACTGAAAACTTTCTGACACACCTTGGATACATTTGACACGTCAACGTGAGTCTCCATGATGGCACACACCGGAACATGGTTATCCACAACTACCTGACGAACCTCCTTCTGTTTGAGGGAGCGGTTCAACCCCCTGATGTTCCAAGAAGCCACACTACCCATTGACACCTGCTGAACCGGGTGTGCTTGCACCCTCAGAATTGCTATCACTCTTGTTCTCCATATACTTAGGAATATCAGCTAAAAGATTATCAACATCATCGTCATCGACGAGCACCTCTTCCGCGGTATGTCTCTTTCCTTTCGATTTCAATAATGCTCCTAAATCAGCTCCCTCCCCCAGTTTCCTCATCCATATTACCAGCATCAGTACTTAACACGTCAAAAGGATTAGATGTTTGGACACGGTTCATGTTCGGATCTGTATTGCCAGATTTGGACTTAGGCTTAACCACCGGCCTGTAAGTAAATTTTGGCTTCTGGTTCTTGAATTCACACCTTGAACATTAGTTCTTCTAGTTTTCGAGACGGGATCCTGAAAGTCATCATTGTGTTTGCTAGTAACATCATTTTTAACCTGAATAGGTTTCTTTGGACATGAATTATCATTATGGCCGAACACACAGCACGAAGAGCATCTCATTGGTTCCCAGTCATAATCAACTTTTACCTCCACTTTTGCATGGCTATTCCCATCCAAGGATGGAATGGAAACTGTAATACTTTTCTTCAATTCCTTATCAGCATGGATTTCGACCAGCGCCCTTGCAAAACTGCTCCTACCCCATGATTCAGCACACATAGTCGCAGTGAATGAATCCAGCATCTTCGGGTTTCCTATCTTCGAAGCCAACAAGCTCAGTCCATCCTCAGTGAAGGCAGTCAACAGTATATCATGCATTTTAATCCAAACCGGTACCGTTTTAATATCCTGTTTTTCCACCATCACATTCGGAGACCATTCATTTAAAATGATCGGAACATTCCGGATAGTCCACGACCCTATCCAGGTACGTCGTGAGGGTGCCAAACCTAATAGCGCTATCAACTAATAACCCCGTTGCCCTACAAGCAACTAACCCAGTAGTAATGATTGGACTTAAGTGATAGAGAGTGAGTGTATTATCCAACATTAACGTGTACTGAAAACCGTTGCATATCCCCTGCAAGGATAGCGTTGTGAAATCCACCTCACATCCCCTACAAGGATGTGGGTATTTGAAAAACCGCCTCATATCCCCTGCAAGGACATGGGTTTACGAAAATCCGTTTACAAGTTTGTCAGTTTGATTTGTCCCCACCGGACGCATGCTTGTTTTAAGAGAAGTGAACTCACCTTGGTTTGCTCGGTATGACTAGTTACTCGCACACACACTAAATCAGTCAAAGCCTACGTTATACAAGTATGCGTGATCAGTTTCACATTCACAAGGTTCACGTATAAATAAAAGTCATAAGGTGTATTCAATCAGCGATCATCGAACAGCACATAACAGTTATACAAACCCAATCAAACCAATAATTCACATGCATGCTCTATAACAATGCTTAACAGTTAAGTGCTATACGAAAAACCAAATCATGTCTCCTTGATTATAATTGATCATCATTAATAGTATGCAACATGGTTTCATTAACAAGAAGTCATTCATTATCATACTTGTTCAAAGTTACAATCTGTTGGTGAGCTTCTGTCCTAACGACGAAACCCCAGGGCAACGAAACATCATACTTTCGTTAGCCAATGTGTGACAAGACTTCATGGTTATTCGTCGACGAAACTTTAAGGAATGTTTCGTCATGTGCGGGTGCGACGAAACTCCAATATGTTTCGTCGTGTGTGGGTGTGACGAAACTCTAACATGTTTCGTCGTAGCCTTATCAACTGCTAGTCATGCGAAAACCCTAACTGTAACTGTTTTGTCACACCCCAAAAACGTCGCAGCGGAATATATAACGTAGTGGTGACGGAAGCTGGTGCCTATTTCTATCTTTAATGTTTGATGCATTTAATTGTTGGACATAATAACTAAATTAAAACATAAGTGTTGTTGCAAAACAAGAAAACACACAAAACCAAAAGGGCGAACTAGGGTTTCTCTGGGCGATTTTGGCGAATTGGGCAGTTTCGTGTAATCCTAGCAGATTCGTGCTTCTCCTATTCACGATTGACATTGGTTATCATCTTAGGGTTTCTCTTGTCGATCCTTAGAAGACAATCAGTTGAAATCGCGCTCCAATTCTGCACTTAGGGTTCCGTTTTTTTATCTGCTCTTCTGATTAGTGAAGAGGTGCGGCTGTTTCTTCATCGGCTAACCTTTCTCCTGATTAGGGTTTCGGCAATCCAGAATCATCGGCGCCGATTGTGTTATCCAGGTTTTGGGTTAGTTTTTTTTTGAACTGTTTTCACCAACTTGTAGAGTAGTTCCTGCTCTTATCAGATTAAGGTTACGAATCGTTGTTGGTTGGAGGGTTGCATATGGGTGATGATAAAACAGATGGGGTGTTGCCGCCGGTTGATCGCGGGAAACATTCAGTGTCCTTTGAGAGTTTTGCTAATAGGGTGATTGATGTTGACGGCAATACTTGGATGCCTCGCCGGGGTGTAGTTCAGATGCCTAATTCCGAACCAAGGAAACCTAACATCCTTGATGAACTATTCAGCACTACTGTTCAAGTCCCCGTGGAGAAACCAGCTGCTGAGCGATCAGAACAATGTTGGGATCATCCCAATATGAGATATTCAACATTAACAAGGCTGAATGGAACGAGTTTGTCGGCTGCACAAGGAAAACCTCGAAGTCCGGGGGCTGCAGATCCTATTTCGTTTGCGAACATTGTTAAGAACACTAACGAGAATATTAAGGTGAATTTCAGGCCACTGGAATCTACTGAAACAGTTGAAGGGGCTGATGTGGTTATTCCACTGTCATCGGTTCAACAAGTAAACGATAGGTATGCTAATACTTTGTATGGTTATTTTCTGGGTAAACGTTTGGCATTTCCTGTGGTTGATTTTTTCGCAAAAAAACAACTGGGGTAAATATGGTTTGTCTCGGCTTATGATGAATGCAAACGGATTCTTTTTCTTCAAGTTTAAAACTAAGGAAGGGATGAATCAAATGTTAGAGGATTGTCCTTGGTTGATCAGAAGTGTTCCGATTATTTTGAAGGAATGGTCACCCTCTATCAAGATGGAGAAAGAGGATATTAAAGTTGTTCCAGTTTGGGTCAAGATGCATGATGTGCCGTTAACGGCATTTACCGAGGATGGTCTGAGCTTGGTTGCTTCTAAGATTGGGATTCCTAAGATGTTGGATTCGTATACTGCCACGATGTGTGCTGAGTCGTGGGGAAGAAGCAGTTATGCTAGAGCGCTTATTGAAGTTCAGGCAGGAGTCGAGTTAAAGAAGAGTGTTACTATTGCAATTCCATCTTTGGATGGTAATGGTCATTCAATGGTAGAGATCAGAATTGAGTATGATTGGGAGCCTTTAAGGTGCGCCTCTTGCTGTGTATTTGGTCACGATGATAGCTCGTGCCCAAAGAACCCTCAGGTTACTTCAAACGGAGATGCTGAAAAGATTAATGATGATTTTTAGGATGTGGGTGCTAAGAAAAAGAAAGTGAATAACCAAGGCCTCCATATGAAAAATCAGAAGCCTAAGTTAGTTTACAGACCAGTTGTCAAGCCTAAACCAAAGTCGTCCTTAAGGAATCCAAACCAGGTATCAACGTCAAGCCCTTTTGATGTCCTTAAGGACGATGATGGTAATCAGGGAGGTAGCACAGTGGGTCGAGTGGAGAAGAAAGCTGCGCAGTCTAGTAGTGACAAGCAGGATTCAGATGAGGAGGAGGTCGTGGAAGCCTATAATGAAACTAGTGAATTTATGACCTCGGGTATACATTCGTCTTCTTCGAGAGCTAAGGCTAGCTCCTCTTCCACAAAATTCTTCAATGGATAGATCTTTTTTGGTTCGTGTGAAGGGGTTGCCGATTTCAGGCAATTTCATCTTTGATGATGGCGGATGAGGATTTTATTTTTGTTTGTTTTGTCTTGTCTACTGATGTATAGTAGGCTAGGTTATGGGGTGTCATAGTTTTTATTTGGTTGTTTGAGTTTTACATATATGGGGCATGTCCTGTATATGAACTAGTGTGCAACACATCCTCACTACTACTTATTTGCGGTTGTTTTTAATAGATTCACCGGGGTAACCCTTTACCCAAAAAAAAAAAAATTAAAACATAAGTTTTTAAACAGGACGTCCCAAAACATGACACAACCACAATATAGATAAATTGTCTCTGATCCTTAAGGATCTTATTACATTTGTCCCAGAAAGTTTTAAAGTTAGTCCAACATATTTAAGTGACAAAACATGCATCAACAATCACAAGATACGCCATAATTCCCGAAGCCGAACTCAAGTACCTGTAGAACACGTTAAAATCAAGTGTCAACACAAAGGAAGGTGAGTTCACATATTCGTTTACTAACAAATTTTGTTCCAACGAAAACATTTTGTTTAGGTGTTTATTTAAAAACATCCATTTAATTCTTAGAAAGTCCATTTTACTTTCTTAATAAAATCCATGGGTCTTCCGTCACAGTTTCTCGAACCCGACAATATTGTTACTGCCCAAGTTTTGTATATTAAATTATTGCGTCAATTTTCAGACTCGTATGTTAGCTAGACGATACGAACTGTATATTAACCATGCAGGGATAATCAATATTAGACAATAAATAGAATATTAATTCGTCGTTTGACATTGACACGGGGCGACCGGTCACGACGGGGTTGTCAACCCGATAGATCTACCAACAATTCATCACGTACAATACTTAACTGATTAAACGACATCAGGTAACTCCAAGTGGGGATGCTAAAAAAACTAATGATGATTTTCAGGTTGTAGAGGGCAAGAAGAAGAAAGTGAACAACCAAGGCATCCATATGAAAAATCAGAAGCCTAAGTTAGTGTACAGGCCAGTTGTCAACCCTAAACCAAAATCGTCCTCAAAGAGTCTGATGCAGAATCAGGTTTCAACGTCTAACCCGTTTGACATTCTAAAGGATGATACTGGTAATCAGGGAGGTATCACGGTGGGTCGAGTTGAGAAGAAACCGTCGAATGACAGGCAGGAATCGGATGAGGAAGAGGTTGAAGAAGTCTACAATGAAACTAGTGCATTTATGACATCGGGTACTCATCCTTTTTCTTCGAAAGCAGGGGCAAGCACCTCTTCTACCAAGTTCTCTAATGGATAGGCTGTCTGTTTTTCGTCTGAAGGGGCTGCTGTTTTGTGGCCATTTTATTTTTGATGATGGTGGTTGAGACTATGTTTTGTGTTTTTGCATTGTTTTGTCTACTAGATGTCGTGTCTTGATGTATAGTAGACTAGGTTATGGGGTGTTATAGGTCGTTGGTTTTTGTTATGTTTTACATTTATGGGGCATGTCCTGTATATGAACTAGTGTGGAACACATCCTCACTACTTGTACTTAATTGCGGTTGCATTTTAATAGAATCCCCGGGGTAACCCTTTACCCAAAAAAAAACTGATTAAACGACATCATGGGCGCAGGGTTCTTTCTCGAAGAACAATATGATGTCTGCCTCACGTACAATATATATATATCATACTAATATGACAATTTAATACACAACGATTTACGAATTCCCCTGTCACTCAAATGTTGAGACCCAGTCTGGAATTCATCCCCAATCCGTACGGTCTCGTTTCACTTAAGAAATACCGCATATACAATATTTATTCATCAAAAACGTTTTACTTTGAAACGTATAACTTATCAAATTCATATATTTTCAGCGAAAATATATATTTTATATTAAAAGGTATGTTTTATTTTCGAAAACATTACTAAACCTTTTAACGACATGTTCCACCCCAAAATATATACAAAACAGTAAAAAGAGGGGTTTAGTGACACTCACCTTTGTGTGTGTATTTTAATACCGCAATCCCAGAGATTGATTTTTATATATGTCATAATATAGGAACAATTCTAAATCAATATATATTTAACACAAAAATCCTAAGTTTCTCCGTTTCTTAGAATTATCACATAACTTTGAGATTTTCTCGAAAAGTTATCATTTTTTATTATGTTGGCACGTTAATATATATATATGAGTCCATATATATATATATATATGATTTTTGTGACTTTTTTTTGGGTAAATGGGTTACCCCGGTGAATTTTATATATCAACCAACAAGAGCAAACAGGGTGCATCGTGACACCGATACACACTACTAGACTTGGCATACCAAGCCTAGGAAAAACAAACAAAAACACGACATACAGTCACAACCAAACAAAACTAGAAACCAAACCAACACAGCCCATAACCCAAAATAGAAAAACTAAGAGACTACATCCACCCTAGCCCGGGTCTATATCCATGTTCGTCTTCGCGATCAGCCATCTATCCAAAAGTTTCCTTTGCTTCGGGTCTCTACCGGTTCTGAATCCCATGATCCTGAGCCGAACTGTATCTATAATAACCTTGGAGAGAACACTAGCATTCCTCTGCACCTGAGTGAAAAGACGATTGTTCCTTTCTTGCCATATAAAATACGTGGAAGCAGCCAACAGAATATTACAAACAATGTGCTCCAGAGAACTAGAATTAGCATTGAGCTCCATCCACTGCATAACCGATGCCCATGTATCATTAACACTACCCATATCAACCATATTCCTGACCAGACTCCAAACTTCTGAAGCATAGGAACATTCGAAAAATAAGTGATCCCGAGAGTCGCGGTCATATCTGCACAAGGGACAACACATCAGCCGGAGATTAGTTGCACTTCCCGCTTCCCACTCAGCCATTCTGTCCTGCGTCCGCAACTTATTCTTAATAACCAACCACAAATGAAAGGAATGCCTAGGGATGCACTGACTGAACCAAACCGAGTTGACCCAGACTACCCTATTCGCTCTATACCGCAAGTTATTCCATGCCTCCCAAGAGCAAAAACACTGTAACTTGCCTTCCCAATCTTTCCAACGAAACCGATCCTCCGTATCAGGGGTAATCTGAATAGTATCAATATTGATGAGAACCGGAAATGTATCATACCATGCCTGAGGCCATCTCCATTGGCCATCTTCAGAAACAATGTCAGCCACCGTTGTGTTAAGCGAGAAACCAGCTCTAGCAATATTCCGAGGAGAAATAAACGAACGAAGAGGGCTGTATGCACACCAATTGTCACTCCATACATTGGTTTGACGACCACTATGAATAGAACTCCAAATGAAGGGACGAATGCTAGAACGGATAGACAAGAGCTTCCGCCAGCCCCAACTAACTTTACCCCGGCATTGGACCTCCCAAAAATTATTGCCTTTTAACCTGTAAGAATGAATCCATTGAACCCAAAGAGACGGACGATTAGTAATTATGCTCCAGATATGAGTTGTCAGAAAGGCTTTATTAACGTCCATAATACTGCGAATACCCAAACCGCCATCATCTTTCGGAGTACAAACCTCCTTCCAAGCAACTTTAGCTCGAACCGATCCCTGATTCCCCCCATTCCATAAAAATCTACGTAACCTTTTCTCCAGGTCCTTTATAATACCAACAGGAAGCAAGAAAACCGAAGCCCAATAGGAGTACATGGCGGCAAGAACCGAGTTGATTAACTGTAGTCTCCCTGCAAACGACAGGGATTTAGTGACCCAGTTATCTATTCTTCTTTGAGTACGTTCAAGCAGTGTTTTACAATCTCTAGCAGCTAATCTCGTTGAAATTAACGGGACTCCAAGGTAACGCACAGGCAACGAGCCTTCTTGAAAGGGCAAAAGATTCAAAATCTGATTTTTCATAGAAGACGTAACATTACTGAAGAAGACAGTACTCTTCGGCATGCTGGGGACCAGGCCCGATATCTGCGTAAACTTATCAAGGGCCATTTTCAAGTGCTTCACCGAGACACTATCACCATGAGAGAATAGGAACAAATCATCAGCAAATAAGATATTTATTATCTTCTGCTTAGAGCACTTACCATGAAACTTAAACGAAGTGTTCGAGGCAGCTTGCTGAAGAATAAGGGTCAAAACCTCCATGACTAATGTGAACAGATACGGGGACATCGGGTCCCCTTGTCTAAGACCACGCTTTCCAGCAAAGTAATCGTGAAGCTCACCATTGATACTCAATGAATAGGACACCGTAGTTACACACGTCATAATCCAATTAACCATTTTGTGGTGAAATCCAAACTTGTTTAGTATAGACTCAAGGAACGACCAGCTAACAGTATCATGCGCCTTCTGAATATCAATCTTAAAAGCACATCTAGGCTGACCTTTGTTAAGATGATAGTTGTGCATCAATTCTTGCGTAAGAAGAATATTATCAGAGATTTTCCTGCCTGGAACAAACGCCGACTGGTTTATGCTAACCAATTTATCCAAGCTCCCCTTAATTCGGTCCGTGATTATCTTGCTAATGCACTTATAAAGAACATTACAGCAAGAGATGGGACGGTAATCAAGAACTGAATTAGGAGTATCCATCTTTGGAACCAGAGCAAGAATAGTGTGATTGACTTGCTTTAAAAGTTTACCATTCTCGAAAAAATCAAGCACAGCATTCGTTACCTCATCTCTCATAATATCCCAAGCATGCTTAAAGAACGCCGATGTGAAACCATCGGGACCAGGGGCCTTATTTTCACCAATGCCAAACATAGCTTGTTTAACCTCTTCACGGGTCACTTGCCTAATCATATGATCAGCCGTTTGAGGACTAAGGGTATTAAGAAACAAGTCATCATCATCAAACCTCGAAACCAGCTAAGCCGTACCCAAGAAGGACAAGTAATGATCAACTAGAGCACCTGGAATGCCCTCACCTTCAAACCGATTACCATTAACATCATTAATACAACTAATTTTGTTTCTAGCATTCCTACTTTTCACACACTTGTGAAAAAAGGAAGTATTAGAGTCCCCAGCACAAAGCCATTCAACCTTGGACTTCTGTTTAAGGAAACACTCTTCGTCATAAGCTGCCACCTGATACTCACGAAGACATTTTGCAGCCGTGTCACGTAAGGTCATATCCAACGGATTAACATCAACAAGTTGCTGGATATCATCAAGCTCCTTACGCAGCCGAATAACCTTCTCATGAAGGTTCCCTTGTTGAAAAAGGAGTTTACGAAAACTTGGTTTAAGGTTCCTCATCTTCTTAACAACAGAGAACATAGCAAATCCCTCAATTCCTTTCGCCCATTCAGTAATGACATACCTCCTAAACTCCTCCTTAGTAGTCTGATTTTTGTGACCTTGAACGGATTAACATCAACAAGTTGCTGGATATCATCAACTAAGGTCATATCCAACGTAAGGTCATATCCAACGTAAGGTCATATCCAACGGATTAACATCAACAAGTTGCTGGATATCATCAAGCTCCTTAGTAATGACCTTTGTTACGAAAACTTGATTTTTGTGACTTGAACGATTTTATTTGTGACCATTTTTGTGTAAATCCGTTAATTCTCCCGTTTATACGCAATATATCTACGATTTGCGCGTCGTAATATATATACATAAATGTTCACATAATTTAACACCGAAACACACGAAATCTAGTTAACTTATCTATTTTGTTATTCTTGAAGCACACATACATAAAACATCTCATATGTACCAAATTTCATGCTCAACAAACAAGTTACACATTTAACGAAATTCTTACCGTTTCTACCACACAAAACGCACAAGTATGCATATTTACTGGGCTTCAGTTTTTATTATCCCGGCTAGTGTCGTAAATGACCTGGAGAAACGTATGCGTCGCTTCCTCTGGAATGCGGGCAATATTGGTAAGGTTAAAGCTAAAGTTGCGTGGAATGATGTATGTCTTCCGAAACAAGAGGGTGGCCTAGGCATCAGGCGGGTTGGGGATGTAAATAGAGCTCTAATCGCTAATCACATATGGAGCATTCTGGTTAAACGCAAGTCGTTATGGGTGCAATGGATCTATGATTATAAAGTAAAGGATCAGAACTTCTGGGAGATTCAATGTAGGGGTGGTATGAGTTGGGGGTGGCGGAAGATTCTTGCCATTCGTAACATTGTTCGGCCGTTCATTTGGAAAGTTATTCGGTCCGGTAGGCAAACTAACGCTTGGAGCGACAACTGGTGTCACTTGAGCCCTCTTAGGGAGATGATCTCTCCAAGACAAATTGCAAATGCGGGTTTTAACCTCAGCTCTTCTGTTGCGGATTTACTTGACAGCGATGGCCAATGGAATTGGCCTCAAGCGTGGTATGACCTCTTTCCTGTTTTAATCGGGTTGAGCATTGATACTCCTAACCCTCAGTTACGGGATCTTACGGTTTGGAGGGATTTAGAGGGCAACCAGCGACAGTTTTGTTCGATGGAAGTTTGGCACAACATTCGTAACCGAGATAATCCTGTTAGCTGGGTGAATATGGTTTGGTTCGGCCAGTGTATTCCCCGGCATTCTTTTCACCTTTGGCTAGTTATTAAAAATAAGCTCCGAACACAGGACCGGTTGCGTGTTTGGGAAGCGGGTAGTGAAACAAACTTAAGACTCATGTGCTGCCCACTTTGCCAGCATGACAGAGACTCTAGAGATCATTTGTTTTTCTCTTGTGATTTTGCTTCGCAGGTTTGGAGGGAAGTAAGGGCTATGGTTGATATGGATACCGTCTCTGGATCTTGGGTTTCCATTTTGGAGTGGATGGAACGGTACTCGAATTCTAATACTCTAGATCGAGTGGTTTGTAAGCTGGTGATAGCTGCTGCGGCTTATTATATTTGGCAGGAACGCAACAATAGGCTTTTCAACAGAAGTCAGGGTTCGGTGAGCCAGATTGCCCAAAAGATTAAACATACTGTCCAACTTCGGTTGATGGATTTCAAGCTTCAAAAGCGAATGGATTACAAAAGAGTTGTAACGAGATGGCAGATCCCAGAAAGGGTGCTGATTGAAGACCCGGGTTAAAGTTTCTTGATGGGGGGTGTTTAGTTTGTTAGTTTTTGTCGTTTGGCCGTGTTTTTTGTTTTTCGGGTTGTTCTTTGTTTTGTGGTTGTCGTGTTTGGGCTTTGTTTTTGGCTTGTTTGTAGTGACTTGTAGTGTGTGTCAGTGTTTTGGCACACCCTGTTCTTTTGTTTGGTGATTTATAAAATTTACCGGGGTAACCCTTTACCCAAAAAAAAAAAAAACGCACAAGTATATATGCGTAGTCTAAATTTCCACTATCAAGTTAACACTTAACATATTATCACATTTACATGTTTAAATCACTTAACACATTTTATCACACGAGGTTCACTCAAAATTTACCCATACTAGTGTTCATTGAAAAATGCGTATTTTAGCGATTCGGTAACGTTTTCGGGCGTAGGAAGTCACGTGTGACCAACCAAACACCAAGTAAACTTAAAATTAGTTAAAATACTTGTTTTTAAACCAAAACATCAGTTTATTTACTGATCTAAATCAGTTTTATAAAAATCACCCGAAAAGCCGATTTTGACCGTTTTAATGCATAGTTTTGCGTTACATGTCACACCCCCAAAATCCACATGCGAAGTACCACCGCTTGGAGGCGTGACTAACCAGGATCTTAGCCACCAATCACATTAAACATCATGAGTATATTTTAATAACTTTCATTTATTAACAATAGTGTTACAATATTTGACAGTTTAAAGCGGAAGCATATTTAACTCAATAAGTGTTTATAAAACCACATGTAAGCTCTTAGTCTTGTGTTGCGTTTCCATGTAACTCGACCCATGACCACTCCAGCTTCTCAGACAGCAAGTTTGTGACAACTCGAGTTTCCAAGATTCCAACTTCGCATTTATTGCACGTTCATTGTTTGTTTAGTCGTTTACTTGCACAATTAGTTTGCTGTGAAACTGTAACGTTTTGATACAATAAAGTGTATTATGTTTGTGCATGGTTATGTGTTAAGTGTTGTCAAATGTAGGAACTTGGTGGTGAAACTGTGAAATTGTTTGAGATGGTGTACTATTGTAAAATATGATACTTAGGGATGTATGGAGTAATTAGTGAAACTCTAATCATTCTTAACCCTAATCACTCACTAATCACCACACACAACCAAAACACGTACTTGCATATCCTCTGATTATCTCTGGCAATCATCATCATCATCATTGGCACAAGTTCTTCATCACTCTTTCCTCTCTTTGTTTAGAATCAATCCAAGGTCGTGTGTAACGGACTTAAACACTAATTAACTCTAGAAGCAATAACATACCGAGCAAATCAAGGTGAGTTCACACAGCCAAGGCATGGGATTCCCGGGTTGGGAATTGGGTTGGAAGGTTTGAAATGGATAATTACTCGTACTTACACTATTGCTAGACTATATACCATCGTCCTCAGGTTAGTCAGGACACTTACGTAAAACCTAAGTAAACTAGTATCTACCACTGTCTCCCGGGTCGGGAGGACACTTACGTAAAACCTACGTAAACTCATACCTACTACTGTCTTCCGGGTCGGAAGGACACTTACGTAAAACCTACGTAAACCCCACGTGTACCACTGTCCTCGGGGAAGGGCACTCACGTAAAACCTACGTGACCTTGTACGTATTCCTGTTCTCGGATTAAGAAGAACACATGGTTACAATAGTCTAGTAAGGATAAACATGGGAAGCCCCCATTAGTAATAAATATAATCATGGGAAACCCCCACTATTAGTACATGCTACGAACTTACTTCTGTGAACTCGCTCAACTAGTTGTTGACTCTCTGCTGCATGCCTTGCAGGACCTTAGGTACATATGGAGCTTGCACAGGGAGGAGCAAGTCGTTGTGGACAAGGATCGTGAATGCTATGATTGAACGTTATGACATTACATAGTTATTTATGATTGGGCTTTTACTTATTTGCTTCCGCTAAACGTTGAACTATTACTTATGTTTTGAACACCTTTCATATGGATGGGTTTGGTTTAATGACATTTACTTTTACTATATACATTGTTCTATATGATTGGTGGCTTGATCCTGGTCATGTCACGCCTCCAAGCGTGATACTCCGCGGGTGGATTTTGGGGTTGTGACAGATTGGTATCAGAGCCATTGGTTATAGAGAACTTGGTTTTAATATGGGAAAACGTTTTTATTAAAACCAGACTATAACCAGAACAGTGCTCTCAACGATCCACAACGACGCTTCGCTCCACGTGCAAGACTCAATATCCTAGGTAATAAGGTTTATGTTTATTGCCTACATGCTAGAAATACATAGAAATTTGTTAAGCCTTTGGTGAAAGGGGGGCGATTTTGGCGACTTCTGTGCTTCTCGTGAAACCCTATCAGATTCGTGATCTTGCTATCGATTGATCTTGATTATCTTCTTTGGGTTCTTGCCGATCCTTGGACGAAAATCAGGTGAAATCATTTTACGTTTTCTTGTTAGGGTTTTGATTTTCGATTGTTTCTCTGATTGTCAAAGTATTGAGCGGCTGTTCGGCGTCACATCCTCAACCACAATCAGATCAGGGTTACGGCAGATTAGGGTTTCGAATTCAATCTGGGTTTCGAATCCAATTCTGATTAGAGTTCTAATCAGATTAGGGTTCCGCATTTCTTCGTTGCTGAATTCAGCCGATTAGGGTTTATCCGGTTCAGCCGTCACACGGATTTTCTTGTTCAGATTAGGGTTCGATTAGGGTTTATTGCGGCTGGTTATTTTGCTGCTGATTAACGGCCACTAGGGTTTGATGGATGATCTAAGTGGCTCGGGTGGAAATCAACAGGCTACTAATGGGAAGCCGTCATTGTCGTTTGCTGATATTGCTGCACGTTTTCTTGATGCTGATGGGAACCCAAAGAGTGGTGTAACAAGTGCAACACAAAGTGACCAGAAGGTTTCGGCTCCTATCCGACTAGGAAATCTGGAAGCGAATTTCTGGGATTCCCCGGGTAAGGGATACACGCCATGGTCAGGTTTGGAGAAACTAAAGTCGATGGTCGATCAAGGTGTGGAAAAATCGTCTGGTAGTACACATCCTACATCGGATATATTGCAAGGGTGTGCAGATTCAGTTTGTGCAGCCAACCAGGGGAACCGAAGTCCTAAGCAGATGTCTTATGCCGATTCAGTTTGTGCAGCCAATTCAGCTAAAGTAAACTTCAGGTTTCTTGCAAGTACTGATGTGCATGAGGGTTGTGATGTGGTGCTGCCTCGTGACTCTGTTAGAGTAGTGCAAGAGAAGCTAGCAAATACTCTTTTTGGTTATTTTCTAGGGGACCGAGTTGCGTACCCGGTGGTGGATTATTTTGTGCGGACAAATTGGAAGAAGTATGGAGTGCAAAAATCCATGATGAATGCAAATGGATACTTCTTTTTCAAGTTTGCGGATAAAGACGGGATGATGAATGTGCTGAAAGATGGTCCATGGATTATTCGGGGTCAGCCTTTTTTTCTTAATATTTGGTCAGCCACTTCAAAATTAGAGAAAAAGGAGGTCAAGAAGTTGCAATTGTGGGTCAAAATCCATGATGTTCCGTTTGTTGCGTATACGGAGGATGGGTTGAGTATGATAGCTTCGGCTATTGGTGATCCGAAGATGTTGGATTCGTATACCTCGTCCATGTGCTTGGATACTTGGGGAAGGAGTAGTTATGCTAGAGCGTTAGTAGAAATCTCGGCCGATAATGATTTTAAGGAGGAGATAGTCATAGCGGTTCCTGACCTTGAAGGTGAAGGTTTTGTCAAGCTAAAACTTTATGTGGAGTATGAATGGAGTCCTCCTAGGTGTGTTCATTGCAAAGTGTTTGGGCATTCTGATGATACATGCCCGAGGCAACCTAGGAGGGTTCCAAAGGAGCCGGTTAACATTCCGAAGCAACAACAAGGAAATAATAGGCAGCAAAGGAAACAGCCGGTAGTTGATAAGGATGGGTTTACAGATGTGGTCCGTAAGAAAGCGGCTAAAGCAGGTTTTCCTGTAAACAAACAGAAACAAAAGTTTGAATACAGGCCGATTGGTCCCAAACCGCAGGGGGGGACCAATCCATCGGCTCAGCAATCAAAGGTTTTATCCAAGAACTCTTTTGAAGTTTTACGGGATAGTAGTCTTCATACGGGTCAGTCTAGTAGTGGGGCTCATAATGATCAGCAAGATTCGGATGAGGAGGAGGTTGAAGAAGTCTACAACGAAACTAGTGCATTCATGACATCGGGTACTCACCCTTTTTCTTCGAAAGCAGGGGCAAGCACCTCTTCTTCCAAGCCTTCGAATGGATAGATTGTCTGCGTTTCGTCTGAAGGGGCTGCGGTTTTGTGGCCACTTTATTTTTGATGATGGTGGTTGAGTTTTGGAGTTTGTGGTTTGCATTGATTGTCTACTAGATGTCGAGTCATGATGTATAGTAGACTAGGATATGGGATTTTATAGGTTTTTGGTTTTGTTTTTGTTTTACATATATGGGGCATGTCCTGTATATGAACTAGTGTGGAACACATCCTCACTACTTGTACTTATTGCGGTTGCATTTTAATAGAATCACCGGGGTAACCCTTTACCCAAAAAAAAAGAAATACATAGAACTTTGCTCGTAGTATGCTTAGAATACATTGCTTACTATGCGTCATTACATGAGAACACCTATGTGCTTACACTCTTCTGTCATCGCACTACTCGCGAACCATTCTCACTTATTCTACTTTTACTATGAAGATCATGTCTGGACGTGTGAACATGACTCAAGCCCAATTGACGGCTCTTATCAATGAAAAAGTAGCTGCGGCACTTGCAGCCGCACAAGCAGGTAGTATACCCTGCGGATGTGATTCACACTAGGATCTTTAGATCCTATATTAACTCTTGTGTTTAACTTTGTCCTATTTGTACACAATAGGTCAACACGCCCCACAACCTGTCTGCACATTCAAGAACTTCATGTACTGTCGTCCAAGCACATTCAGTGGCACAGAGGGAGCAGTGGGACTACTCCATTGGTTCGAAAAGCTCGAGTCGGTATTTGAAATGTGTGAATGCCCTGAGGATCGCAGGGTGAAGTACGCCATTGGCACGCTGGAAGGAATTGCGCTAACTTGGTGGAACGCGCAAGTTCAGATTTTAGGGTTGGCAGCTGCTAACGCCACCCCTTGGAACGATTTCAAGGAACTTATCAAGAGGGAATACTGTACACGGGATGACATCCACAAGTTGGAAGATGAGTTTTACCATCTGAAAATGATAGGGTCGGAAATCGAAGCTTACACGAAATGGTCGAACGAACTGGCCATCTTGTGTCCAACCATGGTGAACCCTCCGATCAAGCGCATTGAGTTGTACCTCAAGGGTCTAGCATCAGAAATTCAGAGCCATGTGACATCGGCTAATCTCGACAATATCCAAGACATTCAGCGTCTTGCTCGTCGCCTCACAGATCAGGCAGTGGAACAGAACAAGTTGCCCAAACGTATCAGCGCTACTACTGCTACCACATCAGCCGCTACTCCTACTACCCCCAGTGACAACAAAAGAAAGTGGGAGGGGGATTCTAGCAAGGGTTCAGCAACAGTTCAGTCTCAGGCTCAACAGCAGAAGACTGATCACTACCAGAGTCCTAGTCAGCAATCTTCTGGTGGTCACAGGCAGAAAAGGTATCAAGGATCTCACCCCAAGTGTCACAACTGTAACAGGCATCACAGCGGGCAGTGCAACAAGGGTCGTTGCCAAAGGTGCCTCAAGATGGGTCACGAGGCCAAAGACTGTAGGAGTCCACGGCCTGCGAATCAGAACCAGCAACTACAATTACCAGCTCCACAAAACCCGCAGCAGCAGCAACAGCGGGGCAACAGGGAATGTTTTCAGTGTGGGGCTGAAGGTCATTTCAAGCGTGATTGCCCCCAGTTAAACCAGAACCAGAATCGCAACAACAACAACAACCAAGACAATGGTAACAACAACGGTGGGAACAATAACGGCAATGAAGCTAGGGGTCGTGCTTTTGTGCTGGGTCGAGGTGACGCAAGGAACGATCCTAACGTAGTCATGGGTAAGTTTCTTCTCGAAGACTTTTACGTTACTGTTTTGTTTGATTCAGGTGCGGATTATGTGTCTCTTAATGTCAGTCAAATGTTAAAACGTGCACCCACTCCCTTAAACACCAAACATGTCGTAGAACTAACTAATGGTAAAAGTCTAGAGGCCACACATATAGTTCAGGGTTGTAATCTTATCCTCGCTGGTCAGACTTTCTTCATCGACCTTATCCCTATAGTTCTGGGTAGTTTCAACATCGTCGTGGGTATGGATTGGTTATCCAAGCAGCAAGCAGAGATCCTATGTAAAGAGAAAATCATTCGTATTCCCCGTTCTGGTAAAGAACCTCTCGAAGTTCAAGGCGACAAAAGTGGTGCTGTGGTTGGCATCATCTCCTTCCTGAAGGCCCAAAAGTGTTTACGAAAGGGGCACACTGCCATTTTGGCACTAGTTACTGATGCATCAACGAAAGAGAAAAGAATAGATGATATTCCTATGATACGCGAATTTCCTCAAGTGTTTCCTGAAGATTTACCTGGACTACCGTCTCATCGCCAGGTCGAGTTTCAAGTCGAGCTAGCTCTAGGAGCAGCACCTATAGCTCGCGCACCGTATCGTTTGGCTCCAACGGAATTGGAAGAACTGTCTAAGCAACTACAAGAGCTCTTGGAAAAGGGCTTCATTCGTCCAAGCTCTTCGCCTTGGGGAGCTCCAGTATTATTCGTGAAAAAGAAAGACGGTACATTCAGAATGTGCATAGACTACCGCGAACTGAACAAGGTCACAGTGAAGAACCGCTATCCTCTTCCTCGTATAGACGACTTATTCGACCAGTTGCAAGGGTCGAGTTACTACTCCAAGATAGACTTGAGGTCAGGGTATCATCAGCTGAGAGTCCGGGATGAGGACGTCTCCAAAACCGCATTCAGAACTCGCTACGGTCACTACGAGTTTCTAGTCATGCCATTTGGGCTTACGAACGCGCCTGCAGTTTTCATGGATCTTATGAACAGGGTGTGCAAACCCTATCTTGACAAGTTCGTCATTGTCTTCATCGACGACATTCTGATCTACTCCAAGAGTCAGGAGGAACACGAGCAGCACTTACGTATTATCTTGGAACTTCTTCGAAAGGAACAACTGTACGCCAAGTTTTCAAAATGCGACTTCTGGCTTCATGAAGTCCACTTCTTAGGCCATGTGGTGATCAGGGATGGGATTCATGTCGATCCATCCAAGGTAGATTCGATCAGGAACTGGCCTGCACCGCGAACACCAACAGAAATACGCCAATTCTTGGGTTTGGCGGGGTACTACAGGCGATTCATCAAAGACTTTTCAAAGATCGCACAGCCGCTTACAATGCTGACACAGAAAGGTGTTACCTATCGTTGGGGTAATACACAAGAAACGGCTTTTCAGTACCTGAAGGATAGACTATGCAGCGCACCTATTCTCTCATTGCCAGAGGGCACGGATGATTTTGTGGTCTATTGTGACGCATCGATACAGGGACTAGGTTGTGTATTGATGCAGCGTGATAAAGTTATTGCCTACGCTTCGCGGCAACTCAAAGTTCATGAACGGAATTACACGACGCACGATTTAGAGCTGGGAGCTGTTGTTTTTGCGCTTAAGATATGGAGACACTACCTGTACGGTACCAAGTGCACTATTTACACCGATCATAGGAGTCTCGGGCATATTTTCAAGCAGAAGGAATTGAACATGCGTCAACGACGATGGGTCGAGTTACTTAATGATTACGAATGCGCCATCAAGTACCATCCAGGCAAAGCCAATGTTGTGGCTGACGCTCTCAGTCGAAAAGACACCCTACCTAGGCGCGTACGAGCCTTGCAGCTCACGATTCAGTCTGATCTTCCTGCACAAATACGAGATGCTCAGGTGGAAGCATTGAAATCAGAAAACGTCAGGGCTGAAGCCTTACGCCGCTCGAGGCAACGATTAGAACAGAAGGAAGACGGCGCCTACTATGTAACAGGGCGTATTTGGGTACCACTATACGGCGGTTTACGAGAACTTGTGATGGATGAAGCTCATAAGTCTCACTACTCGGTACATCCAGGTTCGGATAAAATGTATCACGACATCAGAACTACATACTGGTGGCCTAGCATGAAGGCCCACATTGCAACTTACGTCGGCAAATGTTTGACTTGTGCGAGAGTCAAGACAGAGTACCAGAAACGCTCAGGCCTACTTCAGCAACCAAAGATACCACAGTGGAAATGGGAAGAAATTTCCATGGATTTTGTTACTGGCCTGCCTAGATCCCAGCGTGGGAATGATACTATTTGGGTGATCGTGGATCGACTCACAAAGTCTGCTCATTTCTTGGCTATCAAAGAAACGGATAAGTTCTCCACTCTAGCAGACATCTACTTGAAAGAAGTTGTTACAAGGCACGGAGTGCCAACCTCTATTATTTCGGATCGGGATGCACGATTCACTTCAGAACTATGGCAAGCAATGCACAAAGCTTTTGGCTCTCGATTAGACATGAGCACAGCCTATCACCCTCAGACGGATGGGCAGTCTGAGCGCACTATCCAGACGCTAGAAGACATGTGTCGGGCATGTGTTATTGATTTCGGCAACAACTGGGAAAAGCATCTCCCGTTAGTGGAGTTTTCGTACAATAACAGTTACCACACCAGCATTCAAGCCGCTCCATTCGAGGCATTGTACAGACGTAAATGCCGGTCACCTCTCTGTTGGGCAGAGGTGGGGGATAGTTAGATTACAGGTCCAGAAATGGTAGTTGACGCTACTGAACGAATAGCACAGATACGACAACGCATGGCGGCAGCTCGTGATCGCCAGAAAAGCTACGCTGATAAACGCAGAAAACGAGGCTACTCAAAGTCTCACCCTGGAAGGGTGTGGTTCGTTTTGGTAAACGAGGCAAACTCAATCCACGGTATGTTGGACCGTTCGAAATCACTGAAAGAATAGGCAAGGTAGCCTACAGACTAAACCTACCAGCTGAACTCGGTGCAGTTCACAACGTATTCCACGTGTCGAATCTGAAGAAGTGTCTGTCAGATGAGACCCTCATAGTTCCTTTTAAGGAACTCGCTATCGACGAGCGATTGCAGTTCGTCGAGGAACCAGTTGAAATCACGGACCGGGATGTCAAGGTCCTCAAGAACACTAGAATACCTCTTGTACGAGTTCGTTGGAACTCCCATCGTGGCCCAGAGTACACCTGGGAACGAGAAGATCAAATGGAACTCAAGTATCCCTAGTTATTCGGAAACCGTGCAACCACTACTGAGGCTGAAGCTACTACTACAGAATTTCGGGACGAAATTCCAAATCAACGGGGGGGTGATGTGACACCCCAGGAAAACCAGTAAACGATACAACTACCTAGCTTCCTCAGTAACCGCATGCTAAATTTCGGGACGAAATTTCTTTCAAGTTGGGGATAATGTGACAACTCGAGTTTCCAAGATTCCAACTTCGCATTTATTGCACGTTCATTGTTTGTTTAGTCGATTACTTGCACAATTAGTTTGCTGTGAAACTGTAACGTTTTGATACAATAAAGTGTATTATGTTTGTGCATGGTTATGTGTTAAGTGTTGTCAAATGTAGGAACTTGGTGGTGAAACTGTGAAATTGTTTGAGATGGTGTACTATTGTAAAATATGATACTTAGGGATGTATGGAGTAATTAGTGAAACTCTAATCATTCTTAACCCTAACCACTCACTAATCACCACACACAACCAAAACACGTACTTGCATATCCTCTGATTATCTCTGGCAATCATCATCATCATCATTGGAACAAGTTCTTCATCACTCTTTCCTCTCTTTGTTTAGAATCAATCCAAGGTCGTGTGTAGCGAACTTAAACACTAATTAACTCTAGAAGCAATAACATACCGAGCAAATCAAGGTGAGTTCACATAGCCAAGGCATGGGATTCCCGGGTTGGGAATTGGGTTGGAAGGTTTGAAATGGATAATTACTCGTACTTACACTGTTGCTAGACTATATACCATCGTCCTCAGGTTAGTCAGGACACTTACGTAAAACCTAAGTAAACTAGTATCTACCACTGTCTCCCGGGTCGGGAGGACACTTACGTAAAACCTACGTAAACTCATACCTACTACTGTCTTCCGGGTCGGAAGGACACTTACGTAAAACCTACGTAAACCCCACGCGTACCACTGTCCTCGGGGAAGGGCACTCACGTAAAACCTACGTGACCTTGTACGTATTCCTGTTCTCGGATTAAGAAGAACACATGGTTACAATAGTCTAGTAAGGATAAACATGGGAAGCCCCCATTAGTAATAAATATAATCATGGGAAACCCCCACTATTAGTACATGCATACGTGAGAAGCCCCCACTAAATGAACATACGAATTACTGCTACGAACTTACTTCTGTGAACTCGCTCAACTAGTTGTTGACTCTCTGCTGCATGCCTTGCAGGACCTTAGGTACATATGGAGCTTGCACAGGGAGGAGCAAGTCGTTGTGGACAAGGATCGTGAATGCTATGATTGAACGTTATGATATTACATACTTATTTATGATTGGGCTTTTACTTATTTGCTTCCGCTAAACGTTGAACTATTACTTATGTTTTGAACACCTTTCATATGGATGGGTTTGGTTTAATGACATTTACTTTTACTATATACATTGTTCTATATGATTGGTGGCTTGATCCTGGTCATGTCACGCCTCCAAGCGGTGATACTCCGCGGGTGGATTTTGGGGGTGTGACAAAGTTCCTTTGATATGCACCTAAAGGCCTGCAAGGCATGTAACAACGAGTTAACAACAAAGTTGAGCGAGTTCACAGTTGGTTGTTTAGTTATTGTGTTTGTAAATCGTATGTTTATTTCGCAAACCATGTTTTGTACTAATTCGTATCGCGGTCTCCCAGACATGTTTGCGAAGATTAGTGGGGGCTTCCCATGTGTTACTAGACCGTGTGTATCGACTGCTACGAAAATGTAAGAGGTGCCCTAAGTCAATGTCTATCAGCATTGAACCTTTGCCCATAGTCCATTAGTACACGCCCGTTCGAACGACACGGTGTGAGGTTTGTTAAACGTAATAGCGCTATTAACTAATGACCCGCTCGCCATAGGCCTCGGCGATTAAGTCGATATAAATGAGGGACTTCATGATAGAGGTTTGGTCCAGTGTGTATTCTTGGCATCCTACCCACGGAGGATGGTCGTAATTACCGTTTAGTTCATTTACCATTCCCAACCCTTGGGAATCCCATGCCTTGGAAAGAGTGTGAACTCACCTTGGTTTGCTCGGTTGATTAGTTACTTGTTTAACAGTTGATCAAACATATCCTAAAAGGGTTACCGATAACAGTCAGTTCTATGTACACATGAACCACATCTTTCACGTACAATTAATTCACACATTTATTGTTCACATAAAGCACATTTAATGTACATGCAACGCACCCATGTAATTACAGTCAACCATGCTACCTGTTAGTCCATTGTACATTCACATAACAGATGTTTGTACCCCGTATATGTTTGCATTACAAGTTGTACACGTAATCCGCACAAGAGGATTTCCACATAACACATACATCACACTATTGGGCCATCTACAATACATCGATAAATCATACAACACATCGTGCACTCTAGGGCATCATATCGTTCATCAGTTAGTCATACAACATAAAAACAACATAATGTACACTACACACACTACCACATAATGCATAACACATGGGCGGGCCATACACAAGATCATGTCATCAGTTTGTTGTTCAACTAAAACACTTAACAGTTCATTCTTGCATATGCAAATGCGCGGCCCAGCTACTACGGCCCAACTGAATTGTGTGATTCAGTTGCAAGTGTGCAGTTCATTGTGAACCCACATAAGGTGTGCGAACAGGCTCCTTGTTGTGCGACCCAAAACAATGCAGGCCCAACAAATCCATAAGACCCAAGGGCAACATGCAGGTGTGGCAAAACACTGGGTTTCGTCGGCTCTATGTGTGTGACGAAACAATAAGTTTCGTCGGCTTCTTGTGTCAACCTGCAACCCTAGTCCAACTTAACTGCCATCACACCATTGTTGCTGCCCTAATCATTATCAACTATTATCGGCCATTAAATCATATTTTATTAACAAAAGGCTGCTTTTTGCATCAGGTTATCGCATGACTCATTTTAGGCCAATCTACATTTATTGTTTCCATGTGTTTCTCAATCAAACTGAAGCAACAGTTGGGGTGAGTAGCTTTCTTGTGTGAGGTCCAATAGAATTTGAATCTATGAAATTAATATCAGCCCTTTACCAATTTGATTTGATCAAACAAATTAGTTTACAATCATCACATGAAAGATCAAAGATTCGGTCCAATCACAACAAAGTAAATCATTATACATCACATGCTATTTGAAAGATTATAGAATCTATACATATTTGTGTGGTCCAATAGATGATTCTTTTAGTGGGAATCAGTTGAAAGTGAAATCAACAATTACCCAACACATGTGAATATACATACACAAAATACTCAACAACCAATAATCATAATCAACATCACATAGCATCTCCAATCACATATTCATGAACATGTAAGTGAAACGAAAATAAGACACTAACCCCACGACGAACAAGGCGATCAGTTAACACACAAGGAGAGAGTTGCGACTTGGCTGGCTCCCCTTCTAGTTGTCGTTGAGTGCTGCCATCGGGTTAAAGGCTGCTAGGGTTTCTATTTCTTGTGTGAATAAAAGTGCATGGAACCATACATATAAATATATTAAATCGGGACAAGGGCCACCGAACCCACTTATCTATTTTGTTTGGGGCCGGGTACAAACCACTAAAAAGGTGGGCCGAGCTTCGAGTTTAAAAGGTTCGGGGTTAAGACTTCAAGTGTGAGCCGGGGGTGTCTGTCAAGGTGCCCAAATGCGGCCCAATATGTGCGTACTATACAAGTTCGTGACCCAAGTGTATCAATTACATTCGCAGTTCAATTCAATTAATCACCTATCTTAATTTAGCGACATATAAAACGTTCAACCATTCCTAGCATAGCAATTAATCATGTTTACGTAAACATTCAGTGGTGCACCAGATGGTCAAATAAACGTAGAGACACACGTCAAAGGTTGCGGAATGTTAAGTAGTGCTAACCTCAGTTATTCGGGTTGTCACATCATCCCCAACTTAAAAGAAATTTCATCCCGAAATTTAGCACGTAGTTACTGAGGAAGCTAGTTGTGTTGCGTTGTTTCCTGGTTTTCATGGGGTGTCACATTACACGTTACTATAATCATCCCAACTCAAAACGATTTGATATTTTAACATGATACATGTTATTTACTGATTAAAATAGTGGTTATAATCAGATTAGTGCAGTTTTTGTGTAAGTCACATAAATCATTCGATTTCACGTATTTTACAACTTCTAAAGCACCAAGTACAGCATGCAAAGCTAGTAAACCTTATGACAAAGTTTTATACCATTTTAACACTTCAAATAACTATATTTTTAGTGTTTAGAATCTGATTAAAAATCATCTTCCTCATACCATACATAAATCATCATTTCATGACCATTCATCCACATGCTTAAATACAAGCATCTAATGCATTCAATTCACATCTTCATCAACATGCATGAACTAGCTTATATCTATCATGCATTAAACTCATGTTCAACATTCAAGAATCATCATCTTCATATGATCATCATTTTATCATTCATCACAAATGAGAGACATATATATATATACACACTTATATTCTTGCACATTTAAGATTTAATCAACAAAATTTCACATGCATGCATATATATGCACATACATATACGGCCATATATATGTATATACACATGATCCAAAAATTTACCTTTCACATATTCATTAACCTATTTCAAATCACAAAAACCCTTTTCAAATCATTCATGCATTAACATCCAAGAATCAATCAAACATGTAACAATCAAAATCAAAACCCAATCTCATACACACATGTATATATACTCACGGCCACATGCACACACACATACACTTCCATTTTATTTTATTCAGAAACCCATTTGTTTTAAGTTTCAAGTTTGTGTTTAAACTCAAGAACAAGAGAAACTTCTATCACTATCAAGAACATCAAGAATCAAAAATAAGGTTTTTAGAATAAATTTTATACCTTTAAGTTCTTGGATGATTTTTAGTAAAGTTTGATGATATTGAACTTGATCGTTGCTTTAAACACCTTGAAATCACTTCTAAACCACCAAAGGAACTTGAAAACACTTTGAAATGGATTTGAATCTTCAATATTAAGTTTGAAAATGAAAATGGTTGTGATGTAGATGGTGTTCGGCCGAGATGTTAGAGAGAGAGAGAGAGGAGGGACTTGCTTTCTTGGTTTGTGAAAGATTTTGTGTTGGAATGAGAAGACATGGAGGTTTTTCAAGAGATTGCATGCACAACACTTGGCATGACACAAGAAAAGATGCAAATGTGGTGGGCTTATATGCCTCCACCTACACCCGCGCACACACACTTCATGCATACATACATATATATATATATATATATAATGTATATAGTTAAAAACAGGTATTTCACGGGATACCAAGTATTTTATCTAGCGTTTTAATCCCGTTTTAGTGCGTTTTAAATTATTTTTATCGCTCTATAAAAATAATTTCACCAAATTTCACCAAAATATTGAACAATATTTTGTTTTCCTGGACTGGCGACGTTGCCGGTATTTGGCAGTATGCGCGCTGTGCTACGCGGTACGCGCTTAAAATCGCAAAAATAGGGATTTATGCGTTTTTATTTATTTTTATCATCCTAAAGTAATAAACTCATTAAATTATTACTAAAATGATTATCAGTTGCCTTGACAGGCTGCGTTGACAGTATTTTGTCGGTATACATGCTGCATCGCGCGGTGCGCGCTTAAACTCAAAAAATAGAGTTTCTCAGCGTTTTAATTTATTTTTTCTCACGAATATGATTAAAATTATTATTCTAATCATGACAGACTATTTTTAGGATTTTAACACTGATCGGGTGGTCACCGACATTCGTTTCGCATTTTAACCGTTACGCGATAAGCGTTTATTTTATTGTTGCCAACATAATTTTTATCAACGTTTAAATTTACCAACTCATCAAATTTCACATATAAATATCATAACCAGTCAAATATAGCCATGTTACCTATTCACAACACGTGTTACAAGTGTACGGTACGGTCTGAAAAGCCGGGTGTCACAGTGTCCCCCTGTTTAGGAAATTCCGTCCCTGAAATTTTTACTCTACAGGTTTTGCTTTCGTACTAAATGAAAATAGTGAAAACAAGCTTGATGAATATGGTCTTGTAGTTTCTGCGAGAAACTTTGATTCTGACGAAGAATCTTCGTAGACCTATATTACACACATTCTTAATTCCTAATCTCACATCTCAACGCTCTTCATCCTTTCCAAGGTTCAACATTTACAAGCACTTAATCAAGAAGATTAAGTCAAAATTCCACCAATTCGGGTTCTACATATGTATATTTACATATACATTACTCCGTATCTAAGATAGTCTGAGTTTACACCTGATTGATCCAACTCGAGACGGGCTCTCGAAAGAATCAAATCTCATAAACTCGTCTTCCTTCCTTCTTGCATTCATTTTAGATATCCACAAATTGCCAAATCAATAAATTGCATACACGACTAGAATGCTGAAATTGCCTGTCCGGTTAGTAGCATAACTCTTCTAGCTACACATATTGCTTCTACGGTGCTTCGATAAACTTCCGTTTATCTTCCAAACAATTCTCTATAAAGAACAAAATCAGTGTATTATCCATTATACACTTTCTCAACTGAACCCAAACAATACATCATGTACACTATTCCATCCTCATAGTAGCTTGAGCCAATAAGCGACTAATCTAACTCAAGATGGGCTCTTGAAAGGACCAAGTCAATGTGGCTCAGCTTTTCTTTCCTCTGCTAAACCTAATAGCATCTCTCTCAGGATAACTCCTTTATAAAACTAAGTCTTCAATCTGGAATCGCAATAGTTCCTTTAATTGTCCATGTAATCCTTCTGTTGATCAATTGGCGACTTTTAACCTTACCTCGATCTAGGCTGTAGGATCGAGGGTTCATCCAAACGAGTCAATCAGAGTCAGATCTAGTTTCTAGAAAGGCGGAATCAGACTAGAAACCGTCAATTAGTGTTAGAACAGGAGTAGAAGAGTAGAAAGTCATTTTAAATATGTTCTTCATTGATATTAAACGTTTTGGTACAGAGAGAATCAGACAGCACTTCGGTACACAATTCTCCCGAAAGTTACAAATGAAGAACACTACTGATCTATATATAGACCTGCCAGACCGCACGGGATAACAAACCCAGACTGCACGAACTGGACAACCCACCTCGTGCGACCTGACCTTCCAGGTCGTGCGAACTGACTAAACTACATAAACTTTAACATTTAAAACTATTACATACTAATGACACGACATAGACTAATGACGCAGGCGATAGACATTATGCATCAACAAACTCCCTCTTGGATATTGCCGCAGTCTTCAGTCGGTCGGTCTTCAAAACATTCTTCACAAAGACTTGAAAAATTCTTCCCTTTGCTTCGGCTTTTTCAATAATGTTTTCCTAAGCTATTCCTTCTCTTTTGCAGCTCTCTTTTCTTCCTCAGCTAGCCTTTGCCTCGATGTAGCTCGAGCGATTCTGTCTTTGTCTTCACGCTCTTCTCTCTCCTTCTCTGCTTTCAGAAACTCTTCTCTTTCAATCTCTCTCCAATTTGATAACCACATATTTTCAGAATTTATACCCTTCTGAAAACATACTGTAGCTACCTTCTGAAACTGCATAGCTTGGTCTTTCTCTTCTGCCTTATATCCAATCTTGTTCACAAACAAACATTCAATATCTTTTGCAGAACAATTTACTATCCACATAGGATCATACAGGTGAATATTTCTAATCTCCTTCCCAACTCTGTACACAATCACTGCTTCGGTCGTCATACAGCTATAAACCCAGCATACAAACCCTTCATGAAAATTCTGTTCCATCTTCGGCAATGGAATATTATTCATAACCCTGGGCTTTTTGATCTTCAGAATTGTTTCCTCAAAACCTGTAACAGGATCCTTCCTCTTGATTTTCTTAGGATAATGTGGCTTCCAGTGACGAAAATCTCTGAATGTTTCAAATTTCATCAAGCCCCACGTTGGCATATCATGAACTCTGATTGGATATGATAATGTTCTGACTTGGGACAACTCTCCCACCAAGGTAGAGACATTATATCTTGAATACATGGAAAATATTGAACACCATATTCTCTTCTAATAGCATAAGCGTTGACTTGTGGCAAGTACCCCCAGCTTATGATATCACCCAGAGAAACATCTCTATCCCTTCTGTAATACTGTAGTGGTCTTTTGTATTTTCTTTCCGTATCCTTCCTGAACCACTTATTTCATTCTTCACGTTGTTCTTCTTTAGACATTTCTCGAAAACTCTTTCTCTTAACACTTTCAGCAACTTTTCTTCTCAATTCACCCTCATTTGCTTGACTGAAAAACTCAGCAAGAGTTGGAAAGCTAGAAGTATCAACATCAACATTCTCAGACTGATCATCTTCGCTCCATTCTTCTATTTCCACTTTATCATAATTATCAGCTTCTTCAACATACTTGTACTGATATGCAGGTTGATGATTGATCTCAAATTCGTTCAACTCCTCTTCAAAATCAAAGTTAAACTCACCTTCTTCAACATGCATCATCTTAATGATCTCAGCTCTAGTGTAAGTATGCAAGAGCTCACCTTCCTCTACATCATGTTCAAGACGTAGAATCAAACCTGTACCCTGATCAACAATCTCATCAACATTTTCAGGATCACCATGCTCCCCTTTCCTCCTGCATTTTCTGGTTCTTTGTTTGCATCGTCTTGAAGATACTCGTCAATATTCTCTTCTTGTGACGCTTCAGTTACTTTTATACCAGAATTACCTTGATCAGCATCATCATCATCATCATTTCCATCATCATCATTATCACTATGAACAGAATATACTTCATCTGCATCATCTTTCAGATTATCATCTTCGTCTTCTTCATCATCTTTAATCTTAATCAAACCAGATACTGAAGTTAATGGACAAGGAGCTAGAATAGACGATTCTAGAACTTTTTTCGGGGATTTTGGCTCAGTTAGAACAATTTCCCTTTCAGACACTTGAACATCATCTTCAACTAGAACATCTTTACCCTTATCTTTCATTCCAGCTTCCATTTCAGCTTCACGTCTTGCTCTAACTTCCGCAAGTTCTATCTCTTCAAATCTTTGTTCAATTGGCTTACCAATCAAATCTTCCAACACTTTCTTTAACATATACTCTTCATGTTCCTTTTTAGCATTCTTGGCTTCTAACTCTTGATTTTTCAACTTAAAATACTCATTCTGCTCATCCCTTCGAGACTTTTCTTCTTCCAAGTCAGCTATTTGAAATACTTATGTCGGCTTGATCAGCTTCAGTCTTTTTCAACAAAGATGAATTTTTAGATTCAACAGACTTGACACGTTCTACTAACTTCTTTTTCTCACTTAACACCTCATTCACCTTCTTTTGCAACTCCTTCACAAAATCATCATTCACAAAGCTAAAATCATCAAGCTTTTCAAGAACTATACTCTCTGGAATATTTGGAAAATTTTCAAAACCAAACGATCCAGGAGTAGTATGAACTGGTGGTTGTGTGGTTGGTGGTGTTTGTAGGACGTGTGGTGAAGTTTGGTGGCTGTTCATGGCTGGGTGATGAAATATGATGTTGTGATGGTGATTGTGGTGATGGTAAATGTTCTGGTGATGGTTGTTGTGGTGGTGGTGATAATGGTTTATTTTGTGGTGGTGATGGTGGTTTATATTGTGGTTCTGGTGGTGGATTTATTTTCAGCTTGAATTTTAACTTTCGTGCTGCTGGAGTTTGGACACGTTTTCTTGATGTTGATTTCTTTCTACCTCCTGAAGATGGTGGTGTTACAACCTGAACATTCTCTCGTGGAACATATGTTTCATCATCATCATCCGAACTCCTCTTTCTCTTCTTTTGTTTCTTTCTATCTTTTGGATCATAATTTTCTTTGATCCAACGATCAACTTCAGCATCAATATCAACTTCTAAACCAGATGAACTCTCTTCTTCACCATCAACTACTTTCTTACTAGCTGATTTCTCAGCTTCTAAAGTATCATCAATATCTTTCAACAATTGCTCAGTTTCAGGAGTTAATTGTTCTTGATCTTTTTCAACATTTGCTTCTGTCTCATCTAATTCTGGTTCATCAACCAGCAATGTTTCAACCGCTTTCTTTTTCCGTTTCTTCTGTGGTTGAGAAGATGATCCTTCTTCAGCTTGAACTTTCGGTGTAGGATTTTTCTTTCCACCTTTTTTCTTCTTTTGTATACCAATCATTTCGAGTTTCACAGAAATCTTCTAACTTCGTTAATTCATCAATTGCACTTTTTACTTTCATTTCAGCATCATTCATCCACTTTAAATGATTTACTGGATCTGGATCCTCATACTTATCACTTTTGATGAACCTGAAAAAATCTGTCCTCTTCAGTTCAGGCCAATTCTTTATATACTTGGATAATCGGATTAACGTTTCATTATGTTGGATATAATGTTCAATTGTCCGATTAAAATTCGAAGTTGCCGTCAAGGTACGACCCAAAGAGTTACACTTTGGGCAACGAACATATAACGGTGTTTTAATCGTTAATCACCGGATCACGAAATAATAAGCGTAATGAAAGAAACAGGTAATTATTTAGAATAATTACGGAGAGCCGAATTAATATTATAATTAATTTGTTAATTATAATTAATATCAGATAATTGTTATAATTATAAGATAATTATATGGAGTTGTGATTAGATTATAATTCTTATCTAAGTTTAAAACTTAAAGATATATGTATATCTTTAATTATAAGAATTTAGCACTAATTTTCATATAGTTATAAACCATATCTTATAATTTGAGGAATACCCCAAATAGCCTTCTGGACGTTGGTAAAAAGAAAAAAAGGAATCCTAAACAAAATAGGTTTTCTATTAGTTAATATATATGAATTGAAGCTATACAAGAAGGAGGTGATTACGATTGTCGTTCAAGAAAAAAGGGGTTTCTTCATTCTTTGGCGTCGCAAACAGAATAGCAAAGAGGACCAGATTCCTTTTGTTTTTTTTTGGCTAGTAACAAACTCTTTTGTTTCTTCGATTGCGCATAAGGTAAGGTTTTGAACTTTATTTTCTTTAGATTTAGTTTTCGTTTGAAATCGTTTCAAACGAACAAATATGATTTCGTGGTCAACGATCATCTAGCGAGATCGTTCGTTGAACCAAGGTGTCTTTCTTGGATGTCACGATTCTTATATTTTATTATAACCTATTTTGATTGTAATGAGATCACTGGTGGAAATGGTTTAGAACCGAACCTCGTGTACATGTTTTCCGCTGCGTTCAGTTTGTTTGACAAATTGACTAAAATTATTTTCTAAAAGTTACACGAAATTTCCAACACATTATCCATGTGATGCAACTGCATTAGATCATTCTGTTCATCTTTCTTTAGATTTGGATACGCATGATCCAACATCATCTGCACAAACCTTGGATACACCCAACTTCGACTACCAGAAGTAATATTATCTTTCATGTAATGAAAGACAATTCTAGAAAAATTGTATTTCTTGTTTAGCACCAATGCCGTCACCATACAGATTTGATAATCTTTCATAACATCGTATCCACCTTTCTTGTGACCTAGCGCATGAATCACTCAGTGAATAAAGAATTTGTACGGCTCCATAAAACAGGCTTTCAAATAATTTGCTTTATTCAACGGACCGTTATAACCTATTCTAAGCATACATCCTTTGACCATCTTTTCCGGAAACCCTGTTGGTGAATTATCATCATCTGGAAACTCTAACACTTCTCGTACAAGCTGTTCTGTGATTATGATTTCTTTATCTTCGTCATCTATACTAACACTTGAATTAATAACATCATTCACTTCATCATAACTAGCATTCTTCCAAAAATGATGAACATGAGATTTAAATACTTTGTGCTGATCCGTTAAAGCCTTTTGAATTGGTAAACGCCTCATGAATGGCAAAATCTCTTTAAACACATCCATCTTTGGTAGTGTTTCATCGTAAACACAACAACTATTGTGCGAAGATTCAAACAACACGTTCGATGTGACATCTGTGCTTGTAACCTTTGTAAACTGTTCAGTTATCAATAAAAAAAAAAGTTATTTAACCCTAATGTTTGTTTAATTATGTTTGACATTTTTTCATGTTTTGACTTTTATTCAATTTCAAACTCTATATCGCTTTCTAGAGAGTTATACGCAAACTGGTGTGTAAACATAATTAGTTTAATGGTAATTGGAGGTCTAGTTCGTCCATATGTTTGGAAGTCCATTGGCAACGGTACTCAGACTAATGTTTGGAGTGACAACGGGTGTTCATGCAGTCCTATTCGAAATTTCATTACTCCAAGGATGATAGCTCATGAAGGGTTTACTTTGAAGACCACAGTTGCGGAACTCATAGATGGTAATGGTAATTGGAGATGGCCGCAGGCATGGTTGGATTTATTCCCGGTTCTAATAAATGTTTCAGTCCCTGTGATCGCTCAGGATGTGGAGGATAGGTTTGGATGGAAAAGTTTTGATGGAAAAATCGGTTATTTTTCCTCTTGGGATGCATGGAATAATTTGCGGGTTAGGGAAAACAAGGTGGCATGGGTAAACATGGTGTGGTATGGCCAATGTATACCAAGACACTCGTTTCATCTTTGGTTGGTAATAACAAACAAGCTGAAAACTCAAGATAGATTGGCGGTGTGGGAAGCGGGTAGTGAGACCAACTTAATTCTTATGTGTTGTCCCCTATGTAAGTATGGTCGAGACTCTAAAGATCACCTCTTTTTTAAATGCTCTTTTTCGGCTAAGGTCTGGAGCATAGTTAAGAAAAAGGTCGATATGGGGAATGTAAATGATTCGTGGAGTTCTATAATGACATGGATAGATCAGCATGCGAGCTCAAAGAGGCTGGAACATATCATTTGCAAGCTGGTTGTAGCGGCATCTACTTACTTCATATGGCAAGAACGGAATAATCGGCTGTTTTCACACTTGCAAAGGAGGGAAGAGACGGTAGCAAAACTGATTCTTGATATGGTGCGGCTTCGGATAATGGGTTTCAAGGTCGGCGGAGATATAAACCAGAGAAAGCTCTTGGAAAGATGGGAACTCATGGAAGACGACCCCGGTTAATGGCTAAAGCTAGTCGTCTAGTGCGTTAGTCTTTGTAGTTTGGTCGGGTTGTGTTTTTGTTTTGGTTGTTTTTTGGGTTGTGGTTTCTTGTTTTGTCTATGCTTGGGTTGTCATGTCTAGTAGTGTGTGTCAAAATTTTTGTCGCACCCTGTTCTTTGATTCTTTTATAAAATTCACCGGGGTAACCCTTTACCCAAAAAAACATAATTAGTTTAACGCGACAAATACTCCGGAACATCAACATATGCTTAACATACCTTAAATAACCTTTACATAACTTAGAAATAAGTTTTAAAGGCTTTGGTATGGCAAAATCAAGTTTATTCGCTTACAAGGACTACATTCGACAAACTGCGAAACTATGCCAATTTGTACTGTAACGAATATTCCGGAACATGACCATAGGCTAAACATACCCTAAAATATCCTTCACATAGCTTAGAAATAGGCTTTGAGGGGTTCGGTGTGCTAAAATAAACTTTTTGGTCATTCAGGGACTAAAAGCGTAAAAAGTGCATAAGTTTGCATTTTCGCGCATAACTTACGTTCTGAATACATCCGGACATCCAAAAATTTATGTAAGCATTAAAATATTTTATTTTAGTGTTTGGCGTAAGAAAAATCCATTCGTCGCGCAATTTGGATCGTTTTTCGCGTTCGTGCGCATTTCGTCGTAATTAAGCCAATATCGCGATCATACGACCAAACGAACCAACATCCGGCATATTTTTGAGCATGTTTCTTGTACACTATGTTTAGGCATCATTGTAGGCCCTTAAAGTTGGCTTAACAGGCCTCAAATGTGTCGGAAATGAGCTTAAACACATGCAGGGACTGAAACTGCAATTACTGAAACTTGTTTTGCTGATCTGAACCCCAGCCGGGCCGCGTAAACATATGCAGGACCCTTACGCGGGCCGCGAGGATCTGCCAGTTCTGTAGAAAATCTGTTACAGCTTGTTTCAGCTGTTTCCAACCTTTGCAAATGGTATTTTAGAGTCTATGGGCCATATTTGGAGTGCCCATGGTTTTGCAAAACAAGGGGTGCACATGTACGGATGAGATCGAAGCACAATTTTCGAAGAACGATCTTAACGGTCCTAAGAAATCTATAAATACCCCCACCATTTCTTTGCAACCCACACTTTGATTCTGAAATTCCTCTAAGTTGAGGTGATAATCACTTCATACCTGAGGATATTTGGAATCAAACTTCCGTTCTTGGACCTTTTGTAAGTATTCCTTTGTTCTTTTACGTTTTTAGCTTAAAAGTCAAACTTTGTTTGACTTTCTGCAGTGACAAGTTTATGGTCAACGCGAAGTTCGTTTGACCTTCATAACGTGAGCGTAATCATGATGGTTATAGTCCCTAGTGACTATACCTACTGATTACCACGTTATCTAGGCTTAGTGACGAGTCGTAGTTTCGGCCAAAATGCGTATTCTTGCGTATTTTGTAACCAAACCACTTTTGGGTATCAAGACCCTTTGTCTTGACACCAAACCTGTTTTTTTAAACCCCGTCAAATATGTTTTAACATGTTTAACTCGTCACTTTTAGATTTGTGCTTGTATAGGGTCGTAAGGTAAGCGATCTAAGCAATCGCTTATACTATCAAACCCGACCTGGTCGATCATTAGGATCCGACCAAACACATTAGGTGACCATAGTTGTATAGGGAATAACCTTCCGAGGTTATACCTTATGGTCACGTCGTTTGAGTAGTTGTATGATAGGTAATTTAAATGCCTTAGGAAAATTACCAAAATGCCCTTTTTGCGCCAAAATTAATTTTAAGCCTATGTAACATAATTTTTGACATCTAAACTAATTTTGTCACACCCCCAAAATCCACACGCGGAGTATCACCGCTTGGAGGCGTGACATGACCAGGATCAAGCCACCAATCATATTGAACAATAATAAATGTAATCCAACCAATCAATATGAAAGGTGTTCCCAAAACAAAAGTATAGTTTCAATGTTTAGCGGAAGCATAAATGTAAAACCCAACATAAGTTATAAGTTTGAAATGTCATAAATGTTTAACATGGCATCCACGATCCATGTCCACAATGACCGCGCCTCCCAGCCATGAGTACCTATTGACCTGCAAGGCATGTAACAGCGAGTCAACAACCAAGTTGAGCGAGTTCACAGTTGGTTGTTTGGTTATAGTATTTGCTTCGTAAATAATATGTTCGCTTTGTAAACCATGTATCGTATTTATTTGTATCGCGGCCCTCCAGGCATGTTTACGAAGATTAGTGGGGGTTTCCCAGGTATTCTAGACCAGTTGTATTTGTATCGCGGCCATTCCAGGCATGTGTGCGAAGATTAGTGGGGGCTTCCCATGAGTTACTAGTCTAGTTGTATCTATAAGTGACCTTCCCCTAACGAGGTCAGTGGTACGTATTCCAGTAACGATGAAAGTACAAGTAATCATTCAAACCCATTCCCAAACCCGGGAATCCCATGCCTTGGTAAGAGTGTGAACTCACCTTGGTTTGTTCGGCAGATAAACAAAATGGTCACTTGAGTTATATGTGGTCAACCACGTCCTAACATGGTTACCATACAAAGTCAGGTCTACGCTCAAGTATTGCATGTAAGTTAACAGGTTACGAACACGTATCGATCATGGCAAACACGTAGAGCACGTTAACAGTCAAAAACACACATGATACTCACATTGTGCGATTCGGATGATTGGGCTGTTGAACTTATATGAGCCCAATCATCTTGTGCGATCCAATAATAGAGCCCAAAGTCAACCGGCCCAACCTATTGTGCGATCAGCATAGCTTGTGCGATCCACAATGGGTTGTGCGATCTGATCCAAACCCGGCCCAAAATAATACAATCCAACTGCATACTTGGCCCAAATAATAATAAACAGGGATCTTGTGCGATTCGGGTGACTAGTGTGATCCGGACGGCTTGTGCGATCCAGTTGGGTTGTGCGATTGTGGTTTGGGCTGTTCGGCCCAACAGCGTATCAAGGTTCATATATGTGTGTGGCCCAAGCCTTGTGCGATCAACACTGCCTTGTGCGATCCACAAGTCTTGTGCGATCATGCATAACCAACAGTACATAGTGTATTATCAGTTGTACCCTATCATATTCTAGCTTGTGCGGCTGAGCTCTTGTGCGATCAGAACCCTTGTGCAATTGAGCTCTTGTGTGATTCAAGAGCTTATGTGATTGCACTTGTGCGACTGGGGGACTTGTGCGATTGGTTTTAATTATCCCGAAATCAAGGCAATCAGTTACATGGTTTCCATTTATGTAGTTATCAATCAACAACTAACAGTTTCCAAACCAAACAATAATCGATCAAAACAAGGTTTTTATCACAATACTCATATGAACCCTAATAATTTATCAAGCAAACAACCTTATTGTAACATCTAGTCGCATTACCCGATCAATGATTTCTAATGTTAACATACAACCCTAATTATCATGCAAATCATGGTTATCAATTTTATCATGAGATCATTACATAATCACCGATTATGACATCAAACCGTTTCATACATACATCATACAACCATTAAATCAATCTTCTTAATAACAGTTTACTATCCAAGCCTTAGCAACATACAACCTTACAAGCAATCATTGACAAGTATATATATATAATCAACAACACCTTATGCATCGATTGCTAGGGAAAGTACAACAAGAATCAATACTAACCGAATATAAGATGAAACCGAAGAGGACTAGAGAGAGATATGGGACGGTCGTCGGCTTCGAGAGGAATGGAGGTACCGTCGAGTTTCCAAGAGGAAAGAGAGCTTTAGGGTTTTGTGTGATTTCTTGAGTTTGCAAGTTATGAGAAACAAACCCCACCCATTGGGTGTTTGTGCGCATAAGAGGAGTGGGCCGACCATACATGGGCTACCCTTTTGGGCTTCGAGTACAAGTTGTGTAAACCGGTTAGACTTGTGCGATCGGGTTATTGTTGTTGTGCGATCGGATCATAATACAAGTACATACACATTCACATGTAAGAACACATATCATTTCATTAAACGTTCAATCAATCAACCAAGTTCACATAGGCACATAACGTTACATTAAACATATAGAGAGGTTTAAAATACGAGTTGTCACATTATCCCTAAGTTGAAAGGAATTTCGTCCCGAAATTTCGTACGTACTCGCTGAGGAAGCTAGTTAAGTTGCATGGTTTTCCTGGGGTGTCACATCCTTCCCCCGTTGGTTTGGAATTTCATCCCGAAATTCCGCGGTAGCTTTAGCCTCAGCAGTGGTTGTACTGTTTGCGAACAATTGGGGATACTTTTGCTTCATTTGGTCTTCGCGTTCCCATGTGAACTTGTGACACCTGTGTCACCACGACCATCAAACAAATACCAAACCAATGAAATATTGTATTTCATACTTGGGATTTGTATAGATATGTGTATCGTTTGCACATATTGATTCTTGTTCGATTTCGGGCCTTAAATCGCTTTCTGGAAGGTTATACGCGATCTGATGTGTAAATATAACCAGTTTAATGCAACAAACACTCCAGAATAGTGAAATAGGCTTAACATACCTTAAATAACCCTTACATAACTTAGAAATAAGTTTTGGATGGTTTGGTATGCCGAAATCAAGTTTATTCGCTTACAGGGACTAAATTCGACAAACTGCGAAAGTATGTCAATTTGAACTGTAATGAACATTCCGGAACATGGCCATAAGTTAAACACACCCTAAATATCCTTTACATAGCTTAGAAATAGGCTTTGAGGTGTTCGGTGTGCTAAAATAAACTTTATGCTCATTCAGGGACTAAAAGCGTCAAAAAGTGCATAAGTTTGCATTTTCACGCACATTTTACGTTCTGAATACTTCCGGACTTCCAAAAATTTATGTAAGCATTAAAATATTATGTTTTAGTGTTTGGCTTATCAAAAATCCTTTCGTCGTGCAATTTGGACCGTTTTTGCGTTCGTTATGACTTCCGTCGTAATTAACCGAAAAACGCAATCATACGGCCAAACGAACCGACATCCGGCATATTTTTGAGCATGTTTTATGTTCCCTATACTTTAACTTCATTTTAGAGCATGAAAATGGGATTAACGGGGCTTAAACGTGCCAAAACGCATCAAAAACCAAGTTCGGAGTCACAGGGGCCTGTTCTGCCATTTTTTGTGAAAGTTTCTGCCAGCACCAGAAGTTTCTGCCAGCACCAGAGGTCCTTACGGACCGTAAGGGACCTCATACGGTCCGTAAGCCACCTTCAGACCAGCAGAATGCAGAAACATTGAACCTGGTCCTTTCCACTTGTTCCCATGGTTTTTAACCCCTGATTTTCATTCTATGGACTGGTATTTCATTACCCATTGTATTCAAAAGCTTGTGCCCACTTGTATGGCCAAGATTTGTGCCCTCTTTTCCAAGAAATGATCCTAACGGTTCTTGTTTATCTATAAATACCCACCTTATCTTGCCCATTTTTTCCCTCACATTTGAAATCTGATTCAAAGCTCTCTAAGTGGAAGTTTATATACTTCCTACCTGAGAGTGAATCGGGTTCAAATCTTGCGGGGACCTTCTGTAAGTATTCCTTCGCGTTTTTCATTCGTTTTAGCGTTAAAGTCAAACTGTGTTTGACTTTCTGCATGTACCAGTTTATGGTCAACGCGAAGTTCGTTTGAACTTCATAACGTGAGCGTAATCACGATGGTTATAGTCCCTAGTGACTATACCTACTGATTACCACGTTATCTAGGCTCAGTGACGAGTCGTAGTTTCGGCCAAAATGCGTATTCTCGCGTATTTTGCAACCAAACTACTCTAGGGTATTAAAACCGTTTGTTTTAATACCAAACCTGTTTTCTAACTTTACTAAACATGTTCTAGCATGTTTAGCTCGTCGCTTTTAGAATTGTGCTTGTTTAGGGTCGTAAAGGTAAGCGATCTAATCAATCGCTTATACTTTCGAACCCGACCCATTGGGTCGATCATTAGGATCCGACCAAACACTTTAAGTGACCATAGTTGTATAGGGAATAACCTTCCGAGGTTATACCTTATGGTCACGTCGTTTAAGTAGTTGTATGATAAGTAGTTCTTATGCCTTAGGTAAATTACCAAAATGCCCTTTTTGCGCTAAATTCATTTTAAGCCTATGTAACGTAACTTTTGACATATAAACTGTTTTGGCAACCATATTAAACATGTTAAGGCATATCTTGCTTGTCATAGGACTAGTTAGACATTCCGAACGCGTTTTACGCGAACAACGCGTTAAAGTAGCGTAAGCTACCTAAACGGGTCGTAAGGGGTCAAAAGCACTTAGGATAGGTTTCGTTTTAGTACGTAGGCTTTGTTAAACCATATTACATAAGTTCCCATACTTATTTGGTTTACGAACCCTCGTACTACCCGATCCTCCAATAGGTCCGTTTATTAATGTAGATACCTATATAGGTGCCGTTTGATTCCGTGATCTTCTAGCATTGCTTGGTGGTTATCCTACGACTTCTAAGCAATCTCATTTGAGTACATAGACCCCTCTTTTACTGTTTTTCAAACATTTTGGGGTGAAACACATGTGCCTACTTGTTTTTTTTTGGGTAAAGGGTTACCCCGATGAATTTTATTAATAATCAAATCAGAACAAGGGTGTGTCAAAGCAACACACCTACTAGACTTGACAACCCAAGCCTAGGATAAACAACCATTACAGCCAAGAAATTAACAACCCAGCACAAAAACACTCAACCATAACCAAACCAACTAAACGCAAAAAACAACAAAAAAATCTCTAGCCCGGATCCATATCTGTATCTTCGATCTTCCATGTTCTGCGAATTCTCTCCTTCGTAGACGGTGTCCTGAATTTGAAGCCCATAAGCCTCAACCGAACCGTACTCTTTATCACCTCCGCCACTTGATTTACCGTCCTCTTCATACTCTTGAAAAGCCTATTGTTTCTTTCTTGCCATATATAATATGAAGACGCCGCTATCAATAATTTGCACACAATATGATCCACATTCTTGGAATTAGCATGATGATCCACCCAAGATACAACCGATGACCACGAATCGTCAACATTGTCCAAACTAGCCAGCTTTTTCATCTCATTCCAGACTTGGACCGCAAAAGCACACTTGAAAAATAAGTGGTCCCGACTATCACGATCAAAATAGCACAACGGACAACACATCAGGTTCCAGTTGGTGTGACTACCCGCTTCCCACACTGCCAATCTATCCTGCGTTTTTAGTTTGTTTCTAAATGTCAACCATAAGTGGAATGAATGACGCGGAATGCATTGAGGATACCAAACCATATCAGCCCAAACCACTTGATTCCCACGGTTCCGAATTGTGTCCCAAACCACTGACGAATGAAAATCACACGTCTTTCCCTCCAAGTTTCTCCATACCAATTTATCCATAGCATTAGGCACCAGAAGGGGGACCGAAATTGTAATTAACACCGGGAAGAGATCTAGCCAAGCCTGAGGCCATCTCCAATTACCGTCGTGATCCACCATATCCGCAACCGAAGACCCTAATGTGAATCCAGCATTAGCTATTGCCCTAGGCGTGATGAACGAGCTCAGTGGACTTTGCGAACACCACATGTCACTCCATATATTAGTTTGCGCACCACTTTGAATAGAAGACCAAACATGAGGCCGAATGATGTGTCTGATGGACAGAATCTTCCGCCATCCCCAACTCATACTCCCTCTACACGGAACCTCCCAGAAATTTCGACCTTTCAGTTTGTAATCATGGATCCATCGCACCCATATAGAATCACGTTTTGTAATAATGCTCCAAATGTGGTTTGCCATTAGCGATTTGTTTACATCAGATATGCTTCGAATACCCAAACCCCCTTCCTTTTTCGGCAAGCAAACATGCTTCCAAGCAACTTTAGCACGAATCCTACCTTCTGAACCTGCATTCCATAAGAACCTTCGAATTCTTTTTTCTAGATCGTTAATAACACGAGCCAGAATAATGAAAACCGAAGCCCAATAGATATGCATAGAAGACAGCACTGAATTAATAAGTTGTAATCGGCCTGCAAACGACAAAGACCTGGTAGCCCAATTAACAATCCTTTTCTCCATCCGATCAACCAGAATTCTGCAATCTTTATAAAGGAGTCTTGATGAGATAAGAGGAACCCCCAGATACCGTACCGGAAGAGCACCCTCTTGAAACGGCATGATGCTGAGAATCTCCTGCTTGATCTCCTGAGGAACATTGCAGAAAAATACCGTACTTTTCGCTGGACTTGGAACTAGGCCAGAGATGTTGGTAAACATCTCCAACGCCACTTTTATCTTTTTGACCGACACCACATCCCCATGAACAAAAACGAAAAGATCATCCGCAAAAGAAATGTTAATAATCTTCTCCTTAACACATTTAGCATGATAGTTAAAGGGCATGGTGGCTGCTTGTCGAAGAAGTAACGATAAAATCTCCATTACCAAAGTGAATAAATAGGGGGACATTGGGTCCCCTTGTCTTAACCCCCGTTGGCCTCTGAAATAACCATGTAACTCACCATTAATACACAGCGAATAAGAGACAGTGGACACACAAGTCATGATCCATTTTACCATTCGGCTATGAAACCCGAACCGAACCAGAATATCCTCCAAGAATTCCCAGCTGACTGTGTCATACGCTTTTTGAATATCTATCTTGAATGCACACCTAGCCGGGCCCCTATTTAAGTGATAATTGTGCATCAATTCCTGAGTAAGGAGAACATTATCCGAGATTTTCCGGCCTGGCACAAACGCGGATTGATTTATGCTGACAAGTGTTTCCAAACTTCCTTTCATCCGGTTGGTTATAATTTTGCTTATGCATTTGTATAGAACGTTGCAGCAAGAAATTGGCCGATAATCCAAAACCGAATCCGGGACATCTTTTTTCGGAAGTAAAGCTAGAATAGTGTGATTTATTTGTTTCAAGAGCTTACCATTTTCGAAAAATTGAAGCACCGCATCAGTTACTTCATTTCCCACTATCTCCCAAGCTTGCTTAAAGAAGACCGACGTATACCCATCAGGACCTGGCGCTTTATCTCCTCCAATACTAAACATAGCGCTCTTAACCTCCTCACGAGTGACCGGACGAACCATAAACTCAGCAGCCTCATTACTCAAAACATTAGAGAAAAGATTATCCATGTGCACCGAACCCACATGAGCTTTTACCCCTAAAAAATTCGTATAGTGTAACACCATGGCCTCGGCTACACCATCACCCTCATGCCTCGTCCCCATAGAATCCACCACGCTATGAATTTTCACTCTAGCATTTTTGGACTTCACCATGTTATGAAAGAATTTTGTATTAGAATCCCCAGCACATAACCAATCTACCTTAGACTTCTGCTTTAGAAAGCATTCTTCGTCATAAGCAGCTTGTTGAAAATCTTTCAAACATTGGGCTTCCTCTTGGCGCAGCTGACCATCCAGCGGATCACGGTCTATCCGAATCTGCAAATCATCTAATTTTTTACGTAATTCAGTAACCTTAACATGCAAGTTACCTTGGTTAAATAAGAGTTTTCTCAGCTTTGGCTTTAAATTTCTTAGCTTCTTGACAACCGATAGCATAGAGATCCCGTCAATTCTATTCATCCATTCCATCTGAACAAGTTCCTTAAATTCTGGTTTTGACGCAATGAAATTCGGAAATTTGAATGGTCTTGGCCGATACACATTGGAACCCAGCCCTTTAAGAATACACGGAGTGTGATCCGAGACTCTAAAAGGGTGGAACATCGCGTATGCAGAGGGAAAATGATCCAGGAACTTTATGTTACCCATTATACGATCTATCTTCTTCAAAAGCCCCACTCCACTCCTTGGTTTTTGGTTCCATGTATATTGCAAACCGTGAGCATTAATGTCCATCAATTCAGCCTGTTGAACGCACTCATTGAACTCCCGCATTCCAACCGTTTGTTTCGATGTACCATATAACGCGTCATCAAAATTCAGCACCGAGTTAAAATCCCCCATGACTACCCACGGCTTGTCATGACACAACGCCTTATGTTTACAGATATCCTCCCACAATAGTCTACGATCTTGGTATTTATTTTCAGCATAAACAAATGAACAAAAAACAACTTTTTTAGTCGCTTTAAACATCACCTGAGTGTGCATAATCTGATCGGTTTGGGCAATAACCATAACATCTATATTAGCAGCATTCCAACCCAAAATAATCCTCGTACCACGACTACACGCGCTACCGTTTGAAGTCCAATTCCAGTTCCGAAAAACAAACTTACAAATTTTAGCCAACTTACTAACCTCCACATGTGATTCAAGGATAGCACACAAATCTAACTTATTTTCAGCCACAATTTCACGAACCTCACTTTGTTTCAGGGGACGGTTCAACCCCCTTATATTCCAAGACATGAAACTACCCATTTAAACCATGCATACCGGGAGTGCTTGCCCCCTCAGAACTGTTTTGGTGTGCCTCATTTGCCATGAACTCAGCCATTTCCGTTGGTGTCACCTCCTGCATCTCACTATCTCCTCTTGAAATATGCTTCGATTTATCAAACGGCTCATCTTTGTTCTCGCTTACGTGTTCTTCATTTTTATTATCCTCATCAGCTAGAACATCAAACGCATTGGCTGTTTTAATAGGGTTCCGACCCAAATGATTATCCTTCTTCGTTCCCGATGTGCTTGCACCCGACTTATTAAGCTTTGGCCTGTATATGAATTTCTGCTTCTGTTTCTTATTTCCCACTCCAAACTTAGCCACCTTCCTCTTATCCGAAATAAACCCTTCCTCATCCACACTAACGTGTTTCGGAGTAACTTTTACCTGCTTGGGACAATTTTGATCATTATGACCAAAAATACAGCATGTAGAACAACGATGCGGCTTCCATTCATACTCTAGAGTTACCTTCTCCATGATAAAACCATCATTATCAAGGTTCGGAATAGCCACCACAATATGATCCCGAAGAGCTTCATCCGCATTGACTTCGATCAAAGCTCTAGCAAAACTGCTTCTACCCCAGCTTTCCACACACATGTCAGCGGTATAGCTATCCAATCTCTTCGGACTACCAATCTTTGATGCCAATAAGCTCAACCCATCATCTGTGTATATGGATATGGGAACATTGTGAAGTTTAACCTAGATAGGCACCGATTTTATTCCCTCCTTTTTCAAGCTTATCGAAGGAGACCATATGTTAAGAAACAAAGGCATCTTTCGTATTATCCACGGCCCACCCTCTAGGACTTTATGCATTCCTTCCTTAGAATCAAACTTGAAGAAGAAAAATCCCTCCGCATTCATCATGATCTTAGCAAATCCAAATTTGGACCAAACATTCTTGGCATAATACTCGACAACCGGAAATGGCAGTCTATTGCCCAAAAAATAGCCAAATAAAACATTATCAAACCTTTCCTGCACCGTTTTAATTACTTCCCTCGGTATGACAACATCAGCTTCTTGATGAGTTTCCATGGCATGCATTTTCCTGAAGTTAACTTCACGCATAGGCTTAGCACTCGTCTTAACCTTTTGAGCATAAGAAACCTGATTATCATTCCCCACGTGAACCGGAACAGTGATCTTTTCCAATTCATCAATGACATTAATTGGTTGTTGACTACCCCTCCTCGGTATTATCGGGTTACCATCTATGTTGATAGGTTTAGCAAACATAGACGATTTGTTACGTAAGTCTGGAACCTCCACAGGCTTCGAAGTAATGAAAACATCATTAAACATCCTATCCGAGAACGACCGAAACCCTAAATCATCAAATCCCTTATCGCCTCCAGAGTTGACCAAGTATGCACACAACGAGACATGTGCCTACTTGTTACTTTCATGATTTCATGCTTTTATATCATATACTTGCTATGTTCATTAGTACACTATTAGTACATGATTTCATTATGTTTTTGCTATGTATGCCCATTGTGTGCATACTTAGTACATCGTTTTACATAACATTTCATGCTATGTATGTTCATCATACTTAGTACATTTTACATCACATGCTATGTACGCCCATTGTGTGCATACTTAGTACATCGTTTTACATAACATTTCATGCTATGTATGTTCATCATACTTAGTACATCGTTTTACAAGACATCTTATACTTGGTATCATGCTATGTATGTCCATCCGTCGCATACTTAGTACATTGTTTGTGCATTCTTACCTATGGTTTGGTTGTTACATATTTCACTTCCCATACATGACATTTTGTTTACACAATACTTGATTGACATTTGACAACGGTTTAGACATGGGCAATTTACATTGGTGGTTTATGTGGGTAAGTGATTTGAGTAACGAGACGTGTGTAATGTGATACAAGCATGGTGGATACGCCGCTGGTACTTCCTATATATAAGTGCTTGTATTATATTACATGGCGTAGCGTTATTTAAATCATTCATTTGGATTTATACATTTTTACACAAATAACATATTTTTCACAAGACATTGTTTTACAAAACAGTTTGTTTTATACAAACTCATTTTTACTTGGTTATTCATTTAACCTTACATCATTCTTTTAACTATACATATCTATCATCGATTTTCAAACGTTTTATAAAAGCAAACACTTAAACTGGATTCATGACAAGTTTTTGGTTAAACATTTTCTTAAACCTAAGTCATGGATCCTATTTTTCATAAAACCTATGTACTCGCCGGCATTTTTATGCTGACGTATTTCCACATGTGTTTCAGGTACAATAGTTGATGATATTTGATGATGATATTGATGCATGCTCACATAGGATTGGACGAGACCTTAGTGACATTAAAAGATGCAAGACTAGTTAATTTTTGTTATGTTTCTTTATTGTTAAGACATTGTAACTCATTTAATTCAATAAAACGAAATTTGTTAAATCCATGGTTGTGAAACAATGATTCTGTTACAACACTCCCCGACGTTTCCGCCACGTTTTGTTGTTTTACGTGGTCGGGGTGTGACAGAAAAGTTGGTATCAGAGCCAATGGTTATAGAGAATTAGGTTATTAGTAATGCTTTGACCTAGACTATAACCTTCCTAGGACCCTAACGCGAGTTTACTTGCGTTTAGTCATAAAACAATACCGTCACTTATCCTTAGGTGACAACCACAACAAGAACATAAATTTGATCTGCTTTGAAAACTAATCATCTGTTCTAGGATGATTGATTACTAGGTTTTGAACCCTTTGTTATAAGGTTTCGAACCCTTTAAGTTTTCAAAATTTCGTCAAAGTTTGGGTCTAAATAATGTGAACACGTGCAAACTGGAAGAGTGGGTGCCTGTACCCTGAGTTTTCTGTCTAAGGCTAGAGTGTTCGTACAAATCCGCAGTATCGGACCAGTCACTCTTACCTGGGAACTCTTGGGGTGAGTGTCCACTTATAGGCGAGCATGTCTTCGCGATACATTATATTGACCCGCTTACTTTGATTAGTCACTATCTCATTTGTTTGCCTTTGGTAACAAACAAATGGTCACAATCTTCATGCGTTGTCATTCTCTTTTGACTATCTTTTGCTTGTTTCCTCCTATGCCTTCCATTGTCTTCAAGATGCCTCTTCATCGCAACAATACTCAAATGTCTAAACCTGGTGCTGCAATTACCCAGCGAATAGGCGTCGTACTCAAGAGGACCGTTGATTTAGCTACCACCATGACTCGCCTCAGGGATGAAGCTGTATAAGGGAACTGCTCCTTGGTGCAATCAATGCCACCGTCATCATCCGAATCAAATACCCTGTTTTAAGTGTACCCACAGTGGACGATGGGGACATTTGGTTAACATGTGCCGCTTTGCAATCCAAAGCAAAGCTGTTACAATCTTGCTGCTGCTTAACCTTCAATTTCTGCTTCATATGTCGCCTTGGCATATCTAGCGCCTCAACCTCATGAACTTTCTACCTTGTGTATCGACGTAAGCACGCCTAGTGCAGGGTGTCGGAACACCTCTCGTTACACAAACTCCAAAATCCATATAGGATCTTTCTATCCTCATAATTAGATCCTTGTGGGTGAGTAACATTCATCGGAGTCCTTAATTAAATTCTCTGTATGATTCAATACGTACATTACAATTCAATAAGGACAAAGCCGAATTCCTATTAAGATTTTTCTATCTTCATAGATAGATTCTTGAAAATGATTAAAGTGCCAAATGAAATCCACGGATTGGATTCCTGGTGTACTTTAAGTATCCGCGTCCAAAGATAACAAATTAATAACTGAGTTAAGCAACTATGTGATTATGTGTTCCCTTTTATGCTTTTGGTGTAATCCAAGTTTTTGTTATCCAAATCCTCGTAGAATCGTCCATATCATTCGTATAAGGGATTCATAGTAGGATATCCAAAGGTACTATATTAAATCCTCAATGGGCTTTTACGTAATAGTAAAGACCCTTGGATTATATTGTACTATTCCATAATTAGACCCCTTGAGTGGTCTAGTTAAACAGATTGATCCAAAAATCTGGTTAGGAATATCATGTAATGATATAGCTGAAAAGACTCCTTGGTGGTCAAATTAAAGTGATCATTTGTCGATCTAATTAAAAAGGACCCTATGGTAGTCTAGCCACACTCATTACAGGTTTGATTTTCTTCCCCTACACATTATGATGAGTATTGAGCGGACTGTGCAAGGAATTACGTAATTATGGACGCGTACATAATTATGGAATTTAGTGCACCGAAACCACAGCGAGTTTTGTCATACGTCTAGAGTGAACCCTGTTCATTTCCAATTCTGATGAAGCACCCGTTGAAGAAAAATGAACTAGTTATTCATTTTTCACTTCTGAAAGAATATCCGTTGATGGAAATGAATATCCGTTTGTTTAATCCTTTCATTTCCGTTTCTGAAGAAGCAACCGTTGGAAATGACTCCGTTTGTTCATTTTCGTTTCTAAAGATTATCCGTTGAGGAAATGAATATCCGTTTGATTATCCCTTCATTTCCGTTTCTGAAGAAGCAACCGTTGGAAATGACTCCGTTTGTTCATTTTCGTTTCTGAAGATTATCCGTTGAGGAAATGAATAACCGTTTGATTATCCCTTCATTTCCGTTTCTGAAGAAGCAACCGTTGGAAATGACTCCGTTTGTTCATTTTCGTTTCTGAAGACTATCCGTTGAGGAAATGAATAACCGTTTGATTATCCCTTCATTTCCATTTCTGAAGAAGCAACCGTTGGAAATGACTCCGTTTGTTCATTTTCGTTTCTGAAGATTATCCGTTGAGGAAATGAATATCCGTTTGATTATCCTTTCATTTCTGTTTCTGAGGAAGCATCTGTTGAAAATGACTACGTCCATTCATTTTCGTTTCTGAAGAATGTCCGTTAGGGAAATGATAGGATTATCCCTTGCATATCTCTGGTGGTTATTTGACACAAAGTCACGGATAGACTCCTACGAATAAATTTCGGGACGAAATTTCCTAAAGTAGGGGAGACTGTGATACCTGTGTCACCACGACCATCAAACAAATACCAAACCAATGAAATATTGTATTTCATACTTGGGATTTGTATAAATATGTGTATCGTTTGCACATATTGATTCTTGTTCGATTTCGGGCCTTAAATCGCTTTCTGGAAGGTTATACGTGATCTGATGTGTAAATATAACCAGTTTAATGCAACAAACACTCCGGAATAGTGAAATAGGCTTAACATACCTTAAATAACCTTACATAACTTAGAAATAAGTTTTGGATGGTTTGGTGTGCCGAAATCAAGTTTATTCGCTTACAGGGTCTAAATTCGACAAACTGCGAAAGTATGTCAATTTGAACTGTAATGAACATTCCGGAACATGGCCATAAGTTAAACACACCCTAAATATCCTTTACATAGCTTAGAAATAGTCTTTGAGGTGTTCGCTGTGCTAAAATAAACTTTATGCTCATTCAGGGACTAAAAGCGTCAAAAAGTGCATAAGTTTGCATTTTCACGCACATTTTACGTTCTGAATACTTCCGGACTTCCAAAAATTTATGTAAGCATTAAAATGTTATGTTTTAGTGTTTGGCTTGTCAAAAATCCTTTCGTCGTGCAATTTGGACCGTTTTTGCGTTCGTTACGACTTCCGTCGTAATTAACCGAACAACGCAATCATACGGCCAAACGAACCGACATCCGGCATATTTTTGAGCATGTTTTATGTTCCCTATACTTTAACTTCAATTTAGAGCAATAAAATGGGATTAACGGGGCTTAAACGTGCCAAAACGCATAAAAAACCAAGTTCGGAGTCACAGGGGCCTGTTCTACCATTTTGTGAAAGTTTCTGCCAGCACCAGAGGTCCTTACGGACCGTAAGGGACCTCATACGGTCCGTAAGCCACCTTCAGACCAGCAGAATGCAGAAACATTGAACCTGGTCCTTTCCACTTGTTCCCATGGTTTTTAACCCCTGATTTTCATTCTATGGACTGGTATTTAATTACCCATTGTATTCAAAAGCTTGTACCCACTTGTATGGCCAAGATTTGTGCCCTCTTTTCCAAGAAATGATCCTAACGGTTCTTGTTTATCTATAAATACCCACCTTATCTTGCTCATTTTTTCCCTCACATTTGAAATCTGATTCAAAGCTCTCTAAGTGGAAGTTTATATACTTCCTACCTGAGAGTGAATCGGGTTCAAATCTTGCGGGGACCTTCTGTAAGTATTCCTTCGCGTTTTTCGTTCGTTTTAGCGTTAAAGTCAAACTGTGTTTGACTTTCTGCATTGACCAGTTTATGGTCAACGCGAAGTTCGTTTGAACTTCATAACGTGAGCGTAATCACGATGGTTATAGTCCCTAGTGACTACACCTACTGATTACCACGTTATCTAGGCTCAGTGACGAGTCGTAGTTTCGGCCAAAATGCGTATTCTCGCGTATTTTGCAACCAAACTACTCTAGGGTATTAAAACCGTTTGTTTTAATACCAAACCTGTTTTCTAACTTTACTAAACATGTTCTAGCATGTTTAGCTCGTCGCTTTTAGAATTGTGCTTGTTTAGGGTCGTAAAGGTAAGCGATCTAATCAATCGCTTATACTTTCGAACCCGACCCATTGGGTCGATCATTAGGATCCGACCAAACACTTTAAGTGACCATAGTTGTATAGGGAATAACCTTCCGAGGTTATACCTTATGGTCACGTCGTTTAAGTAGTTGTATGATAAGTAGTTCTTATGCCTTAGGTAAATTACCAAAATGCCCTTTTTGCGCTAAAATTCATTTTAAGCCTATGTAACGTAACTTTTGACATATAAACTGTTTTGGCAACCATATTAAACATGTTAAGGCATATCTTGCTTGCCATAGGACTAGTTATGTCACACCCTGACTTTTGCGGAAGCGTGATTATTGGTGTGACTTCTTAATACCATTGCATATGATCATAACAACACTATATGATAAAACCAGTAGATGTACATCCATTAATTTAAGTTTAAAAGTAGTACAACATAATTGTCTGAAATGACGAGACCAAATTCAAGTTACCAACCATAACATGTTTTAAGGAGTTCAAAAAGAATCAACAAAAGATTTTTAAAACAACCCCGAGTTAGGACCACGTATCTCGTCCAGGATTAAGATACGCCTCCTAAGCCCTAATGACTTGGATGACATCTTCATTCACAACGCAGCTAAAAAAACTCCAACGCCCGCCAGATCCATTTACTAATTCCCTGAAATACATGTAGTTTGAAAAATCAACAAAAGTTGAGCGAGTTCATGTGTAAGTAAGTATGTATAAACCTTTGTAAAAATGTCTGTATGTATGAAAATCCCTGGTATGTAGCAATAAGGAAAAACCATCATTGGGTTGCAAAGCCAATGATAAGTGTGAAGTGATGCAGGAAGACTCAACCCTAGCGGATTTGTGCGTCGGGCACTTAGTCAACTCATGGTCCACTCAGCGGACTCAGGAGTGGGGCTCGCTACACCCAAATAGATCTATCACTAATGTCCCTCGGTCCTACAACGAGGATTAATGGCCTTAAGTGTCATGCCCACCACTCACATGTTCGCGTAATAAAAACCCTCCTTAAGCTAACCATACCATGTAAATAAATGTCTGTAAATGTCTGTAACATGTATTTCACCCCCGAAGTATAAAACTGAAAACAGTTAAAGAGAAAAGGGGGGACATGAACTCACAGTATTGCGTCTTCGGTACTCGTACCCCAAATCTCCTCAGCAAACACGACTACCTACAATGGTCTAACGTCTATTAGACGAACGGGTCGTGCCTTGTCTTAGTATTGATTAGTGCCTTTGAGTTACGTTTTAAAGTGTCTTTAATATTTTAGTAATAATACATCTCATGCTTGTGTATTCGTCTTTCCTTCCCAAGGATGGGATATTTTACATGTGTCTGTTCATATTGGGATTATATTTTTAAATCCCATTTTAGAGAATACATATATTTAACCATGTTCGGGTATGAAACCAACCTCTGATACTTTGTATTTTGTGATAAATATTATGACGAGTTCTATTCTTTGAAAACAAAATCTAAAGTATACTAGTAAACACCCGACTCACAAATATTTCTATAGTGTTAGGATTTTCGGAAAATTTCGGCAGAGTCTCCTTTGTAAATAGGGGTGTCCATGCTTAATTAGCATATCATTTTCTTTTACACATATCCCGTAATTCGTTTTCAATAATCAAACCGACATATCGACAAACAAAACGTTGCATACTTCATTTCAGCTTTATAACTCGAAACCGGACTGTTTTCGAGGATTTTTATAAAATAGTTATCTTCTTCCAAAAATTACCAAATTTTTACAGAATGTCACATATGTTCCAAATTTTATTGTGTAAAAATATCAAAGTCCAGTTTGTTACCCATATTTTATAAAAAGATCATTTTCTCGACTGCAATTAGATTTGTTACTTTCTGATTGCAGTTTACGGAAATATTCACTAAAAATTAACCGTAAGTCCGTTTGACGAAATTCTAGTTGGAGGGTCGTCCTGACAACGGTGTCCATCTACTGTAAAAATTTCATGAGTTGATTTTATTCAAGTTTTAAGTTGTGACTCCGAAAATGTCATACTTTTTCTGCAATAAAAATGCAGCTTGAGCTGCTGTCCAAAAATAGTCTTTTAAAAATAGTAAACGGTCTCGAAAAATTATGATTCCAGTGCCATTTGTTTGGTTATTCCAAAATACCCATTTTAGGCTTCAGAAAATCCGTTTTTCGATTTAAAATGATCCCGTTACAGCCTGTTGAAGTTGGCTGGAAATCCAACTCAGCAAGCTGTTTACATTGTAGAAGTGACTAAAAGTGCATAAACGAAGATCCTAACCATGGTTTATTGACCCAGTCGATAAACCATGGGTCAATAGAAGTGACTAAAAGTGCATAAACGAAGATCCTAACCATGGTTTATTGACCCAGTCGACTAGGTTAATATTGTGTGGTTTAATCAATGCATTCCTAGACATGCGTTCTTAATGTGGCTCATTATGCGTCGAAAGCTCCTCACGCAAGATATCATCTTAAAGTGGGATATCTCAAGACGTAAAAATATGAACATGATGTGTTGCCTCTTGTGTTTCGAGAATGTGGATTCTCACGAACACCTCTTCTTTGAGTGTCGGTTCTCAGCTCAAATCTGGTGTACGGTCCGAGATAAGGCGGGAATGGCTAATGTTGATCAAAAATGGTCCTCAATTGTCAGTTGGCTTAAGGATCGTGGTAAGTCGAAGAGGGCGGCTGATTATGTTAGTAGGCTTTTGGTTGGGGCGACGGCTTATGTTATTTGGCAAGAGCGTAATCAGAGACTATTCAGAAATCAAACGAGACCCCCGGAAGTTATTCGAGATACAATTCTCAAGACTATTCGTTATAAACTAATGGGTGTGAAGTTCAAGCAGTGTGCTAATGTAAGGAAGCTGTTGGAAGAGTGGGAGATTGCTGAAGACAAGATGAACGATGATGGAGGCTAACTATCATTTTGGCTAGTTGATTGTGTGGTTTTCTAGATAAGTGTCTAGTTTGTTTTGATCTGTTTTAGTTGGACGTTTGGCTTACTTACATGGGGCATGTCTCATGTTTGAACTAGTGTGGATGTCTCCTCACTACTTGTTTTTTGTTTGTGAATATATAAAATCACCGGGGTAACCCTTTACCCAAAAAAAAAAACCATGGTTTATTGATGAACAAATGTTAAAACTTCAATCATGCTTTAACCAACCCTAAACCATTCAGATTTCAACCTCACACAACCTTTTTATATGTGGTTTTTAGGCAGAAACTTAGGTTCATATTTTAGTGTTTAAACTTTTGTGTGTGATGAACATTCAACAAATCGTAACAAGAATCAAGGTGGAACAAGAGTATGAAGGGACTTACTACTAGCACAAGGCTAGGGTAGTAATCTTAAGATTAGATGATGGTGAAAAGTTGGTGACAAAGCTTGAATCAAACTTCCTTGAACACCTTCAATCTTGCACTTCTATGGATGAACTTCACACTTGAAAGAGAGCTTGTTGGAGAAGAAAATGGAGATGGTGAAGTGTGGTGGAGGTGAATTCGGTTATGGAGAGAGGGGGGGGGGTGGTGAGCTGAAATTAAGGGGGAAGGAGGAGGTTGAGTGTGGAGTTTGGTAGTAATGATGATCATCATCTTGGGAATATGCATACATTTAAACCTAGGGTAATCATACCCAACTTTTGGCCAATGAAATAAAGATTCTCTTTTCACATAATCTAAACAAAATATTCTCAAATAATTAGGGCAGATTTTCGGTTGGGGGGGGTAAAGTGTAAATTTTTGGTAACTAGTGGGTAATAAGTTAGAAGGTTAACGGTATTTCCGAGTATAGCGGGTGCATGTCATGTTTACAGGGTGCATGGGGATTTTTGTGACCATAATTTATTTAAAATGATAAAATAATATTTATAACAATATTTTCATGTCTCGGGTAATGTCTGGTTGTTCAGTTTCGTATCGTTCCGTTAAAGCGTTTAATTGTCCCGTATAGCGTCCTTTGTGCATCTTTTTGTAACGAAATTAATTCCAACACTTAGGAAAGTGTCCAGGACCATTTAGTCAATACTCTGTATAATATGAGTGTGTTAAAAGCTAAATTGTTACTAAAAATGCGGAATTCTGTAATTAAATTGCGTTTTAGGCACTTTCCGGCACTCAAACTATCACCTAGTGACATAGTCTTATGGTCCTCGCTTCCCTACACTCCATACTGGTGTAGTGTTTTATTCCTGGCCCATACTGGCCTAAAAATAGTATCTGTCTAAGTGCTGGCATTGTCAACATGTGTCTGAGTTATTCGCTCACTGTACTAACTGTGCTTTGTGCATCAGGTTTGTCACTAAGAGTCTGTATGAAATAATTGAAGTGACTGTATGTAAAGAATGCACATGTATGTATATAACATAAATTAGTAAGCAGTTTAAAGCGTCAGATGTAATCAAGCACAGTCATTAAGCTCATAATTAAAATTAATTAATAGTACGGATGCATGCAAAATTGACGGTTGTCACATTCTCCCCCCGTTAAGAAAATTTCGTCCTCGAAATTTGTACTACCTTAACTCCTTAGGGTTTCATTATGTATGTATGCATATGAATAGCACCGAGGTAGATAATCACCAAATCGAATCAAACCCTATTCACATCAAGTGAGTCCAAGAACATATATAATATCACGAATTAAAAGGTATGTGCTTTTAGCATTTGGTGTCGAAGGTACAAGGCGTATCGACGCATAGTCTAGTGTAATCCAGTTAACAGGGGTTCCCCAAAAGAGGAGTTTTGTCCGATAGGATTCTCAAATGATTGGTCGTAGTATGCAATTTTTCACAAACCATAGCATCCGCTATATGAACTCAAAATCAACGACTTGGAGATGAAAATGACTTGTCAACTTTGGAATGAGTAAATGATAAGGATTTGTGTGTTGACATTCTCGAATTGTGAATATACACTGAATGAAATACAAGTGAATCTGGTGTATCATTGTCTTGATTCGTAGTTGCATCAGGAATGTTTAAATGACTTAGTTCAAACAAAAGTATATGTAGTTTTGTGTAAAACGATCGACCATGATTAGCACAAGCTGCAAATTTGCAATGACACCACAAGGTGCCGAAATGACGAGAAATAATAATGGTGACTGAACAAGTTCACCGTGTCCGAAATCAAATGAAAGTGTACTGAGACAACCTGAAGATTTGATTTACACAATGTCGTAAAGTTTCCAGTTGAACAAAGAATATCAAAGAGCCACTGTTTTTTGATCGAAGGTGAAAAAGTATTAAATACCACAAGGTATTCGATTAGTCATTGAAAGTATCATCAGGAGGTACATTGGGCTTATGAAATGAATCTATGTACCATTGCCTTGACACACAACTGTGTTGAGACTGCTTTAATCATGATAAATAAAACGGATTTAGTGCAAGTCAATAAATAATCAAATCCGTGTATGAGGTGCGTAACGAACTTAGCGCAAGCTTCAATTCTGTGAAAGTATCACCGCAAGGTATCGAAATCAACAAATGATTTAGTGGAGTCGTAGGCCAATCGAGTCCACTATGTCTCGAAACAAAAGAACCTTTGCAAGAATATTTGAATGTGATGTTCCCAATACATCACATGGCGTCTCAAATCAAAACATGTGAAATGGATAAGTTCAAGCAATTGAACTTATTTTCAGCATAACCCGACAATAAACGTATGTACCAATAAGGGAAATCTCAGCATGGTTACAAAAATAAACCATGAATGTATCTTGAAACAAAAGAAGTTTTCGAGAAAGTGTGTTGACTTAATAGCAAAAGAGTCAACCGTTACAATAATGTAGGCCATTCGAATCACAAACCAGTAGTTAGATTTAGCAACATAATATTCGAATTTCAATGAAGCGTTCGAAATGAAACCGTATGCGTAGCAGATGGTGCACGCGTAATATGTGAGCTTCCAGGTGATGAAACAATGAGTGTGAGGTAATGACCATGTATCGAAGCAAATGTGTGTTCGCTCTTAGCGAAGAAAATCAAAGCGATGCAACTACTTTAAGGGGAGTAGAGACGCAAACATCTACTCGGCTAGAAGCAAAAGTGAAGATTTTAATGAAAGAATTTCAAGTACTTTCTGTTTTGTTAACTGAAATGGCATATATGTCAGGTTAATAGTGTTCGATTGAGTTAACAGATATGGTGTCTAAGTAACAACCTTTACAAGTTTGGACCTGGGTTCCCAAGGGTCCTAAGCATATGTTTTCTAGATCCTCAAGGTTTCGTATTCTGTGTAACTCGGTTTTGTGCATTGTGTAGGAAACACCATCTTTGTGTACGTTTAAAAACAAGTTATTGTCCCACAATTTCCCCCAGTATGCTTTCTTCCTGAATTCATCGCTAACGACACTCGATCATCAATCAGTCGTGTAATAGTAGTTGGATCCTCACAGTTAGTTAAGTAAGAAATTTGTTAATTCTTAGCAAGAGTTACTGACTCTTGTAGGTTAGTTCTTCGGCTCTTGATAGTCGATGCCTATTTGAAAACTACGTCCTTCTTTTTGACGAGCAGAAATCTGGGTTACCCAAAAGGGAATTTTTGGTCTGTTATCTTCCTTCTCCATCAACTTCTGAGGTCGCACTGCCAATTCTTGCATCTCCGAGGTGTAAGTCGCTAAAGTGCATCAACTACAGGCGCAACGCGATTAACAACAAAAAACTTGCTAAGGGGGGATCTTGGGCGATCTTGGGCGATCTTGGGGAAAAACTTGAAACCTTCAATTCGTTCATCAAATCCCGAGTCTTGATCGATCTGGTTAGCATCTAGGGGTTGATTATCATCAATTGATTCTCTATTTCTAACTTTTTGAAATCAGATTAGGGTTATTTACTTTTCTAGGGTTTCGGTTTTTGTTCTCTTCCTGTTCGGCGATCACTTGATTACGGGATTAAAGATCTGAAACTTATCACAGCGTCGGTTTGTGCTAGGGTTTCACTACTTTCAATCTTTGTCCGTTCAGAGCAGGGTTAATCGGTCTTTCTGATTCGGTAATCAATTTCTAATTCGATAATCTACTTTTTTCGAATTAGGGTTTCTGGTACAAAGTTTGGGATATTCGTCTGGGTCCGATTGGGTTCTGGTTGGAATTTGATCGATTCTAACCTTGACGGCGGCTAGGGTTTTCATCGATTTCAATTGTGGTTCCGGCTAGGGTTTTGTTTCAGCCGGCTGTCCTTGATTGCTGAATACCTATTGACGGCAGTTCTTGGTTCAACAGTAATTCAGGGTTCTGGTCAAGGTTCTTCTGATTCGGGTTTGACGAAAACACAAGACACGGTTGTTTGGCCTGTAACGTATGGAAGAGAATTCAGCTGGGGTTTTTCCGCAAGACCGCGGTAAAAATTCAGTCTCTTTTGATGAATTAGCCAAACGGTTCATTGATGTCGAAGGCACTACTTGGTTACCCCGAAGAGGGTCGGCTCAAAGCCCTATGGAAGCTTCAACTTACAGTTCAATTGAAAAGCTTACGAAATTGGCTGTTCCACTATTTTCGGATTGTGAAGGGTCTGGTAACCTTAACAAGGAATTCCCAGCAGTAACCGGCTCAAATAGACTGAGTATGTTGGCTGATCGTGGAACATCGGGGGTTGCGGATCGGGGTTCTTATGCTAATGTGGCTGCAAATTCTAAAGAAGCAGTAAAAGTGAATTTTAGGGCTTTGGAGTCTAATGAGAGTGTTGAAGGAGCAGATGTGGTAATTCCTTTATCTTCGGTTAAACAAGTTACAGACAGGTATGCAAACACTTTGTATGGTTATTTTCTGGGTAAACGTTTGGCATTTCCTGTGGTGGATTTCTTTGCAAAGAACAACTGGGTGAAATATGGTTTGACTAGACTTATGATGAATGCGAATGGGTTCTTTTTCTTTAAGTTCAAGACTAAAGAAGGGATGAACCAGATGTTAGAGGATGGGCCATGGATGATCAGAAACGTTCCTATTATATTGAAAGAGTGGTCGGCATCCATTAAGTTGGAAAAAGAGGATATAAAAGCTATTCCAGTTTGGGTTAAGATGCATGAAGTGCCGTTAGCAGCTTATACTGAGGACGGTCTTAGTTTGCTTGCTTCTAAGATAGGGGTACCTAAGTTGCTTGATTCGTACACTACTACAATGTGTGCTGAGTCATGGGGAAGAAGCAGTTATGCTAGAGCTCTCATTGAAATTCAAGCCGGGGCTGAGTTAAAGAGAAGTGTTATGGTCGCAATCCCGTCTTTAGAAGGTAAGGGTCATTCAATGGAGGAGGTTAAAATTGAATATGATTGGGAGCCGTTAAGGTGCTCTTCTTGCTGCGTGTTTGGTCATGATGATAACTCGTGCCCAAAAAGGGCTCAGGTTGTTTCGAGTGGGGATCCTGGGAAGAAGATTGATGATTTTCAGGTTGTTGGTGCAAAGAAGAAGAAAGCTACTACCCAGGGTCTGCATATTAAAAATCAGAAGCCTAAGGTAGTGTACAGACCGGTTGTAAACCCTAAACCAATCCCGTCAGTGAAGAAGCCGGTGAACACTCAGGTAGCAACGTCAAACCCTTTTGATGCGCTTAGGGATGATGATGGTGGTCAGGGAGGTAGTACTGTGGGCCGTTTAGAGAAGAAAGAGGAAAAGTCGAGTGACAGGCAGGATTCAGATGAAGAGGAGGTCGAAGAAGTCTACAATGAAACTAGTGCTTTTATGACATCGGGTACTCATCCGTTCTCTTCGAAAGCAGGGGCAAGCACCTCTTCTTCAAAATTCTCAAATGGATAGGCGTCATTTGGTTCGTTTGAAGGGGTTGCCGGTTTGTGGCAGCTTTATTTTTGATGATGGCGGTTGAGGATTTTGTTTTGTTTTTTTTTTCTATTGTTTTGTCTGCTAGATCATGATGTTTAGTAGGCTAGGTTACGGGGTGTCATAGTTGTTTTGTTTTGCTTGGCTAACATATATGGGGCATGTCCTGTATATGAACTAGTGTGGAACACATCCTCACTACTTGTTCTTTATTGCGGTTTGGTGATTTATAAAATTTACCGGGGTAACCCTTTACCCAAAAAAAAAAACTACAGGCGCAACGCCTGGAATCAAATCGATGCGAAGATTCGTCTTGTCGTTGAGGGGATAATTCTGGCAAGTCTTCAGGGTAGACTTCAGGATATTTCCTTATCACAGGAATATCTTCGAGTTTTGGTCCTTCGGCTCCCTTGTCCCCGACGTGAGCCAAGAAAACAACACATCCTTTACGCAATAACTTTTGGGCCTCCCCGCAATTAGTAATTTGTAGGGGCGTATCCTGCTTCATGAGCCACGGTCGTTTCTTCGTTTGCCATTGTGATGCGGTTATCAATCTCCGCTCGAATACTCGGCAGTTGATCCATCCCAATTACCTTGTCGAAGCTTTCCAACTCAACTGGCAATAGATCAAGCGTAAATTTACGCTCTCCGGGTTTTATCTTGCCGTTTCTAGTCACTGTGTTGGCTTCCACTAGCTGCACCTAGCTAGTTCCATCGAGTGCGAGTTATCTAGCTGTAGAGATGCGAAACCGAAAATTTGCAACAGTATTTGGCAACACGTGTGCATAACGTTGAGTGATATTGGATGTACCGATATTCGTGCTTGGATTCCTGGTGTGCTCCCCTAGCTCTGCTACTGAGCTTTTATCCTCGTGTCTGATTCTTTTTAGGGCAGTATTTTCTGAAATGCTTCTTGCTCCCACAGTTAAGACAACCTTGAGCATGTTTCTGTCTGTCACTTGTCCTGCCTGGATGATCGTCACTGTCGTTGTTCCCTCCGTGATTCTTGCTTCCATCTTGGCCTCCATTCCTACTTTCAGTAACTTGCCTACAAGTTTCCTTAGGATGCCCTCTCTTGCCACAGTTATCACATTTCCCATATTTACATCGCCCGACATGATAGCGTAGACAATTGCCGCACATAGGGAGAATACCCATGTAGTCCTTTCCCTTTTTGGACTTTTTCTTGTTACTTGCCTGAGTAATCTTCTTGAAATTTACAATCTTTCTCTTATTATCCCCAGATGACTCTATAGGAGTCTCCTTTTTCTCGTCCGTAGTGGAAAATTTTCCTAGTCTAACCGCTTCTTCAGTGAGCGCCACGCTTATGTCGATAGCCTCGGTGATCATTGAAGGTTTAGATGTTGTTACCAGGCTTAGAACCTGAGGTGCCAATCCCCCTATGAAACTTTCAATCTTCCTAGGTTCCGGTTCAACCAAACGCGAAGCAACTGGTGATAATTCGCCAAATCTCTGCACATATTCGGCTATCTTTGGACCTTCCATTTTCAAGTTCCACAATTCCGTTTCCAACTTCTGGACTTCTGCCCTCGAGCAATATCTTTTTCGCATTAGTTCTTTCAGTTCGTCCCACGTCAAAGTGTTCACAGCAGTCTCGGCCATTGTCTGAACCTGAAGGTTCCACCATGACAGAGCCCCATCTACAGTACGTGACCTGGTGCCCTGGGGCACATTTGCTCAATCTTAAGACAGAATCCGTCTTCTCAACCCAGTGTACGAAGGCTAAGGCACCCCCAGTGCCATCAAATTCCCGAGGTTTGTGGTCTAAGAACTGCTTGTAGGTGCAGCCTTCGCCATGTTCAGAGCGAAGGGCCTCGAGCGGTGCAATGGCCCGTGAGATGCGCACTTGTAGTTCTGCCGCTGTTGTTGGCGGAGGGTTGTTGGTATTGACGTTCCCTCGTGTCGGCATCTTCTAAGAAGAAGATCGATTAGGTCGAGTCTTATTTGTTCAGGAAGTGCATTTAGTTGTTTAGTGGTTTTATGTACATACACAGTATAGGTCATCACACCAACCATTCAAGAAATAGCATAATAATAGCATAACCAAGCAATTTGGTAATTATGTTTAATGAGAGCATAGCAAGTAAGCACGTAGCGTTAAAATTACAGCACACACATATAGATCAATAACATGCTTAACGAAGACATAGCGTCAGAGCTTTCGCTGGTCATTGGCCACAAAGTATTGTCGCATGTTTTATGATGGTTGGGCTCTCATTATTCTCCGACCACAATTGTATCGTCTTTCAAAATGTATCACATCAAGGGGGAAACAGGGTCACCCTACCCTTGCCCAACAAGTATATCAGTGTATCAAAATCACGTAGTCTGAAGTGGTCTTTAAAAGTCTCCACAATCCCGGCTTATCATTAGTGTCTTTACCCAAATGTAATGCAATCCGCAAAATCCAGAAATCAATTATATTTGTGACTGGGGTGGAGGGGGAAAGAAAAGTAAACTATTAACATGCGTGGACTTCCTCCTCGGGCTTGTATATACGTCGAAGTAATTAACCGATCTGCCGCTTGACAGTAAAGAAACGAGCCTTAATGACCAAGAAGGTGTAATAGTAGCAGGAGAGTGTGCCAAAGGAGACAGTGATGAGTGTGGAGGATCAAAGTATACTAGCAATAGACAGGGTGGATGACGTGGTGTCAGCTCAAGCTCCAACGTTCTGCGACTCATATCCTCAAGCTGTAGCTGTGTAGTCCCCATAGTGTGAGGGATGGTAAGGGTCTAAAATTAGCATAGTGTATTATAGGGACCATCGAAATGGCTCGTCCAGCACTGTAGGGTTGAAAGTAGCAACAGTGCGGCCTGTGAGGTCATAGAAAATGTTGTAGCAGCAATAGGGATCGTTAGGCGGGTGCCGTCCTGGAGTACCTTTCTGTGGTGTGGGTAAGTCCTAAGAGGAAGTGATAGGCATGCTGATGCAATGGACGTCGGTCTCCATAGGAGAGAAGGAGCAATCATCATCGATTGTGGGTGCAAAAACAAACGTCTCAACCAATAAGGGGATCGTCAGGTGCAGGTACTGGGTCAGATATAAGAGGTGCAATGTCTAGTAAACCAAAAGGAAACAGGGTTATGATCAATCAAGAGTGCAGGATCAGCCGGTGCAACATCAAGTTGTCCCACAAAGGTGCAGAAGCTAGCTCAGGGGCAGTCTCTGGGTCATGTAACGGTGTGGCGCCTTGAGCAAGTGATAGTGCAGCAGTCATAACGGTGTCGTCGTCTGTGTCAGTAGTAGAAGGTTGCAATCCGGCCATCTATAAGGCTGTAATTGTCACAGACTCAGAGGAGTCTGAAATCGTGTGTATTCCAGGCACAGAGGATAGCCTGATAACAGAGGTCTCAAATGTGAAATTTGTAATAACGTTCTCGTCTAACTTTCCATCACCATGGATGTCGTCAGGAGGACCATCAATAGTCATGTCGACGTCATCGGCTGTTCGTCGAGTAGCCTACCTTCGGAAGGGATGTCCACAGGGGGCGTATTGTCGAGGTTCGAAACCATGGTGTGTTTACCATCGGGGTGACCAGTGATGAAGTGGTCATGGACTGAAACAAGCGTAATAGGAGGATTCTTGTCGGAGAAGCCTTCAGCAAGGATAAATCATCCCAAAATCTGGTAGCGCGGACTGTTGTAAGTCGTCCTTGCCCTTGGTCAGCATATCAGGATCACTCTCAGTGTCTGACGTAAATATCTCCGGCGCAAGTGCAGTCTCATCATTTGTGGTGGTGGCCATAGGGTCATCAATGCTTGACAACCCGCTTTTTGATCAAGGCGACATGTGTATCGGTACATGGTAGTCATAGTATGTATTTCCATAGCAATTACTATCAGTTAGCATATGCAAACAATTTCCACATATGCACGTTTATCAAAAATTAGCAATTAAGCATGTATGTGAGAACAATGTAAGCAAGTAATCATCCTAGTCTTCCCTAGACTATCCCACCCAGTCTCTTAGACCGAACTCCCTAGTCTCTCAGACTAACTCTCTGGTCTATAAGACCAACCCTCTAGTCTCTAAGACCAACCCCCTGGTCTCTAAGACCAACCCCCTGGTCTCTAAGACCAACCCCCTGGTCTCTAAGACCAACTTCCCCAGTCTCTAGGACTAAATCCCTGGTCTCTAAGACCAAACCTCCCAGTCTCTAAGACTAAATTTTTCCCCAGCCTCTAAGACTGAACCTCCCCAATCTCTCAGATTGAACCCCTCAGTCTCTAAGACTGAACCTCCCCAATCTCTCAGATTGAACCCCTCAGTCTCTAAGACTGAACCTCCTGAATCTCTAAGATTGAACCCCTCAGTCTCTAAGACTGAACCTCCCCAGCCTCTAAGGCTGAACCACCCTCAATCTCTAAGATTGAATCCCTTAGTCTCTAAGACTGAACCTCCCTCAGCCTCTAAGGCTGAATTATAAACATATATTTTGGAATGTGTATTTGTGCCTTTTGTTTGTAAAAATGTTTGTTCCCTGGATCTGGGCGTTTTGTGTATGCAATGAAAAACATGTTTGTAAAAGCGTTTTCGTGAGAGCCCTATTGATCGTAGTCTAGACTCGAGAATGAATCCTAGTTCACTACGATCGAAGCTCTGATACCAAGCTGTCACACCCTGACTTTTGCGGAAGCGTGATTATTGGTGTGACTTCTTAATACCATTGCATATGATCATAACAACACTATATGATAAAACCAGTAGATGTACATCCATTAATTTAAGTTTTTTTTTTTGGGTAAAGGGTTACCCCGGTGATTTTATAAACTTCACAAACAAAAACAAGTAGTGAGGAAACGTCCACACTAGTTCAAACATGAGACATGCCCCATGTAAGTAAGCCAAACAACCAACAAATACAAATTAACCACACCTAGACACTTATCTAGAGAAACACACACAAACAACTAGCCAAAATAAGAATTAGCCTCCATCATCGATCATCTTGTCTTCAGCAATCTCCCACTCTGCCAACAGGTTCCGCACATTAGCACACTGTTTGAATTTGACGCCCATTAGCTTGTATCGAATAGTCTTGAGAATTGTATCTCGAATCACATCCGGGGGTCTCGTTTGATTTCTGAATAACCTATGATTACGTTCTTGCCAAATGACATAAGCCGTCGCCCCAACCACGAGCCTGCTAAAATAATCAGCCGCCCTCTTCGACTTTCCTCGATCCTTAAGCCACCTTGTAATCGAAGACCATTTATGATCCACATTAGCCATAGCCGCCTTGTCTCGGACCATACACCAAATTTGAGTAGAAAACCGACACTCAAAGAAAAGGTGTTCATGAGAGTCCACATTTTCAAAACACAATAGGCAACACATCATGTTCATATTTTTACGTCTTGAAAAATCCCACTTTAAGATGATATCTTGCGTGAGGAGCTTCCGACGCATAATGAGCCACATTAAGAACGCATGTCTGGGAATGCATTGATTAAACCATACAATGTTAACCCAATCGATCTCTTGCTCCCTTGACCGAAGAGACTGCCAAACTGTTGACGAAGAAAAATCATGAAGATCGTCCCCTTCTATCCAGCATATTCTGTCATCTGTGTTCGGTTGCAAGTGGATAGAAACCAACTGATTCAACTCAATGAACCGAGATCTCCAATCTTGCGGCCAAACCCACGAGTTATCAGAATAAAGATCCGCAACCTTGTCTTCTAACAAAAATCCTGCATTATTTATCATTCTAGGCGAAACGAAATTAATGAGAGGCCCTAGATTACTCCACGTGTCAAACCAAGCTGAAGTATTTTTACCATTCCCCAACTTAGACCAAATATAACTTCTTAAAATCGGCCTGATTTGCAGAATTTTCCTCCATGACCAGCTACAATTTGCCCCTTCATTACATCTCCAAAAGTTACCTTGCTTTAACTTATATGAATAAATCCAAGCGACCCATAGCGAATTCCTCTTGATTAAAACACTCCAAGCATGAGACGCCATAAGAGACTTATTAACATCTCCAAGCCTCCATTAATTTAAGTTTAAAAGTAGTACAACATAATTGTCTGAAATGACGAGACCAAATTCAAGTTACCAACCATAACATGTTTTAAGGAGTTCAAAAAGACTCAACAAAAGATTTTTAAAACAACCCCGAGTTAGGACCACGTATCTCGTCCAGGATTAAGATACGCCTCCTAAGCCCTAATGACTTGGATGACATCTTTATTCACAACGCAGCTAAAAAAACTCCAACGCCTGCCAGATCCATTTACTAATTCCCTGAAATACATGTAGTTTGAAAAATCAACAAAAGTTGAGCGAGTTCATGTGTAAGTAAGTATGTATAAACCTTTGTAAAAATGTCTGTATGTATGAAAATCCCTGGTATGTAGCAATAAGGAAAAACCATCATTGGGTTGCAAAGCCAATGATAAGTGTGAAGTGATGCAGGAAGACTCAACCCTAGCGGATTTGTGCGTCGGGCACTTAGTCAACTCATGGTTCACTCAGCGGACTCAGGAGTGGGGCTCGCTACACCCAAATAGATCTATCACTAATGTCCCTCGGTCCTACAACGAGGATTAATGGCCTTAAGTGTCATGCCCACCACTCACATGTTCGCGTAATAAAAACCCTCCTTAAGCTAACCATACCATGTAAATAAATGTCTGTAAATGTCTGTAACATGTATTTCACCCCCGAAGTATAAAACTGAAAACAGTTAAAGAGAAAAGGGGGACATGAACTCACAGTATTGCGTCTTCGGTACTCGTACCCCAAATCTCCTCAGCAAACACGACTACCTACAATGGTCTAATGTCTATTAGACGAACGGGTCGTGCCTTGTCTTAGTATTGATTAGTGCCTTTGAGTTACGTTTTAAAGTGTCTTTAATATTTTAGTAATAATACATCTCATGCTTGTGTATTCGTCTTTCCTTCCCAAGGATGGGATATTTTACATGTGTCTGTTCATATTGGGATTATATTTTTAAATCCCATTTTAGAGAATACATATATTTAACCATGTTCGGGTATGAAACCAACCTCTGATACTTTGTATTTTGTGATAAATATTATGACGAGTTCTATTCTTTGAAAACAAAATCTAAAGTATACTAGTAAACACCCGACTCACAAATATTTCTTAAGTGTTAGGATTTTCGGAAAATTTCGGCAGAGTCTCCTTTGTAAATAGGGGTGTCCATGCTTAATTAGCATATCATTTTCTTTTACACATATCCCGTAATTCGTTTTCAATAATCAAACCGACATATCGACAAACAAAACGTTGCATGCTTCATTTCAGCTTTATAACTCGAAACCGGACTGTTTTCGAGGATTTTTATAAAATAGTTATCTTCTTCCAAAAATTACCAAATTTTTACAGAATGTCACATATGTTCCAAATTTTATTGTGTAAAAATATCAAAGTCCAGTTTGTTACCCATATTTTATAAAAAAATCATTTTCTCGACTGCAATTAGATTTGTTACTTTCTGATTGCAGTTTACGGAAATATTCACTAAAAATTAACCGTAAGTCCGTTTGACGAAATTCCAGTTGGAGGGTCGTCCTGACAACGGTGTCCATCTACTGTAAAAATTTCATGAGTTGATTTTATTCAGGTTTTAAGTTGTGACTCCGAAAATGTCATACTTTTTCTGCAATAAAAATGCAGCTTGAGCTGCTGTCTAAAAATAGTCTTTTAAAAATAGTAAACGGTCTCGAAAAATTATGATTCCAGTGGCATTTGTTTAGTTATTCCAAAATACCCATTTTAGGCTTCAGAAAATCCGTTTTTCGATTTAAAATGATCCCGTTACAGCCTGTTGAAGTTGGTTGGAAATCCAACTCAGCAAGCTGTTTACATTGTAGAAGTGACTAAAAGTGCATAAACGAAGATCCTAACCATGGTTTATTGATGAACAAATGTTAAAACTTCAATCATGCTTTAACCAACCCTAAACCATTCAGATTTCAACCTCACACAACCTTTTTATATGTGGTTTTTAGGCAGAAACTTAGGTTCATATTTTAGTGTTTAAACTTTTGTGTGTGATGAACATTCAACAAATCGTAACAAGAATCAAGGTGGAACAAGAGTATGAAGGGACTTACTACTAGCACAAGGCTAGGGTAGTAATCTTAAGATGAGATGATGGTGAAAAGTTGGTGACAAAGCTTGAATCAAACTTCCTTGAACACCTTCAATCTTGCACTTCTATGGATGAACTTCACACTTGAAAGAGAGCTTGTTGGAGAAGAAAATGGAGATGGTGAAGTGTGGTGGAGGTGAATTCGGTTATGGAGAGGGGGGGGGGTGGTGAGCTGAAATTAAGGGGGAAGGAGGAGGTTGAGTGTGGAGTTTGGTAGTAATGATGATCATCATATTGGGAATATGCACACATTTAAATCTAGGGTAATCATACCCAACTTTTGGCCAATGAAATAAAGATTCTCTTTTCACTTAATCTAAACAAAATATTCTCAAATAATTAGGGCAGATTTTCGGTTGGGGGGGGGGGGGGTAAAGTGTAAATTTTTGGTAACTAGTGGGTAATAAGTTAGAAGGTTAACGGTATTTCCGAGTATAGCGGGTGCATGTCATGTTTACAGGGTGCATGGGGATTTTTGTGACCATAATTTATTTAAAATGATAAAATAATATTTATAACAATATTTTCATGTCTCGGGTAATGTCTGGTTGTTCGGTTTCGTATCGTTCCGTTAAAGCGTTTAATTGTCCCGTATAGCGTCCTTTGTGCATCTTTTTGTAACGAAATTAATTCCAACACTTAGGAAAGTGTCCAGGACCATTTAGTCAATACTCTGTATAATATGAGTGTGTTAAAAGCTGAATTGTTACTAAAAATGCGGAATTCTGTAATTAAATTGCGTTTTAGGCACTTTCCGGCACTCAAACTATCACCTAGTGACATAGTCTTATGGTCCTCGCTTCCCTACACTCCATACTGGTGTAGTGTTTTATCCCTGGCCCATACTGGCCTAAAAATAGTATCTGTCTAAGTGCTGGCATTGTCAGCATGTGTCTGAGTTATTCGCTCACTGTACTAACTGTGCTTTGTGCATCAGGTTTGTCACTAAGAGTCTGTATGAAATAATTGAAGTGACTGTATGTAAAGAATGCACATGTATGTATATAACATAAATCAGTAAGCAGTTTAAAGCGTCAGATGTAATCAAGCACAGTCATTAAGCTCATAATTAAAATTAATTAATAGTACGGATGCATGCAAAATTGACGGTTGTCACAAGTTAGACATTTCGAACGCGTTTTACGCGAACGACGCGTTAAAGTAGCGTAAGCTACCTAAACGGGTCGTAAGGGGTCAAAAGCACTTAGGATAGGTTTCGTTTTAGTACGTAGGCTTTGTTAAACCATATTACATAAGTTCCCATACTTATTTGGTTTACGAACCTTCGTACTACCCGATCCTCCGATAGGTCCGTTTATTAATGTAGATACCTATATAGGTGCCGTTTGATTCCGTGATCTTCTAGCACTGCTTGGTGGTTATCCTACGACTTCTAAGCAATCTCATGTGAGTACATAGACCCCTCTTTTACTGTTTTTCAAACATTTTGGGGTGAAACACATGTGCCTACTTGTTACTTTCATGATTTCATGCTTTTATATCATATACTTGCTATGTTCATTAGTACACTATTAGTACATGATTTCATTATGTTTTTGCTATGTATGCCCATTGTGTGCATACTTAGTACATCGTTTTACATAACATTTCATGCTATGTATGTTCATCATACTTAGTACATTTTACATCACATGCTATGTATGCCCATTGTGTGCATACTTAGTATATCGTTTTACATAACATTTCATGCTATGTATGTTCATCATACTTAGTACATCGTTTTACAAGACATCTTATACTTGGTATCATGCTATGTATGTCCATCCGTCGCATACTTAGTACATTGTTTTTGCATTCTTACCTATGGTTTGGTTGTTACATATTTCACTTGCCATACATGACATTTTGTTTACACAATACTTGATTGACATTTGACAACGGTTTAGACATGGGCAATTTACATTGGTGGTTTATGTGGGTAAGTGATTTGAGTAACGAGACGTGTGTAATGTGATACAAGCATGGTGGATACGCCGCTGGTACTTCCTATATATAAGTGCTTGTATTATATTACATGGCGTAGCGTTATTTAAATCATTCATTTGGATTTATACATTTTTACACAAATAACATATTTTTCTCAAGACATTGTTTTACAAAACAGTTTGTTTTATACAAACTCATTTTTACTTGGTTATTCATTTAACCTTACATCATTCTTTTAACTATACATATCTATCATCGATTTTCAAACGTTTTATAAAAGCAAACACTTAAACTGGATTCATGACAAGTTTTTGGTTAAACATTTTCTTAAACCTAAGTCATGGATCCTATTTTTCATAAAACCTATGTACTCGCCGGCATTTTTATGCTGACGTATTTCCACATGTGTTTCAGGTACAATAGTTGATGATATTTGATGATGATATTGATGCATGCTCACATAGGATTGGACGAGACCTTAGTGACATTAAAAGATGCAAGACTAGTTAATTTTTGTTATGTTTCTTTATTGTTAAGACATTGTAACTCATTTAATTCAATAAAACGAAATTTGTTAAATCCATGGTTGTGAAACAATGATTCTGTTACAACACTCCCCGACGTTTCCGCCACGTTTTGTTGTTTTACGTGGTCAGGGTGTGACAGAACTCTGGGCCACGACGGGAGTTCCACCGAATTCGAACAAGAGGTATCCTTGTGACAACCCGTATTGTCACCGCCGAGAAAAGGGTATTTTAGTAACATTCGTAATTGTTAATATTATTATTATTTTTATTATTATTATTACTATTATTCATTTACTAAATAATAATAACCTGTGAAGTGAGAAACTTGTTGTTTTACTGACAACCCGAACCGAGTATATTTATTAACACATAAATAATATTTTGCGGGCTAGCGCGCTTGGACTAGGCCAACCCAACCTACCTAAACCCCTAAACCCTACAATATATAAACTTATTATTCCCCCTCAATACTTTTGAAAACCAATAAAAAAAACCTACAAAAGAAGTCTCAGCCGACACCCCCTAGTTCTTTTATTTTCACGGCGGAGATCCGGCGACTGGAACCGGTGGTGCACCGGCCATGATTCCGGCTGCCGGCGACGTATCAAACCTATAACACCCCTCTTCCTTGCACATTCCACACCCTCCCATTCACCTGTCAACGAACCAGCCGACACCCCATACCCTCCTTCTTCCACACACCTGTCTTCCTAGAACTCGGGAGTTCCTGCGAGTGAACCCCGACCACCAGGTCACAGCGGCTCGGCGACGAATGGACGACGACCAACGGCTGAAAACGTCGAACTTCGGTGAGCTGCGGCAGCGGCAGACGGCAGCGCCGTCATTTGCAGTGGCAGTAGTGTCCGTTCAAACGGCCCGACGGGTTTTCTGACAATGTTGCTGATGATCGTTGAAGCTGATGAGGACGACTGACCGGCGATGATGTTAGCGGTGGTTCTCCGACAAATCAGAGGTGCCGGTGAGGGGGGATTGTGACGGTGAGAAGTCCCAGCAGCAGGTACCTAGCCATGTGATTTGTATGAGTATGCGTTGACTTTGTATGAGATACGTGTGGTTAGTACGTGATTACTTGAAAATGAACCTAATCAATATTAATAACCATAATAGGATACGGTTGACCAACATAACACAAGTAAAATGCTTTACCTACCGAGCAAAGCAAAGGTGAGTTCACACTCTTAAGGCATGGGATTCCCGGTGGGTTGGGAATGGGATTAAGAAGCTAAGATGAAACCTGTATATTAACCACTAATAGACTACATTTAATCCTACGTATTCTCGGATTAGGAAGAATACGTACCTCCGTCCTCAGGTTGGGAAGGACGCCTACACTAAAGCTGCATATCCTCGGATTGGGAAGAATACGTACCTCGTTCCTCGGATTGGGAAGGACGCCTACATTCAACCTGCGTATTCTCGGTTGGGTAGAATACGTACCTCCTTCCTCGGATTGGGAAGGACGCCTACACTAAACCTGCGTATTCTCGGATTGGGAAGAATACGTAACTCCGTCCTCGGGTTGGGAAGGATTACTACATTTAACCTGTGTATTCTTGGATGGGTAGAATACGTACCTCCGTCCTCGGTTGGGAAGAACGCCAATATATATAACTAGTCTAGTGGTTCACATGGGGTAGCCCCCACTGGTTATGGTTATGGTTTGGGAAACAAGGACTTGGTTAACTCATGGTTTACGAATGAACTTATGGTTTTTGGAACAACTTTAAAATAAACACCAACTGTGAACTCGCTCAACTTTGTTGTTGATTCGTTGTTACATGCCTTGCAGGTCTTTAGGTGTATATTATTGGAACTTGCTGTCTGGGAGGCTGGAGTGGTCATGGGTCGAGTTACGTGGAATCGCAACACAAGACTAATGGTTTTCACATGTGGTTTATAAATACTTAACAAACGAATTATGCTTCCGCTGTGTACTGTGAATTATTTGTAACGTTGCAACACTTAATGATAGCAAATAAAAGTTTTATTTAAATATACCTATGAGTTCAATGTGATTGGTGGCTTGGATCCTGGTACGTCACATACCCCGTGGTGATTCCGCGTGTGGTAGTTTGGGGGTGTGACCATTTGGTATCAGAGCCATTGGTTATAGTGAACTTGGTTTTAAAAAGGGAAAAAACGTTTTTATAAAACCAGACTATAACCAAACAGTACTGAAAACGTGAATACAACCATGACACTCAGCTCCAGATTGCAAGGTTTGTCTTTCTTACTTGTTGCATACATCACGTGACTTGTACACATTTGTTTATGATGAAACATACGAACACACACTCGTCACTATAGCATGATGGCATGGATTGCTCGCTTACCTTATGATGCGTTGATAGTATACCATAGTCCTTGGATTTTTGTGATCCTATTACTTTGACGACCTCCATTTGACATCTGAGTTGAGGAACCATTTGACATGAGTTAGGAGGAACTGAGATGAGCATGCAAATCGCAATATTATTGTGGGTGCACACACAATAATAATGTGGGGTGCATGTGAGTCCCAGTGAGGCTTAACAAGTGGAAAAAGGGTTCCGTTCTGTTATTTGATCAATGTGAAACATAACAAACCTATAGGGGTCATAACAGTGATTGTCCCCTACTCGAACGTGAACTTTTCATTCATCTCTGGATCCTTTCGAATCACGATGCTATCGAGTATTACCCGAACACTTATTTGAACGTTTAGCGAACTGTGTAAAATGTTAGGTGCTAGTATGAACGTCCCTGAGTTGGATGTCGCAGCGTCGAATGATTGATCGATACATTTCTTACTCCTCTTCGTTGCTGGAACTCATGTATTGACGTCTTAAATCCCGAAGTGTGATCACTTCTGCAACACTCCCGCAACATACTGTGTATTACTCAAACAATTTGCAGCGACTCATGGGAGTCCACTCTTATGAATCATGGGAGTCCACTCTTACCGGCAACGAGCACCAGCGAATTGGCTTCAATCGAATCCTTAACCTTTGTCAGCGACTCATGGGAGTCCACTTTTATGAATCAATCGGGACATAAGCAATGACAATCGACTATAACTTGGAATGTGTAACTGCCAGCACAGTGAGTAGCGCTTTAGGACGTGACTCAGAATGTGAAAAGATGGACTTGATGGTGAAGAATCGTAGGGCTTCGTTTCGAGCAACGACATTGGGAGCAGCAGTCACAGCGACAACAAGGTATTCGTAACCCTAGCCTACAGTATGGATATAAAGGTGCCTACAACATGGATTGGCCGGTGTTAAGTTAAGAAGACAACGACCAAAGGAACAACGACAGTATGGAAATCCTTGTAATGAAAATAGCAACACTGGAAATGATCTTTCTTCTACTATCCACGATGGTGTTAATGCAGTAGTCAGTATGGGTTGGTTAACCAGACATCGCGCAGATATACCATGTGAGGGGAAAGTTGTCATTTGTCATAAAGTATCCGAGTGGTGCAGAGGTTAGCATCAATTCAGCAATGAAGGCCAGGAGTGCCTACGGAGGGATTACCCCGCTAAGTTAGCAACTGTTATTGACGTAAGGTTAGGAAAAAGAGGATCGAGGATCCACCAGTTGTTCGTGATTACCTTCAATGTGCTACCCGAGGAACTTCCAGGATCATCTCTACAACTGTTAAGTAGGAACTCAGTTTGACCTCTCGCCAGAAGCAGTTCTAACTACTCGTACTCTCTACCATCTTGCACCAGGAGGGTTGCAGGAGCTGTTTAACCAACTACAGAAAACTGTCGGACAAGAGTTTTTGCTTTAAGGAGCCCTCGCTATACCCATGAAGAGAAGCCTTTTCGTATGTATACTAACTATCAAGAACTCAACAAGGTGATAGTCAAGAACCGTTTGCCTCGACCACGTATTGACAACCCGTCGACCAGTTGCGAGGAACAAGCTTCCATTCGAGGATTGGCTAGCGAACGAGCTATCATCAGATGGAAGTCTAAGAGGAGAATACACTTAGAACAGCATGTCAAACGCAATGCAGCCATTTCAAATTTGTACACCATGATTATTGAGTTGATCAACACACCAGCAGCTTCAGGGATTACATGAATCGACCGTATTTGTCGACGACGTTCTGAATCATGACCAGAAGAGAGGAACACCATGGGTGGCATATGTACCCTATCTCAGCGTTTCTGTGGGAGGAGCCATTACATGCGAAGTCTTGTTAAATGTCACATTCGAGAGAGGTATTTTGATCATGTAGCCAACAGAGTAGGAATACACGTGGATCTCGCTGAGATGCATTTTGTTAGAAATGGATCAACACCAAAGATTTCTTCGAGGATGCAGCCATTCCTTGGTTTCGCTAGATACTATCGTAGATTCATCATGGGATTTTCAAAGATCGCACCGGTTAAATCTCTTCAGCACAGCAGGGTGCTGTGTTCGTGAAAGACGAAACAGGAGGATGTTTATTCTGCTTTCGAATTCCAACTCTGCAACGCACCGAGCATCGTCTTTACTCGGGGGTGCGAGTGATTTAGTGGTATACCATCATGGTCCGAATCAGAGTCCCAGTTACACACCGACGCAACACGAGAGAGTGATGACTTACGTGATGGAGTTACAAAGAGGAAGCGCAAGACACACAACTGGCGGTGAAAACCGTGGCCTTGGGATTTTTGATGGAGGCCTTACTTGGGTGGTACAAGATGCATTATTTGGATCGATCACAAGAGCCTCCTGTGTACCTCGACTTCGACATAGCTAAATCAGTTAATGGCATCGCTGGAGGGAAACTTTAGGATAATTACAACTATGAAACTTGAACGCGCGCGAGCTTTGCAGCTCACTATCGACTCTACCTTATCTGATCAGACTCGCTTTGTTCAAACTGGAGGAAGAGGATTTCCAAGTTGATCCATGCGGGGCATGGAGAAGCAACCGGCTTCTGTAGGGTACTGTAGGGAACTCGTGTTGAGCAAAGCACATCGGCTTCGATATTTTAGTCGTCTGGGTTTTGATGAGAGGCATTAGGACTTATTAACCGTGTACTGGTAACCGGGCATGAAGGCCCATGTCACACCCCGGCCGCGTATAACATGCAACCGCGGCGGAAACGCCGGGGAGTGTTGGGACAGAATTAAATTGTTTCATAACCATGGAAATCAAAGTTACATTTTATTTATTAAACAAGCATAATACATTGTCTTAAACAGGAAAACAAAGAGTTCGTGACATAATTAAACTAGTCTATCTTCATTTTTAGTCTCTAAGGCACAGGCCCGCCCTAGTGTCACCATTGTCATCCTACACGATAGCTCCTGAAAACACATGTGAAAGTAGGTACGTCAGCATAAAAATGCCTGTGAGATACATAGGTTTTGTGAAAATGGGATTCATGACTTGAGTTTAAAGAGAACGTTTAATAACAGTCAGTCATGAACCTTGTAAATTGTTTTGTCTTGTAAATCATTTGAAAAACGATAAAACCAGATGTTATGTATAGATAAATGTAAGGTTAAACGAATAACCAAGTAAAATGAGTTGTATAGGATAAGTTGTTGGTAAAAATAATGTCTTGGGAAGAATATGTTATTTGTGTAAAACGTAATATGTCTAAACTGAAATGATTTAGATAATGCTACGATAGGTAATATTATACAAACATTTATATATAGGAAGTACCAGCGGCGTATCCACCATGTTTGTATCATATTACATACGCCACGTTACTCAAACCATTTACCCAAACCAACCACCATGTAAATTGTTCATGTATAAATCAATTGTCAAGTGTTTTTGTGTAAACCATATCGAAATGTCTATGTTCAATGTAAACCACCAAATATGTATATCAATGTCAAAATGTTTATGTTCAATGTAGATCATGTAATGTGTACCCAAAATATATCATGTATGGTAAGTGAAATGTATCAACTAAACCATATGTAAAATGCACAAAAAACAAGGTATTGAAGTAAAACATGGTTTAAATCAGAGTTATGTTTTGTGGAACAAATGCATGCTATACTGATATAAACATTTATGCGGTATTGTGAAATATGCATACATCCAAGCCTTGAGACTGTGGCGATAAACCCTTAAACAAATTAATGGTTTATCTAAGTTATGTATATCGAATTCGGTCATTCCTTCCAATCCAAACAAACCCAGGATTTCAGGAACGGGAGTTGTCAATTCCTATGGTACCACTACCTACTAACGAATGGCGTGATCAATGTTAATGAATGTATTGTTCCACGTTAAACAAACAATGTCATACCAAGATAAAGGCATGTGATGTAAACAATTGTACTAAGTATGCACACAATGGGCATAAATAGCATGAAATGTAATGTGAAACAATGTACTAAGTACGCACACAATGGGCATACATAGCATGAAATGTAATGTAAAGCAATGTACTAAGTACGCACACAATGGGCATACATAGCATGAAATGTAATGTAAAGCAATGTACTAAGTACGCACACAATGGGCATACATAGCATGAAATGTAATGTAAAGCAATGTACTAAGTACGCACACAATGGGCATACATAGCATGAAATGTAATGTAAAGCAATGTACTAAGTACGCACACAATGGGCATACATAGCATGAAATGTAATGAAAACATGTACTATAATGTACTAACGAACATAGCCGGTATATGATGTGAAAACATGGAAAGCATGAAAGTAACAAGTAGGCACATGTGTTTCACCCCAAAACAGTTTGGAAAACAGTAAAAGAGGGGTTCAATGTACTCACCTGAGATTGCTTTGATGTTCTTGTGTAATAATCACACAATGCTAGAGATCACGGAATATCAAACGTCACCTAATAGGTAGCTATGTTAATATACCAGACCAAAATCGGAAGGATCGGATAGTATGCGGGTTCGTAAACCAAACGAGTATGGAGACTCGTGAAATATGGTTTAACAAAGACTACATACTAAAATGAAACCTATCCTAAGTGCTTACGATCCATTACGACCCGTTTAGGTAGCTTATGCTACCTTAACGCGTCGTTCGCGTAGAACGTGTTTGGAACGCCTAACATCGTGACCACAACGTATAACCTCGGAAGGTTACAACTATGGTCGCCTAATGTGTTTGGTCGGATCCTAATGATCGACCAAATGGGTCGGGTTCGAAAGTATAAGCGATTGTTTAGATCGCTTACCTTACGACCCTATATATGCACTAAACTAAAAGTGACGAGCTAAGCATGTTAGGACATGCTTAACTAAGTTTAGAAAAAAGGTTTGGCATCAAAACAAACGGCTTTGATGCTCACGAGTAGTTTAGTTACAAAATACGCAAGAATGCGCATTTTGGCCGAAACTACGACTCGTCACTGAGCCTAGATAACGTGGTAATCAGTAGGTATAGTCACTACGGACTATAACCATCGTGATCACGCTCAGGTTATGAAGTTCCAATGAACTTCGTGTTGACCATAGGCTGGTAAACGCAGAAAGAACACTTACGAAGGGTCCCCAAAAGCTAATCTCGATCCAGGAGCTCAGGTATGAGAGCAAAGGCCTCAACTTAGAGCTTTAGATCAGATTTTTATGGGTTTTAACCAAAAAGGGGGGGGTATTTATAGGAAAAGTAAAGCCGTTAGGATCGTTTCTTGAATATCATGCCATGATCCAAGCCGTACACTTGTCGCAAAGTTGTGGTACCTTATTTTGCCCCCACCATAGGAATTCGACACGTGGTGTTGCCCTTTGGGTGATCGAAAGGCCAATGCAAGTGGATCAAAACATTGAATCTGGTCTGTTTGTCTGATGCGGCCCGCGTAAGGAAGCACACAAATCCCAGGCGGGCCGCCTGGCCCTACCTGATCAACACAAAGTTTTAGAAATTACCGTTTTAGTCCCTGTTGCATATTTAAGCCATTTCCGACACTTCTAAGGCCCGTAAAGCCAACTTTAAGGCCCTAAAATGGTGCCTAAACATTGTGGACTTGAAACATGCTCAAAAATATGCAGGATGTTGGTTCGTTTGGCCGTACGATCGCGATGTTCGGTTAATTACGACGGAATGCGCATAAGCGCGAAAGACGATCCAAAAGATGCGACGAATGGATTTTTCTCATGCCAAACACTAAGGCATAATATAAGGATGCTTACATAAATTTTTGGATGTCCGGATGTATTCAGAACGTAAGTTATGCGCGAAAGTGCAAACTTGTGCACTTTTTGACACTTTTAGCCCCTGAATGATCCAAAAGTTTGTTTTAACATACCAAACCCCTCAAAGCCTATTTCTAAGCTATGTAAAGGATATTTATGGTATGTTTAACTTATGGACATGTTCCGGAATGTTTGTTACAGTTCAAATGGGCATACTTTCGCACTTTGTCAAGTTTAGTCCCTGTAAGCGAATTAACTTGTTTTTGCCATACCAAAGCCTTCAAAACTTATTTCTAAGTTATGTAAAGGTTATTTAAGGTATGTTGAGTATATGTTGATGTTCCGGAGTATTTGTCGCATTAAACTGAGTACGTTTACGCACCAGTTTGCGTATAATTCTCCAGAATGTGATGTAGAGTTTAAAATCGATCAAAAGTCAAAACATGAAAAATGTAAAACACAACCAAAACAAACATTGGGATCAAACAACATTGTTTTATTGATAACTGAACTGTTCACAATGATTACAAGCACAAATGTTACAGTCTCCCCTACTTGTGGAAATTTCGTCCCGAAATTTATTTAGAGGAAACTCGTGGAAAAAGATGCGGATACTTTGCCTTCATTTGATCTTCGCGTTCCCAAGTAAACTCAGGTCCACGTTTAGATTCCCAGCGAACCTTGACCAAAGGAATGCGCTTGCGTTTAAGCCACTTGACTTCACGTTCCATGATTTCCACCGGTTTCTCAACAAATTTCAGTGTTTTATCAACACGAATTTCGTCAAGCGGTATGTGGAGGTTCTCATCAGCTAAACACCTCTTGAGATTGGACACGTGAAAGGTTGGATGAACATTTCCAAGTTCAGGAGGTAATTTAGGTCTGTAGGCTACCTTACCGATTCTTTCGACGATCTTGAATGGTCCCACGTATCTAGGTGCAAGTTTTCCTTTCTTTCTAAATCTGATCACACCTTTCCAAGGTGAGACCTTAAGTTATACACGATCACCGACTTGAAAATCCAAGGGCTTGCGTTTTAGGTCCGCGTAACTCTTTTGACGGCTTCTAGCTGTCTGAAGGTTATCACGAACTTTCTTTACCTTATCTGTTGTCTCTAAAATGAGGTCAGGTCCAGTAAGTTGAGCCTCGCCGATCTCATTCTAGCAGACTGGTGAACGACATTTTCGACCATAGAGAGCCTCGAAAGGAGCCATGTTGATGCTGGAGTGATAACTGTTGTGGTAGGAGAATTCAATCAACGGAAGATGTGAATCCCAACTACCACCAAAATCGATCACACAAACTCTAAGCATATCCTCTAGTGTCTGGATTGTTCTTTCAGATTGACCATCCGTTTGCGGATGATAAGCTGTGCTTAGATTAAGTTGGGACCCCATAGCAGATTGCATGGTTCTCCAAAAATGAGAAGTGAAACGAGCATCTCTGTCAGAAATGATGTTCAAAGGAACACCATGTCGAGCTACAATTTCATCAACGTAGATTTGAGCAAGTTTGTCAGCCGAAAAATCCTCACGGATTGGCAAGAAATGCGCTGACTTGGTAAGTCGATCAACGACTACCCAGATGGTATCGTGACCTTTCTTTGTGCGCGGGAGTTTAGTAATGAGATCCATAGTAATGTTTTCCCATTTCCAAACTGGGATCTCTGGTTGCTCTAATAATCCGGAAGGACGCTGATGTTCAGCCTTAACCTTAAGACAAGTAAGGGATTTGGATACGTATAAGGCAATGTCTTTCTTCATACCAGGCCACCAATACTGAATATGAAGATCCTTATACATCTTATCTGAGCCAGGATGAATAGAATAACGAGATTTGTGGGCTTCATCCATAAGCAGGGTACGAAGATTATCTTGGCTCGGGACCCACAAACGGTCGATGAAGTAATACGATCCATTGTCCTTCAGTTCTAGAGCAGGAGTTATGTGATAAGGAAATTCCTTATCCATCAAACCTTGTGAAACACAAGATTGTTGAGCCTGAGAAATACGGGCTTGGATATCGGATTGAGCTTGAATGACAGATTGGACACGAACACAATGAAGCTTAGTACGTTCCTTGCGACTCAAAGCATCGGCCACGACATTCGCCTTACCAGGATGGTAGCGAATTTCGCAGTCATAGTCGTTTAGAAGCTCTACCCAACGTCGCTGTCTCATGTTGAGCTCTTTCTGATTGAAGATATGCTGGAGACTTTTGTGGTCTGTGAAAACCACACATTTTGTACCGTACAAATAGTGTCTCCAAATCTTAAGAGCGAAGACAACTGCACCCAACTCAAGATCATGAGTGGTGTAGTTCTTCTCATGTATCTTCAACTGCCTTGATGCGTATGCTATGACTTTGTTTCTTTGCATCAGGACGCAGCCAAGACCTAATTTAGATGCGTTGCAATAAACGACGAAATCATCATTGCCCTCAGGCAAAGTTAGAACAGGCGCGTCGCAAAGTTTTTGTTTCAAAGTCAGGAACGCTTCCTCTTGTTTGACTCCCCAATCAAATGGCTTGTTCTTCTGAGTTAGAGCAGTTAGAGGAACTGCAATCTTTGAGAAATTCTCAATGAAGCGGCGGTAATAACCCGCCAGACCAAGAAAAGAACGAACTTCAGTAGGAGTAGTAGGCGTATCCCAATCCTTGATCGCACTGATCTTGGAGGGATCTACATGAATACCTCGTTCGTTGACAATATGTCCTAAGAATTGAACTTCTTTAAGCCAGAATTCACACTTGGAGAATTTGGCGAAAAGTTGCTCTTTCTTTAGGAGTTCCAATGTAAGACGAAGATGTTGTTCATGATCAGCTCGCGTCTTAGAATATATCAAAATGTCATCAATGAAAACGATGATGAACTTATCCAAATAAGGTTTGCAGACCCTATTCATCAAGTCCATGAAAACAGCAGGAGCATTAGTCAAACCGAATGGCATGACTGTGAACTCATAATGCCCATAACGAGTACGGAACGCTGTCTTGGGAATATCTTCTTCATGCACACGGAGTTGATGATATCCAGATCGCAGATCAATCTTTGAAAAATAAGAAGCGCCTTGCAATTGATCAAAGAGATCATCAATGCGAGGTAGGGGACATCGATTCTTGATGGTAAGCTTGTTAAGCTCACGATAATCGATACACATCCTAAAAGATCCATCCTTCTTCTTGACAAAAAGAACGGGAGCACCCCAAGGTGAAAAGCTAGGACGGATAAAACCTTTGTCAGAGAGTTCCTGTAGCTGCTTAGACAACTCTTGCATCTCAGACGGTGCAAGACGATATGGAGCTCTGGCAATGGGATTTGCACCAGGTACGAGATCAATACGGAACTCGACTTGGCGTGCTGGAGGTAGACCAGGTAACTCTTCAGGGAAAACTTCAAAATAATCCTGAACGACAGGAATATCTGAAATAGACTTACCCTTGCCTTTATCTGCTGTAACATGTGCTAAGAAAGCCACATAGTTCTTCCGTAGTTACTTTCGTGCTTTAAAACAAGACATGAGTTTGAGACCACCGGCAGGCTTCTCACCACTAACCTGTAGGATCCCGCCTGTCGACAGCGGCGCACGAACAATCTTCTTAGAACAAACTATCTCTGCGCGATGCTTAGATAACCAATTCATACCCACAATAACGTCGAAGCTTCCAAGTTGCATTGGCGTGAGGTCAATAGGAAAAATATGGTCGTTAAGGTTCAACTGGCAGTTGCGGAGAACAGAATCAAGAACAATGGGTTCACCATTGGCAACCTCTACTGTCAAAGGTTTACCTAGTTTCGTTCTAGACACGCGAAGCATTGGCTCAAAAGACAATGACACAAAACTCTTGTCGGCACCCGAATCAAAAAGAACAGATGCAGGCTGATTATTAATAAAGAACGTACCGTTCACCACTTCATTGTCTGCTTGTGCCTCTTGAGCATTCATGTTAAAGACTCGCCCTCGAGCCTGAGCCTGAGCCTGATTCTGGTTGCATTCTGGTTCTGGTTGGCTAGTCTTGGCCACCGGTTTCTGTAATGGGTCAGATCCCCACAGTTATAACAAGCACCTGTGGGTATTGTGGTCGTGCAGCTTGACCCTATTGCTGAGCAGGAGGCTGAGCAACTTGTTGAGCCGGGTTCTGAACTGCGCGATTTTGAGCAAACCGACAAACATCGGCAAGATGACCTGACTTCCCACAGTTAGTACAGAAACGGCACTGATGTTGCGGCTGATGGTGACTGTTGCATCTATTGCACAAAGGTGCATTTCCTGAATAGGGCTTCTTTGCTGGAGGCTGTGCGGGTTGGTTGGGAGCTGCCTGGTTAGCTTGGGCAGTGACAGCATAGTTTTGGGAAGCCTTACGCTTCTTTGCCCTTTTTGATGAACCAGACTCCTTTCCATTCTTGTTTTGACCTTTCTTGCTATCTTCCTTGTCAGACGACTGTTTCTTGCCCTTGTCACCCTTCCTGTGTAATTTATTCTTCCGAATCTGCGACTCAGTCAATGTCGCTGATAACTCGATCGCCTGACGGAGTGTGGTAGGGTTACTACCAGTAATGATGTCTTGTACCGAGTCAGGCAGGCCGTCGATGTACCTTTCGATAGCCTTGTCGAGTGGGGCAACCATAGTCGGGCAAAGCAGACTCAACTCCTCAAACCTATCAGTGTATGCCCTGTGCTCGCCACTATCTTGTTTCAAATCATCAAACTCCTTCTCCAACGCTCGTTGTTCATGACGAGGACAAAACTCCCTCATCATAAGAGCTCTTAACTCAGCCCATGTCTGTGCTAGAGCAACTTCTGCACCACGGTCTCTCATTACCCCATTCCACCATGTGAGAGCCCTCTTTTGAAACACGCTCGAAGAAAACTCGACCTTGCGATTATCCGGACACTGAACGTGGCGAAAAGTATTCTCAATGCTCTCGAACCATTGAAGAAGCCCAGTTGCTCCCTCAGAACCACTAAACTTGAGTGGTTTAGCTGAGTTAAAATTCTTGAAATTGCATGTACCATTGTTGTTGTTGTTGGCTTGGTTCCATTGAGCAAAGAGATTTGGGAATTGAGTAGCCATCTGCTGCGCAATAATTTCTGCCAGCTCGGCAGTTGCTATCTGGTGTTCGCGTCGAGGAGGCATTCTAAAAGAGGAAAACATGAAAGGAAACGAGTGAGATGATTGGATGAAGAGAATGAGATGAAACAGAATCAACAAAAGCAAAGATGGTGGTTACGCATCGCAAAGCAAACAAGCGACACGAAATGTCTAGTTAAAGTAAATGGGTCAAAAATAATGTATCGTGAAGACATGTTCGCCTATAAGTGAACACTCACCCCAAGAGTTCCCAGGTAAGAGTGACTGGTCCGATTATGTGGATTTGTACGAACACTGTAGCCTTAGACAGAAAACCCAGGGTACAGGCATTCACTCTTCCAGTTCGCACGTGTTCACACTATTAAAACCCGAAAACCTTGACGAGATTTTTGAAAATCCAAAGGGTTCAAAACCTTATAACAGAGGGTTCAAAACCTAGTAATCAATCATCCTCGAACAGACGATTAATTTTCAAAGCGGAGTTGGAACCGAAGTTCCCGTTGTGGTTATCACCTAAGGATAGGTGAAGTGCATGTTTTAAGATCTAAACACAAGATAACTTGTGTTAGGGTCCTAGAAAGTTGTAGTCTAGGTCAAAGCATTACTAATAACCTAATTCCCTATAACCATTGGCTCTGATACCAACTCTTCTGTCACACCCCGGCCGCGTATAACATGCAACTGCGGCGGAAACGCCGGGGAGTGTTGGGACAAAATTAAATTGTTTTTTTTGGGTAAAGGGTTACCCCGGTAAATTTTATAAATCACCAAACAAAAGAACAGGGTGTGCCAAAACACTGACACACACTACAAGTCACTACAAACAAGCCAAAAACAAAGCCCAAACACGACAACCACAAAACAAAGAACAACCCGAAAAACAAAAAACACGGCCAAACGACAAAAACTAACAAACTAAACACCCCCCATCAAGAAACTTTAACCCGGGTCTTCAATCAGCACCCTTTCTGGGATCTGCCATCTCGTTACAACTCTTTTGTAATCCATTCGCTTTTGAAGCTTGAAATCCATCAACCGAAGTTGGACAGTATGTTTAATCTTTTGGGCAATCTGGCTCACCGAACCCTGACTTCTGTTGAAAAGCCTATTGTTGCGTTCCTGCCAAATATAATAAGCCGCAGCAGCTATCACCAACTTACAAACCACTCGATCTAGAGTATTAGAATTCGAGTACCGTTCCATCCACTCCAAAATGGAAACCCAAGATCCAGAGACGGTATCCATATCAACCATAGCCCTTACTTCCCTCCAAACCTGCGAAGCAAAATCACAAGAGAAAAACAAATGATCTCTAGAGTCTCTGTCATGCTGGCAAAGTGGGCAGCACATGAGTCTTAAGTTTGTTTCACTACCCGCTTCCCAAACACGCAACCGGTCCTGTGTTCGGAGCTTATTTTTAATAACTAGCCAAAGGTGAAAAGAATGCCGGGGAATACACTGGCCGAACCAAACCATATTCACCCAGCTAACAGGATTATCTCGGTTACGAATGTTGTGCCAAACTTCCATCGAACAAAACTGTCGCTGGTTGCCCTCTAAATCCCTCCAAACCGTAAGATCCCGTAACTGAGGGTTAGGAGTATCAATGCTCAACCCGATTAAAACAGGAAAGAGGTCATACCACGCTTGAGGCCAATTCCATTGGCCATCGCTGTCAAGTAAATCCGCAACAGAAGAGCTGAGGTTAAAACCCGCATTTGCAATTTGTCTTGGAGAGATCATCTCCCTAAGAGGGCTCAAGTGACACCAGTTGTCGCTCCAAGCGTTAGTTTGCCTACCGGACCGAATAACTTTCCAAATGAACGGCCGAACAATGTTACGAATGGCAAGAATCTTCCGCCACCCCCAACTCATACCACCCCTACATTGAATCTCCCAGAAGTTCTGATCCTTTACTTTATAATCATAGATCCATTGCACCCATAACGACTTGCGTTTAACCAGAATGCTCCATATGTGATTAGCGATTAGAGCTCTATTTACATCCCCAACCCGCCTGATGCCTAGGCCACCCTCTTGTTTCGGAAGACATACATCATTCCACGCAACTTTAGCTTTAACCTTACCAATATTGCCCGCATTCCAGAGGAAGCGACGCATACGTTTCTCCAGGTCATTTACGACACTAGCCGGGATAATAAAAACTGAAGCCCAGTAAATATGCATTGCTGAAAGGACCGAGTTGATAAGTTGAAGCCTACCCGCAAATGATAGGGTTTTTGTCATCCAGTTGTTAATCTTTTTATCCATTCGGTCAACGAGGACTTTACAGTGGCTAGCGGTTAACTTAGACGAAATCAACGGCACCCCTAAATATCGAACAGGCAAGGACCCTTCCTGAAATGGCATAATATTTCGAATTTCCTGGCGAATATGATCCGGCACGTTACAGAAAAACACCGTGCTTTTTGCAAGGCTAGGGACCATACCCGACATTTTCGTGAAATCCTCCAAGACGGCTTTGACTTTACTAACCGAATAAGTACTTCCATGCACAAAAATGAACAAATCATCAGCAAACGACACGTTTATAATCTTCTGTTTCTTACATTGAGCATGGTACTGGAACATCGAGTTGGCACTAGCAGCCTTTTGGAGACCTAGCGTGAGCACCTCCATAACAAGAGTGAACAAATACGGAGACATGGGATCCCCTTGACGTAAACCCCGTTTCCCTTTAAAAAACCCGTGAAGATTGCCGTTTATGCTCAAAGAATATGTGGCCGTGGTAACGCATGTCATTATCCACTTCACCATTTTCCTATGCAAGCCGAATTGAGTAAGAGCTCTCTCCAAGAAAGACCAACTCACCGTATCGTATGCCTTTTGAATATCTATCTTGAAAGCACATCTAGGAGGCCCCTTATTTAGGTGATAGTTGTGCATAAGCTCTTGCGTTAATAGAATATTATCAGATATTCGCCTACCTGGAACGAAAGCAGACTGATTAATGCTGACCAGCGACTCCAAACTGCCCTTTAATCTATCCGTAATGATCTTACTGATACATTTATAAAGCACATTGCAGCACGATATAGGTCGGTAATCTAGAACCGAATCTGGCGTCTCCACTTTTGGAATAAGAGCTAAAATAGTATGATTAACTTGCTTCAGCATTTGCCCATTGTCAAAGAATTCCAAAACCGCATCCGTTATCTCATTACCCACAATTTCCCAAGCATGCTTAAAGAAAGCCGACGTATACCCGTCAGGACCGGGGGCTTTAGTTTCACTAATGCTGAACATGGCCTTCTTCACTTCTTCACGAGTAACTTGTCTAACCATATTATTCGCATCATTTTGGCTTACCACATTAATGAATACATCTGAATTATAGATGTTCGAAACCTGATCCTCGGAGCCCAAAAACAACGCGTAATGGTTTACGAGCGCAGCCACCGCCTCTTCACCTTCATATCGATTACCTGCCACATCCCGAATGCAGTGAATTTTGCTCCTGTTATTTTTACATTTGACTGAGTTATGGAAGAACGCCGTATTGGAGTCCCCAGCACAAAGCCACTCCACCTTTGATTTTTGTTTCAAGAAGCACTCCTCATCATAGGCCGCAACTTTAAAATCATGGAGGCACTGTTGTTCTCTTCGTCGAAGCTCAACATCGAACGGGTTCCGGTCAACCAGTTCTTGAACTTCGTCTAGCTCCTTGCGCAGCTGAATAACTTTTTTATGCAGATTTCCTTGTTGGAACAGGATCTTTCTAAACCCAGGTTTCAAATTACGCAACTTATTGGTCACCGAGAACATAGTACAGCCGACAATAGATTTACCCCATTCCCTTTCAACACATACCTTGAACTCAGGTTTGGTAACTATAAAGTTTGCGAATTTAAACGGCTTCGGCTTGAAGGGAGGTTGCACGTTATTCAGCTTCAAGATACAAGGAGTGTGATCAGAAACCCTGGACGGATGAAAGAACACATAAGCATCCGGAAATAGCTCCATACCCTTCATATTGCACATTACTCGGTCAATTTTCCTAAGTAAACCAATACCCTCTCTCGGCTTCTGGTTCCACGTGTAATGGATCCCGTGCCCTTTAACATCAATCAGCTCCGACCGTTGAACACACTCATAAAATTCACGCATACCTATCGATTGACTAGACATCCCGAATGACGAGTCATCTGCGTGCAAAGCTGAATTAAAGTCTCCCATAACATACCAAGCTTTGTCCAAACACAAAAGCCTATGTCGGCACAAGTCCTCCCACAAGCCTCGTCGTTGTTGATAATTATTCATTGCGTAAATAAAAGAACAGAAAACACTTGTATTATCAACTTTGGACCAAATCTGAGTATGAATAACCTGCTCACTCTGCGCAAGAACCATCACATCCACCAGCTCATTATTCCAACCAAGAATAATTCTAGCACCCCGTTGGCATAAACTTCCGTTTGAAGTCCAACTCCATCCTCTAAACACTTTATTACACACCCTATCCAGATTTATAGCATTCACATGAGATTCTAGAATCGCACAAACTGAAACTTTATTTTCTGACAACATCACACGAACCTCATTTTGTTTCAGAGGTTGGTTCAAACCCCTTATATTCCATGCAATAAAACTATCCATTAAAACCGCTTTGACCGGGAGTGCTTGCCCCCTCAGAAACCTGCTTATGACTAGCATTCTTCATAAAATTTGCTGTTTCCGTCGGAATAATCTCCTCCACATCGTCATCCCTCTCAACCTGTTGCCCAGTATTCATAGTCCCATTCTTGTTTCCCTTATTACAATCGATCAGCTCCTGCTCACCCACTTCCGATAAGGCTTCAAAGGCATTACTAGTTTTAACATTGTCCGTCCGCTTCACGTTACCATTCGCATCCTTTGTACCTGATGTGCTCGGGTCCAATCTATTAGGCTTAGGCCTATATATAAATTTCTGCTTTTGTTTCTTAGGAACAACTCCCACTCGAGCCACCTTCCTCTTATCGACGGTGAAACCATCATTATCCACAACTACTTGTTTGGCCTTCTTAATGTCATTCTTCCTATTCTCATTCTGCCCACACGTTTGATCATTATGCCCGAATATGCAGCATATCGAGCATCTCTGAGGCTTCCACTCATATTCCACATTAATTTCTTCATTAATATACCCCTCATCATCGAGCTTTGGAATGGCAACAACAATGTGCTCCTTAAGGTCATGATCAGCGTTAATTTCAACCAATGCTCTAGCAAAACTACTCCTACCCCAGTTCTCAGCACACATTTCAGCCGTATAACCATCTAATCGTTTCGGTTCCCCTATCTTGGAAGCTAATAAACTTAAACCATCATCACTATATATAGCAATGGGCACATTATGGAGCTTCACCCAAACCGGCACAGACTTTATCCCCTCCTTCTTAAGACTAACGGACGGAGACCAAACATTAAGAAACAACGGCATCTTCCTAATCAGCCAAGGACCACCTTCCAACACTTTTGCCATACCCTCCTTAGATTCAAATTTAAAGAAAAAGAACCCATCAGCGTTCATCATAAGCTTAACAAATCCAAACTTCGCCCAAACATTTTTGGCGTAGTACTCAACAACAGGAAACGGCAGCCTATTACCCAAGAAGTAACCATATAGCACATTAACAAACTTCTCTTGAACTTTACGAATTACCTCTCGAGGGATAACAACATCAGCATCTGGTTTCGTCTCTCCTGACTCCATCTTCCTGAAGTTAACTTCTTTCTTCACATTTGACACATTCTTGACCCTATCTGCATAAGTCATCTTAACAGCTCCCTCCCCTTTGTTCCGATCCTCAGAACTACTAGCCTCATGGACGGGAACTGTGACTTTCTCCAGCTCGTCAATGATGTTAATCATTCGTGGCTCCTTTTGAACGAGACCCCTTCTCGGCAGCACCTGATTACCATCTATGTTTATCGACTTGGCATCAAGACTACTCCAAAAAGACGACAGGTTACGGGATTCCTTCGGATTCTGCTGCTGATCAATTTTTGAGGAGATAAAAATATCCCCATGCATCCTTTCAGAGAATGAACGAAACCCTAGATCCCCCAACCCTAGTTCCGAATTACTATCCATGCATTGCGGCTTCTCAAAAACATCAGCATTTAACGATGGTTTCCCGAGAATATTATTAATGTCAGGCGGTTCAGAATTCATTTTCATAAGAAACTAGTCACATGCAGACGTAAATATGGCAAAGAAAAAAATCTGGTAAACCCTAGAATAGCCGACAAGAGCAAAAACCTCAGAACACAAAACCAAATCTAGAAGAGAAAAAGTAGCAAACCAGGAACCCTAATCCGCCTCCAATACTAATCAATCCAAGAAATCAGCACAGTAAGAACAAGAAACAGCCCACGCGAAATCGGCAACAAACCCTAGCAAGAAAAATGAAACGAAGAAACCCTAAACCTGATTTCAAAAGATTAGAAACCACGGTAGAAGTCTAGAAACCTTACTCAGAAGGATCGACAACACCACAATTGCTAACCCAGATCAATCAAGAATAAGATCAGATGAGCAAGAAGCTAGGGTTAGTCAGTATTCGCCAAAATCGCCCAGAGCATCCTTCCCTCCTTGCGTTAATAGAATATTATCAGATAGACAAAATTAAATTGTTTCGTAACCATGGAAATCAAAGTTACATTTTATTTATTAAACAAGCATAATACATTGTCTTAAACAGGAAAACAAAGAGTTCGTGACATAATTAAACTAGTCTATCTTCATTTTTAGTCTCTAAGGCACAGGTCCGCCCTAGTGTCACCATTGTCATCCTACACGATAGCTTCTGAAAACACATGTGAAAGTAGGTACGTCAGCATAAAAATGCCTGTGAGATACATAGGTTTTGTGAAAATGGGATTCATGACTTGAGTTTAAAGAGAACGTTTAATAACAGTCAGTCATGAACCTTGTAAATTGTTTTGTCTTGTAAATCATTTGAAAAACAATAAAACCAGATGTTATGTATAGATAAATGTAAGGTTAAACGAATAACCAAGTAAAATGAGTTGTATAGGATAAGTTGTTGGTAAAAATAATGTCTTGGGAAGAATATGTTATTTGTGTAAAACGTAATATGTCATAAAAGGAAAATTGAAACTTTGCAATTAGTTAACTTAGGCGAAGATGCTCTGCCCTCGTACTCAACAAATTCTTTCTTGAATCGCCGCCATAGTAGCTGTATTAGAGATTCTGGTGTATTAATCTAGGGTTTATTGGTCGCGGTTAACTGAGTTTAACTTAGCTAGATTGATACTCTGGATTAATGTGCTAAGAATTGATTTTCGGCTCTAGGGTTACAGGATTAGGGTTTCTGTTTTGTCATTGTTCTTTGGTTCGGCTGGAAGTTTTTGGTGTTCTAGTGATTCGGGTGCATGGAGGGTAGAAGTGATGGTCAACATCCGTTGAAGGAGGGTGTCACTCCAGGGACGGAAGAGAAGTCACCTCCAATTCGGGGTATTGGATTGCGAGTAACGAATATTGAGGGCAACAATTGGCTTCCTAGGCGGGGTATGTACTCAACTAATAGTAATTCAGTTATTCATGGGTTGTTCGAGATTTCTAAACCTGTTGAATTAAACGAGGATCGTGCATGTGGAGGGGCCTATGTGGCGGCAATGGGAGCCCCCCATTCAAACCCTATGTCGGCTGCTAAAGGGGTAACCCCTAATTCGGCTGGGCATGCTTCTTCTAATGTTCATGGAAGTAATTCCACTCCTAAGTCGTATGCGGATTCGGTGGTAGCTAGTAACATTCAGAAAGTTAATTTCCGTTCATTGTCTAGCTCGGTTGTGCATGAAGGGTGTGACGTTGTTCTACCCAAGGAATCTGTCCGAACCGTGCAGGAGAAATTGTCTAATACTTTATACGGGTATTTTTTGTGGGACCGGGTTGCTTTCCCGGTTGTTGACTATTTTGTTAAAGGTAACTGGAAGAAGTATGGTTTGCAAAAGACGATGATGAATGCAAATGGTTTTTTCTTCTTTAAATTTAATGATGAAGGTGGGATGATGAATGTCCTCAAAGATGGTCCGTGGATTATCAGGTCGCAACCGCTGTTCCTTAACACATGGACTCCTACTACCAAGCTAGAAAAGAAAGAAGTTAAGAAGGTGCAGGTTTGGGTTAAAATTCATGAGGTCCCTATTGCGGCAAACACGGAAGATGGCCTTAGTTTGATAGCTACAACAATCGGTGAGCCAAAAATGCTGGATTCTTTTACAACTTCTATGTGTACGGATTCGTGGGGCCGTAGCAGCTATGCTAGAGCGTTGGTGGAAATTTCGGCTGACAAGGAGTTTCGTGAGGAGATTACAATGGCGATACCCGAACCGGAAGGGGAGGATTTTATTAAGGAAACTATGTATGTGGAATATGAATGAAGTCCGCATTGTTGCCCTACATGTTGTGTCTTTGGTCACACGGTTGAGATGTGTCCAAAGAGGCCAATGAAAAATGTTAGGAAGGACATGCCAACTCGTAATGTTCAAAAGAGCATGCAATTGAAAAAGGTTCCGATTGTTGATCAGGATGGGTATATTGAAGTTCATGGGAAGAAAGCTGCTAGAAAGACGGGCATTCCGGTGAATAAACAGAAAAACAGATTTGAATATCGGCCGGTGGTCTCAAAGCCTCAGCCGAAAGGTAATAATGGGCCTTCTTCGATGCCTGTTAAATTGAATAACCCTTTTGATGTGTTAAATCAAGTTGATTCGGGTGAGGGTACAAGCAATAAGCATTCGGGTACGGGCCTGGAGGATATGGATGATGAGGTTGAAGATGTGTATAATGAAATGGATGATTTTTTGCAGCAAGGCACGGAAAAAATACAGAATAAACAAGGGGCAAGCACTCCTTCACATGGGTTGTTGCTGATGATTAGTCTCGCGGTTTGGAACATAAGGGGGTTGAACCGCCCGCTTAAACAAATGGAGGTTCGACAAGCTGTGAAGGATTATAAGATGAGTTTGTGTGCTATTCTAGAGTCCCATGTAAATGTTGCTAATTTGGCGAGTGTGTGTAAGTCCGTGTTCCGCTCGTGGGATTGGACTTCAAATGGAGGTTGTTTTTTTTGGGTAAAGGGTTACCCCGGTGATTTTATATATTCACAACCAAAGAAAACAAGTAGTGAGGTGAAATCCACACTAGTTCTTACATGAGACATGCCCCACGTAAGTAAAAACCAAAACAACGAAACCGACATAACAAAACAAGACACCTAGTCTAGCAACTAGCGATAACAATAGCAACTAAGGGCTGTCACCTAGCCTCCATCGTCGCTCACGGTTTCTTCACCAATCCCCCAAGCGCCTCGCAATCTAGCAACATTCGAACATTGCCTAAACTTAACCCCCATTAGTTTGTATCGGATAGTTTTAAAAATCGTGTCTCGTATCGTGTCCGGTGGTCTAGTTTGATTCCTGAATAACCTCGCATTACGCTCTTGCCAAATCACATAAGCCGTTGCTCCAACCACGAGTTTGCTAACAAAGTGAGCCGCAGTCTTCGATCTCCCTCTAGCCTTGAGCCAACTAACGATCGAACTCCACTTCTGATCCACATTAGCCATACCAGCCTTCTCACGAACCATGAGCCAAACTTTAGACGAGAAACTACATTCAAAGAAAAGATGCTCGTGTGAATCAACATTTTCGTAGCAAAGAAGGCAGCACATCATGTTCATATTTTTCCTCCTGGACAAATCCCACTGAAGAATAATGTCTTGAGTCAAAAGTTTACGACGCATGATCAACCACATTAAGAACGCATGTCTGGGAATGCATTGGGCAAACCACACAATATTCACCCAGTCTATATCTTGTTCCCTAGAGCGACACGAATGCCAAGCTATAGAGGACGAGAACTCTTTCATAACATCACCATCCTTCCAGCGTAACCTGTCAATACTATTCGGTTGAAGGTGAATGGAATCCAGCTGATTCAAAATAGGGAACCGATTCCTCCACTCTAGCGGCTAAGCCCAAGAACCGTGTAAGTGAACATCCGCAACCTTAGCATTTAGCATGAAACCTGCGTTTGTAATCACCCGAGACGAAATGTAATTAGCGAGAGGCCCAAGTTGACTCCAATAGTCGTACCAGGCCGAAGTGTTTTTCCCATCCCCCAAGTCTAACCAAATATGATTTCTTAAGAAAGGCCTGATTTGAAGAAGCTTCCTCCATGACCAGCTACAATTCGCCACTACTCTACACGTCCAAAAATTGCACTGCTTTAAACGATAAGAGTAAATCCAAGCCACCCATAAAGAGTCTCTCTTATTCAGAATGCTCCAGGCATGAGACGCCATAAGAGCCTTGTTGACATCACCCACTCTACGAATACCAAGACCACCTTCATACTTTGGGACACAAATAGCACTCCAAGCAACTTTAGCTTTCCCTCTATGAAACGAAGCTTCTTGAGACCATAAGAAATTCCGCATTTTAGCCTCCAACTCTTTGATGATACTTGCTGGTAATATAAAAACGGAGGACCAATACACGTGCAAAGCCGACAAAACAGAAATAATAAGTTGTAATCTACCCGCGAAGGAAAGCAGTTTATTTTTCCAATTACCAATACGCTTCTCCATCCTCTCAACCAAAACATTACAATCTTTCGCTAGGAGTCTAGTCGATATTAGGGGAACCCCTAAATATCTAACCGGCAAAAGACCCTCTTCAAACGGCATTACATTCAAGATAGCCTCTCTGACATGATCGGAAACATTACAGAAAAATGTGGTGCTCTTCTGGATACTAGGGACCAATCCCGACATGTTTGTAAAAAGCGTGAGCGAATCCATGATAAAAGAAGCCGAGTGAACATCGCCCCGAGCAAACAGAAATAAATCATCTGCAAAACAGAGGTTAATAATACGCTGCTTTTCACATTTGTTATGGAACTTAAACGAAGAATCCACCCGAGAAGCATGCTGCAGAATGCAGGTTAGAATTTCCATGACAAGAGTGAAAAGATACGGAGATAGCGGATCTCCTTGCCTCAAACCACGTCTACCCTTGAAGTAACCATGCACTTCCCCATTAACACAGAGAGAGTAAGCTGGGGTAGAAACACATGTCATAATCCAGTCCACAAACTTCGAATGGAACCCAAACCCAACGAGCACATCCTTGAGAAAACTCCAATGAACTGTGTCATAGGCTTTTTGAATATCAACTTTAAACGCACACCGAGGGGGACCATGGCTTCTATGATAATTGTGCATCAATTCTTGAGTGAGCAATATATTATCCGAAATCTTCCTTCCCGGTATAAAGGCCGACTGGTTGATGCTAACAATTTGGTTCAAGGAACCCTTAATACGGTCCGCCACAATCTTGCTGATACATTTATAAACGACATTACAACAAGCAATGGGCCGATAATCCGTAACTGAAAGAGGAGTGGTCTTCTTTGGAATAAGAACAATAAGGGTATTATTCAACTCCCGAAGAAGCTTACCAGTATTGAAGAAATCAATTATGGCATTCGAAACGTCAACACCAATAATATCCCATGCACTCTTGAAAAACGCCGCTGAATACCCATCTGGACCAGGGGCTTTTTCATTCCCAATAGAAAACATGGCCAGCTTAACCTCTTGACTCGTGACCGGACGAATCATATGCAACGCATCAACTTCATTCAACTTGTTTGAAAATAAATCATGCTAAGGTCGAATAGCTATATCATCTTCACTTCCAAGGAATTTTTCGTAATGAGCAACAATTGCCTTAGACACATTCTCGCCCTCAAACAGAATCCCTTCCGTATTAGTAATAACATCAATTCTGGTAGTATGATTTCTGCACTTCAAGGAAGCATGAAAGAAAGCCGTATTAGCATCCCCCGCGCGAAGCCAATCCACTTTTGATTTTTGTTTTAAGAACCGCTCCTCATCTAGACAAGCCTCTTGAAAATCAGCCGATATCTTTATCTCTTGCTCACGAAGAACGACATTTAACGGGTTACTATCAATATCCCGCTGAACCGCATCCAACTTTGACCGGAGCTCCTCCACATTCTTGTGCAGATTACCTTGCTGAAACAGAAGTGCACGAAGCGGCTTCTTTAGCAATCGAAGCTTTTTCACCACTCGAAGTTGCTGAACCCCATCGATATTAGTATCCCAAACCTTTTTAACTGCTTCAATAAAGCCCGGCTTATAAACCAAGAAATTTGCGAATTTGAACGGTCTATGTTTATTTTTATCCGGCATAGGGATCTTTAGCAAACAAGGACAGTGATCCGATATACGATACGGATGGAAAAACGCCACCGAATTGGGGAACATATCCACAAAAGGAATATTACCCATGACTCTGTCAATTTTCTTTAGCAAACCGGCACCATTTTTTGGTTTTTGGTTCCACGTGTAATGCAAACCCGAGCTATTTATGTCAAACACCTCTAAATCCGAAATGCAATCTTGAAAATCTCTCATGCCAATCGAAATGTTTGAAGCTCCCATAGACTTATCATCTAGGTTAAGAGCTGAATTGAAATCGCCCAGAATAACCCAAGGTTTATTACCCACAAGCACTTTATGCTTAGATAAGTGATACCATAACTCCCTTCGCGTAATATAGTAATTAGCTGCATAGACAACGGAACAAAAAAACACTTTCTTATCTTGCTTAAAGACGAGTTGAAAGTGCATAACCTGCGAAGACTGAGAAAGCAAAACGACATCAAATATACCCGGGTCCCAGCCTACAATGATCCTCGTGCCCTTGTCACAACTATTCCCATTCGTGGTCCACTCCCAACGACGAAAAACCAAAGAACAAACCTTATTAAGATTATCTACATTCACATGGGATTCCAGAATAGCACAAAACGACAACTTATTCTCCTTTACAATCTGACGAACCTCTTGTTGTTTCAGAGGGCGGTTCAACCCCCTAATATTCCAAGACGCTAGACTAATCATTAGAAACAGCTGGAGAAGGAGTGCTTGCCCCTTGTACTTTATGCGTCCCTTCCATGAGGAAGTCATCCATCTCGCCATAACCCTCCAACACCTCGTCTTCCACAGAGTCTTCGTATCCGCCCCCAGCCGAAGTACTACATTGACCTTTATCCACATCAACTATCTTTGTATCATTCAAAACCTCAAACGGGTTTCAAGTAGAAAAGATACCCCCCATCGGCTTGGATTTAGTCTCATCAGAACGTTTATTGCTGACCGGTCTATATTCGAATTTAGACTTTGGTTTATTAATTTGAATACCACCTTTCCTAGCAACCTTCTTTGAATGAACCCCTGAAAAACCATCCGCATCCACATTAACAACTTCCTTACCCTTCCGGCTCCCTTGCTTCACCGGTTTACCATCTTGTTTTTGATGAACATTGTTTGTTGGTTTCCTCGGCTTCTTAGGGCATGTCTCATCCGAGTGGCCAAAGACACAGCAGCTAGCACACCTATGTGGACTCCACTCATATCCATTCAAATGGAGGTTGTTGTGACAAAGGTACTAGAATCATTGTTGGATGGAATCCGGCGATTTTTGATGTGATGATATTGGCTCAGTCTTATCAGGTTATGCATCTCCAGCTGGTGTTTAAACTGGATAAGCGGATGGTCTTTTGTTCTATTGTCTATGCAGCCAACTATTATGTAACTCGTAGGGATTTGTGGCACCAACTTTCTATGCACAAAACCCTTGTGGCGGATAGGCCGTGGTTTATCATGGGTGACTTTAATTCGGCACTAAATATAGAGGATAAGTCTATGGGCACGTCTTCTATATCCATCGGTATGAGGGAGTTCCAGGCATGTGTAGATGATATTGAAGTGGTTGATATTAATCGTTCAGGTATTCATTTTACTTGGAATCAAAAGCCAAAGCAAGGGGTTGGATTACTGAAGAAAATTGACCGGGTAATGGGGAACACTCCTTTTTTGGCTGATTATCCGAATTCGGTTGCTATTTTCAAACCTTATCGGCTCTCGGATCACTGCCCTTGCATTTTGTCTATCCCGGAAGCTATGAAACTGAAACCGAGGTCGTTTAAATTTGCTAATTTTCTGGTCTTTAAGCCCGAATTCTTCGAGATTGTCAATAAATGGTGGGGGACTCATGTTGATGGAGTGCACCAGTTCAAAGTTGTCAAGAAACTGCGTTTGCTGAAAAATCCGCTTCGGTCGCTTCTTTTTAAGCAAGGGAATCTTCATAAGAAAGTTGAGAAACTTAGATTGAAGTTGGATGTGATTCAACAAAACATTGATCAGGACCCGTCTAATGTTGATTTCCGAGCCGATGAGGCTTCAACTAGCCGTGATTTACAGGTAGCTTTATTGGATGAGGAGCGTTTCCTGAAACAAAAATCTAAAGTGGAGTGGTTAGCTGCAGGCAATATGAACACGGCTTTCTTTCACTCTTCTTTGAAAGCAAGAAACCATTTCTCCAGGATTGATGTTATTACGGATTCAGGTGGTATTCTTTTTGAAGGCGACATGGTTCATAAGGCGTTTGTTCAGCATTATGAAAAGTTTTTTGGTTCGCAAGGTGATATTTCGCTAGAGCCGGCCCCAGATTTATTCCCACGAACGTTATCTCATAATGTGGCTTCTCATATGGTTCGAAAAGTTACGACGGAGGAGGTAAAAAAAGCGATGTTTTCTATTGGTAACGATAAAGCCCCTGGCCCGGATGGTTACACGGCAGCCTTTTTTAAAAGTGCTTGGTCTTTAGTTGGTAATGATGTCTTTAATGCGATTAAGGATTTCTTTGAAACGGGTAACTTGCTTCGGGAATTGAATCATACGCTCATTGTTCTCATTCCAAAGGTTTCGACTCCCATGCTTGTTACTGACTTTCGTCCGATTGCTTGCTGTAATGTTTTATACAAATGCATTAGTAAGATTGTTGCAGACAGAATTAAAGGGGCTCTTAATGATATTGTCAGTATCAACCAATCGGCATTTGTTCCGGGTCGGAAGATATCGGATAATATTCTTTTAACCCAAGAGTTAATGCATAATTATCATAGAGATGTGGGTCCTCCTAGATGTGCGTTTAAAGTTGATATTCAGAAAGCTTTTGATACGGTGGATTGGAGGTTTCTGAAAAATGTGCTGATTGGGTTTGGTTTTCACATCAAAATGGTGGAGTGGATTATGCTTTGTGTCTCTACTACCTCTTTCTCGGTTTGTGTTAATGGCTCAGTGCATGGGTTCTTTAAAGGCAAACGTGGTCTAAGGCAAGGTGATCCAATGTCCCCATATTTATTTACGCTAGTCATGGAGATCTTAACGAGTATTTTGCACCATTCGGTTCGAATTGACTCTTCGTTTAAATTTCAAAATAGATGCGAAAAACAGCGGATTATTAATCTCTGTTTTTTTTTTGGGTAAAGGGTTACCCCGGTGAAATTTTATATCAACAAAAAATTAAAACAGGGTGCATCGAGACACCGATACACACTACTAGACTTGGCATACCAAGACTAGGAAAAGACCAAAAACAAGGAACCCGACAATCGTCACAACCAAAAACAAACGGAAATACGAGAAAGAAAAACACAGCCCTAAACAAACATGCAAACGACCCAAAGGAGCCTCTCTAGCCGGGATCAACCTCGATGCTGCTCTTCGAGATCATCCACTTATCCAAGATCTTCTTTTGTTTCGGGTCTCTCCCAAACCAGAATCCCATAATTCTGAGTCGAACCGTCTCAATGATAACCTTTGCAAGCACACTTGCACTTCGCTGATTATGAGAAAATAACCTGTTATTTCTATCCTGCCAGACAAAGTACGTTGCAGCCGCTACCAGGATCTTACTAATGATGTTATCCATAGTACTAGAATTAGCATTAAGCTCCATCCATTGCATGATAGAATCCCAGGTATTCGTAACATTCTCCATGTCAACCAAGTGCCTGACCAATCTCCAAACATCTGAAGCATATACACATTGAAAGAACAAGTGGTCTCTTGAATCACGGTCAGACTTGCATAGAGGGCAACATATAAGACGCAAATTAGTAGCACTACCGGCTTCCCAAATGGTCATCCTGTCTTGCGTTTTCAACTTGTTTTTGATAACCAACCACAAGTGAAACGAATGTCGGGGGATACATTGGCTGAACCAAACCGCACTTGCACATAAAACCTTATGACACCTATTCCGCAAACAATTCCAAACCTCCCAAGAACTAAAACCTTGAAGATTACCGTCCAAATCTTTCCAGCAAAATCGGTCATTCGTATTAGGAGAAATCTGAATAGAGCCGATATTTATAAGGACAGGAAAGAGAGTATACCATGCCTGAGGCCATAGCCATTGGCCATCGTCCGTGACAATGTCAGCCACCTTAGTGTTTAAAGAAAACCCAACATTAGCAATAGCTCTAGGGGATATGAATGACCGAATCGGACTACAAGAGCACCAGTTATCACTCCATACGTTTGTTTGCCTGCCACTTCGAATAGACATCCAAAAAAACGAGCGAACACTCGAACGGATAGATAAGAGTTTTCTCCAACCCCAGCTAACATTAGCTCGACATTGAACCTCCCAAAAACTTTGGCCCTTCAGCTTGTACGAGTGGGTCCATTGGACCCAAAGAGAAGGCCGATTGGTGACTAAACTCCAAATATGAGAAGTTAAAAGAGCCTCATTAACATCTATTATGCTTCGAATACCTAGGCTACCCTCATCTTTAGGCATGCAAACATCCTTCCAGGCAACTTTAGCACGAACCGAGCCAGATTTACCACCATTCCAAAGGAATCTACGAAGACGTTTTTCCAAATCCTTTAAGATACTAGACGGGAGCATCATAACCGAAGCCCAATATGAGTATAAAGCCGTGAGGACAGCATTAATAAGCTGGAGTCTCCCTGCAAAAGAGAGAGATTTTGTCATCCAGTTATCGATACGCCTATCCATGCGCTCCAAAAGAGCCTTGCAATCCTTGGCCAAAAGTCTAGTAGAGATCAACGGAACCCCAAGATACCGAACTGGAAACAAACCCTCCTGAAATGGCATAATGTTCATAATTTGATCTTTAATGGGTTGAGGAACATTACATAAGAATACCGTACTCTTATCCAGATTAGGATACAAGCCCGAGGCCCGAGAAAACTTGTCAAGAGCCTCACGAAGATGCTTAACCGAGCCACTGTCACCATGAGCAAATAAAAACAAGTCATCAGCAAACGAAATACTAATGATCTTCTGCTTGGAGCACCGAGCATGAAACTTAAACGCCGTATGAGACGAAGTTTGATGTAACAGAAGAGTTAAGACTTCCATGACTAGGGTAAATAGGTAAGGGGACATAGGATCCCCTTGCCTAAGCCCACGCTTCCCCGGAAAATAACCATGAAGCTCTCCATTAATGCTTAAAGAATATGACACCGTAGAAACACATGTCATTATCCAATTAACCATTTTATGATGAAACCCAAAACTATGCAGGATAGATTCAAGGAACTGCCAGCTGACCGTATCATAGGCCTTTTGAATATCAATCTTGAATGCACATCTAGGGGGCCCTCTATTAAGATGATAGTTATGCATTAACTCCTGGGTAAGAAGAATATTATTAGAAATTTTCCTACCCGGAATGAAAGCCGACTGATTAATACTGACCAAGTGATTCAAACTTCCCTTAATCCTATCCGTTATAATCTTGCTGATACACTTAAACAAAACGTTACAGCAAGAGATTGGCCGGTAGTCTAAAACAGTGTTAGGCGTATCCTTTTTAGGCACCAAAGCAAGAATGGTGTGATTAACTTGTTTTAGAAGCTTACCATTATCAAAGAAATCAAGCACCGCATTAGTCACCTCTTCCCCCACTATATCCCAGGCAGACTTAAAAAACGCGGATGAGAAACCATCCGGGCCAAGGGCCTTATTCTCACCAATGCTGAACATGGCTTTTTTAACTTCATCTCTAGTCACTTCTCTAACCATATGGGACGCCATATCTTGGCTAAGGGTGTTAATAAACAAATCCTCCTCATTAAGGTTTTGAACTGGCTGATCGGTACCCAAAAACTTCGAGTAGTGATCCAAAATAGCGGCTGGAGCATCATTACCCTCAAAATAATTACCATGCGCATCTTTGATACACTGAATCTTGTTTCTAGCATTCCTACTCTTCACAGAGTTGTGAAAGTAAGAGGTATTCGAGTCCCCCGCACAAAGCCACTCTACCTTAGATTTTTGCTTAAGAAAACATTCTTCGTCGTAAGCTGCCACTTGGAACTCTTGGAGACACTTGGCAGCTAAATCACGAGATATAGTATCAAGGGGGTTAGCATCCACCTGCTTCTGGAGCTCATCCAGGTCACTACGAAGCCTAGAAACCTTATCATGAAGATTACTTTGCTGATGTAGAAGTTTACGAAAGCAAGGTTTCAGGTTTCTCATTTTCTTGACCACTGAAAACATAGCATAACCCTGCACATCCTTAGCCCATTCAGTAGAAACAAACTGCTTGAATTCTGGCTTAGAAGTTAGGAAGTTTGCAAACTTAAAAGGCTTTGGTTTAGCATGATTAATAGATGGCAGCTTAATAACACACGAAGAGTGGTCCGAGATACGAGCCGGTTGGAAAATTGCATAAGCATTCAGAAATAAATCCAAGAACTTAAGATTACCCATGACACGATCAATTTTCTTTAAAACTCCAATACCCTCTTTAGGCTTCTGGTTCCAGGTGTAATGGCAACCATGGTGTTTAATATCCATAATCTCCGCCATTTGAATACAGTCAAAGAATTCTCTCATTCCTATAGTATGGCAAGACGGCCCATAAAGGCAATCCTCCATGTTAAGGGCTGTGTTAAAATCCCCAAGCACCACCCAAGGACACTTTTTAGCAACAATGCTATGTCTACACAAATCCTCCCAAAGCTTCCGACGATCTTGATACTTATTTTCAGCATAAACAAAGGAGCAAAAGAAAACCTTGGATTCCGCTTTAAACCGGATTTGCGTGTGAACAACCTGATCAGATTGGTAGAGGACCATAAGATCAACATCATCCGTATTCCACCCCATAATAATTCTTGTGCCTCGCTGACATAAATTCCCATTAGAAGACCAGCTCCACCTACGAAGCACACTCTTGCAAACTTTATGAAGATTATTGACATTAACATGCGTCTCTAAAATAGCACAAACACTCAATTGATTTTCAGCAATAAGTACACGGACTTCGTTTTGTTTCAGGGGACGATTCAAACCCCTTATGTTCGGCTAATTGTATTATGTCATCTCTCTCGAAGTTTACCAAGATGTCGGGTTTGGTGCCTAGCAACCAGAAAAGCATGGTTTTCTTTTGTAATGTTAAAAATCAAACTAAACAAGCTATTCTGGATATTATGCCTTTTACGGAAGGAAAGCTGCCTGTTAAGTACTTGGGGGTCCCCCTGGTTTCGGCTAGGCTAGGGTACGATGACTGTCGAGTGCTAGTGGAAAGATTAGAAAAGCGAATTATGCATTGGAGGAATAAGCTCTTATCTTTTGCGGGTAGACTTCAACTTATTATTTCGGTCCTATCATCTATGCATATTTATTGGTCCTCGGTTTTTATCCTGCCGGTTCGAATTATTAAGGAGCTTGAAGCTAAAATGAGAAACTTCCTTTGGTCTCAAGAGGTTGCGTTTAACAAAGGTAAATCTAAAGTTTCTTGGAAATTGGTTTGCACGCCGAAATATGAAGGGGGTTTGGGTATTCGACGTGTTGGGGATATGAATAAAGCGCTGATGACGTCTCATATTTGGAGCATTGTCTCCAAGCGAGATTCCTTGTGGGTTGATTGGGTGTATTCGTATCGTTTAAAAGGTAAGAGTTTTTGGGTTTGCAAAACGCCCTCAAATAGCTGTTGGTCGTGGCGAAAGCTCACTCAGTTGCGGCCTCTAATTAGATGTCATATATGGTCGGAAGTGGGTAATGGTGTTAACACTTCAGCATGGTTCGATAATTGGACCGATTTGGGGCCTCTGGGTGATTTTCTCTCAGCTAGAGTTATCACTGATGCTGATTTTAGATTGGAAGATTCGGTGGCTGATGTTTTTTCGAATGGTGCTTGGAGATGGCCTACGGCTTGGAGGGATCTATTCCCTGTTCTTATTCAAACTGATCAAGTTCTTTTGGATCCCTTGAAAAATGATAGGCTGTTATGGAAGGATGGGAATGATCTTAATGGGTTTTCGTCTTCTGGGGTTTGGCACTCGTTGCGACACAAAGAACCGGAAGTGAATTGGTGTAGTATCGTGTGGTTCGCTCAGTGTATTCCGAGGCACGCCTTCATGATGTGGTTGATTATGAAACGTAAGCTACTTACGCAGGATAAAATTCTGCAATGGGATCTGTCTCGTCGAAAAAACATGAACATGATGTGTTGTTTATTGTGCTTTGAGGATTTCGATTCTCATCCTCACCTGTTCTTTGAATGCAAGTACTCTTCTCAGGTGTGGACACAAATTCGAGATCGAGGAGGGATGAATTCGGTTTGCCCAAGATGGTCGGAGATTGTTTCTTGGCTTTGTGCTCGTCCTAATCATAAGAGGGCTGATACGTATGTTGCTAAGCTTCTAGTTGCGGCTACTGCATACAACATTTGGCAAGAGAGAAATGCTAGGCTGTTTAAAAATCAACTAAGACCTCCGGAGACTGTTTGCGATGTTATTATAAAAACAGTGCGATACAAGTTGATGGGTGCAAAACTGAAGGATACTGGGAGGGTACGGAAGCTTCTTGAAGAATGGGAGATCCATGCGCATAAAGATGGCGACGATGGTGGCTGATTAGTTGTTTTTGTTGTGTTGGTCGGTTGATTCTAGAGTTTAGTCTAGTTGTCATTCCTTTGCTTGGGTGTTTGGTTTGTGTTTTCGTTTTCGGGTTTACTTTCATGGGGCATGTCTCATGATTGAACTAGTGTAGACACTCTACACTACTTATGTTTTTTGGTTGTGAATATATAGAATCACCGGGGTAACCCTTTACCCAAAAAAAATAATATGTCTAAACTGAAATGATTTAGATAATGCTACGATAGGTAATATTATACAAACATTTATATATATGAAGTACCAGCGGCGTATCCACCATGTTTGTATCATATTACATACGCCACGTTACTCAAACCATTTACCCAAACCAACCACCATGTAAATTGTTCATGTATAAATCAATTGTCAAGTGTTTTTGTGTAAATCATATCGAAATGTCTATGTTCAATGTAAACCACCAAATATGTATATCAATGTCAAAATGTTTATGTTCAATGTAGATCATGTAATGTGTACCCAAAATATATCATGTATGGTAAGTGAAATGTATCAACTAAACCATATGTAAAATGCACAAAAAACAAGGTATTGAAGTAAAACATGGTTTAAATCAAAGTTATGTTTTGTGGAACAAATGCATGCTATACTGATACAAACATTTATGCGGTATTGTGAAATATGCATACATCCAAGCCTTGAGACTGTGGCGATAAACCCTTAAACAAATTAATGGTTTATCTAAGTTATGTATATCGAATTCGGTCATTCCTTCCAATCCAAACAAACCCAGGATTTCAGGAACGGGAGTTGTCAATTCCTATGGTACCACTACCTACTAACGAATGGCGTGATCAATGTTAATGAATGTATTGTTCCATGTTAAACAAACCAAATGTCATACCAAGATGAAGGCATGTGATGTAAACAATTGTACTAAGTATGCACACAATGGGCATAAATAGCATGAAATGTAATGTGAAACAATGTACTAAGTACGCACACAATGGGCATACATAGCATGACATGTAATGTAAAGCAATGTGCTAAGTACGCACACAATGGGCATACATAGCATGAAATGTAATGTAAAGCAATGTACTAAGTACGCACACAATGGGCATACATAGCATGAAATGTAATGTAAAGCAATGTACTAAGTACGCACACAATGGGCATACATAGCATGAAATGTAATGTAAAGCAATGTACTAAGTACACACACAATGGGCATACATAGCATGAAATGTAATGAAAACATGTACTATAATGTACTAACGAACATAGCCGGTATATGATGTGAAAACATGGAAAGCATGAAAGTAACAAGTAGGCACATGTGTTTCACCCCAAAACAGTTTGGAAAACAGTAAAAGAGGGGTTCAATGTACTCACCTGAGATTGCTTTGATGTTCTTGTGTAATAATCACACAATGCTAGAGATCACGGAATATCAAACGGCATATACCAGACCAAAATCGGAAGGATCGGATAGTATGCGGGTTCGTAAACCAAACGAGTATGGAGACTCGTGAAATATGGTTTAACAAAGCCTACATACTAAAATGAAACCTAACCTAAGTGCTTACGATCCATTACGGCCCGTTTAGGTAGCTTATGCTACCTTAACGCGTCGTTCACGTAGAACGCGTTTGGAACGCCTAACATCGTGACCACAAGCTATAACCTCAGAAGGTTACAGCTATGGTCACCTAATGTGTTTGGTCGTATCCTAATGATCGACCAAATGTGTCGGGTTCGAAAGTATAAGCGATTGTTTTCCACTAAATTCTCAAATGGATAGGCGCCTTTTGGTTCGTTTGAAGGGGTTGCCAGTTTGTGGCAGCTTTATCTTTGATGATGGCGGTTGAGGATTTTGATTTGTTTTGCATTGTTTGTCTACTAGATCTCTTTCATGATGTATAGTAGGCTAGGTTATGGGGTGTCATAGGTTCTTTGTTTTGCTTTGTCATACATATATAGGGCATGTCCTATATATGAACTAGTGTGGAACACATCCTCACTACTTGTACTTATTTGCGGTTGGAATTTTAATAGAATCACCGGGGTAACCCTTTACCCAAAAAAAACTAAAAGTGACGAGCTAAGCATGTTAAGACATGCTTAACTAAGTTTAGAAAAAAGCTTTGGCATCAAAACAAACGGCTTTGATGCTCACGAGTAGTTTGGTTACAAAATACGCAAGAATGCGCATTTTGGCCGAAACTACGACTCGTCACTGAGCCTAGATAACGTGGTAATCAGTAGGTATAGTCACTACGGACTATAACCATCGTGATCACGCTCACGTTATGAAGTTCCAATGAACTTCGTGTTGACCATAGGCTGATCAACGCAGAAAGTCAAACAAAACGCTGACTTTCGGACTCGAAAAGCGAATAAAAGGACGAAAGAACACTTACGAAGGGTCCCCGAAAGCTAACCTCGATCCAGGAGCTCAGGTATGAGAGCAAAGGCCTCAACTTAGAGCTTTAGATCAGATTTTTGTGGGTTTTAACCAAAAGGGGGGGGGGTATTTATAGGAAAAGTAAAGCCGTTAGGATCGTTTCTTGAATATCGTGCCATGATCCAAGCCGTACACTTGTCGCAAAGTTGTGGTACCTTATTTTGCCCCCACCATAGGAATTCGACACGTGGCGTTGCCCTTTGGGTGATCGAAAGGCCAATGCAAGTGCATCAAAACATTGAATCTGGTCTGTTTGTCTGATGCGGCCCGCGTAAGGAAGCACACAAAACCCAGGCGGGCCGCCTGGCCCTGCCTGATCAGCACAAAGTTTCAGAAATTATAGTTTTAGTCCCTGTTGCATATTTAAGCCATTTCCGACACTTCTAAGGCCCGTAAAGCCAACTTTAAGGCCCTAAAATGATGCCTAAACATTGTAGACTTGAAACATGCTCAAAAATATGCAGGATGTTGGTTCGTTTGGCCGTACGATCGCAATGTTCGGTTAATTACGACGGAATGCGCATAAGCGCGAAAGACGATCCAAAAGATGCGACGAATGGATTTTTCTCATGCCAAACACTAAGGCATAATATAAGGATGCTTACATAAATTTTTGGATGTCTGGATGTATTCAGAATGTAAGTTATGCGCGAAAGTGCAAACTTGTGCACTTTTTGACACTTTTAGCCCCTGAATGATCCAAAAGTTTGTTTTAGCATACCAAACCCCTCAAAGCCTATTTTTAAGCTATGTAAAGGATATTTATGGTATGTTTAACTTATGTACATGTTTCGAAATGTTTGTTACAGTTCAAATTGGCATACTTTCGCAGTTTGTCAAGTTTAGTCCCTGTAAGCAAATTAACTTGTTTTTGCCATACCAAAGCCTTCAAAACTTATTTCTAAGTTATGTAAAGGTTATTTAAGGTATGTTGAGTATATGTTGATCTTCCGGAGTATTTGTCGCATTAAACTGAGTACGTTTACGCACTAGTTTGCGTGTAATTCTCCAGAATCCGATGTAGAGTTTAAAATCGATCAAAAGTGAAAACGTGAAAAATTTAAAACACAACCAAAACAAACATTGGGATCAAACAACATTGTTTTATTGATAACTGAACTGTTCACAATGATTACAAGCACAAATGTTACAGCCCACCTAGTTAGGTATGTGAATGAAGGATTGACTGGTGGGAAAGTCAAGGTGAAGTATCAGCAACCAGCAATACCCACATGGAAATGAGAACAGACTGCCATGGATTTGGTCGCTAGTCTAGTTACAACTCGAAACGGAAACAATATCATCTGGATGATCGTTGAATGTCTCACGTAACCAGCATACTTTCTAGACATCAAGGAAACGGATAAGTTTTCTACACTTGCAGTCATCTACCTGAAAGAAGTAGCTGCTAGGCGCTGGGCGCCAATTCCCATCGTCTCTAAATATGACTTACATTTCACGTCCGGCATGCACAAATCCTTCGGCTCACGATCATGCATCAGCACTACTTAACACCCACGAACGAATGGTCAAACCAAACAAACTACTAAAGACATGCTGCAGGCATGTGCTACCGATTTTGTCCACAGCTGGAAACAACACCAACTTCGTTTACAGTTAATGGAACTCAACCTTATGAGAAACAACCGTACACTAGTCCTGGTTACTCAGGACGTCCAACCATTATTAAGAGGGTTTTGGTGATTGTTTGCCTACTATACCAGTTCGCGTCGTCGACACAAGACTTTTGATATAACGCGCACCCTAAAGTGAGTTAACACCTTTTTACTAAAAACAAGTGTCCATGGTTTAGGACAACACACTACTTCCTCGGTTTGGGAAATACATACAGTACCCTAGCTTGGGACTACACGCACATTCTTAGAATAGTACACATACCCGAGTGTTGGGAACCATTACTATCCCTGGATTGGGACTGTTTTATATTTCTGGATTAGAGTACTACTATCCCTGGATTGGGGAGAAATACTTTCAGAGGTATTGGTATAATTTCGATGGGTAGCTAATAAACTCAACTTTGTCACTTCGTTGAGGGACCGGGTGGGACCATAACCCTCAGGCATAGTAACTTACCTATAGATCGAGTTCGTTGGAACTCACGTCGTGACCCAGGGTTTACTCAGGAATGGAGAGACCAGGTGATGCGCACGTATCCCCAGTCGTGTGAGAACAAACTTCCAGCACCATTTTGAGAATCACGTTATTTAAATTTTCGGGACGAAAATTCTTTCAACTAGGGGATGATGTGACACCCGGCCTTCACAGAGTGAACACAAGCTCCGTCAACTTATACATTCACTTATACATTCACCGGGGTAACCCTTTACCCAAAAAAACTTATACATTCACTTAGGCATTACAATTGAGTTCGAGTAGACCTAGTACCTTAGAAATTTTACAAACGCTCACGACACAGTATACTTAAGTAAATAGTTACGTGATATCCCCTGTTATGTGAAACGAGTGTAAACTATGTGAAATTTCACGTTATGCGAATTATATGACTTTACGTGATACGTGACTTTATGTGCTCTTTGGCTTAAATGATTCATCTTGTGAACTTTCGTAAAACTATCTGTATTAACGTGCAACAATAGGGTTATTAAACTGTCGTATGACTTAGCCAAACATTCGAAGAAGAAATTCCCGTGACACGGGGAGAATGTGACAACCCGGGGCCGAGAAAAGGGTATTTTAGTAACTTTCGTAATTGTTAATATTATTATTATTATTATTATTATTATTATTATTATTATTACTATTATTCATTTACTAAATAATAATAACCTGTGAAGTGAGAAACTTGTTGTTTTACTGACAACCCGAACCGAGTATATTTATTAACACATAAATAATATTTTGCGGGCTAGCGCGCTTGCACTAGGCCCAACCCAACCTACCTAAACCCTACAATATATAAACTTATTATTCCCCCTCAATACTTTTGAAAAACAACAAAAAAAACCTACAAAAGAAGTCTCAGCCGACACCCTCTAGTTCTTTTATTTTCACGGCGGAGATCCGGCGACTGGAACCGGTGGTGCACCGGCCATGATTCCGGCTGCCGGCGACGTATCAAACCTATAACACCCCTCTTCCTTGCACATTCCACACCCTCCCATTCACCTGTCAACGAACCAGCCGACACCCCATACCCTCCTTCTTCCACACACCTGTCTTCCTAGAACTCGGGAGTTCCTGCGAGTGAACCCCGACCACCAGGTCACAGCGGCTCGGCGACGAATGGACGACGACCAACGGCTGAAAACGTTGAACTTCGGCGAGCTGCGGCAGTGGCAGACGGCAGCGTCGTCATCTGCAGTGGCAGTAGTGTCCGTTCAAACGGCCCGACGGGTTTTCTAACAATGTTGCTGATGATCGTTGTAGCTGATGAGGACGACTGACCGGCGATGATTGTGACAACCGGTAATTAACGGCTCCTAATTACGCGATTAACGAACGTTTAAGGCGATAATAAATAGTGTTTAAGGCACGAATTAACTTAATTAGGCTTCTGGAATGCCTAGGAACGCTTATCTGACGTTACAATGCGCGTATGGTGATTTCTTGGAAATATGCTGAGCGATAAACGATAAAGAACAGAAACCGAACAAAATACTGAAAACGCTGACAAATACGAAGTTTATATGTATAACTTATACATACGATGTGATTTGCGAAAATATTATCCTTTCGAACGACACAAAGCGCAAACGTGAAAGAAAAACGCGGAAACAGTAACGCACCGACATTCAACGACGAAACGAAGCACCTGACTCGAATTTCCGTCTCGATATTAATATATTATGATATATTTAGCTTCGTTTTTAAATTTTATTACCCGTAGTTGAAAACGGATCGAAAACGGATTAGAACCGACACTCGAACATTTTACGCAATTTAGCGCACCGACAAACATACGAGTCTGATAAACGATTACCGACATAACTTTTAGAGTTACCAGCTCTCGTTAAATATTTTGTGGCGTTATACGAAATTCGAGAACGTAAACGGGCCATAGAAATATCTTTGGGCCACTGAAAGCACTAACGGGCCCTGGGCCCAACCCAAATTTAAAAACCTAAATATATAAGTCTTCTACCCCTCCTCCTGCATTTTTGAGAAACAAACCCTAACCAAACAACCTTCCAGCCGACATTTGCTTCCTCTCTCTCTCTCTCGACATTATATCCGGTGACCGGAATCATGCTCCAGCGAGCTCCCACCACTCCACCTGCACCATGTAAACCCCCAACACCCCCTGTTCTTCTCGATTATCGGCCAGCCACCACCATTTTTGGTGGCAGCGGACTTGAACAGCAACAACCCCACCACCACAGGCGGCGGAGCTGTGGTGGGTGGTGCTAGACGACGAGGATAGAGACGGAAAGAGAGAAAGAGCAGAGAACGGAGAGAGAGGCAGACGAGCGGCGGGGGTCTCCGACGACGGCGATCTCCGTCGCTGATATCGATGATGATGATGATGACGGCTGGCGGCCTCCAGCCGGCGACGATAGAGAGGCGGTAATTTCGGGTCAGATCTGATGCAGATTTCGGGTTCTTTAAGTGACGTATCGGGTTCGAGTTATGCTCAGCTTCGGGTCAGATTAGTGCAAGTCAGACCATGATTCGAATGCGTTCAGTTTTGATGTCGGTTCGAGTAAGGGTAGTACGGTCCGGGTCAACAAGTCAGTCAACGCGGGTTCGGGTCAACTCGACTCCTGTTCGAGTCAACTCGGTCGGTGAGTCAACTCGGGTCAGACGAGTTAACTTGGTTCGGTTCAGGTTTGGTTACGTTTCGAATCTGAGTAAAACATACTTCAGATTTTACTCGGTTCTGACCTCTTATTTTCGATTCAGGTTCGGGTCAACATAAGTCAACAACGGTCAACAGTTCTGATTGACTCGGTCAACTGAGGTCAAACTCAGTCAACTCGAGACGCGGTAAAGTTTTAGTGACGCAGAAATTAGTTTATATTTTTAGTATAGTTATACGCGACCGAGCTCGAACCGACATTTCGTTACAAGATTTTATATTTAGTCGATAGTTTATTACGCGACGAAAGTTTTATATTTGATTACATTGATTGAATTATTGTGGAGTTTGACAAATACGACAACTTTGATTGTCGAGGTTATTCGAAAAACAGAGGAAACTCTGCCCGATTTTGTTAAAATCTGAAATACGAACATAATTATATTGTCTAAACGACACTTATCGAAATCCGAATCTTTCCTATAAAATAAATATAAAGGCATACTTATTTCGATGACGTTATAAGTTAACAAAACTCGGATACTTGTACCATATTTTCTCTTTACTTTGAAAGGTTTTCGACAATAATTTATTTCACAATATAGTTCTGTATATATGTTTGTATACTCATGGTCTTACATTAAGACCTAAATTACAACTTTATTTTATAATAAACTTTGATAAAGTTTATATAAGTACTGCATATATATTCATGCATGCTTTTGAAACAATATATAAATAGAATCTGAACATATATACTATGTTATGTCTCCATAAGATATGGTAAATATATATAGATGTATATATTTTGGATTGTTTCAAACGTCGTGATTCGTATACTTTTATAAAATAAATGTAATTATTTATATTTATTTAGAACGTTTACCCGAAGTACGACACATTGTCGTAAGATTATAACAAATGGTACTAATAAGCGATTCGATTCGATAACAACAAGCTTGTGTCTATATGTATATATATATATATATGTATATATTTAATTAATTATTTACGTCCTACGAAAACTACAACGGTATATTACTGAAGCATATACGACATTCGGATACAAACTAATATTCATCTACGCCTTCTATTTGTAAAGATTAATACGGCTTCATTAATATTATTACTCCTATATATGTATATATAAACCTATACATACTACACCCTTCGGGAACCAACTTATTTCACGACTTAGTTTTATCCCGATTATAAACGGGATCAAACAACCATAGATTGGTGAATCTAAGTCAAGATAACACTACAATAGAGTCGTTTTATTAACGACGCGGTAGAGCTCGGACACGTAGTTAACTACGTTGTTTTATTAGAAAACTCATAAGTATTCCTTCGTAGGAATGTCGTAGTTGCACGCTAGTTACTTCACGTTCTTGGAATGACATCACGGAATCACGTTAAGCTAGGTTTGCACAGGAATGTCAAGGTGAGTTCATAACCCCCACTTTTTACTGTTTTACACTTTTTTTTTATAAATGTTTTCGGGGGTGGAAAGACATGCAAGTTTTTGCAAAAGCAAACACTATTTTGATGAACGAAAACACATATTTATAAACCATGTTGCAAATGATTTTCAACGAACTTGAATGGTTTACGAACGATTTATACTAAACATACCGGTTCTACAAAACATGCATGATTTTCATGACTAGTGACGAGAATGTCCTAGTTACAACAATGGGACTGGGTTGGCCTGCGTACGAGAAACGAGACAACTCAGTGAGATCTTGTTCCCCTTTTCTTTCAACGTTTTGGTTTACAACTTTCGGGGGAAATACATGTCAAACTTAGGTATGATTAAGTTATGGAATGAACTCTTAGATCATGTGAGCATAGGCTGCAACTGAGGTGCCATTAATCCTTTTGAGGACCAAGGAACAAAGGTTAGATCTAATGGGTACGGGCGAGCCCCACTCACGGTCCATGGGTGACCACTTAGAGTGCTGTTGTGTCCCAGTCGAGGTGATTCGACACTAAAAATTGCCTACGCGGGTTGAGTACCTCCTATGTCGTCGCATATATTAATGTCCTCGCGAAACATTAATGATCAACATGTTCATAGACGCTTTACATACCAACTTACAACACTATAACTTTCAAATGTTTTTTTTTAATATTCATTTGACGCAAACTCATAATACATGTATTTACAAACCTTGACAACGCTTTCAACTTATTTACAAATAAGAGGACGTGTTAGTCCTGCTTACAAAGACTCTCGTGGGTTAGACTCACAACTTTTATATATCATGCCGAGAAAATGATTTTTCTATATTTTCTCAACTACTTTTAAACCGGTAAACAAAAATATTTATTTTAAATCTTTTCAAAACAAACTATGAACTCGCTCAACTTTATGTTGACTTTTTCGCATGTTCTTTCTCAGGTTGCATTTTCAAAACTATGGAACGGTTGGAATAGGAGAACCCATGGGAATTCAAGTACTTAGCGGCGTTCATTTTCTAGAAGTCTTAGCTAATTGCTTCCGCTGTGCAATGAAGATACCGGTCCAGTCACGCCATGCTCTGATAATTTCGGGGTGTGACAGATTGGTATCAGAGCTATAGGTTTCAGCGAATTAGGTTTCTATAGAGATACCTAGGCTTTAACCTCACTATCCTCTGGGGACTTAGATATCAAGACTTGAATACATACAGAATGCCTAAGACTCGGATATGGGTTCCAACCGTTGCCAAAAATAATGAGCCAATTGTTTTGATTTTAAACATGCACAAGTGTTGTGTTGATACACTTTCACGAAACAGATTCATGCACCAAGCAAAACTTTAAGAGTTTTGGATAACATGCATTTAGGACCTTTGGAAAATTTATGTCGAAACTCATTAAAGGTCCTCATTTAGAAACCGTGACTAACCACTCGGTCAAACATCATCTATATTGTCTATGCTATTTTAGTTCCCCGAGCAGGTAACCTACGTGGAACGAAACGCTGTTGCGCAACTATGCGTGAAACTTAAATTACACGTTAGTGGACGTCGAAGTACATCACACACGACTTTCGAGGCAAGGCTTTGGAAAACATGATTAGTCACGACAACAATGATGCTAATCCCGTTAGCGGGAGAGCTACTGATCGAAATGCGGCAATGAGCCACGTGATTTTGCAAGCGACACAAATTACGCCAGGGTACGTTCAAGCGAGGGCTTCGCAAACTAATGGAAATCATGATTATTGGCATCGCAACGGAAACTACAAGTCTTCACATCACTCCCTAAATGGCGACTACGCTATGTTTGACATTCCATGGTAATGTCATCTAACAACCGGTTATCACACGAACTTCCAGGTAAAGTTCTTAAATTTCTTTTGTTGAAATTTCGACTATTTGTATACAGTGAGTAGATTTTTACATCCCTACTCCCCCTCGTGGTCGTTGCACCACGAAGATTTTCTTCCATGTTAGCGAACACTCAATTGCTTTATTTCTTGATAAATTCATATGTTCTGCATGCATTGTTTGTTACACATGTGGCTTCACTCGAAATTGTTGCTTTATCAACGTTCAATATTGTTTTGCTATGTCGATTATTGCATTGTGATTTGGATGATTTCATTGTTGCAAAGTGTTGACTCCTTGATATCGAGTCAACGAAACTTGTTGAAACTCTTTTCCTTTTCAAGCTACATACATGGTTTTTCGTTGTAACCATGTCAAAAATTTTCGTGTTGATACATGCATCCCTTGTTGTAATGTGACTAAATCAAGTTCAATTGTTTGAACTTGCTCACAATATATATTCGATTCAAGATTCCATATGATGGATTGAGGCCATCATATTTGAAACAATCCTAACAAGCACTTCAATTGCTTTGAAACATAACATGCTTGTTTGGTCTTCGACTTCATTGAATCGTTTCCTTGATCACGATCACCTTGTGGTGACGTTCTCACAAATTTGAAGCTTGCGCTAATCTCGTTTGCACACATCATGTACGGATTTAATTAATTATTTATTTGTTTATTTATATTAAATCCGTTTTGTTAATTGTCATATTAAAGCAGTCTTAATACAATCGTGTATTAAGATAATGGTACACAAGTTCATGTCATATTTCGGTGTACCTCTTAACGGTTCTTTCACCATTGAGCGAACATTTTGTGATATTTATTGCTTTTCATCTTCGCTCGAAAACATTATTTATTTGTTTCATTTTCAATTGAAAATCCTATGTAATTTGTTTGGAGCAACTATTCGTAATTACTTCGTTAAACCTTTCATTCGATTTCAAACACAGTGATACTTGTTTGATCACCGCTATTATTGAATTGTTTCATTTACTACGACACCTTGTGGTGTCGGTATAAACTTGTAGCTTGTGCTAATCACGATCAGCCGTTTCATGCGTAACTATCTATGCTTTTCGTTTGACACATCATTTAAATAGTCTTAATGCAACTATGTATTAAGACGATGATACACCAGGTTCGATTGTATTTCATTTCGGTGTATCCTTGCAACACGTTGATTTTATTCATTTAATGGTTCAAGAGTTGATAAATCATTTTTACGATTCTACTTATTTGAGTTTGTTGAATTCGAGTTTCACATATACAACAACCAACGCTAGATTCCATTGGTATTATATTCTGTTGTTTCAAAAATTGATTGCAGTTTGTGAACGTTCATTTGGAATTCCATTGGTTGAATTTCCTCTTTTGTTGAATCTGGTAAAGCTAGTCACATTGGTGATAGTATCACAACATCTCGTTCACTTGACATCGATTTCTAGAACAAACTCAGTTGAACCGTTGGGTTCCTACCGATGCAAAATGTCTTTACACTCACCAAATCTGAATCAGTTTTGATTCGATTACGCGGTCATTCACTTTTGTATTATCCGAACTTACCTAGGAGTGACACAACCCTGAGGAGATAACATAGACTAAATTTCGAGGACGAAATTTCTGCAACAGGGGGAGAATGTGACAACCGGTAATTAACGGCTCCTAATTACGCGATTAACGAACGTTTAAGGCGATAATAAATAGTGTTTAAGGCACGAATTAACTTAATTAGGCTTCTGGAATGCCTAGGAACGCTTATCTGACGTTACAATGCGCGTATGGTGATTTCTTGGAAATATGCTGAGCGATAAACGATAAAGAACAGAAACCGAACAAAATACTGAAAACGCTGACAAATACGAAGTTTATATGTATAACTTATACATACGATGTGATTTGCGAAAATATTATCCTTTCGAACGACACAAAGCGCAAACGTGAAAGAAAAACGCGGAAACAGTAACGCACCGACATTCAACGACGAAACGAAGCACCTGACTCGAATTTCCGTCTCGATATTAATATATTATGATATATTTAGCTTCGTTTTTAAATTTTATTACCCGTAGTTGAAAACGGATCGAAAACGGATTAGAACCGACACTCGAACATTTTACGCAATTTAGCGCACCGACAAACATACGAGTCTGATAAACGATTACCGACATAACTTTTAGAGTTACCAGCTCTCGTTAAATATTTTGTGGCGTTATACGAAATTCGAGAACGTAAACGGGCCATAGAAATATCTTTGGGCCACTGAAAGCACTAACGGGCCCTGGGCCCAACCCAAATTTAAAAACCTAAATATATAAGTCTTCTACCCCTCCTCCTGCATTTTTGAGAAACAAACCCTAACCAAACAACCTTCCAGCCGACATTTGCTTCCTCTCTCTCTCTCTCGACATTATATCCGGTGACCGGAATCATGCTCCAGCGAGCTCCCACCACTCCACCTGCACCATGTAAACCCCCAACACCCCCTGTTCTTCTCGATTATCGGCCAGCCACCACCATTTTTGGTGGCAGCGGACTTGAACAGCAACAACCCCACCACCACAGGCGGCGGAGCTGTGGTGGGTGGTGCTAGACGACGAGGATAGAGACGGAAAGAGAGAAAGAGCAGAGAACGGAGAGAGAGGCAGACGAGCGGCGGGGGTCTCCGACGACGGCGATCTCCGTCGCTGATATCGATGATGATGATGATGACGGCTGGCGGCCTCCAGCCGGCGACGATAGAGAGGCGGTAATTTCGGGTCAGATCTGATGCAGATTTCGGGTTCTTTAAGTGACGTATCGGGTTCGAGTTATGCTCAGCTTCGGGTCAGATTAGTGCAAGTCAGACCATGATTCGAATGCGTTCAGTTTTGATGTCGGTTCGAGTAAGGGTAGTACGGTCCGGGTCAACAAGTCAGTCAACGCGGGTTCGGGTCAACTCGACTCCTGTTCGAGTCAACTCGGTCGGTGAGTCAACTCGGGTCAGACGAGTTAACTTGGTTCGGTTCAGGTTTGGTTACGTTTCGAATCTGAGTAAAACATACTTCAGATTTTACTCGGTTCTGACCTCTTATTTTCGATTCAGGTTCGGGTCAACATAAGTCAACAACGGTCAACAGTTCTGATTGACTCGGTCAACTGAGGTCAAACTCAGTCAACTCGAGACGCGGTAAAGTTTTAGTGACGCAGAAATTAGTTTATATTTTTAGTATAGTTATACGCGACCGAGCTCGAACCGACATTTCGTTACAAGATTTTATATTTAGTCGATAGTTTATTACGCGACGAAAGTTTTATATTTGATTACATTGATTGAATTATTGTGGAGTTTGACAAATACGACAACTTTGATTGTCGAGGTTATTCGAAAAACAGAGGAAACTCTGCCCGATTTTGTTAAAATCTGAAATACGAACATAATTATATTGTCTAAACGACACTTATCGAAATCCGAATCTTTCCTATAAAATAAATATAAAGGCATACTTATTTCGATGACGTTATAAGTTAACAAAACTCGGATACTTGTACCATATTTTCTCTTTACTTTGAAAGGTTTTCGACAATAATTTATTTCACAATATAGTTCTGTATATATGTTTGTATACTCATGGTCTTACATTAAGACCTAAATTACAACTTTATTTTATAATAAACTTTGATAAAGTTTATATAAGTACTGCATATATATTCATGCATGCTTTTGAAACAATATATAAATAGAATCTGAACATATATACTATGTTATGTCTCCATAAGATATGGTAAATATATATAGATGTATATATTTTGGATTGTTTCAAACGTCGTGATTCGTATACTTTTATAAAATAAATGTAATTATTTATATTTATTTAGAACGTTTACCCGAAGTACGACACATTGTCGTAAGATTATAACAAATGGTACTAATAAGCGATTCGATTCGATAACAACAAGCTTGTGTCTATATGTATATATATATATATATGTATATATTTAATTAATTATTTACGTCCTACGAAAACTACAACGGTATATTACTGAAGCATATACGACATTCGGATACAAACTAATATTCATCTACGCCTTCTATTTGTAAAGATTAATACGGCTTCATTAATATTATTACTCCTATATATGTATATATAAACCTATACATACTACACCCTTCGGGAACCAACTTATTTCACGACTTAGTTTTATCCCGATTATAAACGGGATCAAACAACCATAGATTGGTGAATCTAAGTCAAGATAACACTACAATAGAGTCGTTTTATTAACGACGCGGTAGAGCTCGGACACGTAGTTAACTACGTTGTTTTATTAGAAAACTCATAAGTATTCCTTCGTAGGAATGTCGTAGTTGCACGCTAGTTACTTCACGTTCTTGGAATGACATCACGGAATCACGTTAAGCTAGGTTTGCACAGGAATGTCAAGGTGAGTTCATAACCCCCACTTTTTACTGTTTTACACTTTTTTTTTATAAATGTTTTCGGGGGTGGAAAGACATGCAAGTTTTTGCAAAAGCAAACACTATTTTGATGAACGAAAACACATATTTATAAACCATGTTGCAAATGATTTTCAACGAACTTGAATGGTTTACGAACGATTTATACTAAACATACCGGTTCTACAAAACATGCATGATTTTCATGACTAGTGACGAGAATGTCCTAGTTACAACAATGGGACTGGGTTGGCCTGCGTACGAGAAACGAGACAACTCAGTGAGATCTTGTTCCCCTTTTCTTTCAACGTTTTGGTTTACAACTTTCGGGGGAAATACATGTCAAACTTAGGTATGATTAAGTTATGGAATGAACTCTTAGATCATGTGAGCATAGGCTGCAACTGAGGTGCCATTAATCCTTTTGAGGACCAAGGAACAAAGGTTAGATCTAATGGGTACGGGCGAGCCCCACTCACGGTCCATGGGTGACCACTTAGAGTGCTGTTGTGTCCCAGTCGAGGTGATTCGACACTAAAAATTGCCTACGCGGGTTGAGTACCTCCTATGTCGTCGCATATATTAATGTCCTCGCGAAACATTAATGATCAACATGTTCATAGACGCTTTACATACCAACTTACAACACTATAACTTTCAAATGTTTTTTTTTAATATTCATTTGACGCAAACTCATAATACATGTATTTACAAACCTTGACAACGCTTTCAACTTATTTACAAATAAGAGGACGTGTTAGTCCTGCTTACAAAGACTCTCGTGGGTTAGACTCACAACTTTTATATATCATGCCGAGAAAATGATTTTTCTATATTTTCTCAACTACTTTTAAACCGGTAAACAAAAATATTTATTTTAAATCTTTTCAAAACAAACTATGAACTCGCTCAACTTTATGTTGACTTTTTCGCATGTTCTTTCTCAGGTTGCATTTTCAAAACTATGGAACGGTTGGAATAGGAGAACCCATGGGAATTCAAGTACTTAGCGGCGTTCATTTTCTAGAAGTCTTAGCTAATTGCTTCCGCTGTGCAATGAAGATACCGGTCCAGTCACGCCATGCTCTGATAATTTCGGGGTGTGACAATGATGTTAGCGGTGGTTCTCCGACAAATCAGAGGTGCCGGTGAGGGGGGATTGTGACGGCGAGAAGTCCCAGTAGCAGGTACCTAGCCATGTGATTTGTATGAGTATGCGTTGACTTTGTATGAGATACGTGTGGTTAGTACGTGATTACTTGAAAATGAACCTAATCAATATTAATAACCATAATAGGATACGGTTGACCAACATAACACAAGTAAAATGCTTTACCTACCGAGCAAAGCAAAGGTGAGTTCACACTCTTAAGGCATGGGATTCCCGGTGGGTTGGGAATGGGATTAAGAGGCTAAGATGAAACATGTATATTAACCACTAATAGACTACATTTAATCCTGCGTATTCTCGGATTGGGAAGAATACGTACCTCCGTCCTCAGGTTGGGAAGGACGCCTACACTAAAGCTGCATATTCTCGGATTAGGAAGAATACGTACCTCCGTCCTCGGATTGGGAAGGACGCCAACATTCAACCTGCGTATTCTCGGTTGGGTAGAATACATACCTCCGTCCTCGGATTGGGAAGGACGCCTACACTAAACCTGCGTATTCTCGGATTGGGAAGAATACGTACCTCCGTCCTCGGGTTGGGAAGGATGACTACATTTAACCTGCGTATTCTCGGATGGGTAGAATACGTACCTTCGTCCTCGGTTGGGAAGGACGCCAATATATATAACTAGTCTAGTGGTTCACATGGGGTAGCCCCCACTGGTTATGGTTATGGTTTGGGAAACAAGGACTTGGTTAACTCATGGTTTACGAATGAACTTATGGTTTTTTGAACAACTTTAAAATGAACACCAACTGTGAACTCGCTCAACTTTGTTGTTGATTCGTTGTTACATGCCTTGTAGGTCTTTAGGTGTATATTATTGGAACTTGCTGTCTGGGAGGCTGGAGTGGTCATGGGTCGAGTTACGTGGAATCGCAACACAAGACTAGTGGTTTTCACATGTGGTTTATAAATACTTAACAAACGAATTATGCTTCCGCTATGTATTGTGAATTATTTGTAACGTTGCAACACTTAATGATAGCAAATAAAAGTTTTATTTAAATATACCTATGAGTTCAGTGTGATTGGTGGCTTGGATCCTGGTACGTCACACGCCCCGCGGTGATTCCGCGTGTGGTAGTTTGGGGGTGTGACAATCCTGGTGTGTTTGAGGACCTTAACATCCCGGTCCGTGATTTCGACTGGTTCCTCGACAAATCGCAATTGTTCGTCGATAGTGAGCTCCTTCAGAGGAACTATGAGGGTCTCATCTGACAGACATTTCTTCAGATTTGACACGTGAAAAACATTGTGAACTCCACCGAGTTCTGCTGGTAGGTTCAGTTTGTAGGCCACTTTGCCTATTCTTTCTATGATTTCAAACGGTCCAACATACCGCGGATTGAGCTTTCCTCGTTTACCAAAACGAACTACACCCTTCCAGGGTGACACTTTGAGTAGCACTCGGTCCCCAACCTGGAACTCGAGTGGTTTCCTGCGCTTATCGGCGTAGCTTTTCTGACGGTCACGAGCTGCCGCCATGCGTTGTCGTATCTGTGCAATCCGTTCAGTAGCATCAACTACAAGTTCTGGACCTATGATCTGACTATCGCCCACCTCTGCCCAACAGAGAGGTGATCGGCATTTACGCCCGTACAATGCCTCGAATGGAGCGGCTTGAATGCTGGTGTGGTAACTGTTGTTATATGAAAACTCCACTAACGGGAGATGTTTTTCCCAGCTGTTGCCGAAATCAATCACACATGCCCTAAGCATGTCTTCAAGAGTTTGAATAGTGCGCTCAGACTGCTCATCCGTCTGAGGATGATAAGCTGTGCTCATGTCTAAACGTGAGCCAAATGATTTGTGCATTGCTTGCCACAGTTCAGAAGTTAAACGTGCATCACGATCGGAAATAATGGAGGTGGGCACGCCGTGCCTCGAAACCACTTCCTTTAAGTAAACGTCTGCCAAGGTAGAGAACTTGTCTGTTTCCTTGATAGCCAAAAAGTGTGCAGACTTCGTGAGTCGATTCACGATCACCCAAATAGTATCATTCCCACGTTGAGATCTAGGCAGGCCAGTGACAAAATCCATGGAAATTTCCTCCCATTTCCATTGTGGTATCTTTGGTTGCTGGAGTAGGCCTGATGGTTTCTGATACTCCGTCTTAACTCTCGCACAAGTCAAACACTTGCTAACGTAAGTTGCGATGTGAGCTTTCATGCTAGGCCACCAATACGTAGTTCTGAGATCGTGGTACATTTTATCCGAACCTGGATGTACCGAGTAGCGAGACTTATGTGCTTCATCCATTACAAGCTCGCGTAGATTGCCATAAAGTGGGACCCAGATGCGTCCTGTTACGTAGTAGGCGCCGTCTTCCTTTTGTTCTAACCATTGCCTTGAGCCGCGTAGGGCTTCAGCCCTGACGTTTGCTGGTTTCAATGCTTCTACTTGAGCCTCTCGTATATGTGCTGGAAGACTGGACTGAATGGTAAGTTGTAATGCTCGTACGCGTCTAGGCGTAGTGTCTTTTCGACTTAGGGCGTCAGCCACAACATTAGCTTTGCCTGGATGGTACTTGATGGCACATTCGTAATCGTTCAAAAGTTCGACCCATCGTCATTGACGCATGTTCAATTCCTTCTGCTTGAAGATATGCTCGAGACTCCTATGATCGGTATAGATAGTGCACTTGGTACCGTATAGGTAATGTCTCCATATCTTAAGCGTGAAAACAACAGCTCCCAGCTCTAAATCGTGCATAGTATAGTTCCGTTCATGAACCTTAAGTTGACGTGACGCGTAAGCAATGACCTTGTCACGTAGCATTAACACACATCCAAGACCTTGAATAGGTGCGTCGCAATAGACCATGAAATCGTCTGTGCCCTCTGGCAATGAAAGAATAGGCGCGTTGCAGAGCCTATCTTTTAAGTGCTGAAAAACTGTTTCCTGTGTACTACCCCAACGGTAGGTGACACCCTTCTGTGTCAGTAGTGTAAGCGGCTGCGCAATCTTCGAGAAGTCTTTGATAAACCTTCTTTAGTACCCTGCCAAACCCAGGAATTGGCGTATTTCCGTTGGTGTGCGAGGTGCGGGCCAGTTTTTAATCGAATCTACCTTGGATGGATCAACGTGAATCCCATCCTTGTTTACCACATGGCCGAGGAAATGGACTTCACGAAGCCAGAAGTCGCATTTCGAAAACTTGGCATATAACTGTTCTGTTCGAAGGAGTTTCAATATGAGTCGTAAATGTTGCTCGTGTTCCTCCTGACTCTTAGAATAGATCAGGATGTCTTCGATGAAAACAATGACAAACTTGTCTAGGTAAGGCTTGCATACTCTATTCATAAGATCCATGAAGACCGCAGGCGCGTTTGTTAACCCGAATGGCATAACTAGAAACTCGTAGTGGCCGTAGCGAGTTCTAAATGCTGTTTTGGAAACGTCCTCATCCCGGACTCTCAGTTGATGGTAGCCTGACCTCAGATCTATCTTCGAATAATAGCTCGACCCTTGCAATTGGTCGAACAGGTCGTCGATGCGTGGAAGAGGATAGCGATTCTTCACGGTCACCTTGTTAAGCTCCCGGGAATCGATGCACATGCTGAAGGTACCGTCTTTCTTTTTCACAAATAGCACTGGAGCTCCCCAAGGCGAAGAGCTAGGACGAATGAAACCCTTTTCCAAGAGTTCTTTTAGTTGCTTGGACAGTTCTTCCAGTTCTAATGGGGCTAAACGATATGGTGCTCGAGCTATGGGTGCTGCTCCAGGAGCTAGCTCGATTTGGAATTCGACCTGGCGATGAGGCGGTAGCCCAGGTAAATCTTCAGGAAACACTTGAGGAAAATCGCGTACAACTGGGATATCCTCTACTCTCTTCTCTTTTGTTGATGCGTCAGTAACAAGTGCCAAAATGGCAGTGTGGCCCTTTCGTAAACATTTCTGGGCCTTCAGGAAGGAGATGATGCCAACCACGGCACCACTCTTGTCGCCTTGGACCTCGAGAGGTTCACTACCAGAACGGGGAATACGGACAATCTTCTCCTTGCATAGGATCTCTGCTTGTTGTTGAGATAACCAATCCATACCAATGACGATATCGAAACTACCCAGAACTATGGGAATGAGATCGATAGAGAAAGTCTGACCAGCGAGGATAAGATTACAACCCTTAACTATGTGTGTGGCCTCTAGACTTTTACCATTAGCTAACTCTACGACATGCTTGGTGTTTAAAGGTGTGACACCTGTGTCACCGCGACCATCAAACAAATACCAAGCCGATGAAACATTGTATTTCATACTTGGGATCTTGTATAAATATGTGTATCTTTTGCACATATCAATTCTTGTTCAATTTCAAACTTCATATCGCTTTCTGGAGAATTATACGCAAACTGGTGCGTAAACGTACTCAGTTTAAATGCGACAAATACTCCGGAACACCAACATATACTTAACATACCTTAAATAACCTTTACATAACTTAGAAATAAGTTTTGAAGGCTTTGGTATGGCAAAAACAAGTTAATTCGCTTACAGGGACTAAACTTGACAAACTGCGAAAGTATGCCAATTTGAACTGTAACGAACATTCCGGAACATGTCCATAAGTTAAACATACCCTAAATATCCTTTACATAGCTTAGAAATAGGCTTTGAGGGGTTCGGTATGCTAAAATAAACTTTTGGATCATTCAGGGGCTAAAAGTGTCAAAAAGTGGACAAGTTTGCACTTTCGCGCATAACTTACGTTCTGAATATTTCTGGACATCCAAAAATTTATGTAAGCATCCTAATATTATGCCTTAGTGTTTGGCATGAGAAAAATCCATTCGTCGCATCATTTGGATCGTCTTTCGCGCTTATGCGCATTCCGTCGTAATTAAGCGAACATCGCAATCGTATGGCCAAACAAACCAACATCCGGAACATTTTTGAGCATGTTTCATGTCCACAATGTTTAGGCATCATTTTAGGGCCCTAAAGTTGGCTTTACGGGCCTTAGAAGTGTCGGAAATGGCTTAAATACGCAACAGTGACTAAAACTGTAATTTCTGAAACTTTGTGCTGATCAGACGGGGCCAGGCGGCCCGCCTGGGCCTTGTGTGAATCCTGACCCGGGCCGCATCAGACATGCAGACCAGATTCAATGTTTGATCCACTTGCATTTGGCCTTTCGATCACCCAAAGGGCAACGCCACGTGTCGGATTCTTATGGTGGGGGCAAAATAAGGCACCACAACATCTTGACAAGTGTACGGTTTGGATCCTGGCACGATATTCAAGAAACGATCCTAACGGCTTTACTTTTCCTATAAATACCCCCCCCCTTTTGGTTAAAACCCACAAAAATCTGATCTAAAGCTCTAAGTTGGACCCTTTGTTTCATACCTGAGCCATTTTGATCTAGATTAGCTTTCGGGGACCCTTCGTAAGTGTTCTTTCGTTCTTTATTCGCTTTTCGAGTCCGAAAGTCAACTTTTTGTTTGACTTTCTGCGTTGACCAACCTATGGTCAACACGAAGTTCATTGGAACTTCATAACGTGAGCGTGATCACGATGGTTATAGTCCGTAGTGACTATACCTACTGATTACCACGTTATCTAGGCTCAGTGACGAGTCGTAGTTTCGGCCAAAATGCGCGTTCTTGCGTATTTTGTAACCAAACTACTCGTGAGCATCAAAACCGTTTGTTTTGATGCCAAACCTGTTTTCTAAACTTAGTTAAAGCATGTGTTAACATGCTTAGCTCGTCACTTTTAGTTTAGTGCTTATATAGGGTTGTAAGGTAAGCGATCTAAACAATCGCTTATACTTTCAAACCGGCCCATTTGGTCGGTCATTAGGATCCGACCAAACACATTAGGTGACCATGGCTATAACCTTCCGAGGTTATACCTTATGGTCACGATGTTAGGCGTTCCAAACGCGTTCTACGCGAACGACGCGTTAAGGTAGCATAAGCTACCTGAACGGGTCGTAGTAGGTCGCAAGCACTTAGGTTAAGTTTCATTTTAGTATGTAGGCTTTGTTAAACCATATTACATGAGTCTCCATACTCGTTTGGTTTACGAACCCGCATACTATCCGATCCTTCCGATTTTGGTCCGGTATATTAACATAGCTACCTATTAGGTGCCGTTTGATATTCCGTGATCTCTAGCATTATTTGGTTACTACACAAGAACTACAAAGCAATCTCAGGTGAGTACATTGAACCCCTCTTTTACTTTTTTCCAAACTGTTTTGGGGTGAAACACATGTGCCTACTTGTTACTTTCATGCTTTCCGGTTTTCACATCATATACTTGCTATGTTCGACAGTACATATATAGTACATGATTTCATTGTGTTTATGCTATTTATATCCATTGTGTGCATACTTAGTACATCACTTTACAATACATTTCATGCTATGTATGCCCATTGTGTGCGTACTTAGTACATTGCTTTACATTACATGCTATGTATGCCCATTGTGTGCGTACTTAGTACATTGCTTTACATTACATGCTATGTATGCCCATTGTGTGCGTACTTAGTACATTGCTTTATATTGCATTTCTGTTGCATATGCTCATCCAGCATATGAACACATTATACTACATTTCGAACCGTTGTAACCATTTGACTATGTGAACCATCTTAACCCTTTGATTATATGAACCGTTTGTAACCATTGAACTGTGTGAACCAGTTGTATCCGTTGACATGATTTACATTTGACAATAGACATTCGACTATACATAAACATTTCTACAAATTGTTAAACACTTCATCTTGATGGTTTGGTTTGAGTAAGTGATTAAGTAACGAGGCGTGTGTAATATGATACAGGCATGGTGGATACGCCGCTGGTACTTCCTATATATAAGTGTTTGTATGGCATTACATATCGTAGCGTTACTTGAATCATTTCAATTTGAGACATATAACATTTTATAGAGATAACACACTTTTCACGAGACATTGATTTACAAACTTATCTTATACAAACTCATTTTACATGGTTATCTGTTTAACCATACAGTGTTCTCTTATTTATATATATATCATCTGATCTTATCGTTTTTCAAATGATTTACAAGACAAAGCAAATTACAAGGTTCATGACTAAACATTTTCTCAAACATAAGTCATGAATTCTGTTTTCACAAAACCAATGTATCTCACAGGCATTTTTATGCTGACTTACCTATTTTCACATGTGTTTTCAGGAAATGATGCATAGGACTTATCAAGACATACTTAGGCGGACCTGTGCCTTAGTGACTTAAAACGAGACAAGAACTAGTTAAATTATGTTATGTACTCTTTGGTTCTTGTATAAAACAATGTAAACTTTCATGTTTGATTAATAAAATGAAACTTCAATTGCCTTGGATTTGAAACAATTGATTCTGTTACAACACTCCCCGACGTTTCGTTTTGTATGTTCTACGTGGTCGGGGTGTGACAGAAAAGTTGGTATCAGAGCCAATGGTTATAGGGAATTAGGTTATTAGTAATGCTTTGACCTAATCTATAACCTTCCTAGGACCCTAACGCGAGTTTACTTGCGTTTAGTCACAAAACAATACCGTCACCTATCCTTAGGCGACGACCACAACAAGAACATAAATTTCAAAACCGCTTTGAAAACTAATCATCTGTTCTAGGATGATTGATTACTAGGTTTTGAACCCTCCGTTATAAGGTTTTGAACCCCTTTGAATTTTCAAAACTCTCATCAAAGTTTTGGGTCCTAAATAGTGTGAACACGTGCAAACTGGAAGAGTGAATGCCTGTACCCTGGGTTTTCTGTCTAAGGTTAGAGTGTTCGTACAAATCCACATAATCGGACCAGTCACTCTTACCTGGGAACTCTTGGGGTGAGTGTCCACTTATAGGCGAGCATGTCTTCGCGATACACTATGAGGATCTATTTGCTTTGATTCAGCCTTGGTGTTGTTTGTTTGCTTCGTGGTTCAAACAAATGACCATCAACCATGACTATGGTCGGTAATTGTAACATCCTATTCTTACCCAATGCCATTTCATTTGTTTTCTTTCTTGTCTCTCATTTAGAATGCCTCCTCGACGCGAAAACCAGATAGCAACTGCGGAATTGGCAGAGATCATTGCACAGCAAATGGCTACTCAATTCCCAAACCTCTTTGCTCAATGGAACCAAGCCAACAACAACAATAATGCCCCCTGCAACTTCAAGACGTTCAACTCGGCTAAGCCATCAAAGTTTTCTGGGTCTCAAGGAGTGACTGCACTTCTGCAATGGTTCGAGAGTTTAGAGAACACCTTCAGACATGTTCAATGTCCAAACGAGCGAAAGGTAGAATTCGCATCTAGCGTCTTTGAGAAACGAGCTTTGACATGGTGGAATGGTGTGATGAGAGATAGGGGTGCCGATGTGGCATTGGCTCAAACATGGCAAGAGCTTCGAGCTCTGATGATGAAGGAATTCTGTCCTCGTCACGAGATCAGGGCCTTGGAAACGGAGTTCGACGATCTTAAGCAAATTAGCGGTGAGCATCGAGCCTACACGGATCATTATGAGGAATTAAGTTTGTTATGCCCGGATATGGTTACACCTTTGGATAAGGCAATCGAAAAGTACATTGATGGCCTCCCTGACTCAATACAAGACGTTGTGACTGGTAGCAACCCTACTACAGTCAGACAGGCCATTGAGCTATCTGCAACCTTGACTGAATCAAAGATCAGGAAAGGTAAACTTTTTCGAAAAGGTGAGAAGAAACCGGTCGGGGAATCGAACTCAATCGAGGAATCAAAGACCATGGATGAACAGACTGAATCCCCTAAGAAGTCAAAGAAGCGGAAGGCTTCTCAGAACTTCGTCGTGGTCGCTCACAATGGTCAAGCCGTCCCCAACCAACCAGCTCAGCCCCCTGCTAGAAAACCATACAATGGAACTGCACCCTTGTGCAACCAATGTAGCCTCCATCATCACGCCAATGTACACTGCCGCAAATGCCAATGTGGACTTATAGGCCATACAGCAAGAGTCTGCCCAACTACAGCTACGCCAAACTAAGCTGGCAACAATCCTGCTCAAGGTCGTTTTCTACCAGGCTCTTGTTTCAATTGTGGCGAGATGGGTCATTTCCGAAGAAATTGCCCAAAGCTTGCTAATGCAAATCTAGCACAGGGATGAGCATCTGACTGACTAGAAGACAACATCGTTTAGAAATAATCACGTCTTATGTATTATTTTCTTTTGTTGTCAAGATCCAAGAAAACAGTTGTTATCGTCGTTTATAAATAAATCTTTTATTTACATTGCAATGTATTTCTATGGTTGCATGTATAAACGACATATCCCTTACAATACCGATAATCAAGGAACCGTAATCCTTAAAGAACAAACTACCCCCCAAAATTCTCCCATTCTATAATCTCTTGCGTCTTCCACGTAATTCCTAAGTACCCGTTTCTTCTAAGAAAAACGAAGTACAAGGCGCAAGTTACAACACATGACGAATACCCAAAGTACCACTATACATCCTTAATAGGGTACCTAAGGATTTCCCGTGAGTCCTTAATTGTGTATGCCTTAATTCGAATGTGGTGATTCCTTGTAAACAAAAATCAAATTTTGGGAGATCTTCCTATCTTCTCATATAGATCCCAGGGGACATTGTAGCCCATCGACTGGTTTCCATATCCGTATTCAATCAATAACAAGTTAATAACAAATTATAATTAAGTTAAACAATTATGTGACTTTGTGCTTATGTGTTCCCTTATGTGTTGTTGTGTGATCCAAATTATGTTACCCAAATCCTTGCAGAATCTTCCAGTACAAATGCTCGACCCCTAGCGCCGTTATTATCATTGTTCCCCCATTGTTGTTCCCATTGCCCTGATTATTGTTGTTGTTGTTCTGGTTCTGGTTTAACTGGGGGCAGTCTCGCTTGAGGTGGCCTTCAGCACCACACTGATAGCATCCCCTGTTGCCTCACTGCTGTTGTTGCTGCTGGTTTCGTGGAGCTGGTGGTTGTTGTTGCTGGTTCTGATTCGTAGGTCGTGAGCTCCTGCAATCTTTAGCTTCATGACTCATCTTAAGACACCTCTGGCAACGACCCTTGTTGCACTGGCCATTATGGTGCCTGTTGCATGTATTGCACCTTGGGAGGTTCCCTCGATATCCACCCTGCCTTAGACTACCAGAAGATTGCTGGCCAGGGCTCTGGTAGTTATCAGTCTTTCGCTGCTGTACCTGAGACTGAGCTGTAGCTGAACCCTTGCTGGAATCCCCATCCCATTTCCGCTTGTTGTCACTGGGAGTAGCGGATGTAGTAGTATTAGTATCACCGATACGTTTAGGCAGCATGTTCTGTTCCACTGCCTGATCTGTGAGGCGATAAGCAAGACGTGTAATATCCTGGATATTAGCAAGGTTGGCCAATGTCACATGACTTTGAATTTCTGGTCCTAGCCCTTTGAGATACAACTCAATACGCTTGATAGGAGGGTCCACCATAGTTGGACACAAGATGGCCAGCTCGTTTGACCTTTTCGTATATGCCTCAACCTCTGACCCCGTCATTTTCAGATTAAAGAACTCCACCAGGTCAGCGCAATGCCTGAACTCGTGCAGTATTCCCGCTTGATTAGTTCCTTGAACTCGTTCCAAGGGGTGGCGTTAGCAGCTGCCAACCCTAAAATCTGAACTTGTGCATTCCACCAGGTCAGCGCAATGCCTTCGAGAGTACCAGTGGCATACTTCACCCTATGAGCCTCAGGGCATTCACACATCTCAAATACGGACTCGAGCTTTTCAAACCAATGGAGGAGTCCAACTGCTCCTTCAGTGCCGCTGAAAGTGCTAGGACGACAGTCCATGAAAGTCTTGAAGGTGCATACAGATAGCTGAGCGTGTTGACCTGTTGTGTATAAGAACAGGACAAGGTTTAACACAAGAATTGGTTTATGAGTGTAGAATCTAAAGATCCTAGTGTTGGACTCTGTATGCCCAAGACACATATTAAATTGATGTGGCTAGTACGTTATGATCCAAGTCGAGTCATACCCAATAACAAGCTAGACAAACACTTACAATATTTATTTATGATATGATCAAACAAATAAATATTAACACTTAGAATATTTAGAAACTGGTTTTCTAAATAATTGCACTTGACAAACCAATAAATTATATGGATAATTTATTTTGAGAGAATATTTTATCTTGTTATTTAATGGGTTAAATAATATGATAAAAATTATATAAGTCTTATAACATATGATGTTATATTTTATAAAAGTTATAAAATTAAACAAGACTTGAATTTATTTTATAAAAGAATTTGATTTTTTTTTTATAAAATATAAGCTAGCCCCCCCCCCCCTTCCCAAGACAAAATGGCCAATCAAGTTTCATGCAATTTTGCATGTGTAAGACACCATTTGATTGGGTGGTCTTCCCAAGCCCTTTTGTCCAATAAGAATACATGCATTTGCATGTGCTAGAGGTTTGGTGATTGGGTGAAAATGGTGGCAAGATTCTCTCAAGTATTATAACTAATTTTGTTGCAAAAATTAGAGAAGACACACTTGAAGAAGCTCTCAAAATCGGTCATGTATGGCTGATTTAGAGGGGACTTTAAAACATCAAATATCAAGTGCAAAACTCTAAGAAACACTCTCATAATTTCGGCCAAGGGTAGGGCTTCAATGGTTTTGATTTTACAAGTTATTTCAAGTGTAAAAATCACCTTTGTTCTCTCTCAAAAATCGGCCATAAGAAGGTTTCCAAGAGTTGGATTCATGAGAGAATTTTAGTGAGTTATAAGTGTATAAATCCTAGCTAAACATAATGTGTTTGTTGGAATGCTTGGGGTATACAAGCTTGAGGTCTTCTATACTTGAAGGCGAACGTTCAAGAATCATCATCTTCTTCATATCCATTACTCCTTGGAAGGTAGTATTCTAAACACCCTGTGGTTGTGTTTTAATTTTGATAGCATGCATGTTCGTATATGGATCCGGGATTGGGTTTTATATATAAAATGGTTTCATATCTTTTAAGTAACATGTTTTAAATAAACATTATTTCCGCTGCGTTTTTATTTCATATAGATGAAATTACTTTGATAAACATGTTAAAATCCCATCAATGGCATCTAGAGCCGCTTATATGAGTGCATGCTTCAATAGATTAAAAATTTCAGGTTTCGCGTTTGAATAAAACCCCATGGCCGAATATTTTAATATGGTTATCCCTTTGTTTTTCAAGATTATTTTCTTACATGCATAAGAGAATCTTGAAAAATTTATTTCATATGGATGATTTGTTTGTTTGGACAAAACTTACCTTTTCGGTTTTTTGAACATAGCCGAAAATGTTTATAAAAGGGAACCATTTTTTTTATGCTTCTTGAAATTAATATATATATTTGGATATATATATTTTGGTGCATATGACCTAGCCATGACGTTGTGTTGAATGATTGTGTTGTTATTTATTATTTCAATGGGTTGTAATAATTATTTTTGTTCTTCCATTAGAAGATATGTAATTTATTTATTTTCATTTGGCATGTAAAATAAATAGATTAGGTGCATTTTATTTTACTAGAAAAAATGTATTAGGATATATTTTGTAAAAGAAGATGCACATAAAAAAATGCGGTTTTGGTTTGGACCATAACATTCGGTCCAAAGAACTTCATGGTTCTTAACGGGATTTTAACCCGATAACCAAAACACATTTTTTTGGAGTCCAAAGGAGTTTGGAGCTGAATATAAAAGACTTTTGGAAGCTCAAAGAAGGTGGAGAAATCACAACACAAGAAGGAGACTTGAAGCATTTGGATGTGGGATCAGGTGGGAGTTCAACGACACATTGCTTGTGTCATTTTTCATCCTTTAGGAAGGACCTTGTGGCACACTTGTTTCGGCTAACAAGTGTTGTCAAAATAGTTGGCTATGGTTATGCACCTATTGTTATGCTTGTGTGGTTGCTTATTTTGTTGTTTAGATGATATGTCGATATGCATGACTTAACAAACTAATAATCAACAACAAGCGTAAAATTGGTTCTTAACAAAATCATTAAAATGGTTAATAAAAGGTTTTATTAAAAATTAATGATTTTATAATAAAATGGGTTTTATTAAAAAGAACCTCGAAAATTAGTTTTCACTAAAGTACCTTTGATTTGAATGCATGCAAATGTATGGTATGTGACACCTGTGTCACTTCAACCATCAAACAAATTCCAAAACAATGAAATATTGTATCCCATACTTGGGATTCGTAAAAATATGCGTATCATTTGCACACATCAACTCTTGTTCGATTTTAAGCTTTAAATCGCTCTCTGGAGGGTTATACGCGCTCTGATGCGTAAAAATAACCAGTTTAATCCAACGAACACTCCTGAATAGTGACATAGGCTTAACATACCTTAAATAACTTTTACATAACTTAGAAATAAGTTTTGAAGGCTTTGGTATGGCAAAAACAAGTTTTTTTTGGGTAAAGGGTTTCCCCGGTAAAATTTTATAAATAAACCAATAAGTACAAAGGTGTGCCTGATATAGCACACTCAGCTAGCCCTGACATGCCAGGACTAGGAAAACCAGAAAAACACAACCAGCAAACAAATCGAATAGTTACAAAACACAACCCAAACACAAGCCCTTACCAACTAACAGCCACTAAAAAATACATCAAAGGATCTAAGCTATCCAGGGTCTTCATCTAGTGCCCTTAACGGGATCTGCCACTTTTCCATAACTTTCTTGTGATTAACTTGACCTTGAAACTTGAAACCCATCAACCGAAGCCTAACTGAGTTTTTAATCTTCTCGGACACCTGAGGAGCCGAACACTGAGAACGGGAGAATAGCCGATTATTTCGCTATTGCCATATGAAGTAAGCCGACGCAGCTAGTGTGACACCCGCGGAAAATGCACAGTCATCTTGATTAGCATCGCATCGTGTTGCGGATGGTTTATCAAATTTCGGGACGAAATTTCTTTCAAGTTGGGGATGATGTGACAACCCGAGTTTCTGACTTTGACTTTTGTATTTAATGTGCGTTGACTTTGACTGTGTAGTCATTTGACTTGTTAAATTGTAACTGTATATGTGATGCTATACCGAAATGTATTGTGTTTGCTCGTTATGTGTTGGAAATTTAAGTTGCATAAGTTGTTTAGAAACTGAACCACTCGACGAAACAGAAGTTGATTCGTCAAACAACCCACCGGCGAAACAGGAGTTTGATTCGTCAACTTCAGTTTCGGCGAAATGGGTCTGATTCGCCGGCCCACCAGTTTCGCCAAAGCCCTTTACGGCCCAAAACGTGTTACGTGACTTTAAATAACTAACCGACCCATTCGTCACACACTTTAGCAAACTGAAACCCTAGAACTCTTCCATGTGTGACGGCAGCTCTGCATACTTTCACGCCCGCTTGACGATCAGACCATCTTTACGAATATCTCGGTTAGTGTGATTAGTCTTGTAATTCGTCTTGTATGTGTATATTGTTGTTTTCGTTAATCTGATCAGGGCAATCGAGTAGAGTGCTAGTAACGATCATGCGTAGACTATTGTTCTAACGATGAGTTATGTTGTGTGATGTTGGTGAACGACTGTGTATAAATGCGAAAATTGTTGATGTATACGAATTGGCAAACTACTAGGGTTTTTGTGATTAAACTAAATGACGATATACTTATTGTTCTACTACGTTAACGGTTACGTTGTGATGCATGTGGAATAGTGATTCGTAGTGTAGGCTTTGTTATGTATGAACGGCGATTATGTAATTTCTGTTTGATGATTTCTGTTGATGATGATTGATGATGTCGGTGACGGCTGAACTACAAACCATGATTAGGGTTTCTGTAAAATTGTAACTGATGAATACTTTTGACGTAACTGATGTTCAACGTAACTGGCAAGTGGACGAAACAGAGATCTTGGCGAAATAGAATGTGTTTCGCCAAAAAGGAAGTTGACGAGATGGAATCTTGTTTCGCCAAAAGGGAGTTGGCGAAACAGGTTGTGTTTCGCCAAAGGTTGTGTTTCGCCAAAGGTTGTGTTTCGCCAAAGGTGTGTTTCGCCAAAGGTGTGATTCGCCAAAGTGTGATTCGCCAAAAGTGTATTTCGCCAACTTGAATACTTGCACAGTAACCTGATTTAACATTGTTAGAAGTTAACTGAGATATTTAACTGTTGTTAAGTGATACGCATGACTTATATGAATTCGAATGTGTACAATGTGCTACTTAGTGGTTATCAATGCGTTGTCCTTTGTGATTACACATACGTGCCAACTTTGTGAATACCAACTGATCATATACATATACGTACCGTAGGACTTGACTGATTGTTGTGAGCACTTACTGTAACATACCAAGCAAATCAAGGTGAGTTCAATGCATTTTTCTCGAGCATGCGTCCCGGTGGTTTGGGGCAACTGGTAAACGTTTGGAAGGGAGACTTTGGGTAAACAACTTAATCGGTTTTGGTTATTGCCTGGAGGGCAATGGGGGTAATTAGTTGATAGCGCTATTAGGTAGGAAACCTCACACCGGGCCGTAAGGACGGGGGTGAACTAATTATCTGGGTTTCACTATGGTTGTTTAGAGGCACACTCCTCGGTTACGTAAGGGCGCTTTCCCTAGGGTAACTAACTGAACAACATAGTGGGTTGCTAAGAGGCACACTCCTCGGTTACGGAAGGGCGTAGTCCCTAGGGTAACTAACATGAGCAACATCGTAACACAACATTGAATCGCATTAACCTATATCTGGTAATACAACTCATTTACAAAACTTTGAACTCACCAGCGTAGTCTGACACACTTGTTTGCATGCTTGTAGGTCGTTAACCTTGGAACTTGGACTTGCTATCTGGGCGTGCTGGAGTGGTCATGGATCGAAGCTGCTGGATTATTTATAATTGATACATTGGCTTAAGTTTATTTTGAAACAATTACTAAACGACTTGTCATATGCTTCCGCTACATAACTCTTGAGAATTAATATCGTGTTTGACCTTTAATCTTGGCTATTGACGATATGTTTTATTAAGTATTTACTATTGGTTCAATGTGATTGGTGGCTCAGACTCTGATGTGTAACACGCCTCGCGGGGTTTTCGCAGGTGGTATTTTTGGGGGTGTTACAGCTAGCACCAATTTACAAACCACATGCTCCAACTTCCTAGAATTCGAGAACTGATTCATCCAATCCGAAAAAGAGCTCCAAGAATCACTACCAATATCCATGTCCACCATTGGTTTAATGTTATTCCATACTTGTGAAGCAAAAATACACGAGAAAAACAAGTGATCTCGCGAATCGCGATCATGCTGACATAAGGGACAACACATCAACCTTAAATTTGTTTCACTACCCGCTTCCCAAACTTTCAGACGATCTTGGGTCTTCAACTTATTTTTTATAACCAGCCATAATAAGAAGGAATGTCTTGGGATACATTGGCTAAACCAAACCATGCCACTCCAATTAATAGGTTCATTACGCGAACGAATGGTATGCCACACTTCTAAAGAACTGTAATGCCGAACATTACCCTCGAAATCCTTCCAAACCAAACGGTCATGAAGCTGCAAAAACGGCTGATCAAGAGTCAACCCAATTAAGACAGGATAGGTATCATACCATGCTTGAGGCCATTTCCATTGCCCATTCTCATCTAACAAATCCGCAACAGAAGATTGGAGATTAAAACCCGCGTTAGCAATGTGTCTCGGGGTTATAAAAGCTCTAAGGGGGCTAAGGTGACACCAGTTATCACTCCACGCATTCGTTTGCAACCCACTTCGGATAATCTTCCAAATGAATGGCCGGACAATATTTCGAATAGATAGGATCTTCCTCCATCCCCAGCTCATGCTACCCCTACTTTGGACCTCCCAGAAACTTTGAAGCTTCAATTTATGAGCATAAATCCATTGCACCCACAGGGACTTTCTTTTAGTTAGGATACTCCATATATGATTAGTAATGAGAGCTCTGTTTACATCCCCAACACGCCGTATACCTAAACCACCCTCCGACTTAGGAAGACAAATGTCATACCATGCCACCTTTGCTTTAACCGTGCCAACATTGCCAGCATTCCACAGAAATCGCCTCATCCGCTTTTCTAAATCATTAATAACTCGAGCTGGAATAATGAAAATAGAAGCCCAGTATATATGCATTGCGGATAGGACCGAATTAATAAGTTGCAATCTGCCCGCAAAGGACAGCTTTTTTGTCATCCAGTTGTTAATTTTCTTATCCATTCGGTCCACTAAAACCTTGCAATCCCCTGCGGTTAACCTGGATGTGATCAACGGCACACCTAGATAACGAACAGGAAGGGACCCCTGCTGAAACGGCATGATATTTAGGATATCCTGCTTGACCTAATGCGAAACATTACAAAAAAATACCGTGCTTTTAGCAGGACTCGGGACCAAACCCGATATACTCGAAAATTGCTCCAAAGCCGCTTTGATCTTGCTAACCGAAAAGGCACTCCCATGAACAAAAATAAAAAGGTCATCAGCGAATGAGACATTTATTATTTTTTGTTTCATACAATGAGCATGGTACTTAAATCCTGATGTAGACCAAGCTGAGTTTTGGAGAAGAAGGGTAAGCACCTCCATTACAAGCGTGAACAAATAAGGGGACATCGGATCCCCTTGTCGAAGACCCCTTCTCCCTTTGAAAAACCCGTGAAGATTCCCGTTAATACTCAACGAATAAGTAGCCGTAGAAACACAAGCCATTATCCATTTCACCATTATCCTATGAAAGCCAAACTGATAAAGAATTTTCTCAAGAAAAGCCCAACTAACCGTGTCGTAGGCCTTTTGAATATCAATTTTGAACGCGCATCTGGGAGGACCTTTATTCAAGTGGTAGTTGTGCATAAGCTCCTGGGTTAAGAGAATATTATCAGAAATCCGCTTGCCTGGCACAAACGCCGACTGATTAATACTAACCAGAGAATCCAAGCTCCCTTTCAGCCTATCCGTAATAATCTTGCTAATGCATTTGTAGAGAACATTGCAGCAAGAAATAGGACGATAATCCAGAACCGAATCAGGGGTGTCCACTTTAGGAACAAGAGCTAAAATTGTATGATTTAACTGTTTCAGCATTTTACCAGTATCAAAAAATTCCAAAATTGCATTCGTGACCTCATTACCCACAATTTCCCAAGCATGCTTAAAGAACGCCGACGTATAGCCATCCGAGCCAGGAGCTTTGTTCTCACTTATGCTGAACATGGCATTCTTAACTTCCTCATTCGTAACCTGTCTAACCATATTTTCAGCTGCTTGAGGATTAATCACATTGACAAACACGTCGGTCAAGTCAAAACTAGAGAGCGTGTCTTCCGTGCCTAAAAATACTGAATAATGATTGACAAGGGCAGCCGCCACGCTATCCCCCTCAAACCGATTACCATTCACATCCCGAATGCACTGGATTTTGCTTCGATTATTCTTACACTTCACACTATTATGAAAGAACGCCGTATTGGAATCCCCAGAACAAAGCCATTCCACCTTCGATTTTTGTTTCAAAAAGCATTCCTCATCATATGCTGCAACCTGAAATTCCTGAAGCGTCTCTAGCTCCTTTTTTCGAATCTCCACATCCATAGGGTTTGCATCCACCATTTTTTGAACTTCATCCAGCTTCTTTCGCAGCTCCACAACTTTGGTATGTAAATTTCCTTGCTGGAAAAGAATCTTTCGAAGCCCTGGCTTTAGGTTTTTCAACTTACTAGTGACCGAGAACATTGTATAGCCCTCTATTCTTTTCGCCCACTCACCCTCAACACAAACTTTGAATTCAGGTTTAGAGGTAATAAAATTTGCAAACTTGAAAGGCTTTGGCCGATAGGATTTAGAACTATTAGGCAGCTTCAAAATACACGGAGTATGATCAGATACGCGATACGGGTGATATATGACATAAGCATCAGGAAATAACTCCAAGCATTTCAGATTACACATGACCCGATCAATTTTCCTAAGTAAACCAACCCCTTCTTTTGGTTTCTGGTTCCAAGTGTAATGAATGCCATGCCCCTTTACGTCAACAAGTTCCGTGGTTTGGACGCATTCATAAAACTCCCGCATTCCAATAGATTGACTAGACGTTCCAAAAAGAGAATCGTCACCATGAAGAGCTGAATTAAAGTCGCCCATGACAAACCATGGGTTGTTCGTACACAGCAACTTGTGCCTACATAAATCCTCCCACAGACTCCTTCGCTCTTGATACTTGTTCTTCGCATACACAAAAGAACAAAAAACACTCTTATTATCAGCTTTGGACCAGATTTGAGCGTGGATGACCTGATCAGATTGAGACAATATCATAACGTCTACCAAATCACTATTCCATCCTAGTATGATTCTGGTACCCCGTTGACATAACCCCCCGTTGGACGTCCAACTCCATTGCCTAAAAACATTTTTACAAACTCTAGCCAAATTAGCAACCTCCACATGGGATTCTAAGATAGCACAAACCGAAACTTTATTTTCCGAGAGAATAACACGAACCTCATTCTGTTTCAAGGGACGGTTCAATCCCCTTATATTCCAAGTTAGAATACTATCCATTAAGACCATTGATACCGGGAGCGCTTGCCCCCTCAGCTTTCTCATCATGATTATCATTTGTCATAAACTTCGATGTTTCCGTTGGTACCGTCTCCACCACCTCCTCATCAATCCGATTGAGATTCCCATTACCCTTGTTCCCAGTTTTCCTCGCCCCCTTTTCATCCTTCCACTCCTGGCCATCTATCTTCGATAAAGCCTCAAACGAGTTCTGAGTTTTAACCTTTTCGTGTGCCTTCTTGTCGATGGTTACCTCTTTCGTTCCAGATATACTTGGATCCGACTTGGTAGTTTTTGGTTTATACACAAACTTTGCCTTTTGTTTCTTTTGCATCACCCCTATTCGAGCCGTCTTCCTCTTATCCGTAACAAACCCGTCGTCATCCACAATCACTTGTTTTTCTTTTTTGGCTTCATTTTTAGCACACGTTTGGTCATTATGACCAAATACGCAACACAAGGAGCACCTTTGTGGCTTCCACTCATACTCCACCTTCACGACCTCATTAAGATAACCCTCCTCCTCAAGCTTTGGAATAGCAACGACAATATGATTTTTCGGTTCCTTATCCGCATTTATTTCAATCAAAGCCCGAGCAAAACTACTCCTGCCCCAGTTTTCTGAGCACATGTCAGCTGTATAGCCATCAAGGCGTTTAGGTTCACCTAACTTGGATGCTAGTAAGCTTAAACCGTCATCGGTGTAGACCGAAAGAGGAACATTGTGGAGTTTAACCCACACGGGAATAGACTTAATACCTTCTTTCTTGAGACTAACTGACGGGGACCAAACATTTAAGAACAACGGAACCTTCCTGATCAGCCATGGCCCTCCCTCCAGCACTTTAGTCATACCCTCTTTTGAATCAAATTTAAAGAAGAAGAACCCATCCGAGTTCATCATAAGTTTAGCAAACCAAACTTCGCCTAAACATTCTTAGCATAGTATTCGACAACAGGGAATGGTAACCGGTTCCCCAGAAAATAGCCATATAGAACATTCACAAATTTCTCCTGGACTTTACGAATTACCTCACGAGGAATGACAACATCAGCATCCGGATTTGTCTCTCCCGATTCCATCTTTCTGAAGTTTACTTCCCTTTTCCTTGTGCTCATATTCTTCACTTTATCAGCATAAGACAGCATAGTTACACCCTTACCGGTATCCTCCTCCTTATTGTGCTAAGCCGCAACCTTTGTTTCTTGGACTGGAACGGTCACCTTTTCCAGTTCATCAATGATGTTTATCATTTACGGCTCGTTTTGGACCACACCCCGTCTCGGCAATAAAGGATTTCCATCGATTTTCAGCGACTTTGCATCAAAACTGTTACCCAACGAATGAAAACTGGAACGCACCTCTTGAAGAATCGACGGCTTCGCACTACTCGTGGATAAGAAGATATCCCCATGCAACTTTTCAGTGAACGACTGAAACCCTAAATCCTCCAAACCCGAATCCTTATTCCTCTCCATGCACGACAAGACCAGAGCTCTCAACCAAACGACAAGAACATGCAGCCACAAAGAAAAAAAACCCTAATCCTTAAAACCCTAGCGTTAATCTTCAACCCTTAACCGATTAATCCAGTGTTTTCGATCTAGCTAAATTAAACTCAGTTAACCGCAATAAAAAACAACTAGATTAATAAATCAGAATATCGAATTAAACACTAAGGAGGCGATTGAACCGAAAGAAACAAGAAAAACCCTAAATTCAAAGTTGGTCACAATTGCTAACTAGTTCGTTATGGAGTCTTCAACGATCAAAACCTCCAATCACAGACTGTTATACAAAAGATTGCAACAAAAACTAGGGTTTCATGATGAACAGGAATCGCCAAAAGGAGAGAGAAAAAAGGGTTTTTTTATATGCCTTTGAAAGTTAGTCATGGCAAAAACAAGTTAATTCGCTTACAGGGACTAAACTTGACAAACTGCGAAAGTATGCCAATTTGAACTGTAACAAACATTCCGGAACATGTCCATAAGTTAAACATACCGTAAATATCCTTTACATAGTTTAGAAATAGGCTTTGAGGGGTTTGGTATGCTAAAACAAACTTTTGGATCATTCAGGGGCTAAAAGTGTCAAAAAGTGCACAAGTTTGCACTTTCGCGCATAACTTACATTCTGAATACATCCGGACATCCAAAAATTTATGTAAGCATCCTAATATTATGCCTTAGTATTTGGCATGAGAAAAATCCATTCGTCGCGTCATTTGGATCGTCTTTCGCGCTTATGCGCATTCCGTCGTAATTAAGCGAACATCGCGATCGTACGGCCAAACGAACCAACATCCGACATATTTTTGGGCATGTTTCATGTCCACAATGTTTAGGCATCATTTTAGGGCCTTAAAGTTGGCTTTACGGGCCTTAGAAGTGTCGGAAATGGCTTAAATACGCGACAGGGACCAAAACTGTAAATTCTGCAAGTGGTGCAGATCAGACAGGGCCAGGCGGGGCACGTAAGGATTGCCCAAATCCTTACGCGGGGCGCGTCAGACTAGCAGATCAGATAAGATCGATTAGTCAGCGAATCTCAGCTGATTAAACCTCGTCCACATGTTTTCACTTGCCCTTTCAGCTCACTAAGGGGCATTTTCAGTAACCACAAGTTTGCAACAAGTGTACGCACGAGATTCGATCACGTTTTTCAAGAAACGATCCTAACGGCTTTGCTTTTCCTATAAATACCCCCCCCCCTTTTGGTTAAAACCCACAAGAATCTGATCTAAGCTCTAAGTTGGAACCTTTGTTTCATACCTGAGCTATTTTGATCTAGATTAGCATTCGGGGACCCTCCGTAAGTGTTCTTTCGTTCTTTTATTCGCTTTTCGAGTCCGAAAGTCAACGTTTTGTTGACTTTCTGCATTGACCAGCCTATGGTCAACACGAAGTTCATGGAACTTCATAACGTGAGCGTGATCACGATGGTTATAGTCCGTAGTGACTATACCTACTGATTACCACGTTATCTAGGCTTAGTGACGAGTCGTAGTTTCGGCCAAAATGCGCATTCTTGCGTATTTTGTAACCAAACTACTCGTGGGCATCAAAGCCGTTTGTTTTGATGCCAAACCTGTTTTCTAAACTTTTTTTTTTTTTTGGGTAAAGGGTTTTACCCAGGTGATTATATTACAAAACCAAAAAAAACAAGTGGTGAAGAAAGACCTACACCAGTTCTCTTATGTGACATGCCATCATAAGAGTAAAAACAAGCACAAAGCAAAACCACCTAGCAACTATGGCAAAAATAATACATCTTAGTTATCTATGTATGCTTCCAACGGGTACAACTTCCAATCTTCCAGGATACTTCTAACATTAGGCTTGTCCTTGTACTTGAAAGTTTGGAGCTTCATCCTCACTGTGCTTATAATGACGCTTGTAATTTGTTCCGGTGGTCGAAGCTGATTATTAAAGAATCTTGAGTTTCTCTCCTGCCAAATAAAGTAAGCTGTCGCCTTAGCAATTACCGAATTCAGCGATTTTGAGTTAGCTCTCGGTATTAACCAGCTCATAATATCTTCCCATTTGCCTTGCACATTATTAATACATGTTGTCTCCTTTATGGTATCCCAAACCCGAGTAGAGTATGCACATTCAAAAAACAAATGATCATGCGAATCCATCCCCTTCTGGCACAACAAACAACACATCATATTCATTGAACCGGAAGTACTACAATTCCATCTTCTAATTCTGTCTTGCGTCCAAAGTTTCCTTCGAAAAATCAACCAGCAATGAAAGGAGTGTCTAGGAATGTTACATCCGGACCAGACCACTTTCGACCAAACAGCATCAGCTCCCCGAGAACGAATAGGCTCCCACACTACCTTTGATGTAAACGACATTAACTTTCCTTCGTTGTTTCTCCATAAGGTAACGTCTTGTTTGTTCGGGATCAGATTGAGCGTATTAAGATTGAATAATACCGGAAACAAATCTCGCCAGGCATCCGGCCATTGCCAAGCACCCTCTCTAAAAACATCAGCCAGTTTGGAAAAAATTGAAAATCCTTGTTGCGACATAATCCTCGGGGACACGTATTGACTCAATGGGCATTCGTTACACCAAGTATCATGCCAAACGGATGTATTTTCGCCATTCCCAATCCGTTTCCAAAAGAACTTCCGCACCGAATTCCTGTATGACAACAATTTCCTCCATCCCCAAGTGGAATTTTGCGGCACTTTAACATCCCAAAAGCTTCTACCCTTGAGCCTATGCTCCTGAATCCAATCCACCCAAAGAGATTTCCTACCCGAGACGATGCTGTTAATATGAAAAAACATTAGCGATTTGTTCACCTCGGAGACCTTTCTAATACCCAAACCACCTTCCGATTTGGGAATACATACATCTTTCCATGCAACTTTCGCTTTACCACTTGGGTTAAGCATGTTCTAACATGCTTAGCTCGTCACTTTAGTATAGTGCTTATATAGGGTCGTAAGGTAAGCGATCTAAACCATCGCTTATACTTTCGAACCCGACCCATTTGGTCGATCATTAGGATCCGACCAAACACATTAGGTGACCATAGCTATAACCTTCCGAGGTTATGCCTTGTGGTCACGATGTTAGGTTTTCCAAACGCGTTCTACGCGAACGACGCGTTATGGTAGCATAAGCTACCTAAACGGGTCGTGATGGGCCGTAAGCACTTAGGTTAGTATGTAGGCTTTGTTAAACCATATTACACGAGTCTCCATACTCGTTTGGTTTACGAACCCGCATACTATCCGATCCTTCCGATTTTGGTCAGGTATATTAATATAGCTACCTATTAGGTGCCATTTGATATTCGTGATCTCTAGCATTGTTTGGTTGTTACTCAAGGACTACTAAGCAATCTCAGGTGAGTACATAGTTCCCCTCTTTTACTGTTTTCAACTGTTTTGGGGTGAAGCATGTGTACCTATCTGTTATTTTCATGATTTCAAAGTATAATTGATTATGCATGTTAGTATTTATCTTTTGACAAACTAAATGACTATCTATGGTTTAAACACTGATTTCTCAAAGATTACAAAAGTAATTGTTGGAATAGTACTTATTTTGTTCACCAGACCGATTGGTAGTATGATATAGCGCTATAGGACTAGACACCCCATTCCTGTTGTCATGGAATGTCTGAAACCAATTTGTTTCTCCATCCAAATAGGGATTTCCTTTGTGGTATCCTTATAGTCTCAAAGGTGTAGTTTGATGCACTAGGTCTGAATGAATTCTTAAATCGCACCTTTAAAGTATATTTTGATATACTCCCAAAAAGTATAGTTTGATATACTCTCATGTGTGGTATTGTACAGAACCAACATAAGCATTTTATCAACAAACCAAAACATATTTTTAATATGTTATTTACAATCCAAAGTATACTGTTAATATGCTGCTATAAGGTTATTCGATTAACCTTTTTTTTACAAAGCATAACTTTTGATTTATTCAAACACCTTGTTTTGTACATTTTTACTTGTGGTTTAAGAAATCTCATTTCAGTTACCATACATAACTTTTGTTTATACATTACATGGTTTACCTTTAACTTGAGTTATACAATAACCTTGGACTATTGGTTTAAACATGAACATTCTATATTGGTGGTTTGGTTTGCGTAAGTGACTTTTTTTTTTGGTAAAGGGTTACCCCGGTGAATTTTATAAAAATCAAAGAACAGGGTGCGACAAAAAGTTTGACACACACTACTAGACTTGACAACCCAAGCCTAGGCAACACAAAAAACACAACCCACCATACAACCAATGATCAAAACAAACAACCCGACACAACTACAAACCGTAACACACTAGACAACTAGCTCTAGCCATTAACCCGGGTCGTCTTCCATGATTTCCCATCTTTCCAAGAGCTTCCTATGGCCTATATCTCCGCCGACCTTGAAACCCATTATCCGAAGCCGCACCATATCAAGAATCAGTTGTGCCACCGTCTCTTCCCTCCTTTGCAGGTGTGAAAACAGCCGGTTATTCCGTTCTTGCCATATGAAGTAAGTAGAAGCCGCTACAACAAGCTTACAAACTATATGTTCCAGCTTCTTTGAACTCGCATGCTGCTCTATCCATGCCATTATTGAACTCCACGTATCATTCACATTACCCATATCGACCCTTTTGTTAACTATGTTCCAAATCTTAGCCGAAAATGAGCATTGAAAGAAGAGGTGGTCTCTAGAGTCGCGACCATACTTGCATAGGGGACAACACATAAGAATTAAATTGGTCTCACTACCCGCTTCCCACACCGCCAATCTATCTTGCGTTTTCAGCTTGTTTTTTATTACCAACCAAAGATGAAACGAGTGTCTTGGTATACATTGGCCATACCACACCATGTTTACCCATGCCACCTTGTTTTCCCTTACCCGCAAGTTATTCCATGCATCCCAAGAGGAAAAGTGAACAATTTTTCCTTCAAAGCTTTTCCATCCAAGCCTGTCCTCTAAATCTGGAACGATCGCAGGGACTGTGACATTTATTAGAACCGGAAATAAATTCAACCATGCCTGCGGCCACCTCCAATTACCATTTCCATCTATAAGTTCAGCAACTGTAGTCTTCAAATTAAAACCTTCTCGAGCTATCATTCTAGGAGTAATGAAATTTCGAATAGGACTTAAGTAACGAGGCGTGTGTAATATGATACAAGCATGGTGGATACGCCGCTGGTACTTCCTATATATAAGTGTTTGTATGGTATTACATATCGTAGCGTTATTTGAATCATTTCAATTTAGGTCATATAACATTTTATACGAATAACACACCTTTCACAAGACAATGATTTACAAACGACTTATCTTATACAAACTCATTTTACATGGTTATCCATTTAACCACACAGTGTTCTCTTATCTTTACATATCATCTGATTTTACCATTTTTCAAATGATTTACAAGACAAAGCAAATTACAAGGTTCATGACTGACTGTTATTAAACGTTTTCTTTAAACTCAAGTCATGAATCCCATTTTCACAAAACCTATGTATCTCACAGGCATTTTTATGCTGACGTACCTATTTTTACACATGTTTCAGGTGCTGTCTTGGGATGATTGTTGATACATGCTACATTTAGGATGGACTCGTGCCTTAGCAACTTTAAAACTTGGAAGATCATAGTTGTACTTATGTGATTGTAATAGAACAATGAGTTCATTTAATCAATAAAACAATATTTAAATTTCCATGTGTTATGAAACAATGATTCTGTTACAACACTCCCCGACGTTTCCGCCATGTTTTGTTGTTCCACGTGGTCGGGGTGTGACAGAAAAGTTGGTATCAGAGCTCATGGTTATAGGGAATTAGGTTACTAGCAATGCTTTGACCTAGTCTTTAACCTTCCTAGGACCCTAACACAAGTTTTCTTGTGTCTAGTTTTAAAACAATACCGTCACTTATTCCTTAGGTGACAACCACAATAATAACATAAATTTCTATCCCGCTTTGAAAACTAATCATCTGTTCTAGGATGATTTATTATATGGTTTTAAACCCTTTTAAGTTTTCAAAATCCCGTCAAAGTTGGTCTAAATAATGTGAACACGTGCAATCTGGAAGAGTGGATGCCTGTACCCTGAGTTTTCTGTCTAAGGCTAGAGTGTTCGTACAAATCCACATAATCGGACCAGTCACTCTTACCTGGGAACTCTTGGGGTGAGTGTCCACTTATAGGCGAGCATGTCTTCGCGATACATTATTTTTGACCTATTTACTTTGACTAATCACCGAGGTCGTTTGTTGCTTTGTAGTAACAAACAAATGACCACTATCCTTGCTTTCATCAGATTTGTTTCATCTCATTCTTTTCGTCTAATTCTCTCACTCGTTTCCTCTCATGTTTCCTCTTTTAGAATGCCTCCTCGACGCGACAATCAGATGGCGAACGCCGAACTGGCGGAAATTATCGCGCAGCAAATGGCTGCTGCCTTCCCAAATCTTTATGCTCAAATAACTCAAGCCATCAACAACAACAATGCTCCATGCAATTTCAAGATTTTTAACTCGGCTAAACCACTCAAGTTTAGTGGTTCTGAGGGAGCAACTGGGCTTCTCCAATGGTTCGAGAGCATTGAGAATACTTTCCGTCACGTTCAGTGTCCTGAAAATCGCAAGGTCGAGTTTTCTTCGAGTGTGTTTCAGAAGAGGGCTCTTACGAGGTGGAACGGGGTTATGAGAGACCGCGGTGCTGAGGTTGCATTAGCACAGACTTGGGCCGAGCTTAGGGCTCTTATGATGAAGGAATTCTGTCCTCGTCATGAGCTTAGGGCTCTAGAAAGGGAATTTGATGATTTAAAGCAAGACAGTGGGGAACATCGAGCCTATACTGACCGCTATGAGAAATTGAGCTTGTTATGCCCTACTATGGTTACGCCTCTGGATAAGGCGATTGAGAAATACATTGATGGGCTTCCTGACATAGTTCAGGATATCGTTACTGGCAGCAACTCTGCTACTGTCAGACAAGCCATCGAATTGGCTGCCACTCTGACTGAATCCCATATCAGGAAGCGCAAGCTGTTTTGGAAGGGCGACTTAAGACCATCTGACAAGACTGCTCATGTGGAACCAAAGGAAGAAAATGCTGAGGTGTGTGTAATATGATACAAGCATGGTGGATACGCCGCTGGTACTTCCTATATATAAGTGTTTGTATGGTATTACATATCGTAGCGTTATTTGAATCATTTCAATTTAGGTCATATAACATTTTATACGAATAACACACCTTTCACAAGACAATGATTTACAAACGACTTATCTTATACAAACTCATTTTACATGGTTATCCATTTAACCACACAGTGTTCTCTTATCTTTACATATCATCTGATTTTACCATTTTTCAAATGATTTACAAGACAAAGCAAATTACAAGGTTCATGACTGACTGTTATTAAACGTTTTCTTTAAACTCAAGTCATGAATCCCATTTTCACAAAACCTATGTATCTCACAGGCATTTTTATGCTGACGTACCTATTTTTACACATGTTTCAGGTGCTGTCTTGGGATGATTGTTGATACATGCTACATTTAGGATGGACTCGTGCCTTAGCAACTTTAAAACTTGGAAGATCATAGTTGTACTTATGTGATTGTAATAGAACAATGAGTTCATTTAATCAATAAAACAATATTTAAATTTCCATGTGTTATGAAACAATGATTCTGTTACAACACTCCCCGACGTTTCCGCCACGTTTTGTTGTTCCACGTGGTCGGGGTGTGACAGAAAAGTTGGTATCAGAGCTCATGGTTATAGGGAATTAGGTTACTAGCAATGCTTTGACCTAGTCTTTAACCTTCCTAGGACCCTAACACAAGTTTTCTTGTGTCTAGTTTTAAAACAATACCGTCACTTATTCCTTAGGTGACAACCACAATAATAACATAAATTTCTATCCCGCTTTGAAAACTAATCATCTGTTCTAGGATGATTTATTATATGGTTTTAAACCCTTTAAGTTTTCAAAATCCCGTCAAAGTTGGTCTAAATAATGTGAACACGTGCAATCTGGAAGAGTGGATGCCTGTACCCTGAGTTTTCTGTCTAAGGCTAGAGTGTTCGTACAAATCCACATAATCGGACCAGTCACTCTTACCTGGGAACTCTTGGGGTGAGTGTCCACTTATAGGCGAGCATGTCTTCGCGATACATTATTTTTGACCTATTTACTTTGACTAATCACCGAGGTCGTTTGTTGCTTTGTAGTAACAAACAAATGACCACTATCCTTGCTTTCATCAGATTTGTTTCATCTCATTCTTTTCGTCTAATTCTCTCACTCGTTTCCTCTCATGTTTCCTCTTTTAGAATGCCTCCTCGACGCGACAATCAGATGGCGAACGCCGAACTGGCGGAAATTATCGCGCAGCAAATGGCTGCTGCCTTCCCAAATCTTTATGCTCAAATAACTCAAGCCATCAACAACAACAATGCTCCATGCAATTTCAAGATTTTTAACTCGGCTAAACCACTCAAGTTTAGTGGTTCTGAGGGAGCAACTGGGCTTCTCCAATGGTTCGAGAGCATTGAGAATACTTTCCGTCACGTTCAGTGTCCTGAAAATCGCAAGGTCGAGTTTTCTTCGAGTGTGTTTCAGAAGAGGGCTCTTACGAGGTGGAACGGGGTTATGAGAGACCGCGGTGCTGAGGTTGCATTAGCACAGACTTGGGCCGAGCTTAGGGCTCTTATGATGAAGGAATTCTGTCCTCGTCATGAGCTTAGGGCTCTAGAAAGGGAATTTGATGATTTAAAGCAAGACAGTGGGGAACATCGAGCCTATACTGACCGCTATGAGAAATTGAGCTTGTTATGCCCTACTATGGTTACGCCTCTGGATAAGGCGATTGAGAAATACATTGATGGGCTTCCTGACATAGTTCAGGATATCGTTACTGGCAGCAACCCTGCTACTGTCAGACAAGCCATCGAATTGGCTGCCACTCTGACTGAATCCCATATCAGGAAGCGCAAGCTGTTTTGGAAGGGCGACTTAAGACCATCTGACAAGACTGCTCATGTGGAACCAAAGGAAGAAAATGCTGAGGTGTCCAAGAAGAAGAAGCGCAAAGCCTCTCAAAGCTACGCTGTAACTGCTCAAGACAAACAAGTTGCACCAAACCAGCCAGCACAACCTCGTAAAAGACAAAACTATGTTGGTACCGCACCTTTGTGCAACAAATGCAACCGTCATCATCTAGAGCAAGAGCAGTGTCACAAATGTACCCACTGTGGGCGGTTGGGACATTTGATCAATGTTTGTCGTTATGCAAATCAAGCTGCTGCAAACCCTGCTGCTGTTCCAGCACAGTTCCCTCCAGGGTCATGTTATAACTGTGGTGACCTTACCCACTACAGGAACAATTGCCCAAGGCTTGTTAACATACCTCCAGCGCGTGGACGAGTGTTCAACATCAATGAGGCAAATATGAACAATGATGCAGCAGTGAACAATTAGTGTTTTGTGTTTCCTTGGTTGTTATCTTTTGACACTTCAAAACAATTCCATTGTTACATAAATAAAGATTTGTTGTTTTTATTTCTGCAAAATTTATGCGTTTGTATGAATGCTTGATGAAACCTTATGATGTCAACCCAAAGACAAACTACTCGTATGGTTCTGTCATATTATGATCACTTATGATCTCCCCAAGAACCTTAAACTCTCGTTTCTTTTAAGAAACAAAGTCAAATTCTTATTGAGAATCCCTCTATCTTTATAGATAGATCCTTAAAAATCATTAAAGTACCAAATGAAATCCATGGATTGGATTCCTAGTGTGCTTTAAATATCCATACCTAAAGATAACAAAATAAAGAATCAAGTTAACTAAATTTGTGCTCATGTGCTTTCTTACATGTTTTGTGGTTATATGTGATCCATCCAAATCCTCATAGAATCTTTCATATCTCATACGAGAGATTCATAATAGGATATCCAAAGATACTATCTTAAACCCTTAACGGACTTCAACATTGTAGTTAAGTCCCTCGGGTTATAAAGTATTATTCTATAATTGGACCTCTTGAATGGTCTGGTTAAACAAATTGATTTTGAAAATCTGATTAAAAATATCATGTGATGATATAACAAAAAAAAAATGATCCCTTAAGTGGTCTATTTAAAGAGATCGTACGACGGTCTAGTTTTTGGGTAAAGGGTTACCCCGGTGATTCTATATATTCACAACCATAAAAAACACAAGTAGTGTAGAGAGCCTACACTAGTTCAAACATAGGACATGCCCTATGAAAGTGAAAACCAGAAACAAACAAAACAAACGACAACCATCAAACGGACGACCACTAGGCTACCTACCTAGACTCAACCTTGGAACAAAATTACAAAAGAAAAATCAGCCGCCATCATCGTGCAAAACTGAGCCTTCAATATCCCAAGCCCTTAAAAGCCTACGAACATTTTCACACTTTTTCAACTTCGCTCCAATCAGCTTGTACCGCACTTGTTGAATAATAATTTCACTTAGAGATTCCGGGGGCCTCACCTGGTTCCTGAATAATCTAGCATTTCGCTCCTCCAAATGTAGTAAGCCGTAGCCGCCACAATCAGCTTAGCGACGTAAACAGACGCCAATTTTGAATTGGACCGATCAAGTAACCAGTTAACAATGTCATCCCATTTAGCATGCACCGAATCCATACCCGCTTTTTGTCTAACCAGCAGCCACACTTGCGTCGAGAATTTGCATTCAAAAAACAAGTGACTATGAGAGTCATGATTAGCATAGCATAACAAACAGCACATCATATTCATATTTTTCCTGCGCGAGAAATCCCAGCTCAAAATCTTATCTTGAGTAAGCAGTTTCCTTCTCATGATAAGCCATAATAGAAAAGCATGTCGCGGAATACACTGACCAAACCACACAATACGGCACCAATCCACCTCCTCAGCATGATACTGAACCGACTCCAAAGCTCTAGACGACGAAAACACATGTTTGTGATCTCCTTGACGCCACAAGACTTTATCAGACTTATTCGGCTGCAAAGACACACTATCAAGCTGAATAAGAACCGGGTACAAATCCCGCCACGCAACCGGCCAGCTCCAAGAATTATCGGAATAGACATCAGACACTTTTGACTCCATATTAAATCCCGCTTTAGCAATCATTCGGGGAGAAAGATACTGATCCAGCGGCCCTATCTCACTCCAATTATCGTGCCAAGCTGAAGTAGCCGAACCATTCCCAATATCAGACCAAAAAAAACTTCCTTACAATCGGCCGGAGCTGAAGAAGCTTTCTCCAAGACCAGCAGCAGCTAGACGGAATTTTACAAACCCAAAAACTCTTACCTCTCAACCTGTAAGAGTGAACCCACTCAACCCACACGGAATGACGCCTCGAAAGAATACTCCAAATATGAGTTGTCATCAGGGCTAAATTAACATCACTGATCCGACGAATACCTAAACCACCCTCAAACTTAGGAACACACACCGTTTTCCATGAAACTTTGGACCGGCCTTTTTGAAACGCACTATCATGAGACCATAAAAAATTCCGCATCAAAGCCTCCAACTTTTGAATCACCCGGTTCGGCAAAATAAACACAGAAGACCAGTAAATATGCATGGAAGATAAGACAGAAATTATAAGTGCAATCTGCCTGCAAAAGACAGAAGCTTATTGCGCCAATGCAAAATACGTTTTTCTAGCTTCTCTATTAACAGAAAACAATCTTCATGAAGCAACCGGGAGGAAATAAGGGGCACTCCCAAGTATTTCACAGGCAACGAACCCTCCTTAAAAGGCATAATATTCAGAATAGCAGATTTCACATAAGATGGCACATTCGAGAAAAAGACAGTACTTTTCTGAACACTAGGCAACAAACCCGACATTTTAGTAAACGAATCCATAGCCTTCATAATACATCTAGCTGAAGCAATCTCACCCTTCGCGAAGATAAACAAATCATCAGCGAAACATAGGTTGATAATCTGTTGACGTTCGCATTTATTATGAAATTTAAACGAATTGTCAATCCTAACCGTATGCTGTAAGATGGCCGTAAGAACTTCCATGACGAGAGTAAATAAATAAGGAGAGACCGGATCACCTTGCCTTAATCCCCTGCTACCCTTAAAGAAACCATGAACCTCGCCATTAACACATACCGAGTACGTTGTAGTGGAAACACACAACATAATCCAATGAACCATTGTAGGATGAAAACCGAAACCAAATAAAATACCCTTCAGAAAGTTCCAATCGACAGTGTCATACGCCTTCTGAATATCCACTTTGAAAGCACATTTCGGAGGGCCAACATTACGATGATAGTTATGCATCAACTCTTGTGTAAGTAAAACATTGTCCGATATCCTCCTGCCTGGCACAAAAGCTGATTGGTTGACACTAACAATATCATTCAAACCCACTTTTATTCTATCAGCTACAATCTTGCTAATGCATTTGTACAATACATTGCAACAAGCAATCGGACGATAGTCCGTAACTACTGACGGGGAAGACGTCTTGGGAAGAAGAACAAGAATCGTGTGGTTCAATTCCCTAAGAAGCTTACCTGTCATAAAGAAATCAATCACAGCATTCGAAACTTCACTACCAATAATAGGCCATGCACCTTTAAAAAAACCAGCAGTAAAACCATCAGGGCCCGGAGCTTTGTCTGACCCAATCGAGAACATCGCCTTTTTAACCTCATCAGGCGTAACCGGACGCACCATATGACCCGAAACATCAATATTCAACTTGTTTGTAAATAAATCTGGAGCCGGACTGAGCGAAATGTCACCTTGGTGACCCAAAAAGTTCTCGTAATGATTAACAAACGCAAGCTGGACAAGCTCATCCTCATACACCTTTTTTTTTGGGTAAAGGGTTACCCCGGTGATTTTTATAAATATCAACAAAAAAAACAAGTAGAAGGCTGAAAATACCCTCTAGTTCTCTTAGTGGCATACCACTAAAGAGTTCAACACAAAAAACCAAAACCACAACCAATTACATCAAAAACAAATAAAACATTGGTCTTCAATCGTCATCCAAGAAATCTTCCTTATCCATCTTCCACTCTTCCAAAAATCGCTTAACTTTTGTCGTTTGTTTGTACTTGAAAGAGATTAACTTGGCTCGGACGGTGTCGATAATAAAATCAGCCACTTTTTCTGGTGGTCTCAATCGGTTATTGAAAAATTTGGAGTTGCGTTCACACCAAATAGCATAAGCAGCAGCCGCTACCACCAATCTACCAGCAATAGACACAACTGACTTCGACTTAGCTCTAGAGATCAACCAAGCCGAGATGTCATCCCAAGAGTCTTGAACCGATTCCATGTAAGCTTTCTGACGAACTTTATGCCATACCGATTTCGAGTATGGGCATTCGAAAAACAAATGCTCATGAGTCTCTATCTCCGAATAACAAAGCAAGCAGCACATAAGATTCATAGATCCCGTAACAGCATGATTCCATCTCAAAATCCGATCTTGAGTCCAGAGTTTTTTCTTGAAGATAAGCCAACACAGAAAAGAGTGTTTCGGAATGTTGAAGGACGACCAAACCACTTTCGCCCATGATTTAGGCTGATCTCGGACCCGGACAGCATCCCATACTTCCTTTGACGAGAACGGAGCAAGCTTCCCATCATGCTTCATCCATAAGATCCTGTCTTGAGTTTCGGATAACATCAGAGGCCGAAGCTGGAATAATGTCGGAAATACACTCCTCCAATCTTCCGGGCAAACCCATTGCCCATCTATAAACGCATCTTTTATTTTCGACTTAACTAAAAACCCATACCTGGCCATCTGACGCGGGGACACAAGTTGACTAAGAGGGCATTCATTCGTCCATTTATCAAACCATAGAAAGGTGTTATTTCCATTACCAATCTTACTCCACAAATGATTACGGAATTTATCCCGACACTTCATTAATTTTTTCCATCCCCACGGTGAGTTAGATCGAACCGGAATGTCCCAAAGACACCGTCCTCGAAGCCTATGCAAAACAATCCAGTTTGTCCATAACGAGTTCCTACCCGAAACGATACTATAAATGTGATAAGCCATCAACGACTTGTTAACATCCGATATCCGTCTAATGCCTAACCCGCCTTCCAGCTTTGGCAGACATACCTCCTTCCAAGCTACTTTGGCTCTACCTTTCGAACCCATACCATGGCCCCATAAAAAATGTTTCATCTTGGATTCTAGCTCCTTAATGATACTGGCCGGTAAGATGAAAACTGAAGCCCAGTATACATGAATTGAGGAGAGAACCGATAGAACTAGCTGAAGTCTTCCCGCAAATGAGAGAAACCTGTTTTTCCAGTCATTAATACGTTTAGACATAGTCATTAATACGTTTAGACATACGCTCCACCAAAACTTTGCAATCTTTGATCAAAAGACGAGAAGCAAGTAACGGAACTCCTAAATATCTGATAGGAAGTTTCCCTTCATCGAATGGGACCATATCTGCAATTCTATTCTTAGTAGCTAACGGTACATTGCAAAAAAATATTGTGCTTTTTGCATTGCTAGGAACTAAGCCAGAAACCTTCTCGAACTGTTGCAATGAGCGCATCACAACCTTAACCGAGCCAACATCCCCTCTGGTAAACAAGAAGAGATCATCAGCAAAACACACGTTGATTATCATTTGCTTCTCACATTTATTATGGAACCTAAACGATGAATCCAATTCAGCGGCTTTGTTGAGAATCAGAGTTAATACTTCCATGACCATAGTGAATAAATAGGGGGACATTGGATCCCCTTGCCGCAACCCCCGCTTTCCTTTGAAATAACCATGCACATTACCATTCACACTCAAGGAAAAGGATGTAGTAGTGATACACTCCATAATCCAACCAATAAATCGATGCCGAAACCCAAAGCCATGCAAAACATCACGAAGAAATCTCCAATCCACTGTATCATACGCCTTTTGAATATCTACTTTCATAGCACATCGAGGAGGACCCATTTGACGATGATAATTATGCATTAGCTCTTGAGTCAACATTATATTATCCGATATCCTCCTACCCGGAACAAAAGCCGATTGATTTTCACTTATAATATCCTTTAAACCTTCCAGAATCCTAGCTGTGAGAATCTTGCTAATCGCTTTATAGACCACATTACAACATGAAATTGGCCTATAATCCGTGACCACTCCCGGAGTGGGAACTTTAGGAATGAGAGCTAAAAACGTGTGATTTATCTCCTGAAGTAGTCTACCCGACTCAAAAAAAATCAATAATAGCAGTCGTTACCTCATTTCCGACAATAGACCATGACTTCTTAAAGAAATCAGACGTGTACCCATCCGGCCCCGGAGCCTTGTTTTCATTAATCGAAAAAACAGCCGCTTTTACTTCATCCGGAGTCACTTGTCTACACATATAATCAGCCACACTAGGGTTAACGGTGACTGAAAAAATGTCTCGATCCACTCGGCTGACCGTGTTCCCTTCCGAACCCAGAAAATCCCGGAAATGATTCACTAAGGCCAAAGAGACTCCATCCCCTTCATGAGTATTACCAGAAACATCTTTAATAATGTTTATTTTGTTAAAATGATTGCGACATTTGACCACATTATGAAAGAATTTGGTATTTGAGTCTCCAGCTTCCAACCATTTCTGTTTTGCCTTCTGTTTCAAAAATCGCTCTTCATCCAAAGTCGCCTCCAAGTAGTTCTTCACACAAACGGATTCCGCTTCTTTGATTGTTAAATTAAAAGGATCAGCATCCAGCTTACTTTGCAACGAGTCCAATTCTGCCTTCAAGTCTATCACCTTTTTATGAATATTTCCTTGTTTTTTTAGTAACAATCTTAGAGGACGTTTAAGGCCTCTAAGCTTCTTTACTAGACGAGGAACCCCCATAATCTCAGCTTCCCAACCCGTCATGACAGTTTGCAAAAAATCCTTCTTATGCGTCAAAAAATTACTGAATTTAAAAGGTTTAGGTTTAACCTTAGTGGCCTTAAGAAGTTTTAGCAAAGCTGGACAATGGTCCGAAATACCGTGAGGCATAAACACCGCAAAAGCATCGGCAAATTTCTCCACAAAACTGACATTTGCCATAATCCTGTCTAGTTTCTTTCGGATTCCAATCCCTTTTTTCGGACTTTGATTCCAAGTGTAGTGCAACCCATAAGCTCTAAGATCAAAAACTTCGAGATGTTTCACACACTCATTAAAATCCATCATGGCAGCATTCACCTTTGACGACCCCATACAGTTATCCTCTAGGTTCAAAACCACATTAAAATCCCCCATTATAATCCACGGGTCCGATTGAACAACCCCCTTATGCATTTTTAGCGAATCCCAAAGATATTTCCTTTCTTGATCATTGTTACTTGCGTAGACAAAGGAAATATTTACCATTGCATTATCTTTTTTGAACCGAGCTTGAACATGAACAACTTGATTAGTAGCATGTAGGACTACAACATCTACTGTATCCGCATTCCACCCAACAATAACTCTCGTACCTTTATCGCACAAACTACCATTTGAAGTCCACTCCCAATTCCGAAGAACCTTGTTACAAACCTTATCCAAGTTAGCAGTCTGAACATGAGACTCCAGAATAGCTCTAACTTGCAACCCATTATCCGTTACAAACTTTTGAACCTCCTTTTGCTTGATGGGGTGGTTCAATCCCCTGACATTCCATGCAGCCACACTATCCATTAATAACCTCCTAAGCAGGTGTGCTTGCACCTGTATTATTCAAGTGACTTGGATTTTCGTCATCCAAAAAATCATATCCTCCCACATTCGGATTCAGCCTAACTTCTTCCATATCGGAACCCCATTCATCCTCCATATCATTTAAGGCATGAAATTTATTTTGTGTTCGAATACCCGGGCCCTTAGAATCACCAGCCCCTTTAGCTAATTTCGGCTTAGAAGAGTCCACATTTTCATCACGTTTCTTAGGCCTGTAAATCAACCTCTGCTTATCCTTCATATTAAACTGTTGTTTGACCACCTTCTTCCGGTTATTACCACTTTTAAAACCCTGATCATCCACCTTATCTTTATTATTCTGACCCTTATCATCAGCACGTTTTATCGGACATTCATGCATTCCATGGCCAAACACCTTGCAAGTTTTGCAATGTGGTGGTTTCCATTCATACTCCAAATGGATACTACTCTTGAGGTACCCACCCTCTTCTACATTTGGAATTGCTACAGTAACGTTTTCTTTCAGATCCTTATCCACATCCAGTTCAACTATCGCTCTAGCGTATCCACTTCTGCCCCACGAGTCTAAACACATTCTGGTTGTCTCATTATCCAGCATTTTAGGGGTTCCCACCTTCGAAGCAATCAGACTTAGACCATCCTCAGTGTAAGCCGCCAACGGAACATCATGCATTTTAACCCATACTGGTACCTTTTTTAGCTCTTCTTTCTTCAACTCCGTATTCGGAGACCATTGTTTCAAAAACAACAGGATATTCCTGATAAGCCATGGTCCATCTTGCAATACTTGTTCCATTCCATCCTTAGACTTGAATTTAAAAAAGAAAAATCCTTTTCCATTCATCATACACTTTTGCATACCATATTTCCCCCATCTTTGGCTAACAAAATATTCCACAACCGGGAACGCTAGTCTTTTCCCAAGAAAATAACCAAAAAGCACATTATTAAATCGATCCTGAACCTGTTTAACCGAGGCGATTGGAATCATAACATCAGCGTCAACATCTTCAGCGGCTTTGGTGTTTTCCAGAAATCTGAAGTTAACCTTTTGAACTGGTTTGACCGTTGCCAGCTTCTCCGCATATGTCTGCCCTTTCATGCCATTACCACTATCCAGATTACCTGCTTCAACATCATGTTTCTCAAGAACGACTGGCTCAGTAATTTTTTCTAGTTCGTCAATTATGTTAATCGGTTTCTGACCAGAAGTGGCCTGCTGAACAACACCTCTTCTAGGCATCACCAGATTTCCTTCTATATTAATCGGCCTCCCCTCAAAACCCTTGCCAAGACTAGGGTTTTGACAATTAGCCGGCTGCCGAATAAACACATCCCCATGCAACCTTTCAGAAAATGATTGAAACCCTAAATCCTCCAAGCTACTATCTCGATTCATTTCCATGCACAATAATTGAACACGATCATGCAAAGAAATACGACCAGAATAAGAAAACAACCCTTAGCGACAAAGCAACAAAACCCTAATCAAAAGAAAAAGAAAAAACCCTAATTCCAACTTCAAAAGATTAGTGACCAAGGTAGAAGTCTAGAAACCTTACTCAGAAGGATCGACAACACCTCAATACCTAACCCAGATCGATCAAAATTAAGGTACAAGATGAAGAACTAGGGTTACTGGAGAGATCGCCAAAATCGCCTAGGGTTACCCATCCCAATTTAAGTTAAAATATCCTCATACACCTTCCCATTAGCGTCCTGAATAACATTGATACGACTATAATGAACTTTATTTTTAAGGGACGAGTGGAAGAATGCTGAATTCATATCTCCAACCGCCAACCAATCCACCTTGGACTTCTGTTTCAAGAACCGCTCTTCATCCAATAAAGCTTCCTGATAAGAACGACGAGTAGTAGTTTCTTCCTCACGAATAATCAAACTAGCCGGATTACTATCGAGCTCTCACTGAATCTGATCAAGTTTCTCACGTAATTCTTGTACTTTTTTGTGCAAATTACCTTGCTGAAAAAGTAATACTCGAAGAGGAGACTTTAGCATCCGAAGTTTTTTCACGACCGAGAATTGATACACCCCTCTAATATCCGTATCCCAAATACGCTTCACAATGACTAAAAAATCGGGCTTATGAACAAGAAAATTAGCAAACTTGAACGACTTGTGTTTAACTTTCCCAACAACCGGAATTTTGAGAATACTCGGACTATGATCCGATAACCGAGCTGGGCAAAAGACAGCCACAACATTCGGGAATTGGGTTAAAAACTGAGAATTCCCCATGACTCTATCTATCTTTTTCATTAAACCAATTCCCTTCTTTGGCTTTTGACTCCACGTAAAATGTAAACCCGACCGATTCAGATCCAGCATCTCAATATCATTAACACACATTTGAAAGTCTCTCATGCTAGCCGAAATCGAAGAACACCCCATAGATTTATCTTCAAGGTACAAAGCTGAATTAAAGTCACCTAGCATAACCCACGGATCATTACGGACAAGCGCCTTATGCAAAACGAGATGGTTCCATAACTCCCTACGAGAGATATAATAGTTTGCAGCATATATAATCGAACAAAACAGCATTTTTTTTCATGTTTAAAAAACAGCTGCAAATGCATAACCTGATCCGACTGAAAAAGCACCATAACATCAAACACTAACGGATTCCAACCAACGATAATTCTCGTACCTTTATTACAAAGAGCCCCATTAGAAGTCCAACTCCACGACCGAAAGACCGCCTTACAAATTTTAGAAAGATTACTCGGATCAATGTGAGACTCAAGAATAGCACATAAGCTTAAATTAACATCCTTAATAACTTGACGAACCTCAGCTAGCTTAATGGGGCGATTCAAACCCCTTACGTTCCACGAAGCAATACTAACCATTATTAACCGAAGAAGAAGGAGTGCTTGCCCCTTTACTATTAGTACTTTTAAAAGTTCCTTGCCGCAGGAAATCATCGAGCTCATACACGTCCCCATCAACAAAACCATCCTCCACCTCATTCTCCTCCTCATCTACAGGAACCTCACCCGAATTATTACCGGCCTCTTCCTCATTAACACTAGGATCATTTAGAACATCAAACGGATTAGCCGATTGAAACTTAGGCTCAGACGACCCATTACCCGGCACATGATTCTTCTTAGAAGCAACAGACCGATATTCAAACTTTGGTTTCGGCTTATTGACCGGGAAACCAGTCTTCTTAGCAACCTTCTTACCATGAACACCCGTATAACCCTCGTCATCGATCACTGGTTTCTTACCAGCCCTAGTAGCATTACGGATATTACCCTGCTGTTTAGGTTGGTTAGGACACGTTTCATTAGAATGCCCAAAAACACAACAATGGCCGCATCTCAACGGGGACCATTCATACTCAACCGACATCGACTCCTTAACAAAACCCTCCCCCTCCGGTTCAGGAATCGCTAACGTAATCTTCTCCCTTAAGCTCTTCTCAGCCGAGACTTCTATTAACGCTCTTGCATAACTACTCCGTCCCCACATATCCGTACACATCGACGACGTATACGAATCCAAGACTTTCGGCTCCCCAATCGTAGTTGCAATCATACTTTGAGCATCCTCCGTATAAGCCGCAATCGGAACATCATGAATTTTAACCCAAATCTGCACTTTCTTTACTTCCTTTTTTTCCAGTTTTGAAGTCGGGCTCCAAATGTCTAGAAAAAGAGGTTGCGACCGAATAATCCATGGGCCATCTTTCAAAGCATTTAGCATACCTGCCTCATCCGAGAACTTGAAGAAAAAAAACCCGTTAGCATTCATCATAGATTTCTGGACACCATACTTCTTCCAGTTATTACGTACAAAAAAATCGACAACCGGATAAGCTACCCGATCACCCAGAAAATAACCATATAGGGTATTAGCCATTTTGTTTTGAACTACCCGCACAGATTCCCTAGGAAGAACGACATCACACCCCTCATGGATACTATCACTAGCAAGAGCACGAAAATTCAGCTTAACATTCTTGTTTGTAAGTAACGAATCAGCATATGATTTAGCTTTCGAAGAGCTGCCATTATCCGCATTAACCTCTTTGACCCCATCTTGCCCATCCTTCATTGTATTCGAAAAACCACAATCCGGACCTTGGTTCACCGGCTTTTCCAACGGAACCGGAAACGTAACCTTGGTTAATTCATCAATAACATTAATCGGCTTAGGTTCATTGATGACAATACCCCTTCTCGGCAGAACCATATTACCATCACTACCAACTCCACGGGTAGAAATACCCTTGAACTGCATTGACGACTTACCACGATCACCTTGGTTACTCACCCCATCTTTTTTACGTTCATCCATGCTACAGAAGACAACTCTCTAACTTCAAGAAAACTCAGAAAACCATGCACGAAGACAGACCAGAAAACCAGAAGACAACAAACGAGATCAGGACAATAAAACCCTAAACTAACAAAACCCTACTCCAAGAATCTTTCGAAACCATATAGTAGAATCGGTTCAAGCAAAGCAAACCCAAACCACTATACGATCAGATCAATCACTAGGAACTAGGGCGGCGAGAAAACACAAAACAAAACCCTAAAAATTAACTCAATCCCTTTGCTAACTAGTTCGAATTGAAGACTAGATGAACCAATCCTCAATAGTCAGACTGTTATACAAAGATCAAGAAGAAAATTCGAAGGTTACAGGGAAGAACGTGTTCGCCATGCTAGAGAGAGAATTAGGGTTTTTAAGTTGTCCTACACATTTTGAAATTTATCATACACATGTACGACGGTCTAGTTAAGAAGATCATGTGTTGATCTAGTTAAAAAAAATCGTTCGTTGATCCAATTAAAAGGATTCTTTTGTGGTCTAGTCGAATCGCTTCATGTTTATTCAAGTAATTTTTCCTACGCATTATGAAATGGACTGTGCGGACTGTGCAAGGAATTACGTAATTATGGAGGCCTACCTAATTATGGAATTCAGTGCATATGAGCCACAGGAAGCTTCATCATGTGTTAAGACCTAGTGACAAGAATAATGATACGGGAGAAGTCTCGGACCTCGACCAATGTCATTTATTCTCACGCTCCCCCAATTCTGATCTCAATCAACACACCAAGTTTCCTATGATAAGTCTTCATAAGAAACGTTCTTCTGTCCGTAGTTCAAAATTCCATGTTTTACTATTACAAGGAATTCACTTTGAGGGTTAACAAATTCGCTAAGAGTCCTAACATGGCCCCGAGTTTTACTTAAGGGTTCAAGGGATCTATTAGAAGGCGAAACCATCACAGATGTCTTCACAAGTTTCCTCTAGAATTAAATTTCCTGAAGTAGGGGAGACTGTGACACCTGTGTCACTTCAACCATCAAACAAATTCCAAAACAATGAAATATTGTATCCCATACTTGGGATTCGTAAAAATATGTGTATCATTTGCACACATCAACTCTTGTTCGATTTTAAGCTTTAAATCGCTCTCTGGAGGGTTATACGCGCTCTGATGCGTAAAAATAACCAGTTTAATCCAACGAACACTCCGGAATAGTGACATAGGCTTAACATACCTTAAATAACTTTTACATAACTTAGAAATAAGTTTTGAAGGCTTTGGTATGGCAAAAACAAGTTAATTCGCTTACAGGGACTAAACTTGACAAACTGCGAAAGTATGCCAATTTGAACTGTAACAAACATTCCGGAACATGTCCATAAGTTAAACATACCATAAATATCCTTTACATAGCTTAGAAATAGGCTTTGAGGGGTTTGGTATGCTAAAACAAACTTTTGGATCATTCAGGGGCAAAAAGTGTCAAAAAGTGCACAAGTTTGCACTTTCGCGCATAACTTACATTCTGAATACATCCGGACATCCAAAAATTTATGTAAGCATCCTAATATTATGCCTTAGTATTTGGCATGAGAAAAATCCATTCGTCGCGTCATTTGGATCGTCTTTCGCGCTTATGCGCATTCCGTCGTAATTAAGCGAACATCGCGATCGTACGGCCAAACGAACCAACATCCGACATATTTTTGGGCATGCTTCATGTCCACAATGTTTAGGCATCATTTTAGGGCCTTAAAGTTGGCTTTACGGGCCTTAGAAGTGTCGGAAATGGCTTAAATACGCGACAGGGACCAAAATTGTAAATTCTGCAAGTGGTGCAGATCAGACAGGGCCAGGCGGGGCGCGTAAGGATTGCCCAAATCCTTACGCGGGGCACGTCAGACTAGCAGATCAGATAAGATCGATTAGTCAGCGAATCTCAGCTGATTAAACCTCGTCCACATGTTTTCACTTGCCCTTTCAGCTCACTAAGGGGCATTTTCAGTAACCACAAGTTTGCGACAAGTGTACGCACGAGATTCGATCAAGTTTTTCAAGAAACGATCCTAACGACTTTGCTTTTCCTATAAATACCCCCCCCTTTTTGGTTAAAACCCACAAGAATCTGATCTAAGCTCTAAGTTGGAACCTTTGTTTCATACCTGAGCTATTTTGATCTAGATTAGCATTCGGGGACCCTCCGTAAGTGTTCTTTCGTTCTTTTATTCGCTTTTCGAGTCCGAAAGTCAACGTTTTGTTGACTTTCTGCATTGACCAGCCTATGGTCAACACGAAGTTCATGGAACTTCATAACGTGAGCGTGATCATGATGGTTATAGTCCGTAGTGACTATACCTACTGATTACCACGTTATCTAGGCTCAGTGACGAGTCGTAGTTTCGGCCAAAATGCGCATTCTTGCGTATTTTTTAACCAAACTACTCGTGGGCATCAAAGCCGTTTGTTTTGATGCCAAACCTGTTTTCTAAACTTAGTTAAGCATGTTCTAACATGCTTTGCTCGTCACTTTAGTATAGTGCTTATATAGGGTCGTAAGGTAAGCGATCTAAACCATCGCTTATACTTTCGAACCCGACCCATTTGGTCGATCATTAGGATCCGACCAAACACATTAGGTGACCATAGCTATAACCTTCCGAGGTTATGCCTTGTGGTCACGATGTTAGGCGTTCCAAACGCGTTCTACGCGAACGACGCGTTATGGTAGCATAAGCTACCTAAACGGGTCGTGATGGGCCGTAAGCACTTAGGTTAGGTTTCATTTTAGTATGTAGGCTTTGTTAAACCATATTACACGAGTCTCCATACTCGTTTGGTTTACGAACCCGCATACTATCCGATCCTTCCGATTTTGGTCAGGTATATTAATATAGCTACCTATTAGGTGCCGTTTGATATTCGTGATCTCTAGCATTGTTTGGTTGTTACTCAAGGACTACTAAGCAATCTCAGGTGAGTACATAGTTCCCCTCTTTTACTATTTTCAACTGTTTTGGGGTGAAGCATGTGTACCTATCTGTTATTTTCATGATTTCAAAGTATAATTGATTATGCATGTTAGTATTTATCTTTTGACAAACTAAATGACTATCTATGGTTTAAACACTGATTTCTCAAAGATTACAAAAGTAATTGTTGGATTAGTACTGATTTTGTTCACCAGACCGATTGGTAGTATGATATAGCGCTATAGGACTAGACACCCCATTCCTGTTGTCAGGGGATGTCTGAAACCAATTTGTTTCTCCATCCAAATAGGGATTTCCTTTGTGGTATCCTTATAGTCTCAAAGGTGTAGTTTGATGCACTAGGTCTGAATGAATTCTTAAATCGCACCTTTAAAGTATATTTTGATATACTCCCAAAAAGTATAGTTTGATATACTCTCATGTGTGGTATTGTACAGAACCAGCATAAGCATTTTATCAACAAACCAAAACATATTTTTAATATGTTATTTACAAATCCAAAGTATACTGTTAATATGCTGCTATAAGGTTATTCGATTAACCTTTTTTTTACAAAGCATAACTTTTGATTTATTCAAACACCTTGTTTTGTACATTTTTACTTGTGGTTTAAGAAATCTCATTTCACTTACCATACATAACTTTTGTTTATACATTACATGATTTACATTTAACTTGAGTTATACAATAACCTTGGACTATTGGTTTAAACATGAACATTCTATATTGGTGGTTTGGTTTGCGTAAGTGACTTAAGTAACGAGGCGTGTGTAATATGATACAAGCATGGTGGATACGCCGCTGGTACTTCCTATATATAAGTGTTTGTATGGTATTACATATCGTAGCGTTATTTGAATCATTTCAATTTAGGTCATATAACATTTTATACGAATAACACACCTTTCACAAGACAATGATTTACAAACGACTTATCTTATACAAACTCATTTTACATGGTTATCCATTTAACCACACAGTGTTCTCTTATCTTTACATATCATCTGATTTTACCATTTTTCAAATGATTTACAAGACAAAGCAAATTACAAGGTTCACTGACTGTTATTAAACGTTTTCTTCAAACTCAAGTCATGAATCCCATTTTCACAAAACCTATGTATCTCACAGGCATTTTTATGCTGACGTACCTATTTTTACACATGTTTCAGGTGCTGTCTTGAGATGATTGTTGATACATGCTACATTTAGGATGGACTCGTGTCTTAGCAACTTTAAAACTTCGAAGATCATAGTTGTACTTATGTGATTGTAATAGAACAATGAGTTCATTTAATCAATAAAACAATATTTAAATTTCCATGTGTTATGAAACAATGATTCTGTTACAACACTCCCCAACGTTTCCGCAACGTTTTGTTGTTCCACGTGGTCGGGGTGTGACATGGTACATAATATTTTCTAAACTAGAATTTTGAAATATTAAAAACCCTTTTATAAAACAAGTCAAACACCATCCTTTTATACAACACTCGAATCACTTGGGAACTCTTATGTGGGATAAAGGTCACCTAACCACATTTGAGGGAACTTGTATATTCGAGGTGGGTTTACCATGTTTGTGGGATAAAGGTCACCTAACCACTTATGTGAATAAACTCACACGTATATGTAAGTTGGACGACTTGATTTGGAAACCATGAACTTAGGGTCACCGAAGCATGGGGAACAAAGGTGTTGATGGGATTAAACATGCCAACTAAACATAAAGATGTTTAACCGATCCCATATGGCTAGAAGTTGCAAAGAGTTGCAATTGTCAAACGTTGACTACCTTGTTAATTTAAATAGAGGGATAAAGGTCACCTAACCAATATTTAAATGTAACGTTGGATTCTAGATTTTAATTATTAATTGTCTATGAGACACAAAAGGGTATTAATGATTAAAATATAATAATATCGAAAATACTAAAATTGAACCTTGTTAAATTTTGTAGATGGCCGCTAACAATATTACCCAAACCGTCCGTAACCTATCACTAAAAACTATCCTTGAAAAGGATCGTCTCAATCATAACACTTTATGGATTGATATCGAAACTTAAGAATCGTTCGCAAATAATTAAAGATATCCTATGTGTTGAACGATCCTAATCCCAATGAACATCTTATGGAAGATAAGGATGCCTATAACGATTGGATTAAGTATATCGAGGATACTACGCAAGCCTCATGCCTCATGTTAGGAATTATGATTCCCGAGATTCAAAAGGATTTTTGAACATCATGAGCATACGACATGATTACCCAATTGTAGGAAATTTTCCTAAGGGTAGAACGCTTTGAAACGATTCGAGCGCTTCATGCATGTCGAATGGAGGAAACCCAATCGGACTCATCTTATGTCTTTAAGATAAAAGCCACATTGATCACCTCGAAAGGCTCAATATGAATAAAAGGGTTTTATCCATTCTAACGATCAATGAGGGTGGCAACTAGAAAGGGCATCACCCCGACACCAAAGCAAATGTTGAAAATGGAAACGGGTAATTCAAAGGGAAATGATTAGAAAGACTAAAGCGAAACCACCGAAACCAAAAGAGAAGAAGGCAAAGGTTGCCATGAACGATCCATGCTTTGAGTGTGGTGAGATAGGGCCTTTAAATAGGAATTGTCCAACCTATCTCAAAGAGTTGAAAAACAAGAGGGATGCTAGGCAAACCTCAGGTAAAATCTTAATGATACATATTGACCTTAATGTTATTTCTTCTAACACATGGGTATTAGATACCGGATGTGGAACTCATGTTTGCAATTCGTTGCAAAAAGGTTCAAAAGAAATAAACATTACAAGAAAGGAGACTATGTTTTGAAACTTCCAAATGGTTTGGAAATTGTTTTAAAATGTCTTGAATGCTCCTAGTTTGACTAGGAACATTATTCTAGTTTCCCTTATAAGACAATATGGTTTTGACTTAAAGTTTGCAAACATTGACATTTATATCGATGAATGACATGTTGTACTTTAAACCTATGCCTTCAAATGGTATTTATGAATCGGTTCATAATAATACATCATTTGATAGTTTAATGTACCAATCAATCACCAAGAAACTCAAAATGGATTTGAGTAAGATCTATCTTTGGCATTATCGCCTTGGTCATATAAACAGATGTCACATGTAAATACTTCGAAAGAATGGTCTCTCGGAGACAAATGAAATTAATTCATTTAATACATGTGAATCTAGTTTACAAGGTAAAATGACTAAGAAACCCTTTAGTAGGAAAGGGCAAAAGATTTATTAGGTATCAACCCTTTACCCAAAAAAAAGATTTATTAGGTATCATACATTCAAATGTATGTGATCCTTTTAAGCCAATGACTAGGAATGGTGATAGATACTTCATTACCTTTTACCAACGACTATAGTAGTTATGGTTATGTGTACTTGCTAAGACACAAAATTGAAGTTTTGAAATGTTCAAAGTCTTCAAAAGGTGAAGTACTAAATAAACTCTTTTAAAGTTCTTCGTTTCGATAGAGGAGGAGTCGAACTCTATTAGATATGGTTCGATCTATGAAGGCTAGGAGCACCTTATCTCTATCACTTTGGGGTTACGCTTTGCTCTCCGTGGCCCGTATGGTCCAACCAAGAAAGTGGATAAGACACCTTTCGAAATATGGAATGGAAGGGCTCCATCATTAATCATATTTAAAGGTATGGGTTGTGTGAAGCTTATGTTAAGCAATACACTCTAAAAAAAAAATTGAAAGTCCGATCCACTAAGTGTATCTTTGTAGGATATCCTAAAGATGGTATAGGATATTAATTCTACGACCCAACTGAGCAAAAGGTATTTGTTGCTCGAAAGGGTAAGTTCTTAGAAGCTAAGTTCCTTATGGAAGGAACCAGTGATAGAACAGTGGAACTTGAGGAGGATCAAGAACCACAAGACGATACACGTTTGGTTGATACTAGCACTCAACAAGAGATTGTTGAAAACGATCAAGAGGTTGATCAGAACACACAAAATGTTCGCAGATCTGGTAGAATTAGCAATCCACCTGAAAGATATGGATTTTTCATGGATGGATGCTACGTGGTAGATTCAGATGAACCAACCACATACCATGATGCAATGTCAAAATCCGATTGCGACAAATGGCTTGAAGCCATGAACATAGAGATGCAATCCATGTATGACAACCAAGTATGGGAATTGGTAGTAGCACCTCTTAACTCCAAAGTAGTTGGAACTTAGTGGGTTTTCAGGATGAAAACCGATATGCATGGTAACTTGGATACTTGTAAAGCGAGACTTGTAGCAAAAGGTTTCACTCAAAGGGTTGATTATGATGAGACCTTCTCGCCCATGGCGATGCTAAAGTCAACAAGGATATCATTTGTCATACTTGCACAATATGATTATGAGATTTGGCAAATGGATGTCAAAATGGCTTTCCTTAATATATATCTTGAGGAAGATGTCTATATAGTTAAGCCTGAAGGTTTTGTCGATCCAAAACATCCTGACAAAGTATGCAAGTTAAAGAAATCAATCTATGGATTGCCAGGTGTTAGTGGAGAAGCTTGAAAAACGTATTATGCATTGGAGGAATAAATTACTCTCGTTCGCAGGTAGACTGCAACTCATTATTTCGGTTTTGTCCTCGCTGCATATTTATTGGTCTTCTGGGGGGTTATCTCTAACTTGGAAGCTTTGATGCGCAATTTTCTTTGGTCTCATGACAATTCGTTTCAGAAGGGCAGGGTTCTTTCTTGGAAAGCAGTTTGTGTGCCTAAGTATGAGGGTGGATTAGGGATTCGTCGTATTGGTGATATTAATAAAGCACTTATGTCAGTGCACATATGGAGTATCCTTACTAAACGTCAGTCCCTATGGGTTGAGTGGGTTCATTCGTACAGATTAAGAGGCAAAAGTTTCTGGGCTTGTAATATCCCCTCTTCTTGTTGCTGGTCGTGGAGGAAAATTCTTCAGCTTCGGCCGGATATGAGGAGATATGTTTGGTCAGAAATTGGGAATGGGTTATCGACTTCAGCTTGGTTCGATTTGTGGAATAATATAGGCCCGTTGATTCAGGTTGTTTCCCCGAGACTTATTGCGAATGCAGGGTTTGCTTTGGATGCTAAAGTGGCTGATATTTTCTTCGAGTCTTCGTGGGGTTGGCCGAATGAGTGGAGAGATCGGGTTCCGGCTCTAAATCATCTTGATAGCCTTTCTATTCAGCCGTATAAGGATGATAAACTCTATTGGCATCAAGGGGACCTCCTTCATGATTTTTCTACAGCTAGAGCTTGGGATTCGTTTAGACATCGAGAGGTGGAGGTAGAGTGGTGTTATGTTGTTTGGTTCAGCCAATGCATTCCTCGCCATGCGTTTTTAATGTGGCTTATTATGAGGCGTAAATTACTTACTCAGGATAAGATTTTGAGCTGGGATATCTCACGGAGAAAAACCATGAACATGATGTGTTGTTTGCTATGCTATGCCAACCATGATTCTCATAATCATCTGTTCTTCGAATGTAAATTCTCGGATCAAATTTGGCATAAAGTAAGACATAAAGCGGGTATGGAGACGGTTCAATCTAGTTGGGATGATATTGTTAATTGGCTTGTAGTTCGGTCCAGATCGAAGTCAGCTAGAAACTATGTTGCAAGATTATTGGTAGCAGCCACAGCTTATTTCATCTGGCAGGAGCGGAATGCTAGACTTTTCAAGAATGAGTTGAGACCTCCGGAAGCCATTACTGATCTTATTATTTAACAGGTCCGTTATAAATTGATGGGAGCGAAGCTAAAGAATTGTGAAAATGTCCGAACGCTTCTAGGTGATTGGGGGATTATTGGAGCTGATATGCGTGAAGATGTTGGCTGATTGAATAATGTTTGGTTTTCGTTCAAGAGTCTAGTCTAGTTGTTGGTCTGTTTTGGTGGTTTTTTGTGTGTTTTCCATTTGTTTAACTTTCATGGGGCATGTCCCATGATTGAACTAGTGTAGACTTTCTGCACTACTTGTGCTTTTTTGGTTGTGAATATATAGAATCACCGGGGTAACCCTTTACCCAAAAAAACAAGCATCTAGAAGTTGGAATCACCGTTTTGATGAAGAAATTAGGGAATATGGATTCATCAAGAACGTCGATGAAGGTTGTGTGTATAAGAAGGCTAGTGGGAGCATCATCACTTTATTAGTATTATATGTTGATGACATTCTACTATTTGGAAATAACATTCCAACCATGGAAGGTGTAAAAGCCTGGTTTGGAAGTTGTTCTTCCATTAAGGATCTTGGTGAAGTCGCCTATATTTTGGGAATAAAGATCTATAAGGATAGATCAAGGCGCTTGATAGGTTTATATCAAAGTGCATACATTGGCAAATTCTTGAAAAGGTTCAACATAGAGAACTCTATGAAAGGTTTGTTACCTATTCAAGAGGGGACAATATTGAATGCGTCTCAATGTCCAAGCTCAAAGGATGAGCAAGAAAGAATGAAAGGAATCCCATATGCGTCTGCTATAGGATTCATTATGAACGTAATGATATGCACTAGACCGGACAAGTTATGCGCTTTAAGCATAACGAGAAGATACCAGCGAGAAACGTCATTAAGCGACTGTTAAAATATATTGAAATACCTCAGAAGGACTAAGGATACATTTCTAATATAAAGATCTGGTGAAAGGAACTTGTTGTAAAGGGTTACAAGGATGCGAGTTTCGGAATTCGTTGTAAAGGGTTACATGGGTACGAGTTTCCAAACTGATCGAGATGGTTCTCGATCACAATCAGGGTAGCATTACAGAATCAGAATACATCGCCGCTTCATTGATTGAGATAATTCATATGGATCTGCCACTTGAATTATTGCCGATCTAGGGGTAGTCCCTGCCATTAAGGCCCCTAGAGATCTTTGTGATAACGAAGGTGCGATTGCTTAAATCAAGGAACCTCGTGTACATCGAAAGACTAGGCACATTGAGCGGAATTTCAACTACATAAGGGATGAAGTTGAAAAATAAAAGATATGTATTCGCAAAGTTCACACTGATCAAAATATTGCGGATCCACTCACGAAGCTCCTTGAACGGGCAAAGCATGAAGGGTCATACTTGTGCCTAAGGACTTCGATATTCTAGTGATTGGATTTGATCTATTTTGTATTTGGATATTGGAACAATTGTTATTATAACTCTTTATGGTATGTTGAGTTATGTTCCATTTTAGCATGTTTAAATCCGTGAATAAGTTACTTATTCTAAATGTCCGTAGTCGATCATACTTTTGGGAACAAATATGAATGAAAGACTATTATGAATTTGGATTGGTGGATATTCATTAGACATGAATATGGAGCAAAGTGTTGCTGCCAAAGTTCATAGATATTTGTGGGATACAAATATTGGACTGACTCGCTCTCAAATATTACTGCATGGAATCATCTGTGATTGATCATAAGTAAATTTGAGTAAAGGAGAATATCATAGTATCCTCAGACCTGAGATACATATTGGGTCTTGATATTCACCAAATATTATACCTTGACTTTTTCTTCGCTATCAGTAATATGACAGTACATAAGGCTAAGCTCAGGTGTGGTACAACGTGATTGCGAGAGACGTATGTAGTCAAGATGGGATTTGTTCCTCTTATTCGTTGAGAGCAAGATGTCTAAGGCCTGCTAAAGTTAAATCAACAGAGAGTGATCACTCTATGTCTCTGGATTTAACATGACATCTGTAACGAAAGGATAAATGGTAGATTCTCATAAATCATGTTCAAGTAAGGGACTTGAAGGGGATGATGTTATTGAATGGCACATATAGTCATACGTATTAGGGGTAGTAAACCGTAGTTAGGCGTTATTTACTACTTGCATCAATCTTCTATGTATCTTGTGCAAGTGGGAGATTGTTGGACTCTGTATGCCCAAGACACATATTAAATTGATGTGGCTAGTACGTTATGATCCAAGTCGAGTCATACCCTATAACAAGCTAGACAAACACTTACAATATTTATTTATGATATGATCAAACAAATAAATATTAACACTTAGAATATTTAGAAACTGGTTTTCTAAAGAATTGCACTTGACAAACCAATAAATTATATAGATAATTTATTTTGAGAGAATATTTTATCTTGTTATTTAATGGGTTAAATAATATTATAAAAAGTTATATAAGTCTTATAACATATGATGTTATATTTTATAAAAGTTATAAAATGAAACAAGACTTGAATTTATTTTATAAAAGAATTTGATTTTTTTTTATAAAATATAAGCTAGGCCGCCCCCCCCCCCCTCCCAAGACAAAATGGCCAATCAAGTTTCATGCAATTTTGCATGTGTAAGACACCATTTGATTGGGTGGTCTTCCCAAGCCCTTTTGTCCAATAAGAATACATGCATTTGCATGTGCTAGAGGTTTGGTGATTGGGTGAAAATGGTGGCAAGATTCTCTCAAGTATTATAACTAATTTTGTTGCAAAAATTAGAGAAGACACACTTGAAGAAGCTCTCAAAATCGGTCATGTATGGCTGATTTAGAGGGGACTTTAAAACATCAAATATCAAGTGCAAAACTCCAAGAAACACTCTCATAATTTCGGCCAAGGGTAGGGCTTCAAGGGTTTTGATTTTACAAGTTATTTCAAGTGTAAAATCACCTTTGTTCTCTCTCAAAAATCGGCCATAAGAAGGTTTCCAAGAGTTGGATTCATGAGAGAATTTTAGTGAGTTATAAGTGTATAAATCCTAGCTAAACATAAGGTGTTTGTTGGAATGCTTGGGGTATACAAGCTTGAGGTCTTCTATACTTGAAGGCGAACGTTCAAGAATCATCATCTTCTTCATATCCATTACTCCTTGGAAGGTAGTATTCTAAACACCCTATGGTTGTGTTTTAATTTTGATAGCATGCATGTTCGTATATGGATCTGGGATTGGGTTTTATATATAAAATGGTTTCATATCTTGTAAGTAACATGTTTTAAATAAACATTATTTCCGCTGCGTTTTTATTTCATATGGATGAAATTACTTTGATAAACATGTTAAAATCCCATCACCTAGAGTGAGTTTGCGACTGCAGGGTATACCTCCTGCTTGTGCGGCTGCAAGTGCCGCAGCAACTTGTTCGTTAATCAGAGCCGTCAACTGGGCTTGAGTCATGTTATCGCGTCCACTCATGATCTTCGTATCAAAGGGAACATAAGTGAGAGAGGTTCGCGAAAAGTGCGATGACAGAAGAGAGTAAGCACACAAGTGTTCTCAAGCAATAGTGGTTATGTGTATCTAAGCATACCATGAGCAAAGTTCTATGTAATCTAGCAAGTAGGCAATAAAACATATACCATATCACCTAGAATGGGTTGAGTTTTGCACGTGGAGCGAAGCGTCGTTGTGGATCGTTGAGCACTGTACAGGTTATAGTCTGGTTTCAATAAAAACATTTTCCCCTTATTAAAACCAAGTTCACTATAACCAATGGCTCTGATACCAATCTATCACACCCCCAAAATCCACACGCGGAGCCATCACCTCTTGGAGGCGTGACATGACCAGGATCAAGCCACCAATCATATTGAACAATAATAAATGTAATCCAACCAATCATTTATGACATTTCAAACTTATAACTTATGTTGGGTTTTACATTTATGCTTCCGCTAAACATTGAAACTATAGTTTTGTTTTGGGAACACCTTTCATATTGATTAAACAAGGCATCCACGATCCATGTCCACAACGACCGCGCCTCCCAGTGCAAGCTCCATGAGTACCTATTGACCTGCAAGGCATGTAACAGCGAGTCAACAACAAAGTTGAGCGAGTTCACAGTTGGTTGTTTGGTTATAGTATTTGCTTCGTAAAGAATATGTTCGCTTTGTAAACCATGTATCGTATTTATTTGTATCGCGGCCTCCAGGCATGTTTGCGAAGATTAGTGGGGGTTTCCCAGGTATTCTATACCAGTTGTATTTGTATCACGGCCATTCCAGGCATGTGTGTGAAGATTAGTATTCGTATCGCGGCCATTCCAGGCATGTGTGCGAAGATTAGTGGGGGCTTCCCATGTGTTACTAGTCTACCTGTATCTATAAGTGACCTTCCCCTAACGAGGTTAGTGGTGTGACAACTCGAACCTTTGACTTTCACTTTCGCATTAAATGCACGTTGACTTTGACTGTTTGATAGTTGACTTGTTGACTTGTAACTGTACATGTTATGTGTTAATGAAACGTATTGTATTGTGCATATATGTGATTACTGTCATGATGTGAGAATTAGTATAAAACACTTAGACTTATTCACCAATCAAACCAGCTCGACGAATCAGAGTTGTGATTCGCCAATAATGACTCGACGAAACACAAGTGTGTTTCGCCAAACCTAATCTCGACGAAACAGATTAGATTCGCCGAGCCCAAATTCGCCAAAGCCCAACTGTGGCCAACATGTTACGTGACTTTATATACTCGGTGTTCTGTTCATTCGCCACTCTTGGCAATCCGAAAACCCTAAGAACTTTCCTGTGTGTGTGTGTGACGGCAACCGCGAACACTTGAAGCTCTCGAGACCAACTGAGCCATTCATTCGGCTAGCACGGTTAGCGTATAAACCTTTGTTTGATTGGTAGTTTGTCATTCATATAAATTGCTAACTGTTTTGATTGAAAACGATGGAGTAAATGTTATATAACGATTATGTTCGTGATTGCTTGATAAATTGATATTACTAGAATATACACTATGGATTTTAATTCCTGAGAATCTAGATTTGGTTTGCTTATGATTGTTGATTATGATTTCTGGGTAAGACCAACCTAAATGGTTTAGGGTTAACACATGGTTACGTGATTATGATATGCAATGATTTGTAATCAAAGAAAATCAATGACTTTGTTGGATGCCGTGTGATTGCTGGGTTACATGTATGTTACTGATTGATGGTGTTATGAACTGCTGTTTGATGCTGAAGATTGATGATGATGTTACGGCTGTAGATGATTAGGGTTTCTGCATATGATTGTGTAACTGCTGAATAACGTAATCGGGTCAACGTAACTGATAGTTGTTGACGAAACACACTGCTTGACGAAACTGGGTTTGACGAAATGGAAGTGTGTCTCGTCGAGGACTGTCTTGACGAAACTGGATTTGATTCGCCAAGGGGGTTTGACGAAATAGAACCCTGTTTCGTCGAGGGTAGTTGACGAAACAGAATGTGTTTCGTCAATATGTGTTTCGCCAACTTGAATATTTTGCACAGTAACCTGACTTAACTCTGTTAGAAGTTAACTGAGATATTTAACTGCTGTTAGGTGATATGCATGACTTGTGTGATAACGGTTACATACTAGTACTTCTATGATTATACCTATACGTGAACAACTTGGATATAAACTGATTATGCATACGTACGTATTTAGGACGTGATTGATTTACTTCGAGCACATACTTAGCATACCGAGCAAACCCAAGGTGAGTTCACACAGTCAAGGCATGGGGTTCCCGGGTGGGAATGGGATTTGATGAATTATTGTGTATACTCAGATGATAGAACCTAACGGTAAGATATGACTAGACTAGTAACACTTATTGAACTGATCTTCGCACACCTGCCAAGGGTTGGCCGCAATATTATGACTGACTTCGCAACCTGCCTTAGGAAGGCCGCGAACTAAATTTACTAATCTTCGCATACCTGCCTTGGAGGCCGCGATGGAAACTGATACGATACATGACATAAAGAACGAACATACTACTACTCACACTATACTATTACTGAACTGTTAACTGTGAACTCGCTCAACTAGTTGTTGATGTGACAACTCGAGTTTTCGACCTTCACTTTCACATTAAATGCACGTTGACCTGGACTGATTAGTTGTTTGACTTATTGACTTGTAATGTACACGTTGTGATATGATGGAATGTATTGTGATGTTTATGTGTTAATGAAACGTATTGTGCATATATGTAATTACTGTCATAATGTGAGAATTATTATGAAACACTTGGACTTAGACTGATTAAACCACATAGTGCTCGACGAAACAGAACTAGATTCGCCAAGGTCATCTCGACGAAATAGAATGAGATTCGTCAACATCATCTCGACGAAACAAAGCCTGTTTCGCCGAGCCCAGATTCGCCAAAGCCCAGTTAGGGCCCAATACGCTGTTTTGAGTATAACTACGTGAAACGGTTTCAGTTTCACACCTTTGACAAAACCGAAACCCTAGAGCTCTTATTATTATAGGAGAATTCTATTAATGGCAAATGGCTATCCCAATTACCACCAAAGTCAATTACACATGCTCGGAGCATGTCTTCTAACGTTTGAATTGTCCTTTCACTCTGTCCGTCTGTTTGTGGATGATACGCAGTACTTAGATTTAATCGAGTTCCCATTGCTTTCTGAAAACTTTTCCAGAAATGAGAAGTAAATCGACTATCTCTATCCGATACAATGGAGAGTGGGACTCCATGTAGGGATACTACTTCGTCCACATGCAGTTGTGCTAACCTTTCCATGCTAAAGGTTTCTTTCATTGGTAAGAAATGAGCTGATTTGGTTAATCGGTCTATAATTACCCAAATTGCATCATTACCTCTTTTGGTTTTGGGTAACTTAGTAACAAAATCCATTGTTATGAGTTCCCATTTCCATACCGGCATTTCTAGTTGTTGAAGTAATCCTGAGGGTTTCTGGTGTTCAGCCTTAACTTGTGAACAAGTTAAACACTTGGATACGTATTCGGCTATATCCTTTTTCATTCCTATCCACCAGAAATTATTTCTTAAATCTTGGTGCATCTTATTGTTTCCTGGGTGCATGGTATACCTAGATTTATGTGCTTCTTCTAAAATCTTATTTCTTAACTCTTCTTGCTTAGGTACCCAAATTCGTTTCTTATGGAATTTCCAAATTCCATCATTTCCTTGTTCTAGTTCTTTTAGGTAACCTTTCATTCCTTCAGCATCATCTTTGATTGCTGTTTTCTGAACTTCTTTGATTTGTGCTATTAAATCTACTTGGAGATTTAATCTCAGAGCACGGACTCGTTTCGGTTTCTCATGGTACTTACGACTTAAGGCATCGGCAACTACATTTGCCTTTCCTTCGTGATATTGAATATCACAGTCGTAGTCGCTCAGCATCTCCATCCATCTTCTTTGCCTCATGTTTAATTCTTTTTGCCCAAATATATATTTTAAACTTTTATGATCTGTATAGACAGTAAACTTACTTCCGTACAGATAATGTCTCCAGATTTTAAGGGCAAAGATTATGGCTCCTAATTCTAGATCATGAGTCGTATAATTCTATCGTGCTTTTTCAATTGCCTAGAAGCATACGCAATTACCTTCTTGCGTTGCATCAACACACATCCATATCCTAATTTTGAAGCATCACAATATACTTCAAAGTCTTCTGTTCCTTCTGGTAAAGTTAAGATTGGTGCATTTGTCAACCTATGCTTCAAAATCTTAAAGGCTTCTTCTTGTCTAGGTCCCCATTCAAACTTAGCAGCTTTACAGGTTAACTTGGTTAAAGGTACGGCTATCTTAGAAAAATCTTTGATAAATCGTCTATAGTATCCAGCTAAGCCTAGAAAACTTCTTATTTCCATTGCTGTTTGTGGGATTTTCCACTTTGTAATTGCTTCTATCTTAGCAGGATCTACATGGATACCTTCATGATTTACCACATGACCTAAGAATTGTATTTCTTGCAGCCAAAATTCACATTTCGAGAATTTGGCATAAAGCCTTTCTTTTCTTAACAAAGTTAAGAGAACGTGTAAATGCTCACAATGTTCTTTTTGGCTTTTGGAATAAATAAGTATGTCGTCGATGAAAACGATCACAAATTTATCCAAGTATGGTTTACAGATTCGATTCATCATGTCCATGAATGCTGCTGGGGCATTCGTTAACCCAAAGGGCATGACGGTAAACTCATAATGACCATACCTAGTTCTGAAAGCAGTTTTAGGTATGTCTTCTTCTTGTACTTTCAGCTGATGATATCCGGATCTTAAATCTATCTTTGAGAAGTACCTAGCTCCTTGTAATTGATCAAAAAGATCATCAATCCTAGGTAATGGGTATCGATTCTTAATCGTAACTTTATTCAATTCCCTATAATCGATACACATTCTCATCGATCCATCTTTCTTTTTCACAAACAACATTGGTGCACCCCAAGGGGATGAACTAGGTTGTATGAATCCTTTGCTTAATAATTCATCTAATTGCTTTTTCAATTCTAGCATTTCGGTAGGTGCTAATCTATATGGTGCTTTAGCTATTGGTGCAGTACCTGGAATTAAATGAATTCTAAACTCTACTTCTCTATCAGGTGGTAATCCAGGTAATTCTTCTGGAATACGTTTACTAGGAATTAATTGTGGTTCGGCAGGTTTCTGAACAGCAGCCACAATTTCTGGAATAGCATGGGCTATTCCTTGGGCGATAAAGTGCTCGATATCTTGTCGAGTTATATATTGATCTTCCTGTTCCTGCTCAGATTGATTTACTTCATTAATTGGTTCATTGTTAGCGTTTTCCATCTGCTAATTAGTAGGAATTTATTAGTGTCTAACTTATTAATAACAAATTTAGCACAGATGAACACATATATTACTACAACATACAAACATAACCAAAATTGTCGATTTCTCGACTTTCATTTTGTCATTGTATATTGTATATGCCTCCGTACACACCATATCTTACAAGGTTTTATTGCCCATTTTACAGAATTAGTTTTACTATATTAGTTATAATACAGACAAACTTTTTCCAGCCCTTCCTATCTTTTGGTCTACTGGCAGTTTCAGTAACGACGCTCCCTCTCGTCGTACTTCCAAGATAGTTGCTCCCCCATTTCCCTGATCCTATTACCTGTACCTATCAGTTCTTCACCGAACTGACGAAGTTCAGCTAGGTTTTCATTACTCATGGGAGGATTAGGGATAGGTTCTGGATCAAACTGTGGGAGAAAACTATAGGGACTATTAACTATATTTTGGAATTGCCAGTCATTGGTCCACCATTCCTCCATTTGGCCTAATGGTCTGGTGTGAACTAGTGGGTCTGGAATAGCTGGTCCTAGGTTTAGTGAGAATTGGGCTGTTTTTTTTTTTAGGTAAAGGGTTACCCCGGTGAATCTATTAAAATGCAACCGCAAATAAGTACAAGTAGTGAGGATGTGTTCCACACTAATTCATATACAGGACATGCCCCATATATGTAGAACAAAGTAAAAAAACCAAAGACCTATAACACCCCATTACCTAGTCTACTATACATCATGACACGACATCTAGTAGACAAAATAATGCAAAAAACACAAACATAGTCCTCAACCACCATCATCAAATATAAAGTAGCCGCAAAACAGCAGCCCCTTCAGCCGAAAAACAGACAACCTATCCATTAGAGAACTTGGACGAAGAGGTGCTTGCCCCTGCTTTCGAAGAGGAAGAGGAAGGATGAATACCCGATGTCATAAATTTACTCGTTTCGTTATAGACTTCCTCAACCACTTCCTCATCCGATTCCCCTCTGTCACTTGACAGTTTCTTCTCCACTCGACCCACAGTAGTACCTCCCTGATTACCATTATCATCCTTTAGAATGTCAAACGGGTTAGACGTTGAAACCGGATTCTGTACCGGACTCTTTGATGACGATTTCGGTTTAGGGTTGACAACTGGCCTGTAAACTACCTTTGGCTTCTGGTTTTTCATATGAAGCCCTTGATTATTTGGTTTCTTCTTTTTGGCTCCTACAACCTGAAAGTCATCCTTTTCGTTCCTCTCAGTACCCCTATTCAAATTAACCTGCGGGTTCTGAGGACACGAACTATCCTCATGACCGAAGACACAACAAGAAGAACATCTTAACGGCTCCCAATCATACTCAATTTTAACCTCCACCTTTGAATGAGTAAGACCCTCCAAAGAAGGGATTGCTACCGTAACACTCTTCTTTAACTCAACTCCTGCCTGAACTTCAATAAGAGCTCTAGCATAGCTGCTTCTTCCCCAAGATTCCGCACACATTGTAGCCGTATACGAATCTAACATTATAGGCACCCCAATCTTAGATGCGAGTAAACTAAGCCCATCCTCAGTAAATGCCGCTAACGGCACATCATGCATCTTGACCCAAACTGGAATTGCTTTTAGATCCTCTTTTTCCAACTTGATAGAAGCCGACCACTCTTTCAAAATGATTGGAACGTTTCTAATCATCCACGGACCATCCTCTAACATTTGATCCATCCCTTCTTTCGTTGTGAACTTAAAGAAAAAGAACCCATGAGCATTCATCATAATTCTTGACAATCCATACTTTGCCCAATTGTTCTTTGCATAGAAATCAACAACAGGAAAAGCCAGCCGTTTACCCAGAAAATAACCATACAACGTATTCGCATACCTGTCAGAGACTTGTTTAACTGAAGATAGAGGAATGACAACATCAGCTCCATCAATAACCTCATTCGATTCCATCACCCTAAAGTTCACCTTCGCTTTCTCTTTAGTATCATTGACAATATTCGCAAAAGAAAGTTGTACCGGAGAACCAGGACCTGTTTGTTTTCTTTTATCAGCTGAAGAATTAGCTCCAACGAGGTCTGAATTTGGCGTAAATTTGCTAGGGTAATCCCAAAAATTATCAGCCTTTCCACCATCCCGTTTATCTATCCGAACCGGAACTGTTACCTTGGTGAGTTCATCGATGATGTTTGTAGCCTTGGGGTCACTTTGTATTGTACTCGTTACATCACGCTTAGACCGGAAAGTGTTCCCATCTACATCAATAAGTCGTGCAGCAATTTCAGCAAACGACAATGATGGCTTCCCATGAGTAGCCTGTTGATTTCCACCAGAACCACTAAGATCATCCATCAAACCCTAGTAGCCGTCAATCAGCAACAAAGTAACCAGCCGCGAAAAAAACCCTAATCGGTATAGCCTTGCCGAATTCCGAATGAAAGAAAGATCGCCGCAAACCCTAATCGGAAGACAACCCTAATCTGCCGCAACCCCAACCAATCAGAATCTGATGTAACACCCTAATCTGATGAGACACCCAAACTCTAATCAGAATGTAAAATATTGAATTCGAACCCTAATCAGCCGCAACCCTAATCTGATTGCAGTTGAGTATGTGATGCCGAATCCAAAATAACAGCCGCACGACACTATGACAAACAGAGAACAATTGAATTCGAAACCCTAACAAGAAAACGTAATCTGATTTCACCTGATTTTCGTCCAAGGATCGAATGGAAACCCAAAGATGATAACCAAGATCAATCGAGAATTGGGCTGTAGCCGGGTAAGAGAAGAGATTATCGTTGATAGGCTCTAGAATATCACAATTATTCAGTAGGCGGTCTATTTCGTCCTGGAACGTGATTTCCTCAGACTGTTTAGAGCTTTCTCCGATCTCTATTCCCTTTTGTTTAAGATCTATTCCTATTTCCTTTTCTGGTGGTTTCGAACTTTCTCCAGTTTCTATTTCCTTTCCCTTGCTCCCGCTCACAGGATTTTCTATTTTAGGGAGTCTCCTAGTGGCTGGTTTCCTACGGCGTACTTTTCTCCACCCTACGTATCTTCTCTTCTTTTTAGGTTTGGCTTTTTCCAGCGGTGGAGCTTGGAATTCCACAGGTTCTTCTATGTCAGCAACATAACCAGTAAAGTCGTAAGAGACTTCGATAGGCACTGGATATAAGTTGAGATTCTGAAATGCTTCCGATATCTCACTCATGCTGCATAGTATATATGCAAATACAAGATTGCAATGTTAAAACTTTGGAACAAAGTTTAACAAACAAACACTAGAGTTTTATTGCATACTAATTTATACAGAAGACACAGAAATAAACACACTGGAGTTTTATTTATTTACTGGATAGTGATTTTTCTATTAGACTTGATTTATTGAAAATTTAGAGGTTGGTATTTTCTGCTACAGTAGCTAGCATATAGAGATTTGCCCATTTCCCGTCTATTTTATCTTCCCAAGGTGCACTATTACCCACTTCTTGGACTTCTGGGTTAAACCTAACTCTCTTGGTTCGGGGTTTCTTTTTCTCCTGACTCTTTTTAAGTATCAAATCCCTTTTCTCTGGGGAAAGAGGATTCTCATAGTTTGCCTTGCGGACAAAGATTCCCTCTTTTAGGTTTACTGGGTTTTTAGAAGAAGATGCAACATCTAATTTGTGGTAGATAGCAGACAGCTTTTGTTTACCCATACTGTAACTAACAAATAATCAGTTAATAAAACATATAATCACAGAATAACAACTAGTAGAATTAAGTATTTTATAAAATACTTAATCTAGTATTAGGCTTAATCATGCTCGATCAGTGGCTCAATAGTTATTAATTATTAGCTCTGATACCACCTTCACTGTCACGACTCCCCGACCCACCCTGGACGGAGTCGGGGGCCGCGAGGCAGTTCCCGGTGGTACCCGTGGTATTTTTACGCGACATCGGAAGTCTTTTATTACAGGATCTTTTCACCGTAAAATGCTCGTTTAATATATTACACAAAGTTTAGGGGATAAATCCCATAATTTACAATAAGTTGATTTCACACAGAAATCTTTATTTTCCAAAACATGTTTTATTGGTTTATTCATACTGAGCCACTTCCCTGAGCTTGATAGTGCTTTATTGCACTTTTCCTGGATCACACAGATCACCTGAAACATGTTTGAAAAAGATTTTTGTCAGTGGGGAAATACTGAGTGAATCATTCCATTTTCTAAAATGACCCGTTAGTTATAAATTTACAGTATTAAGAGCGATTACAATGTTTCTATCAACCAATTATCAAGAATGGGTATTTGTCACTCGACCGGATCTGTGACTGTGGTCATACCACTATTGGGTCCCGTCGCCCCAAATAGTGACGATTATCTGGCTCACTCACCTAGAGTGATACTCACTCACCTAGAGTGATAAAAATAGTAATGTGCACAATACCCCACATACCAGCTGTAATTTGGTGATTACAAAGACTTAATCCCTGTAATTATAACCTTTGAAAATAACTTGGAGTTTTGTAATACTTACTCACAAACTGTGAGAAAACAGTTTTTTTTTTTGGGTAAAGGGTTACCCCGGTGATTCTATTAAAATAACCGCAATTAAGTACAAGTAGTGAGGATAATCCACACTAATTCATATACAGGACATGCCCCATATATGTAAACACTAAAAACAAAACCCAAAGACCAAAGACACCACATAACTTAGTCTACTTTACATCATGAAAAAATGTCCAGTAGACAGACAAAACGACATCAATAAGGGACGTTATCCGCCATCATCAAAAATGAAATTACTTCGAAACAGCATCCCCAAAACACGAACCAAAAACTGACTAGCCATTGGAGAACTTTGTGGAAGAGGTGCTTGCCCCTGCTTTTGAAAACACAGGCTGTGTACCCGACGTCATGAATTCATTTGTTTCATTATAGACTTCCACAACCTCCTCATCATCAGAATCACCAATATCATCCCGTATCCCCTTACCCGTTTGACGAGCCGTACCCTGCTCCTCCCTTAGCACATCAAACGGGTTCCGGGACACTACACTAATCGGCGGATCTGACTTTTTAACCCCTCCATTCGATTTGAACCCAACCGGCCTGTACTCAAACTTCAGCTTAGCTTTGTTGACATTAAAACCAGGTTTCCTAGCCGCTTTTTTACCATCCACATCCGTAAACCCATCAGCATCCACTACTGGAGTCTTCACCTGACCTCGAGATTGCTTCGTAGTGTTTTGTTTCGGGGGTTTAGGAACAACCATAGGAGACTTCCTAGGCTGTTTCGGGCAAGACTCATCAGCATGTCCAAAGACCTTACAATGGTCACACCTGCTAGGACTCCATTCATATTCCACATTCATCTTCACTTTAATAAAACCTTCACCTTCTGGCTCAGGCACCGCAATAACAACTTCCTCTTTAAAGGCATTTTCAGCTGAGATCTCTATCAAGGCTCTCGCATAGCTGCTCCTACCCCACGCATCCGTGCACATTGAGGTAGTATACGAGTCCAACAATTTCGGCTCACCAATAGTTGTAGCAATCATACTCAAACCGTCTTCTGTATAGGCAACTATAGGAACATCATGAATTTTAACCCATACTAGAATCTTTTCAACTTCCTTCTTTTCTAGTCTTGCAGTAGGCGACCACACACTAAGGAAAAGAGGTTGAGAACGAATAATCCAGGGTCCCTCTTTAAGAACATTCATCATACCTTCTTTGTTTGCAAATTTGAAAAAGAAAAACCCGTTCGCATTCATCATAGACTTTTGCAAACCAAACTTCTTCCAATTGTTTTTCACAAAGTACTCAACCACCGGATAAGCCACACGATCCCCCAGAAAGTACCCATACAGAGTATTAGCTAACCTATCTTGAACCAGTTTAACCGATTCCCGGGAAAGCACCACATCACAACCATCCTGCACCACCGGACTCGCAAGAGTTCTGAAATTAACCTGTTTGGTGTTGGCTGCCACAACGGATTCAGCATAAGACCTTGGCTTTATTGCACTACCCAAATCAGATCGAACCTGGGAACTAGCCTGATGTTCCCTACTTTCCGAATCCCTAATGTTAGGCTGAAAATTATCCATAGGACCTTGAGCACCTGTTGGCGGTGAGAAGAGGTTATCCACGTTAACCGGAGCCGTGATCTTAGTGAGTTCATCGATTATGTTTATACCCCGTCTCGGCTGTATATTGTTGCCATCAATATCAAGTAAACGATCCGCAATTTCTTTGAAAGACAATGGCGGCTTGCCACTAGATTTCATTCGTTCCTCCGGTTTTCCAGGATCTTGCGGAAAACCGCCAGGTGTTTTCTTCTCATCCATACAGTATAAGCAACTCTCTCCAAAAATCAAAAGCAAAAACGAAAAGACAACCAGAATACCAATTAAACACAAAAACGGCCGCCGATAAAGAACCCTAATCTAGCCGACGATTACGAATGGAAAAAACAGACATCCGACTTCAAAAATCGATCCCAACTGGTAGCATAATCTGTAATAGAGATTAAATCACTAATAACAGACCTGTTAATCAGCAGATTTCGAAGAAGAAAGGAGGATTACATGAAGGACGGCAGTCGCCAGGCTAGAGAGAGAGTTTTGTGAGAAAACAGTTAAAAAGAAGAATGACTCACATTGCAGATTAACGAGCAAATAGATAATGCCTACTGATTAGCCTTGATTACACCTAGTTTAACACAATGTACCCACAGGCAGGTTAGTAACTAATACAGCATTTACGTCAATTCACGAGATTAAACCCTCACAACGATTAATCAGTGCAATACTCGATAATTCAGTCGGATTCATAACGAATAACAGAGCATAGTCCGAATTCGAACAGCACTCAAATATTCAAGTCGAAATCACGACGAATAATCAAAGTACAAGCTCAATTGAGCAGCACCCGGACTATCGTTGGATATAATCGATCGGACGTTGAATCGTAATAGCGATCGAGTTATTACCCTGATTGCGGCAGCGTTTCGTGATCGTGTGTGTTTGATTGTGATATAACAGTGAGATCTCGACGTATACAGAAGCTATGAACGTCGTTTTAACACCACAGTTCAAGTGCCAAGGTCGGCTATTTATAGCTGGAATTTCGACACGCTTACGGACCGTATGACTAACCCCTTACGGTCCGTAAGGGAACCCGGTCTGCTTACGGTCCGTAAGGCTAACCCTTTACGGTCCGTAAAGGGTACAGTCTACTTCCTAGCTTAGCTGAGTTCGGTTATAGCCTTGGTGAATCAACACTTTCAACCAATCAGCATCTAGCAACGAATTAATTAAGATAATTATCAATTAGGGTTTGCCCCCTCGAGTTTTAGGGGCCCTGATCCTGATTCTGATTATTCCGGAAATTTCAGGGTTTATGCCAAATTACTTGGGTGTCTTAATTAGGGTTTTCTTATTGGATAATTATTAACCTAATTACGGGTTTTATTGACCGTTGTTACAGAAGCCGCAGCAATTACCAACTTACAAACGATATCATCCACTTTCTTAGACTTGGATGATTGATCAATCCAACCCATTAAGGAGTTCCATGTATTGTCAACGCTATCTAAATTCACCATGCTCTTCACATTTGTCCAAACTTTGTTCGCAAAGGCACATTGGAAAAACAAATGATCTTGACTATCTCTTCCCTTGTTACACAACGGGCAGCACATAAGGTTAAGGTTTGTGGCACTCCCAGCTTCCCAAACCGCTAATCGATCCTGAGTCTTCAGTTTGTTCTTAATAACCAGCCACATATGAAAAGAGTGCCGAGGAACACTGATGTACTGAAAATGGGTTAATTAAAAACAACTAAAACTACCCTAATTCTAGACTCTCTAAGTTTTAAATTTATAAAATTAAGACTCTCTAAACCCTAAACCACACAACCGGCAAGTGTACCGATCGGTGTAGTATAGCCTAAGGAAGTCCGTGTATCGAACCCAAGAGACTCTACTGATTACGCTAACGACTCTATCTAGACTTAGACTGACACGGACTTAACTAATTGTTTATTTGATGGGGGGGTTTTTCTAAATATCCTAAAAATATAATTAAAATTATACTAACTAGACGCGAACTCGAACGAAGGTTTTGACCAGTGGTGATGAAGACTACCTAGGCTAGACGCAAGCTAAACTCAGAATGGATCTCTATTCGATGATTTTGTGGTGTGGAACCGGGATCTTTGGATACTAAACCTATTAAGACACCACTAAGCCCCTCAAACACTCTCAAGGCGATTCTTATGGCACTACCTAGGCTGTTACGCTCACCGGTTTTCTAGATTTCTTTTCCGTCCTCTAGTTTCTTGAAAGTGCCTATGTAAGACGCTCTACCTTGCCGCGCGAACGTCTAAAGCAACTACGGGTTTTAATCTTGGCTTAATAGACAATGGAATGTTAAGTCCTTATAACTAAACCGAGACCTATTAATATCCTCGAGCCTTTCCGCGACGAGTCTAGCAGCACACTTGATTTTATTTAATTACCGATTATTACTTCTAAGGCTACTTACTCGATTTTCACCCTAAAGGATCAAAGATTTATTATGTGACATAGACACTCACCAAAACCTAAAACCCTAGCCCGACTCTATTCCGTGATAAAGACCGTCACCAAGAATCGAACGAAGCAATAAACAATAATAAAATAATCACAAGCATGCATACGCACCAAGTTAAATTCCCAAAGCTTTTACAATACAAGAAAAATCCACAACCACGCTAAAAATCGAATAAAGATTCAAATTTTATTTAGCTATTGTCATTAGCCTAGGTAGTTTATGAAGTTTAGCCAAGAAACATGATCAGAAACAAAGTATCAAACATAATCAAATCTGAATTCATCATGCAACAATAAGAATCAAACGAAAAACGAAGAATCTAAGAGATAGAACCCGTAGATTTCACTTTCGAACGCTTCTGAATGTTACCCGACGATTCTTAGCAACCCGAACTGTCCCTCAATGTTGTCTTCGTCCGTCTGATGTCGTCTCCTGTTGATGCGTCCAATATTATCTATGTGCCTCTTTTATTCGTCTGATGTTATCCCTCTTCGTCCTGCCGTCCGTTAAATAATGTCAGCCGCCTCCTTCTCTCCTAGAATGGGCTTAGCCCAAATGATATTATCACTCAAAAAATTGGCTGCCCCTCCTAACTTTGTTTCGAAAATAATAGCCAAAACGGGCCCCTCACTTTACGTCAAAAATAAAATATATGTAAAGGCAGCCTTTTTTTTTTCGTGTGTCCCAAGGAGCTCTATGTGCAGCCTCCTAATTGCCGCCCCCCTTTACCAATAAGGGCTTGCCACCCCTTTCAACCAACCGACCTCCTAGGCCAATCAAATAATGCCGCCCAAATTCTGATGTAATTCGTGCGGCCCATGTTAATTATGATATACCAGGTTTTTTTTATTTTGTCATAACATTGAATAAATAATAACCACAAGGCCCAGTATCATGACTTCCTTTTTACGTAGACATACCAACATAAAGCCCTTTCATGTCCAGTAGTGGGGTTGCCTTCTAACATATAAAATAGAGATCGTAGCCCCGACCCACTCACACAAAATGGCGGCTAATTTCCTTCGATCACTAGCGCCCTACTCTACCCAACTGGCAGGTTATTTCTTTATTACTCGTTTCCGCTCCATTTGCACCAGGACCTGCCAAAACACAAACTAATGTAATATAACACTAAACTAAATAAAAATAAATAAAAACTATACAATAATTATACAATTTACACGGGACAAATATGTGTATTTTAACCTATATCAAACACATTGAGAGAACCAAACCATACGAGCCCAGTTCGCAATATTATCCCTGTTTCGAATCGTGTTCCATATTTGAGCTGCTTCAAAGTCACCAACATTACCATCCAAATCTTTCCAAACCAAACGATCAATATCATTTTCAACCAACTGGGGAGGTTTTTTGGGTAAAGGGTTACCCCAGGTGAATTTTATAAATCAACCAATAAAAGTACAAGGGTATGCCAGAGCGGACATACCAACTAGGCTTGACATACCAAGCCTAGGAAAACAAAAAAAAACAGACAGCGACCACGAGCAAAACCATACGAAAACAAACCAGACAACACAGCCCTAATACATCATAAACTACAAAAACCGAACCCTATATCTAGCCTGGGTCGATCTCGGCTTCACTAGGAACAAGATTCCACTTCTTCAGCAATCTCTGATTACCGGCGACACTTTTGAATTTGAACCCCATCAGCCTTAGCCGAACGGTCCCCATAATCTTCTCAGAAACCACCTCCACATTAGCCTTCGTGTTGGAGAATAACCGATTGTTCCGCTCTTGCCAAACAAAATAAGTAGAAGCCGCAATGACTAGCTTACCTACAATATACTCCGTCTTCTTTGAACTCGCATTTTGATCCAACCAACCCATGATAGAGTGCCACGAACCATCAATGCCTTCCATGTTCACCATTGACCTGACAGTAATCCACACTTGCTGCGCAAAGGAACACTGAAAAAACAAATGGTCTCTTGAATCCCTGTCTCTCATGCATAGCGGACAGCACATAAGCCGCAAATTGGTTTCACTCCCCGCCTCCCAAACAGCTAACCTATCCTGAGTCTTGAGCTTATTCTTGATAACCAACCATAGGTGAAAAGAATGCCTTGGAATACATTGGCTAAACCAAACCCCGTTAACCCACGTAACCGGTTGTTTCTGAGTTCGAATATTATGCCACACCTCTAGCGATCCGAACGGCCTGTTGTTACCATCCAAATCTTTCCAGGTTGTGCTATCCTCCAGATCTTGAATCAATTGAGGAACAGTTAACCCAATTAACACCGGATAAATATCATACCAAGCACTCGGCCACTTCCACTGTGACAACTCGAACTTTAGACTCACTTTGTGTAACGATACGTGGTTATGAGAACGTTGTTTATTGAATAATTATGTGATTTTGTTATTACGTGTGTTGTGCATATAATATGTGTATGTATGTAAATGAGCCAAACCGCATAAGGCTACACAACTTGAACCGCACAACACCACTCGCACAAGCCCTTTGGGCCACTCCTTGTTCTCGGGTCCATTAGACAACCGAGTGGGCTCGGCCCACTCCCCACTCGCAACACACACAAAACCAAGTTAGGGGTTTTGTTTTACCACTTTTGCAAATCACAAGCACTTACACACAAACCCTAGAAGCTTTGCTCTCTATCTCTCTCTCTCGGCTGCTTGAACCCGACGGCACCAAGGAGCACTCTTGCCCGGATCACACACCTCACTTGTAATCGGTTAGTGTATTACCTCTGGATTTGTGATTCCTGTTGTGCTATACGTGTTACATGATGTTATCCGGTTGGAATTGTATGATGAACAATAGTGGTTACAAGATAATATGTTAGGAATCGGGTTGAATGTTGATACATGTAATCGGCTTCATGTTTGTTGTGAATCGGATTATTTAGATGATGATATCAGATTGTACGTGTGCTAATCGACTGATGTGTGTTCATATATGGATGTTATGCGAAATTGTTGAGTTAACGTGTATGCTAGTAATCGGACCGGATCATGCGAATTGTTAATGTTGTTCATATGGAATTAATTAGGGTTCTTATGAATTTGTGTTGCAATTATCCTATTTGATCGATATCATGCTAATGAATTGTTGAAAATTATGTTAATTGATCTGGTTACCGAAACTGACCAAACTGTTAGCTGAAATCACGGGATTTAATTGACTAAAAGTATGGAAATCAGTTACACGTCCGGTTGCGACTCGGATTGCGAGTCGGAACCCCCACTCGAGACCAAACCGCACGAACCGCAACCACGGTTGCGAGTCAGATTGCGACTCGTAACAAGACCAGGATGAACCGAGACCGCTTGTTACGACTCGAGACCCCGTTACGACTCGGGATCCTCGTTGCGACTCGTAACCCCGTTGCGAGTCAAGACCACCGTTGCACAGACACTGTTGGGCCTTCACTGTCACGGGCCCAATCTATTGAGCCCAACGATTTGAATTGTGGACTGTTTATTAATGGACTTGTATGCGTTTGCTATTTGGGCCGATTGAGAATCTGGACTGTTTTGTTATTGGGCTGCTTATGACATTGGGCCGGGTATTGGTGGACTTAGACAATTGGATCCACACATGCTATGTCTTATCTGCTTACGTGCGTACATGTTTGCCATGACTATACGTGATTACTATATACGTGCTATATACGAACCTGACTAGTATAATAACCATGGTAGGACGTGAGTGACCATTTACTTGCTACTTATATTCCTTGTGTATCTGCCGAGCAAACCAAGGTGAGTTCACACAGCCAAGGCATGGGATTCCCGGGTTGGGAATTGGGTTGGATATGTTATTGTAAAAGGAGTTACTCGTACTTACGCATATACCAGACTATAGACCATCGTCCTCAGGTTAGTCAGGACACGTTACGTAAAGCCTACGTAACCCAGTATATTTGCCATATGTCTCCCGGGTCGGGAGGACACGTTACGTAAAGCCTACGTAACCCAATACCATCCACTGGCTTCCAGGTCGGAAGGCCACGCTGCGTAAAGCCTACGTAGCCCCCACGCGTACCACTGTCCTCGGGGAAGGGCACGTCACGTAAAGCCTACGTGACCCTGTACGTTTTCCTGTTCTCGGTAAAGAAGAACACATGGTCGGAAGTTAGTCTAGTAAGTACCGTTAATGGGAAGCCCTCATTAGCCAAGATAAACAAGGGAAGCCCCCACCTTTATTACACACTAGTATGGGAAGCCCCCCACTAGCTATACTTATGCATTACATTATGAACTTACTTTCTGTGAACTCGCTCAACTAGTTTGTTGATTATTTGCTGCATGCCTTGCAGGACCTTAGGTAATTTATGGAGCTTGCACAAGGAAGGAGCAGGTCGTTGGGGCAGATGGATCATGAACATTATTGAACTTATAACATTACTTGGGTTTACTTTACATTGCTTCCGCTACTTAAAACAGTATTTGGTTTTGAAACATCAATCATGTCATGGAGACTTACGTTAATTATTTTTTTATTAAATGCTATGTTTGATATGATTGATGGCTTGATCCTGGTCAGTCACGCTCCCAAGCGGTGGTATTCCGCGGGTGGATTTTGGGGGTGTGACAGATTGGTATCAGAGCCATTGGTTATAGAGAACTTGGTTTTAATATGGGGAAAACGTTTTATTAAAACCGGACTATAACCAGAACAGTGCTCTCAACGATCCACAACGACGCTTCGCTCCACGTGCAAGACTCGACATCCTAGGTAATAAGGTTTATGTTTATTGCCTGTTTGCTAGAACTGTTTAGAACTTTGCTCGCATTACGCTTAGATACACATGCTTGATTACATGAGAACACCTATATGCCTACACTTTTCTGTCATCGCCCTACTCGCGAACCATTCTTACGTATGCTACTTGTTACTATGAAGATCATGTCTGGACGAATCAACATGACACAAGCCCAGCTAGAGGCTCTTGTTCAAGCTCAAGTTGCTGCGGCAGTTGCAGCAGCTCAAGCAGGTAGTATACCCTGCAGTATAGGCACACACTAGGATCTTTAGATCCTACATTAACTCTCGTATTTAACTTCGTCCTATTCGTACACAATAGGTCAACACGCGCAGCAGCCTGTCTGCACGTTCAAGAACTTCATGGACTGTCGTCCAAACTCTTTCAGCGGCACAGAGGGGGCAGTGGGACTCCTCCATTGGTTTGAAAAGTTAGAATCGGTATTCGAAATGTGCGAGTGCCCTGAAGCTCGCAAGGTCAAGTTTGCCACCGGTACTTTGGAAGGAATAGCATTGACTTGGTGGAACGCCCAAGTCCAAATCTTAGGGTTGGCAGCTGCTAACGCCACCCCATGGAACGATTTTAAGGAACTCATCAAGCGTGAGTATTGCACGCGTGAAGATATTCACAAACTGGAAGACGAGCTGTATAACCTGAAAATGGTTGGATCGGAAATCGAAGCGTATACTAAACGGTCTAATGAGCTGGCCGTTCTGTGTCCAACTATGGTGGACCCTCCCTACAAGCGCATTGAGTTGTATCTCAAGGGTTTGGCGCCAGAAATTCAGAGCCACGTAACGTCGGCTAACCTCGAGAACATCCAGGAAATCCAGCGTCTTGCTCACCGTATCACTGATCAGGCAGTGGATCAGAATAGACTGCCCAAGCGTGTTAATGCTACTGCTAACGTCACCACCTCAGTTACTCCTGCTACATCTGGTGACAGTAAAAGAAAATGGGATGGAGATTCCAGTAAAGGTTCAGCATCTGTTCAGCCACAATCTCAGCAGCAGAAGATTGACCACTATCAGAGTCCCAGTCAACAATCCTCTAGTGGTCACAGACAGAGGAGATATCAGGGTAGTCAACCCAGGTGCCACAACTGCAACAGGCATCACCACGGCCCATGTAACAAGGGTCGCTGTCAAAGGTGTCTCAAGATGGGTCACGAGGCCAAAGATTGTAGGAGCCCTCGTCCTGCGAATCAGAATCAGCAGCCTCAGCAACCAGCTCCACAGAACCAGCAGCAGCAGCAGCAGCCACAGCGTGGAAACCGGGGGTGTTTCCAGTGTGGGGCTGAAGGTCATTTCAAACGCGATTGTCCCCAGTTAAACCAGAATCGCAACCACAATAACAACCAGGGCAACGGGAACAACAACGGGGGAAACAACAACAACGGCAATGAAGCTCGTGGTCGTGCTTTTGTGCTAGGTCGAGGCGACGCAGTGAACGATCCCAACGTTGTTATGGGTAAGTTTCTCCTCGACAATATTTACGTTACTGTTTTATTTGATTCGGGTGCGGATACAAGCTATATGTCTGTGAAAATGTGTCAACTGCTAAAACGTGCACCAACACTTTTACCCACCAAACATGTAGTAGAGTTAGCTAACGGTAAAAGTCTAGAAGCCACGCACGTAGTTCAGGGTTGTAATCTTATCCTAGCTGGTCAAGCCTTCTCCATTGATCTCATCCCCATAGTTTTGGGTAGCTTCGACGTCGTGATTGGGATGGATTGGTTATCCCAACACCAGGCAGAAATCTTATGCAGCGAAAAGGTTATTCGCATTCCACGATCTGGTCAGGAACCTCTAGAAGTTCAAGGCGACAAGAGTGGTGCTGTGGTTGGCATCATCTCTTTCTTGAAGGCTCAGAAATGCTTACGTAAGGGTCACACAGCCATTCTGGCTCTCGTTACAGACGCATCAGCAAAGGAAAAGAAATTGGAGGATATTCCAATTGTACGTGATTACCCTCAGGTGTTTCCTGAAGACTTACCTGGCTTACCGCCTCATCGTCAGGTCGAATTTCAGATCGAGCTCGCTCCAGGAGCAGCACCCATAGCTCGCGCACCATATCGCCTAGCTCCATCGGAATTGGAGGAATTGTCAAAGCAATTACAAGAGCTCTTGGAAAAAGGTTTCATTCGACCAAGCTCTTCGCCTTGGGGAGCTCCAGTACTTTTTGTGAAGAAGAAAGACGGTACGTTCAGGATGTGCATCGACTACCGCGAACTCAACAAGGTGACGGTGAAGAACCGTTATCCTCTTCCACGCATTGACGACTTATTCGACCAGTTGCAAGGGTCGTGCTACTATTCGAAGATAGACTTGAGGTCGGGGTACCATCAGCTGAGAGTCCGGGATGAGGACGTCTCCAAGACAGCCTTCAGAACTCGTTACGGTCACTACGAGTTTCTCGTCATGCCATTCGGGTTAACGAACGCGCCTGCTGTATTTATGGACCTTATGAACAGGGTGTGCAAACCCTATCTCGACAAGTTCGTCATAGTATTCATCGACGACATTCTGATTTACTCCAAGAGTCAGGAGGAACACGAGCAGCATCTTCGCCTGATATTGGAACTCCTTCGGAAGGAACAGTTGTACGCCAAGCTTTCTAAATGCGACTTCTGGCTTCGTGAAGTCCACTTCTTAGGCCACGTAGTGAACAAGGATGGGATCCATGTTGATCCATCCAAGGTAGATTCGATCAGGAACTGGCCTGCACCGCGTACACCGACAGAAATACGCCAATTCTTGGGTCTGGCAGGTTACTACAGACGGTTTATCAGGGATTTCTCGAAGATTGCTCAGCCGCTTACGTTACTGACACAGAAGGGTGTTACCTATCGCTGGGGAGAACCCCAGGAGACTGCTTTTCAGCACCTAAAGGATAGGCTTTGCAGTGCACCTATCCTCTCTTTGCCAGAGGGCACGGATGACTTTGTGGTTTATTGTGATGCATCCATTCGGGGATTGGGATGTGTGTTAATGCAGCGCGATAAGGTTATTGCTTACGCCTCTCGTCAACTCAAGGTTCATGAACGCAACTACACGACGCACGATTTAGAGCTGGGAGCTGTTGTTTTCGCACTTAAGATATGGCGACACTACCTGTACGGTACCAGGTGCACGATTTACACCGATCACAGGAGTCTCGAGCATATTCTTAAGCAGAAGGATTTGAACATGCGTCAACGACGATGGGTCGAGTTACTTAACGATTACGAATGCGCTATCAAGTATCATCCAGGCAAAGCCAATGTGGTGGCTGATGCCCTCAGTCGAAAGGACACTCTACCACGGCGCGTGCGAGCGCTACAGCTTACGATTCAGTCTAGCCTTCCAGCACAGATACGAAATGCTCAGGTAGAAGCATTGAAGCCCGAAAACGTCAAGGCTGAAGCCTTACGCGGCTCACGACAACAGATGGAACAGAAGGCAGACGGCGCCTATTATGTAACGGGCCGGATTTGGGTCCCTCTCTATGGCGGTTTACGCGAACTTGTAATGGATGAAGCTCACAAGTCTCGCTATTCGGTACATCCAGGGTCGGATAAAATGTACCACGACATCAGCACTACTTATTGGTGGCCTAGTATGAAGGCCCACATCGCTACGTACGTTGGAAAATGCTTGACCTGTGCAAGAGTCAAGGTCGAATATCAGAAGCCAGCAGGGCTACTTCAGCAGCCTAAGATACCACAGTGGAAATGGGAAGAAATTTCCATGGATTTCGTTACAGGCCTACCTAGATCCCAGCGTGGGAACGATACAATATGGGTCATAGTTGATCGACTCACTAAGTCTGCACACTTCCTACCGATTAAGGAAACGGACAAGTTCTCCACTCTTGCAGATGTATACCTTAAAGAAGTTGTCTCGAGGCACGGGGTGCCCACATCTATCATTTCGGATCGCGATGCACGATTCACGTCAGAGCTTTGGCAAGCAATGCATAAATCTTTCGGCTCACGATTAGACATGAGCACAGCATATCATCCTCAGACGGATGGGCAGTCTGAGCGTACGATCCAAACTCTCGAAGACATGCTTCGAGCATGCGTTATAGATTTCGGCAACGGCTGGGAAAAGCATCTCCCTTTAGTGGAGTTCTCATACAATAACAGTTACCATACCAGCATTCAAGCCGCTCCATTCGAGGCATTGTACGGGCGTAAATGCCGGTCACCTCTCTGTTGGGCAGAGGTGGGGGATAGTCAGATTACGGGTCCAGAGATTGTAGTGGACGCCACAGAAAAGATAGCACAGATACGACAACGCATGGCGGCAGCACGCGACCGTCAGAAAGCCTACGCGGACAAGCGTAGAAAGCCTTTGGAATTTGAGGTCGGGGACCGGGTTCTATTGAAAGTTTCACCCTGGAAGGGTGTGGTACGTTTTGGCAAACGGGGCAAACTGAATCCGCGATACGTCGGACCATTCGAAATTATAGAAAAGATTGGCAAGGTAGCCTACAAGTTGAAACTACCAGCTGAACTCGGGGCAGTTCACAATGTTTTTCATGTATCGAACTTAAAGAAGTGCCTATCAGATGAAAACCTCATCATTCCTTTTAAGGAACTCACTATCGACGAGCGGTTGCAGTTCGTCGAGGAACCAGTTGAAATCACGGACCGGGATGTGAAGGTCCTCAAACACAAGAGAATCCCTCTTGTTCGAGTTCGTTGGAACTCCAAACGTGGCCCAGAGTACACCTGGGAACGCGAAGACAGGATGACAGAAAAGTACCCCCAGTTATTCGGGAACAGGGCAACCACTACTGAGGCTGAAGCTACTACTTCGGAATTTCGGGACGAAATTCCAGATCAACGGGGGGAGGATGTGACACCCCAGGAAAAACAGTGAACAGTACAGTTTACCTAGCTTCCTCAGTGAGTGCATACCAAATTTCGGGACGAAATTTCCAATTAGTTGGGGATAATGTGACAACTCGAACTTTAGACTCACTTTGTGTAACGATACGTGGTTATGAGAACGTTGTTTATTGAATAATTATGTGATTTTGTTATTACGTGTGTTGTGCATATAATATGTGTATGTATGTAAACGAGCCAAACCGCATAAGGCTACACAACTTGAACCGCACAACACCACTCGCACAAGCCCTTTGGGCCACTCCTTGTTCTCGGGTCCATTAGACAACCGAGTGGGCTCGGCCCACTCCCCACTCGCAACACACACAAAACCAAGTTAGGGGTTTTGTTTTACCACTTTTGCAAATCACAAGCACTTACACACAAACCCTAGAAGCTTTGCTCTCTATCTCTCTCTCTCGGCTGCTTGAACCCGACGGCACCAAGGAGCACTCTTGCCCGGATCACACACCTCACTTGTAATCGGTTAGTGTATTACCTCTGGATTTGTGATTCCTGTTGTGCTATACGTGTTACATGATGTTATCCGGTTGGAATTGTATGATGAACAATAGTGGTTACAAGATAATATGTTAGGAATCGGGTTGAATGTTGATACATGTAATCGGCTTCATGTTTGTTGTGAATCGGATTATTTAGATGATGATATCAGATTGTACGTGTGCTAATCGACTGATGTGTGTTCATATATGGATGTTATGCGAAATTGTTGAGTTAACGTGTATGCTAGTAATCGGACCGGATCATGCGAATTGTTAATGTTGTTCATATGGAATTAATTAGGGTTCTTATGAATTTGTGTTGCAATTATCCTATTTGATCGATATCATGCTAATGAATTGTTGAAAATTATGTTAATTGATCTGGTTACCGAAACTGACCAAACTGTTAGCTGAAATCACGGGATTTAATTGACTAAAAGTATGGAAATCAGTTACACGTCCGGTTGCGACTCGGATTGCGAGTCGGAACCCCCACTCGAGACCAAACCGCACGAACCGCAACCACGGTTGCGAGTCAGATTGCGACTCGTAACCAGACCAGGATGAACCGAGACCGCTTGTTACGACTCGAGACCCCGTTACGACTCGGGATCCTCGTTGCGACTCGTAACCCCGTTGCGAGTCAAGACCACCGTTGCACAGACACTGTTGGGCCTTCACTGTCACGGGCCCAATTTATTGAGCCCAACGATTTGAATTGTGGACTGTTTATTAATGGACTTGTATGCGTTTGCTATTTGGGCCGATTGAGAATCTGGACTGTTTTGTTATTGGGCTGCTTATGACATTGGGCCGGGTATTGGTGGACTTAGACAATTGGATCCACACATGCTATGTCTTATCTGCTTACGTGCGTACATGTTTGCCATGACTATACGTGATTACTATATACGTGCTATATACGAACCTGACTAGTATAATAACCATGGTAGGACGTGAGTGACCATTTACTTGCTACTTATATTCCTTGTGTATCTGCCGAGCAAACCAAGGTGAGTTCACACAGCCAAGGCATGGGATTCCCGGGTTGGGAATTGGGTTGGATATGTTATTGTAAAAGGAGTTACTCGTACTTACGCATATACCAGACTATAGACCATCGTCCTCAGGTTAGTCAGGACACGTTACGTAAAGCCTACGTAACCCAGTATATTTGCCATATGTCTCCCGGGTCGGGAGGACACGTTACGTAAAGCCTACGTAACCCAATACCATCCACTGGCTTCCAGGTCGGAAGGCCACGCTGCGTAAAGCCTACGTAGCCCCCACGCGTACCACTGTCCTCGGGGAAGGGCACGTCACGTAAAGCCTACGTGACCCTGTACGTTTTCCTGTTCTCGGTAAAGAAGAACACATGGTCGGAAGTTAGTCTAGTAAGTACCGTTAATGGGAAGCCCTCATTAGCCAAGATAAACATGGGAAGCCCCCACCTTTATTACACACTAGTATGGGAAGCCCCCCACTAGCTATACTTATGCATTACATTATGAACTTACTTTCTGTGAACTCGCTCAACTAGTTTGTTGATTATTTGCTGCATGCCTTGCAGGACCTTAGGTAATTTATGGAGCTTGCACAAGGAAGGAGCAGGTCGTTGGGGCAGATGGATCATGAACATTATTGAACTTATAACATTACTTGGGTTTACTTTACATTGCTTCCGCTACTTAAAACAGTATTTGGTTTTGAAACATCAATCATGTCATGGAGACTTACGTTAATTATTTTTTTATTAAATGCTATGTTTGATATGATTGATGGCTTGATCCTGGTCAGTCACGCTCCCAAGCGGTGGTATTCCGCGGGTGGATTTTGGGGGTGTGACATCCACTGGCCATTTTCATCTATAATATCCGCAATCGAAGAAGTTAGCTGAAATCCCGCATTTGCTATATTACGAGGGGAAATAAACGAATTCAGCGGACAAATCTGGTTCCACTTATCGCTCCAAGCATTGGTCTGAGCACCATTTCGAATAATTTTCCAAATAAAAGGCCGAATAGTAGCTCGAATCGCCAAAATTTTCCTCCAACCCCAACTAATACTACCCCGTGGTTGAACATCCCACAAGCTTTTGCCATTTAATTTATGAGAATATATCCATTGGACCCAAAGTGACTTCCGTTTAGTGAGAATACTCCAGACATGGTTAGCCATTAGAGCTTTGTTAACATCTGATATGCTCCGAATACCCAAGCCGCCTTCATCCTTCGGTAAGCACACCTCGGCCCAGGCTACCTTAGCTTTAGCCCTCCCCTGATTATTAGCATTCCATAAAAACCGACGCATTAACTTCTCCAGCTCGTTTGTGACTCTAGTTGGAATAATGAATACCTTAGCTTTAGCCCAACTGGGGAGGTTGAATAGTTATTAGAACCGGAAACAAATCAAACCAAGCTTGGGGCCATCTCCAATTCCCATTCGCATCAATTACATCCGCAACCGTCAACTTCAAATTAAAACCTGCATTTGCTATAGCACGAGGAGTAATAAATGAGTGCAACGGACTTACATGGCACCAATTATCACTCCAAACATTAGCTTGCAAACCACTTTTGAGCAAATACCAGATGAAGGGTCGCATAATACCCCGAATGGACAATATTTTCCTCCATCCCCAACTCATACTACCCCTACAAGGAATCTCCCAAAAGTTCCCCCCCTTAAGCTTGTAGTCATGGATCCATTGCACCCAAATAGAGTCCCGTTTACTTATAATACTCCAAACATGTTTGGCCATGAGCGATTTATTCACATCCGAAATGGATTTAATGCCCAACCCCCCTCTTCTTTAGGTAAACAAACATCTTTCCAGGCAACTTTAGCACGAATTTTACCCTCCGAACCCGCATTCCACAAAAATCTACGAATTCTTTTCTCTAGCTCATTGATAACACGAGTGGGGATAATGAAAACAGAGGCCCAATATATATGCAAAGATGAAAGAACCGAGTTAATAAGTTGAAGCCGACCCGCAAATGATAGAGTCTTCGTCATCCAATTAACAATCTTCTTATCCATACGCTCAATAAGCACTTTGCAATCTTTAAAGCTAAGTCTGGAAGAAATGAGCGGGACCCCTAGGTAACGAACCGGTAACTCACCCTCCTGAAACGGCATGATATCCAGAATTTCCTGTTTAATCAACTAGGGAACATTGCAGAAGAAAACTGTACTTTTCGCATGACTAGGAACCAAACCAGAGATATTAGTAAATGTTTCAAGAGCCTGCTTAACCTTTTTAACCGAGATAACATCACCATGCACAAAAATAAAAAGGTCATCAGCAAACGACACATTAATTATTTTTTGCTTGGCACAATTAGCGTGATATTTGTATGGAAAACTGGCAGCCTGTTGAAGCAAAAGAGAAAGAACCTCCATGATTAAAGTGAATAAGTAAGGAGACACTGGATCACCCTGCCGAAGCCCTCGTTTGCCTCTAAAATAACCATGAAGATTACCATTAATGCTCAACGAGTACGAGACTGTAGTAACACATGTCATAATCCACCCAACCAGTTTATGATGGAACCCAAATCGATTCAACACCTCTTCGAGAAACGACCAATTAACCGTGTCATAGGCTTTCTGGATATCAATCTTGAAAGCACATCTAGCCGGACCCCTATTGAGGTGGTAATTATGCATTAGCTCTTGTGTAAGTAATATATTATCAGAAATCTTTTGCCCTGGCACAAATGCAGATTGATTAATGCTAACAAGAGTTCCCAAACTACCTTTTAAACGATCCGTGATGATTTTGCTTATGCATTTATAGATCACATTACAACAAGAAATCGGCCTGTAATCTAGAACTGAATCAGGAACATCTTTTTTTGGAACCAATGCAGGAATAGTGTGATTAACCTGATTTAGAATCTTTCCATTTTCAAAAAATTGCAACACCGCATCGGTAACCTCCTTGCCCACAATCTCCCATGCATGTTTAAAGAAGGCCGAAGTATACCCGTCAGGCCCAGGGGCCTTATCCTCTCCAATACTAAACATGGCATTTTTGACTTCCTGACGAGAAACTTGAGCAACCATTTGATCTGCAACCTTTGCTCGGTATGCTAAAGTATATGCTCACAGTTAATCAATCAAGTCCTAAAGTGCACGTATACGTAATCAGTTTTTATTCATGAAGTTCATGCATGCACATACAGTCGTACAGGATAATAAACCAACAAATAACAAGTAGTACATAGCACGTATTCTGAATCATGCAAATCATGCTTTACACTTAACGGCAGTTAAATAACTCAGTTAACTTTAACAGAATTAATTCAAGTTACTGTGCTGGTTTATACATCGACGAAACACACTTGTTTCGTCGGACATTCCCTTCGACGAAACACAATTGTTTCGTCATGATTTCCTTTGGTGAAACGCATCATTTCGTCGCATCCGTTTCGTCATAACTGGTTCCGGCGAAACGCATTTGTTTCGTCGGATCCATTTTGCCGTGAGTCAGTTTCGTCGAAAGTTGGTTACGTCACATAACATATCAGTTACAACCATTAACACAGAAAACCCTAATTGTCGTCATCATCAAACAGCAATCATGCAGAAATCATTTAGCATAAAATCATCATCAATCATTGGTACAATACAGTAATCATTCAGTCATTATCGTTCATATAGAAAAATGTTAACCAGTTCATATTATAACAACTCACCTCTAGCATGAACCCTAGATCATGAGATGACCCTAAATTACGACATATGCGGGTCCAATGGTCATGCTCTTTTAATCGTAATACCACCGATAACATACAAAGCCAACAACAACTAAATACCTCGGAAACGTAAAGCATTCAAGAACAACATCACATGTATACGACACCATAAATCTGACTTCATGTAGTTTACTAGCCCTAGTTAAACACATAAGAGCATCAATAAACAGATATTCATACGATAGGATTTACACTAACCGATTCGAGATGAACAAACAAGGATTCAAGAGATAGAGATGATGGTAAACGATGGTTGTTGCCGTCGCGCAGTGGAGAAGCTCTTAGGGTTTTTCTTATTGCCAAAGCGTGTGACGGAAGAATAGAGTATTGTATAACTATTCCGTGAAACGGGTTGGGCCCCTTTTTCGGCTTCGTCGAAACGCCCGTTTCGTCGTATGCTTGTGACGAATTACATTTTGTTTCGTCGTGAGGCTTTTATGGCGAAACACAACTTGTTTCGTCGGGCCATTTCATATATTAAACAGTTTAGTTTTCTAACAAGCCTCTTGATATAAAATCAAACACATAATCATGTAATAAACACAGTATGTTTTATCATATCACAACGTGTGTAGTTACAAAGTAAACAAGTCAATTAAGTAAACAATAAACAGTCAACGTGCAATAAATGCGAAAGTGGAATGTCGGAAACTCGAGTTGTCACATTATCCCCAACTTGAAAGAAATTTCGTCCCGAAATTTTGCATGCGGTTACTAAGGAAGCTAGGTAAGTTGTATCATTTACTGGTTTCCTTGGGGTGTCACATCATCCCCCCGTTGATTTGGAATTTCGTCCCGAAATTCTGTAGTAGCTTCAGCCTCAGTAGTGGTTGCACGGTTTTCGAATAACTGGGGATACTTGAGTTCCATTTGGTCTTCTCGTTCCCAGGTATACTCTGGGCCACGACGGGAGTTCCAACGAACTCGTACAAGAGGTATTCTAGTGTTCTTGAGGACCTTAACATCCCGGTCTGTGATTTCAACAGGTTCCTCGACGAAATGCAACTGTTCATCGATAGTGAGTTCCTTCAAAGGAACTATGAGGGTCTCATCTGACAGACACTTCTTCAGTGTGACAACTCGTATTTTAGAACCTTCCCTTGTATTACGAGTTAACTTGTATGAACGTTACATGACTAGTGATGTGTATGATTATGTTGAATGTTATGAGTTTTTATTATGTTGCGTGTTACGAAATTTGGACCACACATCTTTTACTCGGCCCAACCTCACTCGCAACCACTTACCCAACCCGAGACCCAAGGGCGGCCCAATGATGGGTTCGGCCCACTCACCCCTTGTACGCATACATGAACCATAGGGGGTGTAGTTTCTAATTACTTGCAAAACGCTTTTCACACACACAAACCCTAGGAGCTCTATCTCTCTCTCTCTCTCTTTCTCTCTCTCTCATTTTTCCTTGGAACCGGACGGCAGCCCCACCCGAAACCAACCATCTCGAGCAATCTAGGCTTCTCGGTTTTCTGGTTAGTGTTACTTCTTGATTTCTTGCTATGTTTGATGTCATATTACGAACTAGGGTTTCATGCTAGTGATGCTTATCGATGATATTATGTGTTGGTTTAGAACTTAGTGATATGTGATGATGTTTTCATAAATCGGATTGCATGATTTAGAACCGAATGGATATGTATAATCGGCTGCTACATGTATGAGTATGATCATTACTAAATTAATCAAGTTAGAGTGATCAGGGTTGCATGATAGTCCTTAAACCCATTAATTATATGATTTGATTGCATGTTCCTTACGATAATGATTTACTGTCCATGGATTGATGATGATTGCGATGATATGAACGTGTTTGAATGTGAATAATTGTGATTTGATCTGATTGTGAAACTGCCAAAACTGTTAGCAATTGTTACGGAAATCATGAGCTGCAATTAAGGAAATCAGTTACGATCTGCTAGTCTCGACACGGATTGCGAGTCGAGAACCCCTAGTCTCAACTCGAGACCACAACACCGACACAAACAGCACAACCCGTGACCACGGTTGCGGGCCCGGTTGCGACTCGAGACCATGTAGTCTCGACTAGTACATGATGACTCGAGACCTCTTTGGTTGCGACTCGAGACCTTGAGGCCGGCACAACTCGAGACCGCACTGTCTCGACTCGAGATCTCTAGTCTCGACTCGAGACCATGAACACATGCACACTGTTTTGGACTTTGCACACTGTTACGAGCCCAACCATTTGGGCCGCATACTTGGACATTGTTTACGTAACCATACTGTTGTTGATCTGCCATGATTATATGTGTATGCTATGATCGTTACTTGTGTACAATACGTGTGGAATATACGTGCACTACTTGAACACGAACCTAACTTGTATGGTAACCATGGTAGGACGTGGTTGACCACCATATAGCTTAATTGAACTTTTCTGTGTATCTGCCGAGCAAACCAAGGTGAGTTCACACAGCCAAGGCATGGGATTCCTGGGTTGGGAATGGGTTGGAAGGTTTGAAATGGATAATTACTCGTACTTACGCTATTGCTAGACTATATACCATCGTCCTTAGGATAGTCAGGACACTTACGTAAAACCTACGTAAATTAGTATCTACCACTGTCTCTCGGGTCGGGAGGACACTTACGTAACGTAAACTCATACCTACTACTGTCTTCCAGGTCGGAAGGACACTTACGTAAAACCTACGTAAACCCCACGCGTACCACTGTCCTCGGGGAAGGGCACTCACGTAAAACCTATGTGACCTTGTACGTATTCCTGTTCTCGGGCTAAGAAGAACACATGGTTGCAAATAGTCTAGTAAGTATAAATATGGGAAGCCCCTACTAGTAATAAGTATAATCACGGGAAACCCCCCCCCCCACTAGTAGTATATACATACATGGGAAGCCCCCACTAAATGAACATACGTTTTGCTATTACGAACTTACTTTCTGTGAACTCGCTCAACTAGTTGTTGACTCTCTGCTGCATGCCTTGTAGGACCTTAGGTACTTATGGAGCTTGCACAGGGAGGAGCAGGTCGTTGTGGGACATGGATCGTAGATGCCATGTTAAACGTTTAAACATTTGAACTTATGATTCACTTTTGGTTTACATACTTATGCTTCCGCTACTCAAATTATGTTTTGTTTGGTTTGAACATCAATTGTATTGAATTGGGTTTTACGAACTACTTTAATTATTATACACTATGTTCAATATGATTGATGGCTTGATCCTGGTCACGTCACGCCTCCAAGCGGTGGTACTCCGCGTGTGGATTTTGGGGGTGTGACAGATTGGTATCAGAGCCATTGGTTATAGAGAACTGGGTTTTAATAAGGGGAAAACGTTTTATTAAAACCAGACTATAACCAGAACAGTGCTCTCAACGATCCACAACGACGCTTCGCTCCACGTGCAAGACTCAACATCCTAGGTAATATGGTTTATGTTTATTACCTGCTTGCTAGAATTACATAGAACTTTGCTCGTAGTATGCTTGGATACACATAACTACTATTGCTTGAGAACACTTGTGTGCTTACTCTCTTCTGTCATCGCACTTTTCGCGAACCTCTCTCTTACCTATGTTATCTTATACTATGAAGATCATGTTTGGACGTGTTAACATGACTCAAGCCTAGTTGACGGCTCTCATTAACGAACAAGTTGCTGCGGCACTTGCAGCCGCACAAGCAGGAGGTATATCCTGTAGTTATGACTCACACTAGGATCTTTAGATCCTACACTCCTAGACCAACTTTTGTGTTTAACTTTGTCCTATTCGTACACAATAGGTCAACACGCACCGCAACCAGTTTGCACTTTCAAGAACTTCATGGACTGTCGTCCTAGCACGTTTAGTGGCACAGAAGGAGCGGTTGGACTCCTCCATTGGTTTGAGAAGCTCGAGTCGGTATTTGAGATGTGTGAATGCCCTGAGGCTTGCAGGGTGAAATACGCCACTGGTACTTTGGAAGGAATTGCGCTAACTTGGTGGAATGCGCAAGTTCAGATTTTAGGGTTGGCAGCTTCTAACGCCACCCCTTGGAACGATTTTAAGGAACTGATCAAGCGAGAATACTACACGCGTGATGACATCCACAAGTTGGAAGTGGAGCTTTATCACCTGAAGATGACGGGTTCGGAAATCGAGGCTTATACGAAACGGTCAGACGAACTGGCCATCTTGTGTCCAACTATGGTGGACCCTCCAATTAAGCGCATTGAGTTGTATCTCAAGGGTTTAGCGCCATAAATCCAGAGCCACGTGACATCGGCTAATCTCGACAACATCCAGGATATTCAGCGACTCGCTCATCGCCTCACTGATCAGGCAGTGGATCAGGACAAGCTACCGAAACGTATCAGCGTTACTACTGCTACCACATCAGCCGCTACTCCTGCTACCCCCAGTGACAACAAAAGAAAGTGGGAAGGGGATGCTAGCAAAGGTTCAGCAACAGTTCAGTCTCAGGCTCAGCAACAGAAGACTGACCACTACCAGAGTCCTAGCCAACAGTCTTCTGGTAGTCGTGGGCAGAGAAGATATCAGGGAAATCATCCAAAGTGCCACAACTGTAACAGGCACCACAGCAGCCAGTGCAACAAGGGTCGTTGCCAAAGGTGTCTCAAGATGGGCCACGAGGCCAAAGACTGTAGAAGCCCACGGCCTGCAAATCAGAACCAGCAACAGCAGCATCAGCGAGGCAACAGGGGATGCTTTCAATGTGGTGCTGAAGGCCATTTCAAGCGGGATTGCCCCCAGATAAACCAGAATCGCAACAACAACAACAATCAGGGCAATGGCAACAACGGTGGGAACAACAACGGCAACGAAGCTAGGGGACGTGCTTTTGTGCTGGGGCAGGGTGATGCTAGGAATGATCCCAACGTAGTTATGGGTAAGTTTCTTCTCGACGACTTTTATGTTACTGTTTTGTTTGATTCGGGTGCGGATACAAGTTATATGTCCCTAAAAGTTAGCCAAATATTAAAACGTACACCAACCCCCTTAAACACCAAGCATGTCGTAGAGTTAGCTAATGCTAAGAGTCTAGAGGCCACGCACATAGTTCAGGGTTGTAATCTTATCCTCGCGGGTCAGACTTTCTCCATCGATCTCATTCCCATAGTTTTGGGTAGTTTCGACATCGTCATTGGTATGGATTGGTTATCCCAACACCAGGCTGAAATCTTATGCAAAGAGAAGATAGTTCGCATTCCTCGTTCGAGCAAAGAACCTCTCGAAGTTCTAGGCGACAAGAGTGGTGCGGTGGTTGGCATCATCTCTTTCTTGAAGGCTCAAAAATGTTTACGAAAAGGGCACACCGCCATTCTAGCACTCGTTACTGATGCATCCGCGAAGGAAAAGAAATTGGAGGATATTCCAGTTGTACGTGACTTTACTCAGGTGTTTCCTGAAGACTTACCTGGACTACCGCCTCATCGCCAGGTCGAATTCCAGATTGAGTTAGCTCCTGGAGCAGCACTAATAGCCCGCGCACCGTATCGTTTGGCTCCAACTGAACTGGAAGAACTGTCAAAGCAGCTACAAGAGCTCTTGGAAAAGGCCTTTATTCGTCCTAGCTCTTCGCCTTGGGGAGCTCCAGTGTTATTCGTGAAAAAGAAGGACGGTATCTTCAGGATGTGCATATACTACCGTGAACTGAACAAGGTGACGGTGAAGAACCATTATCCTCTTCCGCGTATTGATGACTTATTCGACCAGTTGCAAGGGTCGAGCTACTACTCCAAGATAGATTTGAGGTCAGGATACCATCAGCTGAGAGTCCGGGATGAGGACGTCTCCAAAACAGCATTCAGAACTCGCTACGGCCACTACGAGTTCCTAGTCATGCCATTCGGGCTAACGAACGCACCGGCAGTCTTCATGGATCTTATGAACAGGGTGTGCAAACCCTATCTAGACAAGTTTGTGATTGTATTCATTGACGACATCCTGATCTACTCCAAGAGTCAGGAGGAACACGAGCAGCACTTACGGCTTATCTTAGAACTCCTTCGAAAGGAACAACTGTACGCCAAGTTTTCAAAATGCGACTTCTGGCTTCGTGAAGTCCACTTTCTTTTTTGGGTAAAGGGTTACCCCGGTGATTCTGTTAAAATGCAACCGCAAATAAGTACAAGTAGTGAGGATGTGTTCCACACTAGTTCATATACAGGACATACCCCATATATGTAAATCAAAAACAAAAACAAAAGACCTATAATACCCCATAGCCTAGTCTACTATTCATCAAGACACGACATCTAGTAGACAAACAATGCAAAAAACATAAAACAAAATCCTCAACCGCCATCATCAAAGACAAAGTAGCCACAAAACCGCAGCCCCTTCAAACGAAAAGCAGATAGCCTTTCCATTAGAGAACTTGGTAGAAGAGGTGCTTGCCCCTGCTTTCGAAGAGAAAGGATGAGTACCCGATGTCATAAATGCACTAGTTTCATTGTAGATTTCTTCAACCTCCTCCTCATCCGACCCCTGCCTGTCATTCGACTGTTTCTTCTCCACTCGCCCCACAGTTGTACCTCCCTGATTACCAGTATCATCCTTCAGAATGTCAAACGGGTTAGACGTTGAAACCTGATTCTGCATCGGACTCTTTGTGGACGGTTTGGGTTTTGGGTTGACGACTGGCCTGTAGACTACCTTAGGCTTCTGATTTTTCATATGGATGCCTTGGTTATTCACTTTCTTCTTCTTGGCCCCTACAACCTGAAAATCATCATTGTTCTTTTCAGCAACTCCAATAGAAGATACCTGAGGGTTATTTGGGCACGAGCTGTCATCATGACCAAACACACAACACGAGGAGCACCTAAGAGGCTCCCAATCATATTCAATCCTGACCTCCACCTTAGAATACCCACTACCATCCATCGATGGGATAGCAACTGTAACGCTCCTTTTTAATTCAGCCCCCGCTTGCACTTCAATGAGTGCTCTAGCATAGCTGCTCCTTCCCCAAGATTCAGCACACATCGAGGCAGTATACGTATCCAACATCTTTGGTATCCCAATCATAGAGGCAACCAAGCTAAGCCCATCCTCAGTAAATGCCTCTAAAGGCACATCATGCATCTTAACCCAAACTGGGACCACTTTAATATCCTCTTTTTCCATCTTGATAGAGGGCGACCACTCCTTCAAAATTATGGGAACACTTCTGATTAGCCAAGGCCCATCCTCTAGCATTTGATTCATCCCTTCCTTAGAAGTAAACTTAAAGAAAAATACCCCGTTTGCATTCATCATGAGCCGAGAAAGCCCATATTTAGCCCAGTTGTTCTTAGCAAAGTATTCAACCACAGGAAATGCCAACCGTTTACCCAGAAAATATCCAAACAAAGTGTTAGCATACCTATCAGTAACTTGTTGAACCGATGACAAAGGAATAACAACATCAGCACCGTCAACTTTCTCCGCAGAATCCATCGCCCGAAAATTCACTTTAACCTTCTCCTTCGCATTCTTAACAATGTGGGCAAAAGAAACAGGATCAGCAGGCCCCGAATTACCTTGGGCAGCCGTGGTTTTAGCCGAGGATGGAGCACCAAAAAAATCTGATTTTGGTGTATACTTGCTTGGGAAATCCCAAAAATTGTCTGACTTTCCGACATCCCGTTTTTCCAAGCGAACCGGAACTGTGACCCTTGTTAGATCATCGATGATGTTTGAAGGCTTAGGATCATTTTGTGTTCCAATCGTTACACCACGCTTTGGCTGCAAAGTGTTCCCATCAACATCAAGAAACCGTGCAGCTATTTGATCAAACGATAATCTCGGTTTCCTACTCGTCTCCTGTTGGTTTCCACCAGAATTGTTACATTCATCCATACCAAAAAAAGAGAAACCCTAATTGCCGTCAAAATCAACAAAAGGATTCCCCAGCCGAAAACCAATGAGAATCCCTAATCGTAAGAATTAGCAGCCGCAAATCCCTAATCAGATTCGTTGCTGAATTCTTGCTGCCGATTAATATAGCGCCGCTACATCCCCTAGTTCGCAAACCCTATCAAACAACCTGCGCAGAATCGTAATCAATCAGCCGCCACAAACCCTAATCACGACGCAAAGACTTGGAGAAGCTTAATCTGCCAAATCAATTGGGTTTATGCCGTCACTCCAAAAACCAATCAGAAAAACGAATTCGAGAAGAATCAGAACCCTAGACCACTAAAAGAATCTGCTTTCAATTGATTGGAACCTAAAGAAACGAATGATGAATCCTTAGATGCAAACCAAAATCAAATCAGACCAAAAATTGAAGAAAAACGGCTAGGGTTTCAATGAAAACTCAAATCGCCAAAATCGCCTCCCTCAAAACTTCATCTTTGTGTGTTAGCAAGTATACATAACCATAACGACTAAAGTCGTCGGTAAAAGTTACGAAGTAAGTCCACTTTCTAGGCCATGTGGTAAACAAGGATGGGATCCATGTTGATCCATCCAAGGTAGATTCGATCAGGAACTGGCCTGCACCGCGTACACCAACTGAAATACGCCAATTCTTGGGTTTGGCGGGGTATTACAGGCGATTCATTAAAGATTTCTCAAAGATTGCACAGCCGCTTACGCTACTGACACAGAAGGGTGTCACCTACCGTTGGGGTAATACTCAGGAAACCGCTTTTCAGCACTTAAAGGATAGACTTTGCAGTGCACCTATCCTCTCATTGCCAGATGGCACAGACGATTTCGTGGTTTATTGTGATGCATCCATTCAGGGTCTTGGATGTGTGTTAATGCAGCGCGACAAGGTCATTGCTTACGCTTCGCGCCAACTCAAGGTTCACGAACGGAACTACACGACGCACGATTTAGAGCTGGGAGCTGTTGTTTTCGCGCTTAAGATATGGCGACACTACCTATACGGTACCAAGTGCACTATTTACACCGATCACAGGAGTCTCGAGCATATCTTCAAGCAGAAGGAATTGAACATGCGTCAACGTCGATGGGTTGAACTACTGAACGACTACGAATGTGCCATCAAGTACCATCCAGGCAAAGCCAACGTTGTGGCTGACGCTCTCAGTCGAAAGGACACTCTACCTAGACGCGTACGAGCACTACAGCTCACTATTCAGTCCAGTCTTCCGACACAGATACGAGATGCTCAGGTAGAGCATTGAAACCAGAAAACGTAAGGGCTGAAGCCTTACGCGGCTCAAGGCAACGATTACAACAGAAGGAAGACGGTGCCTACTATGTAACAGGGCGTATTTGGGTCCCACTTTATGGCAACTTGCGTGAGCTAGTGATGGATGAAGCTCATAAATCGCGCTACTCGGTACATCCAGGGTCGGATAAAATGTACCACGATCTCAGAACTACGTATTGGTGGCCTAGCATGAAGGCCCACATCGCTACCTATGTCAGCAAGTGCTTGACCTGTGCAAGAGTCAAGGCAGAGTATCAGAAACTAGCAGGCTTACTTCAGCAACCAAAGATACCACAGTGGAAATGGGAGGAAATTTCCATGGATTTTGTTACAAGCCTACCTAGATCCCAGCGTGGGAACGATACTATTTGGGTGATCATGGATTGACTCACCAAGTCTACTCATTTCCTGGCAATCAAAGAAACGGACAAGTTTTCCACACTAGCAGACATATACTTGAAGGAAGTAGTCTCAAGGCACGGGGTGCCCACCTCTATCATTTCGGATCGCGATGCACGATTCACATCAGAACTATGGCAAGCAATGCACAAGGCTTTTGGCTCTCGGTTAGATATGAGCACGACTTATCACCCTCAGACGGATGGGCAGTCTGAGCGCACGATTCAAACCCTAGAAGACATGCTTCGGGCATGTGTTATTGATTTCGGCAACAGCTGGGAAAAGCATCTCCCTTTAGCGGAGTTTTCATACAATAACAGTTATCACACCAGCATACAAGCCGCTCCATTCGAGGCATTGTACGGGCGTAAATGCCGGTCACCTCTCTGTTGGGCAGAGGTGGGGGATAGTCAGATCACGGGTCCAGAACTCATAGTGGACACCACGGAAAAGATTGCACAAATACGACAACGCATGGCGGCAGCTCGCGACCGTCAGAAAAGCTACGCGGATAAGCGTAGGAAGCCATTGGAATTTCAGGTCGGGGACCGGGTTTTACTCAAAGTCTCACCCTGGAAGGGTGTGGTTCGTTTTGGCAAACGGGGCAAGCTCAATCCGCGGTATGTCGAACCGTTCGAAATCATAGAAAGAATAGGCAAAGTAGCCTACAGACTAAACCTACCAGCTGAACTCGGTGTAGTTCACAACGTTTTTCACGTGTCGAATCTGAAGAAGTGCCTGTCAGATGAGACCCTCATAGTTCCTTTGAAGGAGCTCACTATCGACGAGCAGTTGCGATTCGTCGAGGAACCAGTAGAAATCACGGACCGGGATGCTAAGGTCCTCAAGAACACGAGAATCCCTCTTGTTCGAGTTCGTTGGAACTCCCGTCGTGGCCCAGAGTTCACCTGGGAACGCGAAGATCAGATGAAAGAAAAGTACCCCCAATTGTTCGCAAACAGTACAACCACTACTGAGGCTGAAGCTACCACAGAATTTCAGGACGAAATTCCAGATCAATGGGGGGAGGATGTGACACCCCAGGAAAACCAGTAAACAATATAACTTATCTAGCTTCCTCAGTGAGTACGTACCAAATTTCGGGACGAAATTTCTTTCAAGTTGGGGATAATGTGACAACTCGTATTTTAGAACCGTCTCTTGTATTACGTGTTAACTTGTATAGTAGGCTAGGTTACGGGGTGTCATAGTTGTTTTGTTTTTTTGCTGGGTCATACATATATGGGGCATGTCCTATATATGAACTAGTGTGGAACACATCCTCACTACTTGTACTTATTTGCGGTTGCATTTTAATAGATTCACCGGGGTAACCCTTTACCCAAAAAAAAAAAAAAAACTTGTATGAACGTTACGTGACTAGTGATGTGTATGATTGTGTTGAATGTTATGAGTTTTTATTATGTTGCGTGTTACGAAATTTGGACCGCACATCTTTTAATCGGCCCAACCTCACTCGCAACCACTTACCCAACCCGAGACGCAAGGGCGGCCCAATGATGGGTTCGGCCCACTCACCCCCTGTACGCATACATGAACCATAGGGGGTGTAGTTTCTAATCACTTGCCAAACACTTTTCACACACACAAACCCTAGGAGCTCTATCTCTCTCTCTCTCTCTCTCGTTTTTCCTTGGAACCGGACGGCAGCCCCACCCGAAACCAACCATCTCGATATAAAATCAAACACATAATCATGTAATAAACACAGTATGTTTTATCATATCACAACGTGTGTAGTTACAAAGTAAACAAGTCAATTAAGTAAACAATAAACAGTCAACGTGCAATAAATGCGAAAGTGGAATGTCGGAAACTCGAGTTGTCATATTATCCCCAACTTGAAAGAAATTTCGTCCCGAAATTTAGTATGCGGTTACTGAGGAAGCTAGGTAAGTTGTATCATTTACTGGTTTCCCTGGGGTGTCACATCATCCCCCCGTTGATTTGGAATTTCGTCCCGAAATTCTGTAGTAGCTTCAGCCTCAGTAGTGGTTGCACGGTTTTCGAATAACTGGGGATACTTGAGTTCCATTTGGTCTTCTCGTTCCCAGGTATATTCTGGGCCACGACGGGAGTTCCAATTAACTCGTACAAGAGGTATTCTGGTGTTCTTGAGGACCTTAACATCCCGGTCTGTGATTTCAACAGGTTCCTGGACGAAATGCAACTGCTCGTCGATAGTGAGTTCCTTAAAAGGAACTATGAGGGTCTCATCTGACAGACACTTCTTCAGTGTGACAACTCGTATTTTAGAACCGTCTCTTGTATTACGTGTTAACTTGTATGAACGTTACGTGACTAGTGATGTGTATGATTGTGTTGAATGTTATGAGTTTTTATTATGTTGCGTGTTACGAAATTTGGACCGCACATCTTTTACTCGGCCCAACCTCACTCGCAACCACTTACCCAACCCGAGACCCAAGGGCGGCCCAATGATGGGTTCGGCCCACTCACCCCTTGTGCGGCATACATGAACCATAGGGGGTGTAGTTTCTAATTACTTGCAAAACACTTTTCACACACACAAACCCTAGGAGCTCTATCTCTCTCTCTCTCTCTCGTTTTTCCTTGGAACCGGACGGCAGCCCCACCCGAAACCAACCATCTCGAGCAATCTAGGCTTCTCGGTTTTCTGGTTAGTGTTACTTCTTTGGGTTACCCCGGTAAATTTTATAAAGAATCAAAGAACAGGGTGTGACAAAAGTTGACACACACTACTAGACTTGACAGGCCAAGTCTAGGCACACAAACACAAACAACCCAACACACTGCCAAACAACAAACACAACCCGAAAAAACACAGCTAACTAGACGCAATACATAAGAAAAACTAGACTCGAAATCAGCCCGGTTCGTCTTCCATTATTCGCCATGCTTCCAAAAGCTTCCTATGGTTAGCGTCTCTTCCAAACTTGAAACCCATTATACGAAGCCGCACTATATCAAGAACAACTTGTGCCACCATCTCTTCCTTCCTTTGAACGTTTGAAAACAGCCGGTTATTCCTTTCTTGCCATATGAAGTATGTAGAAGCCGCAACAACAAGCTTACAAACAAAGTGTTCCAGCTTCTTAGAAGCCGCATTCTGCTCAATCCACACCATTATTGAGTTCCAATTGTCGTTTACATTCCCCATATCGATCCTTCTCTTGACAATGTTCCATATCTTCGCCGCATAAGAGCATTGAAAGAATAGGTGATCTCTAGAGTCACGTCCATAATTACAAAGGGGACAGCACATAAGTCGTAGATTTGTCTCACTCCCCGCTTCCCAAACCGCCAACCTATCCTGAGTTTTCAGCTTATTTTTTAAAACCAACCAAAGATGAAACAAGTGTCTTGGAATGCATTGACCATACCAAACCATATTCACCCAAGCCACCTTGTTATCCCTAACCCGAAGGTTATCCCAAGCTTCCCAAGAGTTAAAATGCACAATTTTCCCTTCCACGTTTTTCCATCCAAGTCTGTCATCCAAATCAGGAACTAGAGGCGGAACCATTACATTTATGAGCACCGGAAATAAATCATACCATGCTTGAGGCCATCTCCAATTACCATTCGCGTCTATAAGCTCCGCAACAGTAGTCTTCAAGTTAAAACCCGCTTGAGCTATTCTCCTAGGAGTGATAAAATTGCGAATCGGACTACACGAGCACCAGTTGTCACTCCACGCATTTGTCTGGGAACCACTACCAATCAACATCCATACATATGGTCTAACCAGCGGACGGATAGATAAGATCTTTCGCCAACTCCAAGTCAAACTACCGCGGCTCTGAATTTCCCAAAAGTTTTTGCCTTTCAACTTGTAAGAATGGATCCATTTGACCCAAAGAGATTCCCGGTTGGTTATGATACTCCAAATATGCGACATCAAAAGGGCTTTGTTAACATCTGATATACTACGTATTCCAAGACCACCCTCATCCTTAGGCATACAGATGTCTTTCCACGCGACTTTAGACCGAACATTCCCAGGAGCCCCCGCGTTCCAAAGAAATCTTCTCATTCTCTTTTCCAAATCCTTCACAATACGCATTGGCAAGATAAAGACCGATGCCCAATACGTATACATAGCTGCAAGAACTGAATTGAGAAGCTGCAACCTACCTGCAAATGATAAAGATTTAGACATCCAGTTATCAACCTTTCTCTCCATGCGTTCCACTAGCACTCGACAATCTCTAAACGAAAGTTTAGTAGAGATTAAGGGGACCCCGAGATAGCGGACCGGGAGAGTACCCTCCCGAAACGGCAACAGACCCAGAATCTCCGCTTTAACATGACATGGAACATTGCAGAAGAAAATTGTACTTTTTGGCAAACTAGGAACAAGACCCGAGACACTAGAGAATTTCTCCAATGTATTCCGAATAAGCTGAACCGATCCAATATCCCCATTTACAAAAACAAACAGGTCATCAGCAAAAGAAACGTTGATAATCTTCTGTTTTGAACAATGTCTATGAAACTTGAACGCAGAGTTTAAAGCCATCTTTTGTAACATGAGAGATAGCACCTCCATAATTAACGTGAACAGGTACGGGGACATTGGATCCCCTTGACGTAAGCCCCGTTTCCCGGTAAAATAACCATGCAACTCACCATTTATGCTAACCGAGTAGGAGACCGTTGTGACACAAGCCATGATCCATGAAACCATTTTCTGGTGAAAACCGAACCGGTTTAAAATAGCTTCCAAAAAAGACCAATTAACAGTATCGTAAGCTTTCTGGATATCAATCTTCAACGCACACCTCGGGGGACCTCTATCCACATGATAATTATGCATAAGCTCCTGCATAATAAGAATATTATCCGATATCTTTCTCCCAGGAACAAACGCCGACTGGTTTATGTTCACTAGGATCCCCAAACTGCCCTTCAGACGACCAGTGATTATTTTACTAATACATTTATAAATCACATTGCAGCATGAGATCGGTCTGTAGTCAAGCACCGTATTTGGAGTATCAATCTTTGGCACCAAAGCTAGAATCGTATGGTTGATTTGCTTAAGAATTTGACCGTTGTTAAAAAAATCACGCACTGCCTTAGTAACTTCTCCACCCACAACATCCCAAGCGTTCTTAAAAAAAGTTGAAGTGTAGCCGTCAGGACCTGGAGCCTTATTCTCGCCTATGCTGAACATAGCCTGTTTAACTTCATCATCGGTAACTTGCCTGACCATGTTCTCCGCCACCTGTGGTCGAAGAACATTGACAAACAAGTCGTCATCATCCAAACTAACCACTTGGTCTTCAGTTCCCATGAATCCAGAATAATGATTGAGTAGGGCACCAGCCACATCAACTCCCTCGAATTGGTTCCCATTCACATCCTTGATGCAGTTGATTTTATTTTTAGCATTTCTACTTTTCACACAATTATGAAAATAGGATGTGTTTGAATCACCCGCGCATAACCACTGCACTTTAGATTTCTGTTTCAAGAAACACTCCTCATCATAAGCCGCTGACTTGAAATCTCGCAAACATATCGCTTCGGAAGACCGAAGAGCAGCATCAAAGGGGTTAGCATCCACCCGTTTTTGAATCTGGTCCAGTTCATTTCTTAGGTCGGTAACTCTTTTATGGAGATTACCTTGATCACGTAAGATCCTCCTAAAGTGAGTTTTTAAACCCTTCATTTTCATAACCACTGAAAACATAGTAGCACCCTCCACTATTTTATTCCATTCGGACATAACAACTTGGCGAAATTCAGGCTTTGTCACAATAAAGTTTGGAAACTTAAACGGTTTAGGCCGGTCCGTAGACATAGAAAATAATTTCAGGACAGCAGGAGCATGATCAGAGACACGAAAAGGCTGAAAAATAGCATATGCATCCGAAAAAACATCTAACATTTTGACATTACCCATAATACGGTCGATCTTCTTTAGCATTCCTACTCCATCTTTTGGTTTTTGGTTCCAAGTATAATGCAGCCCATGACTCTTAACATCAATCAACTCCTCAGTTTGAACACAATCATAAAACTCTCTCATAGCTATAGTGTGGGAGGACGGACCCATGAGAAAATCCTCCATATTCAATGCAGCATTGAAATCACCCAATACAACCCAAGGAGTATCATGAGTGATGCCTTTAAAGTTGCACAAATCAGCCCACAGGCTTCTCCTATCCTGATACTTGTTCTCCGCATACACAAAAGAACAAAATATCTTCTTTCTAACTGATTTTAATAGAACCTGAGCATGTATAACCTGATCCGATTGGGAAATAACCATAAGATCAATATCATCAGCATTCCATCCCAATATCACCCTCGTACCTCTATTACACATACCTCCATTCGATGTCCATTTCCAGTTCCGGAACACCTTCTTGCAAATCTTATCTAGCTTATTGACATCCACATGAGACTCTAGAATTGCACAAATACTCAAATGATTCTCAGCAATAAACAAACGAACCTCACTTTGTTTCAGGGGTTGGTTCAGACCCCTTATATTCCATGCAGCTAGGCTACCCATTAAAACTTTTGTTACCGGGAGTGCTTGCCCCCTCAGAATTTTCACTAGTCCGATTACCACTCATAAAATCGGCCATCTCCGTCGGATTCAACTCTTTGACTTCATCTGGTTGTTGGATACGGGTACCCCCGTTTTCATCAATGATCGATTTAGCTCTACTCGGGTCCCGCTTCTCCTCGTGCTTTTCATTAGCAAGCACCTCAAATGAGTTTGACACCTTAACATTAGAATTCATGGACCCCGAACTATCCCCTTTTGTTCCGGACGAACTAGCATGATATTTATTAGCCTTGGGTTTGTACACAACCTTTTGTCACACCCCCAAAATCCACCTGCGGAGTATCACCGCTTGGGAGCGTGACATGACCAGGATCCTAACCACCAATCATATTGAACGTATAAAGTAGTTAAGTATAGCGGAAGCATTTAAGTAACCCAAACAATAGTATGTATGATTTAACATAAGTGTTGAAACATTATTCATGATCCTTTGCCCACAACGACCTGCTCCTCCCTGTGCAAGCTCCATAATGTACCTAAGGTCCTGCAAGGCATGCAGCAAATAATCAACAAACTAGTTGAGCGAGTTCACAGAAAGTAAGTTCAGTAATGGAGTAGTATAGCAAACATTGCGTTCGTTTATCTGGTCATGCATCGTATTAGTTCGTTCATTGTTCATGTATAGTATTGATTCGTATCGCGGGCCATTTCGGCATGTATGCGAAGATTAGAGAAAGTTCTCAAGTATTCTAGACTATGTATATTTGTATCGCGGCCACCCTGGCATGTGTGCGAAGTTTTAGTATATAGTTCGCGGCCTTTCCAAGGCATGTGTGCGAAGATCAGTCATAATATCGCAGCCAACCCCTGGCGTGTGTGCGAAGATCAGTTCAAGAAGGTATACTAGTCTAGCTGTATCTCATCATTTACCAACCTCACCCTGAGGACTATCTCATTAAGTTCCATTTACTAAGTATGCACGTATAGTCATCCAATCCCCTTCCCACCCTGGGAACCCCATGCCTTGGCTGTGTGAACTCACCTTGGGTTGCTCGGCAGATACACAAAGAGAAAAAGAGAGTTCTTGAACTAACAGTGGTCAACCACGTCCTAACAGGGTTATTACATAAGTCAGGTTCGCATATAGCACGTATGTTGTATCACATAGGTTAACACGTTGCAAGCATGCAAGGATTCATGGTAAACACGTACACATATCAGCAATCCGATAAACAATCTAAGTATTCAGCCCAAACATAACCCGGCCCAAATAATATTCTCCCAACCTATCAGCCCAATCAGATAAGTAGTCCAAATAGCAGAGGTGTAAACAAGTCCAGTTATTCGGCCCAAATAGTTGGGCTCGTGTCAGCGTGCAAGTCCAATTATGTGTACGTGCATGGTCTCGACTCGCAACAGAGATTACGAGTCGCAATAAGGGAGATCTCGACAGATGCATATCCTTCGAGACTAGGTGGTTTCGAGTCCGGTCTCGAGTCGCAACGGGGTTACGAGTCGTAACTACTGGTCTCGGCTCATCATGGTTTGATTACGAGTCGCAACCGGGACTCGCAACCACGGTTTCGGCTCATGCTGCTGTGTGAGGTTCCGAGTCGCAACAAGACTCGAAATCTCGGTTTCGACTCGCAATCCGTGTGCCTAACAACTTGTAACAGTTTCCATGTTTCATGCAATCAGTTATGCCAATCAATTATCACTTTCCATAATTCAAATCAACTAACAGTTTTCTCATGAATCCTACCGAGTATTATCGATCAAACAGGCATTAACAACATAACTTCTTATGAACCCTAATCAGATCAAAGCATGAACAATAACAATAATCATAACACTCCATCATATTATGATCCGATTTCATGAACATTAAACTTGAATTGCATAACTTCACAGCCAATCAACAAGACATTATCATTAACATCATCAACAACAAATCCGATCATATAACCTGTCCGGCCGATTAACAAACATGTCCGGCCGATCGAACAAAGCCCAATCAAACATGCAATTATCTAATCATATATAGCTAATCAACAATTTATCAGACATCGATTTCCTATCCATCAAACATATCCGGTCAATCAGTTCTAACATGTCCGACCTAATCAACACATTCAGCCGATTAACACACAAATCTAGTAAAGCAATTCACTTAAGACACTAACCGATCGGTCGAGGGTAATCCAAATCGGAATCGATTTCCGGTTGCTTGTGCCGTCCGGTTATGCGTGAGAGAGAGAGAGAGAGCAAGAAGCAACTAGGGTTTTCTTGTGTGTGTAAGATTTGCCAAAGTGTGTAAACAAAACCCTAAGGATGTGTGCATGTATATACGTATAAGAGAAGTGGGCCGAAGCCTCACTTGGGCTACCTCATGGTTTCAAGTCCAACCATATGGACCGAGTGGGTTCTTGTAGATGTTTCACTAATCGATTCAAGTGGTAACATATGCAATCACATTAAGTCACGTAACATATAACATTCAATCAACCACTTAATCACATAAGTTCAATCATTACACGTAATACAATAGTCGGTAAGGTACGAGTTGTCACATTATCCCCAACTAATTGGAAATTTCGTCCCGAAATTTGGTATGCACTCACTGAGGAAGCTAGGTAAGTTCAATCGTTTACTGGTTTTCCTGGGGTGTCACATCCTCCCCCCGTTGATCTGGAATTTCGTCCCGAAATTCCGAAGTAGTAGCTTCAGCCTCAGTAGTGGTAGCATGGGTTTCGAATAACTGGGGGTACTTTTCTGTCATCCTGTCTTCGCGTTCCCAGGTGTACTCTGGACCACGTTGGAGTTCCAACGAACTCGAACAAGAGGGATTCTCTTGTGTTTGAGGACCTTCACATCCCGGTCCGTGATTTCTACTGGTTCCTCGACGAACTGCAACCGCTCGTCGGTAGTTCGATACATGAAAGACATTGTGAACTGCCCCGAGTTCAGCTGGTAGGTTCAATCTATAGGCTACCCTGCCTGTACGTTCTATGATCTCGAATGGTCCCCGACCTGATATTCCAATGGCTTTCTACGTTTGTCCGCGTAGGCTTTCTGACGGTCGTGTGCTGCCGCCATGCGTTGTCGTATCTATGCAATCTTTTTCCGTGGCGTCCATTACAACCTCTGGACCCGTAATCTAACTATCCCCCACCTCTGCCCAACAAAGAGGTGACCGGCATCTACGCTCGTACAATGCCTCGAATGGAGCGGTTTGTATGCTGCTGTGCTCATGTTTAATCGTGAGTCGGATGGTTTGTGCATTGCTTGCCAAAGTTCTGACGTGAATCGTGCATCGTGATCCGAAATGATGGACGTGGGCACCCCGTGCCTCGAAACAACTTCTTTAGGATAGGCGTCTGCGAAAGTGGAGAACTTGTCCGTTTCCTTAATCGGTAGGAAATGTGCAGACTTGGTGAGTCGATCCACGATCACTCATATGGTATCGTTCCCATGCTGGGATCGAGGTAGGCCTGTAACGAAATCCATGGAAATTTCTTCCCATTTCCACTGAGGTATCTTAAGCTGCTGAAGTAGGCCCTGTTAGTTTCTGGTATTCAACCTTGACTCTCACTCAGGTCAAGCATTTTCCGACGTATGTAGCAATGTGGGCCTTCCTACTAGGCCACCAATAAGTAGTGCTGATGTCTTAGTACGTTCTATCCGACCCTGGATGCACTGAGTGGTAAGACTTGTGAGCTTCATCCATCACAAGTTCGCGTAGACCGCCATAAAGTGGGACCCAAATACGCCCCGTTACATAGTAGGCGCCGTCTGCCTTCTGTCCTAATCGTTGTCGTGAGCCGCGTAAGGCTCCAGCCTTGACGTTTTCGGGCTTCAGTGCTTCCATCTGAGCAGTTCGTATCTGTGCTGGAAGGCTAGACTGAATCGTAAGCTGTAGCGCTCGCACGCGCTAAGGTAGAGTGTCCTTCCGACTGAGGGCGTCCGCCACAACATTGGCCTTGCCCGGATGGTACTTGATGGCGCATTCGTAGTCGCTAAGTAACTTGACCCATCGTCGTTGACGCATGTTCAAATCCTTCTGCTTAAGGATATGCTCGAGACTCCTGTGATCGGTGTAAATCGTGCACCTGGTACCGTACAGGTAGTGTCGCCATATCTTAAGCGTGAACACATCAGCTCCCAGCTCTAAATCGTGCGTCGTGTAGTTGCGTCCATGAATCCTAAGTTGGCGTGAAGCGAAAGCGATAACCTTGTCGCGCTGAAAAGTAGTCTCCTGGGGCTCTCCCAGCAATAGGTGACACCCTTCTGTGTCAGTAGCGTAAGTGGCTGAGCAATCTCCGGGAAATCCCTGCGTAACCCGTCTGCAGTACGTGGTGCAGGCTAGTTTCTGGTCGAGGTTATCTTGGATGGATCGATACGGATCCCATCCTTGTTCACTACGTGGCCTAGGAAGTGGACTTCACGAATACTATGACGAACTTATCTAGGTAGGGTTTGCACACCCTGTTCATAAGGTTCTTAAATACGGCAGGTGCGTTCAAAAATATCAAACCATCCATCAAAGCAAACATAAGGTATAGTAATTAAAATAATCCATAAAACCCAGTACGATTCATGTTCAAACCAAACTTTGTTTGAGTAACAGAGACATATTAAAGGAAATCCCAAAACGAGTTGTAAGTTCAAACAGCGTCTCCTTGTCCTAGCATGAAAGCTCGACCCCTTGCCTCGTTGCCATTGTTGTTGTTGTTGTTCCCATTGCCCTGGTTATTGTTGTTGTTCTGATTCTGGTTCAACTGTGGGCAATCGCGCTTGTAATGACCTTCTGCCCCACACTGGAAACATCCCCGATTTCCACGCTGTGGCTGCTGCTGCTGCTGTGGGTTCTGAGGAACTGGTGGTGGAAGTTGCTGATTCTGGTTTGCAGGTCGTGAGCTCCTGCAATCTTTGGCTTCGTGCCCTATCTTGAAACATCTCTGGCAACGTTCCTTGCGACACCTTCCACTGTGGTGCTTGTTACACTTGTTACATAGTGGGTGCACTCCCCTGTACCCACCCTGCTCCTGGTTGCCAGATGATTGCTGACTCGAATTCTGGTAGTCATTCGTCCTGCGCTGCTGTGCTTGAGACTGTTCGGAATCCCCTTCCCATTTCCGTTTGTTGTCGTTGGGTGTAGCAGAAGTAGCAGCTGGAGTGACTGTAACAGTAGCGTTGACACGCTTTGGTAGTTTATTCTGATCCACTGCCTGGTCGGTAATGCGATGAGCGAGGCGTTGGATTTCCTGGATGTTTTCGAGATTAGCCGAAGTCACGTGGCTCTGAATTTCTGGCGCCAATCCCTTGAGATACAACTCAATGCGCTTGTATGGAGGGTCCACCATAGTTGGACACAGAACGGCCAACTCATTCGACCGTTTGGTATACGCTTCGATCTCAGATCCCACCATCCTTAGATTATACAACTCGTCTTCCAGCTTGTGAATATCTTCACGCGTGCAATACTCACGCTTGATGAGTTCCTTAAAGTCGTTCCAGGGTGTGGCGTTAGCAGCTGCCAACCCTAAGATTTGAACTTGGGCGTTCCACCAAGTCAGTGCTATTCCCTCTAGCGTGCCAGTGGCAAACTTGACCTTGCGAGCCTCAGGGCACTCGCACATTTCGAATACAGATTCTAGCTTCTCAAACCAGTGGAGGAGTCCCACTGCCCCCTCTGTGCCGCTGAAGGTGTTTGGACGACAGTCCATGAAGTTCTTAAAGGTGCAAACTTGCTGCGCTGGTTGACCTGCTTGAGCAGCTGCAAGTGCCGCAGCAACTTGAGCTTGAACGAGAGCCTCTAGCTGGGCTTGAGTCATGTTGATCCTTCCAGACATGATCTTCATAGTAAGAGTAACGTAAATGAGAGTGGGTCGCGAGTAGGGCGATGACAGAAAAGTGTAAGCACGTAGGTGTTCTCATGTAACAAGGTCATGTGTATCTAAACGTAATGCGAGCAAAGTTCTAAGCAGTTCTAGCAAACAGGCAATAGCATAAACCTTATTACCTAGGATGTCGAGTCTTGCACGTGGAGCGAAGCGTCGTTGTGGATCGTTGAGAGCACTGTTCTGGTTATAGTCTGGTTTTAATAAAAACGTTTCCCCACATTAAAACCAAGTTCTCTATAACCAATGGCTCTGATACCAATCTGTCACACCCCCAAAATCCACCTGCGGAGTATCACCGCTTGGGAGCGTGACATGACCAGGATCCTAACCACCAATCATATTGAACGTATAAAGTAGTTAAGTATAGCGGAAGCATTTAAGTAACCCAAACAATAGTATGTATGATTTAACATAAGTGTTGAAACATTATTCATGATCCTTTGCCCACAACGACCTGCTCCTCCCTGTGCAAGCTCCATAATGTACCTAAGGTCCTGCAAGGCATGCAGCAAATAATCAACAAACTAGTTGAGCGAGTTCACAGAAAGTAAGTTCAGTAATGGAGTAGTATAGCAAACATTGCGTTCGTTTATCTGGTCATGCATCGTATTAGTTCGTTCATTGTTCATGTATAGTATTGATTCGTATCGCGGGCCATTTCGGCATGTATGCGAAGATTAGAGAAAGTTCTCAAGTATTCTAGACTATGTATATTTGTATCGCGGCCACCCTGGCATGTGTGCGAAGTTTTAGTATATAGTTCGCGGCCTTTCCAAGGCATGTGTGCGAAGATCAGTCATAATATCGCAGCCAACCCCTGGCGTGTGTGCGAAGATCAGTTCAAGAAGGTATACTAGTCTAGCTGTATCTCATCATTTACCAACCTCACCCTGAGGACTATCTCATTAAGTTCCATTTACTAAGTATGCACGTATAGTCATCCAATCCCCTTCCCACCCTGGGAACCCCATGCCTTGGCTGTGTGAACTCACCTTGGGTTGCTCGGCAGATACACAAAGAGAAAAAGAGAGTTCTTGAACTAACAGTGGTCAACCACGTCCTAACAGGGTTATTACATAAGTCAGGTTCGCATATAGCACGTATGTTGTATCACATAGGTTAACACGTTGCAAGCATGCAAGGATTCATGGTAAACACGTACACATATCAGCAATCCGATAAACAATCTAAGTATTCAGCCCAAACATAACCCGGCCCAAATAATATTCTCCCAACCTATCAGCCCAATCAGATAAGTAGTCCAAATAGCAGAGGTGTAAACAAGTCCAGTTATTCGGCCCAAATAGTTGGGCTCGTGTCAGCGTGCAAGTCCAATTATGTGTACGTGCATGGTCTCGACTCGCAACAGAGATTACGAGTCGCAATAAGGGAGATCTCGACAGATGCATATCCTTCGAGACTAGGTGGTTTCGAGTCCGGTCTCGAGTCGCAACGGGGTTACGAGTCGTAACTACTGGTCTCGGCTCATCATGGTTTGATTACGAGTCGCAACCGGGACTCGCAACCACGGTTTCGGCTCATGCTGCTGTGTGAGGTTCCGAGTCGCAACAAGACTCGAAATCTCGGTTTCGACTCGCAATCCGTGTGCCTAACAACTTGTAACAGTTTCCATGTTTCATGCAATCAGTTATGCCAATCAATTATCACTTTCCATAATTCAAATCAACTAACAGTTTTCTCATGAATCCTACCGAGTATTATCGATCAAACAGGCATTAACAACATAACTTCTTATGAACCCTAATCAGATCAAAGCATGAACAATAACAATAATCATAACACTCCATCATATTATGATCCGATTTCATGAACATTAAACTTGAATTGCATAACTTCACAGCCAATCAACAAGACATTATCATTAACATCATCAACAACAAATCCGATCATATAACCTGTCCGGCCGATTAACAAACATGTCCGGCCGATCGAACAAAGCCCAATCAAACATGCAATTATCTAATCATATATAGCTAATCAACAATTTATCAGACATCGATTTCCTATCCATCAAACATATCCGGTCAATCAGTTCTAACATGTCCGACCTAATCAACACATTCAGCCGATTAACACACAAATCTAGTAAAGCAATTCACTTAAGACACTAACCGATCGGTCGAGGGTAATCCAAATCGGAATCGATTTCCGGTTGCTTGTGCCGTCCGGTTATGCGTGAGAGAGAGAGAGAGAGCAAGAAGCAACTAGGGTTTTCTTGTGTGTGTAAGATTTGCCAAAGTGTGTAAACAAAACCCTAAGGATGTGTGCATGTATATACGTATAAGAGAAGTGGGCCGAAGCCTCACTTGGGCTACCTCATGGTTTCAAGTCCAACCATATGGACCGAGTGGGTTCTTGTAGATGTTTCACTAATCGATTCAAGTGGTAACATATGCAATCACATTAAGTCACGTAACATATAACATTCAATCAACCACTTAATCACATAAGTTCAATCATTACACGTAATACAATAGTCGGTAAGGTACGAGTTGTCACATTATCCCCAACTAATTGGAAATTTCGTCCCGAAATTTGGTATGCACTCACTGAGGAAGCTAGGTAAGTTCAATCGTTTACTGGTTTTCCTGGGGTGTCACACCTTTGGTTTCTGCTTTTTCTGTGGAAACGAATATCTGGCCATCTTCCGTCTATCTGTAACAAAACCCTCCTCATCCACTGAAACCATCTTGGACTTACCATTCGATTTCTTGCTACATGTATTATCATCATGTCCAAATAAGCAGCATGCACTACAACGTTGAGGCCTCCACTCATATTCAACCTTAACCCGTTCCATTATGAAACCATCCTCATCCATTTTAGGAATAGCTAAAGTAATAAAATCCTTTAATTCATTGTCAGCATTGAGCTCTATCATAGCACGGGCATAACTACTCCGACCCCAGTTTTCAACACACATGTCCGCCGTATAGGAATCCAGCCTTTTGGGCACCCCTAGCTTCGAAGCCAACAAGCTCAAACCATCATCTGTATACACTGAGATCGGCATATTGTGCAGTTTTACCCATATCGGGACAGTTTTGATACTATCTTTCTTAAGGGTAACCTTTGGTGACCAAATATTCAGAAATAACGGAACTTTTCGTATTAAACATGGTCCTCCTTCTAACACCTTTGTCAATCCATCCTTCGAGTGAAACTTGAAGAAAAAGAAACCTGACGTGTTCATCATAAGCTTTGAAAAACCAAACTTTGCCCAGACATTCTTTGCATAATACTCAACCACAGGAAAAGGTAATCTATTCCCTAGAAAATAACCATACAGCACATTATCGAATTTATCTTGAACCTGCTGGACAACCTCTTTCGGTATAACAATGTCAGCATCTTCCCTAGTTTCCACAGGCTCCAACAATCTGAAATTTACCTCCCTTTTCTTACGAGTAGACTGCACTTTATCAACATACGAGACTGGTTTATTCTCCTTTCCAACGTCCCAGAAAACCTCATCATACACATCAGTCAGTTTACTCCCATCCTGACCATCAGCAGCAAGACCGACCGGAACAGTGATCTTAGTCAGCTCATCTATTACATTAATTACCTTCGGTCCCTGTTGCTGGTCTGACAGAACACCCCTACGAGGACAGAAGGTCTTGCCATCAATATTCAATAGCCGAGTAGCAAAACCCTTATTAGGGTTTAACGAAGAAGTCACTATATCCGGCGGCTTGAAGTGTTTCGCATCCATATCAGACGGCTTGAATTGACTATAATCCATACCATAAAAGTTCAAGAACCATGCAACGAATCAGAGAAAAGAACGAGGAAAAACCAGAACAAAATCGACAACTAACCCTAGCAATAAAAGAAAACGAAAGTAACCCTAATCCTGACGTCAAAAGATTAGAAACCAAGGTAGAGTCTAGTATCCTTACTCAGAAGGAACGACAACACCACAATTGCTAACCCAGATCGATCAAGAAGAAGATTAGATTGAACGAAAGAGCAAGAACGCTAGGGTTTCTTACGGTCGCCTATTTCGCCTAGAGCCATCGAATTAACTTGTTTTTGTCATACCAAAGCCTTCGTGGTTAGTGTTACTTCTTGATTTCTTGCTATGTTTGATGTCATATTACGAACTAGGGTTTCATGCTAGTGATGCTTATTGATGATATTATGTGTTGGTTTAGAACTTAGTGATATGTGATGATGTTTTCATAAATCAGATTGCATGATTTAGAACCGAATGGATATGTATAATCGGCTGCTACATGTATGAGTATGATCATTACTAAATTAATCAAGTTAGAGTGATCAGGGTTGCATGATAGTCCTTAAACCCATTAATTATATGATTTGATTGCATGTTCCTTACGATAATGATTTACTGTCCATGGATTGATGATGATTGCGATTATATGAACGTGTTTGAATGTGAATAATTGTGATTTGATCTGATTGTGAAACTGCCAAAACTGTTATCAATTGTTACGGAAATCATGAGCTGCAATTAAGGAAATCAGTTACGATCTGCTAGTCTCGACACGGATTGCGAGTCGAGTACCCCTAGTCTCAACTCGAGACCACAACACCGACACAAACAGCACAACCCGAGACCACGGTTGCGGGCCCGGTTGCGACTCGAGACCGTGTAGTCTCGACTAGTACATGATGACTCGAGACCTCTTTGGTTGCGACTCGAGACCTTGAGGCCGGCACAACTCGAGACCGCACTGTCTCGACTCGAGATCTCTAGTCTCGACTCGAGACCATGAACACATGCACACTGTTTTGGACTTTGCACACTGTTACGAGCCCAACCATTTGGGCCGCATACTTGGACATTGTTTATGTGACCATACTATTGTTGATCTGCCATGATTATATGTGTATGCTATGATCGTTACTTGCGTACAATACGTGTGGAATATACGTGCACTACTTGAATACAAACCTAACTTGTATGGTAACCATGGTAGGACGTGGTTGACCTCCATATAGCTTAATTGAACTTTTCTGTGTATCTGCCGAGCAAACCAAGGTGAGTTCACACAGCCAAGGCATGGGATTCCTGGGTTGGGAATGGGTTGGAAGGTTTGAAATGGATAATTACTCGTACTTACGCTATTGCTAGACTATATACCATCGTCCTCAGGATAGTCAGGACACTTACGTAAAACCTACGTAAATTAGTATCTACCACTGTCTCTCGGGTCGGGAGGACACTTACGTAACGTAAACTCATACCTACTACTGTCTTCCAGGTCGGAAGGACACTTACGTAAAACCTACGTAAACCCCACGCGTACCACTGTCCTCGGGGAAGGGCACTCACGTAAAACCTATGTGACCTTGTACGTATTCCTGTTCTCGGGCTAAGAAGAACACATGGTTGCAAATAGTCTAGTAAGTATAAATATGGGAAGCCCCTACTAGTAATAAGTATAATCACGGGAAACCCCCCCCCACTAGTAGTATATACATACATGGGAAGCCCCCACTAAATGAACATACGTTTTGCTATTACGAACTTACTTTCTGTGAACTCGCTCAACTAGTTGTTGACTCTCTGCTGCATGCCTTGTAGGACCTTAGGTACTTATGGAGCTTGCACAGGGAGGAGCAGGTCGTTGTGGGACATGGATCGTAGATGCCATGTTAAACGTTTAAACATTTGAACTTATGATTCACTTTTGGTTTACATACTTATGCTTCCGCTACTCAAATTATGTTTTGTTTGGTTTGAACATCAATTGTATTGAATTGGGTTTTACGAACTACTTTAATTATTATACACTATGTTCAATATGATTGATGGCTTGATCCTGGTCACGTCACGCCTCCAAGCGGTGGTACTCCGCGTGTGGATTTTGGGGGTGTGACATTCAGATTCGACACGTGGAAAACGTTATGAACTGCACCGAGTTCTGCTGGTAGGTTCAGTTTGTAGGCCACTTTGCCTATTCTTTCAATGATCTCGAACGGTCCAACGTACCGCGGATTGAGCTTGCCCCGTTTACCAAAACGAACTACACCCTTCCAGGGTGAGACTTTGAGTAGCACTCGATCCCCAACTTGGATCTCGAGCGGTTTCCTGCGCTTATCAGCGTAAATTTTCTGACGGTCACGAGTCGCCGCCATGTGTTGTCGTATCTGTGCAATTCGTTCGGTAGCATCTACTACCATTTCTGGACCTGTGATTTGACTATCCTCCACCTCAGCCCAACAGAGAGGTGACCGACACTTACGTCCGTATAATGCCTCAAATGGAGCGGCTTGTATGCTGGTGTAGTAACTGTTGTTGTACGAAAACTCCACTAACGGGAGATGTTTTTCCCAGCTGTTGCCGAAATCGGCAACACATGCCCGAAGCATGTCTTCAAGAGTTTGAATAGTGCGCTCAGACTGCCCATCCGTCTGAGGATGATAAGCTGTGCTCATGTCTAGCCGTGAGCCAAAAGATTTGTGCATTGCTTGCCACAGTTCTGAAGTGAATCGTGCATCACGATCCGAGATAATAGAGATTGGCACTCCGTGCCTCGAAACAACTTCTTTCAAGTATACGTCTGCTAATGTAGAGAACTTGTCAGTTTCCTTGATAGCCAAGAAGTGAGCAGACTTTGTGAGTCAATCCACGATCACCCAAATAGTATCGTTCCCACGCTGGGACCTAGGCAGGCCAGTAACAAAATCCATGGAAATTTCCTCCCATTTCCATTGTGGTATCTTTGGTTGCTGAAGTAGGCCTGATGGTTTCTGGTACTCCGTCTTGACCCTCGCGCAGGTCAAACACTTGCCGACGTAAGTTGCTATGTGGGCCTTCATGCTAGGCCACCAGTACGTAGTTCTGAGATCGTGGTACATTTTATCCGAACCTGGATGTACCGAGTAGCGGGACTTATGAGCTTCATCCATTACCAGCTCGCGTAAGTTGCCATAATGTGGAACCCAAATGCGTCCTGTTACATAGTAGGCGCCGTGTGACAACCCGAGTTTTCAAGGTCTCTATTCGACTTAACTTTGTACTTGTTGGCAAGTGTGTCCTTGTATTTATTTGTTGTGCAATATACGTGTTGTTTATATGTCCTTGGTGTGCATTATGTGGGTGCATGTTAATAATATGCTTGGTATTAATTATGGTTATATATTTGATAACAATGAAATGGAGTTTTGGCTGAAATCACCCCACACGAAATCACTACCAGCCGAAAACAACTCATGGGCTTCGGCCCAGTAGTTTTTGAATATAGGATTTCTTTTAATCAGTGTACGTAATCGATAACTGGCAAACCCTAATCATCTTTCGACTTCTCTCTCTCTCTCACTCTCTTTTGACCGACGGCAGCCCTTCTCTCAGTCGAAGCCAAACCTCTCTTGTTTGATCCTCAGTTAGTGATCTACATGTTCAGTGACTTAAATGCTTAACATATGTTTATGATGTAATCTAGTTTCGTTGATTTGTCACTTATGGAATATTTAATCGTGATGTATTGTCATAACTGTGATTATTTTATGAATGTAAGACTGGATGATTCTTTATATACTGATTGATTCTCTACATTACACATGATTTCTTAAAGTGGCCATAATTGAGATCTAAGGTTGCATGTGTGGCAGTAAACAAGTGATGTAGAACATGCCAATAATCGGCCCAATCATTCTATTGCATTTAATAATTGTTGTCATATCATCACGTGAAAGGTTCATGAATTGAAATTAAAATTGTTGTATAGTTGTCAGATCCATTATTTTGGTCCAATGAGAGTATCCACTAGATCCACAAAGTTCATGCAAACCTATTATGATTTATGAGTGGGTTTAGTGGTCCAATGCACTTGAAGTTAGGTGGTTTGACAAACTTGACAAATGATCCAAAATGGCAGCCATATTTTCTATATTGTGTAAAAGTTGTTTCTCAATTTAGGTGTTGTCGGCCACTGTAATGTAATCATAATTGCATGTGAATGGTCAGGGAATGTTTGATTGTTTTTATGAATGCATAAGGTCCGAATTATATATGAATAGAGGTAGAGGGGTCCGATTTTTATTAAGGGCACAAAGGTCCGATTTTTTTTATTATATAACATAAAGTGTTCGACTTTTTGGAAGGAGATGAGGTGTGACAACTCGAATTTCCAAGATTCTATTACGCATTTATTGCACGTTTATTGATTGTTTAATTGTTTGCTTGCACAATTGGTTTGCTATGTAACTGTATACGTTTTGATACAATATAGTGTTTTGTGGTTGTGCATGGTTATGTGTTACTTGTGAAAGATGTGGCAAATAATGGAATGTGGTGATGAAACTGTAATAAACAATACTTAATGGTGCCTAGGGTTGATACTGAAACTTTAACAACTCATAACCCTAATCCCCTTCCCCAAATCATTCACTAATCATTGGCAAAGAATCAAAACACGTACTTTCACCTCCTCTAATCCTCTCTACAACCATCTTCTCATCATTCTTGGAATCACAAGTTCTTTTGCATCAAGTTTGATTATCAATCCGTCTAGAATCGAAGCAAGGTAATTGTTTAATCATTGTTTGTGATTAATTATTGATTATTAGAATACTTGAAAACCCTAGTTCTTCTTATGCTATTCTTGGTTTAATTGATTCTGATTATTGAAATATGATGGTGATTGGTTGTGTAATGGGTTGATTATTGTCAAGATACATGATATACTAGAATTGTGATTGATAATTGGATTGCAATGGTTGCCAGTGTTTGTAATTAGGGTTTTCTGTTCGCGTAAGAATAAGAACGTAACTGATTTGATTCTTTTGACTCTGTGCAATGATTGAAATTCACGCATGATTGAATTGTCTGAGTTTTGTGAATGATGCTAGTCAGAGCTTTGCGAATAATTATACTTGTCTGAGTTTTAAACAATCACATAAGTCCGAGTATAAACATGTTTTCTAATCTGAGCTTTATACTTAAAACATGTAATCCGAGTTTGAATAATCTTATATGTCCGAGTTTGGTTTAGGGAGTGAAGGTCCGACCTTTTAAAAGTCTTGAGGGGTCCGAGTTTGTGGGTTATACCCCTGTCCGAGTTTTAGAACCCCTCCCCCTTTTATATTGGTCTGAGTTTCATCAAAGAAACTCTTGTCCGAAGTTTGTTGCTAAGCATAGCATAAGATCCGAGTTTTGCTAATACCAAATGTGGTCCGAGTTTATTAAACATCACATGTGGTCTGACCTTAGAGTCTCTCCCCATGTCCGACTTTTTGACCTTGTACCCTTACACCTTGTGTCCGAGTTTTAATCAAAGAAACCCCCCCACACACACATGGTCCGAGTTTCAGAAGGCTCACATGGTCCGAGTTTTGTAATGGGGAGCCCTTGTCTGACTTTGTGAAGGATGCCATGCCCAAGCTTTGATTTAAATAAGTGTTGTTTGAGTTTTAAGTTGTTAAGTATGGTCAGACTTTCTTGCAAGACATGCACTAGCCCGAACTTCCTTGCAATGATGCGTAGTATGACTTTTGTTGATATCATTATAGTCTGAGTTGTTCATGATGTTTGCAAAGCTGAATTAAGACCCTGTATGACACTGTATGTCACCAGATTGCACGATAAGGCATTTTACGTCACCGTAAGCGTACTGTATGACTTTGTATATGACTGTATGCGGTTATGTGATACTGTCTGATAGGATGCTACATGTTACTGAATAATACTGCATGTTAATGTGTGATATGATATTGTAAGTCACTGCTTGAATGTCAAGAACCTGTAAACCCTAATTGAACGTCAACACTTATCTTGGATTTACGTGCAATATACATTAGGTTGTGAGTAACGGATTTAAACATTTATAAGCCCTAGAAGCAATAACATACCAAGCAAATCAAGGTGAGTTCACACCCTTACTAAGGCATGGGATTCCCGGGGCTTGGGAATGGGTTTTAAAGGAATAAGGTTGAATAGATTCGTACTGACACTATTACTAGACTACCATACCATCGTCCTCGGTTGTGCAGGACACATACGTGCAATCTACGTACACATATACTTACTACTATCCTCGGTTGTGAAGGATACTTATACATACTACTATCCTCGGTTGTGAAGGATACTTATACATACTACTATCCTCGGTTGTGAAGGATACTCATACGTACTACTATCCTCGGTTGTGAAGGATACTTATACTTAATTACTATCCTCGGATGTGAAGGATACTCACGTAAGGCCAACGTGAACTTATACTTACTACTGTTCTCGGATTGTGAAGAACACATATGGTTACGAGTAGTCTAGTGGATTATACAACATGGGAAGCCCCCACCAATAGAACGTACTATCGGCCCAGTAGAGCCACAAGTTACAAACGAACTTACTATTACGCATTTACATTCTGTGAACTCGCTCAACTAGTTGTTGATCCTTTGTTACATGCCTTGCAGGTCGTTAGATACATGGAGCTTGCACAGGGAGGAGCAGGTCGTTGTGGGCTTGGATCGTGATGGTTTCTTTAAAACACTTATGACATTACATTATTAATTATGTTGGGTTTACTTACATGCTTCCGCTACTTAAACAAATGTTTGGTTTTGAACATCAATCATGTCTTGTTGAATTATACTATCTACTTTTATTATTAAATGCTATGTTCGATGTGATTGATGGCTTGATCCTGGTCAGTCACGCTCCCAAGCGGTGATACTCCGCAGGTGGATTTTGGGGGTGTGACAGATTGGTATCAGAGCCATTGGTTATAGAGAACTTGGTTTTAATATGGGAAAACATTTTTATTAAAACCAGACTATAACCAGAACAGTGCTCTCAACGATCCACAACGACGCTTCGCTCCACGTGCAAGACTCAACATCCTAGGTAATAAGGTTTATGTTTATTGCCTACTTGCTAGAATTGCATAGAACTTTGCTCGTAGTATGCTTACATTGCTCGTAGTATGCTTACATTACTTTGCTCACTACTTGTTATTGCTTGAGAACACCTACGTGCTTACACTCTTCTGTCATCTCACTATTCGCGAACCTCTCTCACTTACGTTATATTTGCTATGAAGATCATGGCCGGACATATCAACATGACACAAGCCCAGTTGACGGCTCTCATTAACGAACGAATTGCTGCGGCACTTGCAGCCATACAAGCAGGAGGTCAACACGCTCAGTCACCTGCTTGCACCTTCAAAAATCTCAAGGATTGCCAACCTAGTACCTTCAGTGGGATTGAGGGGGTTGAAGGCCTCCTCCATTGGTTCGAGAGGCTCGAAACTGACTTCGAGGTGCATGATTGCCCTGAGTCACGTAGGGTAAAGTTTGCTACTGGAACACTCGAAGGTGCTGCATTAACCTGGTGGGAAGCACAGGTTCAGATGTTAGGGCTGGCAGCTGCTAATGCCACCCCCTGGAACGAGTTCAAGGACTTAGTTAAGGAAGAGTTTTGCAGTCGAGAGGACATCCACAAACTAGAGGTAGAGTTCCTCAACCTACAGATGGTGGGGTCTGAAATTGAAGTTTATACGAGGAGATCAAACGAGTTAGCCACATTTTGTCCTACTATGGTAGACCCTCCCACCAAACGCATCGAACTGTATCTCAAGGGTCTGGTGCCCGAAATTTAGAGTCATATGACCACAGCTAACCTTGGCACTATCCAGCAAGCCACTCGACTGGCTCATCGTCTCACAGACCAGGCTGTAGAACAGAACAAACTACCGAAACGAGCTAAGACTGATACTGCATGTGCTTCTAGAGATAACAAACGCAAGTGGAATGAAAACCTGAGCACGGGATTAATTTTGGTCCAGCCTCTGACGCAGCAGCAAGAGATAGATGACTACCAGAGCCTCAGACAGCAGTTTTCTAGTAGTCATGGGCAGAAAAGATATCGAGGAATTCACCCATGGTGCAGCAATTGTAACAGACACCACGGTGGCCAGTGCAACAGGGGTCGTTGCCAGCGGTGTCTCAAAATCGGTCATGAAGCTAAGGATTGTCGAAACTCACGTCCTGTAACTCAAGAACAACAGCGACCGCTTCAATCTTCACAGAACCAGCAACTGCAACTACCAGCTCCACTGAACACGCAGCAGTAGCCACAGCGTGGAAACCGGGGATGTTTCCAGTGTGGGGCTGAAGGCCATTTTAAACGTGATTGCCCTTAATTAAACCAGGACCAGACTCAGAACCACAACCATGGAAACAGGGACGACAACGGGGATAGCGTGGGAGAAGCAATGGAGACAATAACGCCGGGGCAGCGTGTACATGATTGGTCAGGGTGACGCAAGGAACAATCTTATCGTAATAATGGGTAAGTTTCTTCTTGTCGACTTCTATGTTACGATATTGTCTGATTCGGGTGTGAATACCAATTATATGTCTTTGAAAGTTAGTCGAATGTTAAAACGTACACCAACTCCCTTGAACACCAAACCTGTCGTAGTGTTAGCTTATGGTACAAGTCTAGAGGCCACACATAGATCAGGGTTATAATCTTATCCTCGCCAGTTAGACGTTCCCTATCGACTTCATTCCTATAGTTCTGGACAGCACCTACACCTCGCGCACCGTATCGCTTAGCTCCATCCGAATTGGAAGAACTATCGACGCAGCTACAAGAACTCTTGGATAAGGGATTTATCCGACCTATCTTTTCGCCTGGGGGAGCTCCAGTACTATTCGTGAAAAAGAAGGATGGCACTTTCAGAATGTGCATTGATTATCGCGAACTGAACAAGGTCACAGTGAAGAACCGCTATCCTCTACCTCGTATTGACGATTTATTCGACCAGTTGCAAGGGTCGAGCTACTACTCCAAGATTGATCTAAGGTCTGGTTATCATTAGCTGAGAGTGCGGGATGAGGACGTCTCCAAGACAACATTCAGAACTCGCTACGGCCATTACGAGTTTCTGGTCATGCCATTCGGGCTTACGAACGCGCCTGCAGTCTTCATGGATCTTATGAACAGGGTGTGCAAACCTTATCTTGACAAGTTCGTCATTGTCTTCATCGACGACATTCTGATCTACTCCAAGAGTCAGGAGGAACACGAGCAGCACTTACGTCTTATCTTGGAACTTCTTCGAAAGGAGCAACTGTACGCAAAGTTTTCAAAATGCGACTTCTGGCTTCGTGAAGTCCACTTTTCAGGCCATGTGGTGAACAGGGATGGGATTCATGTCGATCCATCCAAGGTAGATTCGATCAGGAACTGGCCTGCACCGCGTACACCAACAGAAATACGCCAATTCTTGGGTTTGGCGGGATACTACAGGCGGTTTATCAAAGACTTCTCCAAGATCGCGCAGCCGCTTACTATGCTGACACAGAAAGGTGTCGTTTACAGATGGGGTAATACGCAGGAAACTGCTTTTCAGTACCTGAAGGATAGACTATGCAGCGCACCAATCCTCTCACTGCCCGAGGGCACGGATGACTTCGTGGTTTATTGTGACGCATCGATACAGGGGCTTGGTTGTGTATTGATGCAGCGGGATAAAGTTATTGCCTACGCCTCTCGTCAACTCAAGGTTCATGAACGGAACTACACGACGCACAATTTAGAGCTGGGAGCTGTTGTTTTTGCGCTTAAGATATGGCGACACTACCTGTACGGTACCAAGTGCACAATTTACACCGATCACAGGAGTCTCGAGCATATCTTCAAGCAGAAGGAATTGAACATGCGTCAACGACGATGGGTTGAGTTACTTAATGATTACGAATGCGCCATCAAGTACCATCCAGGCAAAGCCAATGTTGTGGCCGACGCCCTTAGTCGGAAAGACACCTTACCTAAGCGCGTGCGAGCGCTACAGCTTACTATTCAGTCCAATCTTCCTGCACAGATACGAGCTGCTCAGATAGAAGCTTTAAAACCCGAGAATGTCATGGCTGAAGCCTTACGCGGCTCAAGGCAACGATTAGAACAAAGGGAAGACGGCGCCTATTATGTAACAGGACACATTTGGGTCCCACTGTGTGGCGGTTTACGAGAACTTGTGATGAATGAAGCTCATAGGTCTCAGTACTCAGTACATCCAGGTGCGGATAAAAGTACCACGACATTAGAACTACATACTGGTGGCCTAGCATGAAGGCCCACAACGCAACGTACGTCGGCAAATGTTTGACTTGTGCGAGATTAAAGACAGAGTACCAGAAACCCTCAGGCCTACCGCAACAACCCAGGATACCACAGTGGAAATGGGAAGAAATTTCCATGGATCTCGTTACTGGCCTGCCTAGATCTCAGCGTGGGAATGATGCTATATGGGTGATCGTGGATCGGCTCACCAAGTCTGCACACTTCCTGGCTATTAAGGAAACGGATAAGTTCTCCACCCTCGCAGACGATTATCTTAAAGAAGTTGTTTCGAGGCACGGGGTGCCCACCTCTATTATTTCGGATCGGGATGCACGATTCACTTCAGAACTATGACAAGCGATGCACAAAGCTTTTGACTCTCGATTAGGCATGAGCACAGCTTATCACCCTCAGACGGGTGGACAGTCTGAACGCACTATTCAAACCTTAGAAGACATGCTTCGGGCATTGTCATCGATTTCGGCAACAGCTGGGAAAAACATCTCCCTTTGGTGGAGTTCTCATACAATAACAGTTATCACACCAGCATACAAGCCGCTCCATTCGAGGCATTGTACGGGCGTAAATGCCGGTCACCTCTCTGTTGGGCAGAGGTGGGGGATAGTCAGATTACGGGTCCAGAGATTGTAGTGGACGCCACAGAAAAGATTGCGCAAATACGACAACGCATGGCGGCAGCACGCGACCGTCAGAAAGCCTACGCGGACAAGCGTAGGAAGCCATTGGAATTTCAGGTCGGGGACCGGGTTTTACTTAAAGTCTCACCCTGGAAGGGTGTGGTTCGATTTGGTAAACGAGGCAAACTCAATCCACGGTATGTTGGACCGTTCGAAATCACTGAAAGAATAGGCCTAGTAGCCTACAGACAGAACCTACCAGCTGAACTCGGTGCAGTTCACAATGTATTTCACGTGTCGAATCTGAAGAAGTGCCTGTCAGATGAGACCCTTATAGTTCCTTTTAAGGAACTCACTATCGACGAGCGGTTGCAGTTCGTCGAGGAACCAGTTGAAATCACGGACCGGGATGTTAAGGTCCTCAAACACAAGAGAATCCCACTTGTTCGAGTTCGTTGGAACTCCAAACGTGGCCCAGAGTACACCTGGGAACGCGAAGACCAGATGACAGAAAAGTACACCCAGTTATTCGAAACCAATGCAACCACTACTGAGACTGAAGCTACTACTACTGAATTTCAGGACGAAATTCCAAATCAACGGGGGGGTGATGTGACACCCCAGGAAAACCAGTGAACAGTACAACTTACCTAGCTTCCTCAGTGAGTGCGTACCAAATTTCGGGACGAAATTTCTTTTAAGTTGGGGATAATGTGACAACTCGAATTTCCAAGATTCTATTACGCATTTATTGCACGTTTATTGATTGTTTAATTGTTTGCTTGCACAATTGGTTTGCTATGTAACTGTATACGTTTTGATACAATATAGTGTTTTGTGGTTGTGCATGGTTATGTGTTACTTGTGAAAGATGTGGCAAATAATGGAATGTGGTGATGAAACTGTAATAAACAATACTTAAGGGTGCCTAGGGTTGATAGTGAAACTTTAACAACTCATAACCCTAATCCCCTTCCCCAAATCATTCACTAATCATTGGCAAAGAATCAAAACACGTACTTTCACCTCCTCTAATCCTCTCTACAACCATCTTCTCATCATTCTTGGAATCACAAGTTCTTTTGCATCAAGTTTGATTATCAATCCGTCTAGAATCGAAGCAAGGTAATTGTTTAATCATTGTTTGTGATTAATTATTGATTATTAGAATACTTGAAAACCCTAGTTCTTCTTATGCTATTCTTGGTTTAATTGATTCTGATTATTGAAATATGATGGTGATTGGTTGTGTAATGGGTTGATTATTGTCAAGATACATGATATACTAGAATTGTGATTGATAATTGGATTGCAATGGTTTCCAGTGTTTGTAATTAGGGTTTTCTGTTCGCGTAAGAATAAGAACGTAACTGATTTGATTCTTTTGACTCTGTGCAATGATTGAAATTCACGCATGATTGAATTGTCTGAGTTTTGTGAATGATGCTAGTCAGAGCTTTGCGAATAATTATACTTGTCTGAGTTTTAAACAATCACACAAGTCCGAGTATAAACATGTTTTCTAATCTGAGCTTTATACTTAAAACATGTAATCCGAGTTTGAATAATCTTATATGTCCGAGTTTGGTTTAGGGAGTGAAGGTCCGACCTTTTAAAAGTCTTGAGGGGTCCGAGTTTGTGGGTTATACCCCTGTCCGAGTTTTAGAACCCCTCCCCCTTTTATATTGGTCCGAGTTTCATCAAAGAAACTCTTGTCCGAAGTTTGTTGCTAAGCATAGCATAAGATCCGAGTTTTGCTAATACCAAATGTGGTCCGAGTTTATTAAACATCACATGTGGTCCGACCTTAGAGTCTCTCCCCATGTCCGACTTTTTGACCTTGTACCCTTACACCTTGTGTCCGAGTTTTAATCAAAGATACCCCCCCCACACACACATGGTCCGAGTTTTAGAAGGCTCACATGGTCCGAGTTTTGTAATGGGGAGCCCTTGTCTGACTTTGTGAAGGATGCCATGCCCAAGCTTTGATTTAAATAAGTGTTGTTTGAGTTTTAAGTTGTTAAGTATGGTCAGACTTTCTTGCAAGACATGCACTAGCCCGAACTTCCTTGCAATGATGCGTAGTATGACTTTTGTTGATATCATTATAGTCTGAGTTGTTCATGATGTTTGCAAAGCTGAATTAAGACCCTGTATGACACTGTATGTCACCAGATTGCACGATAAGGCATTTTACGTCACCGTAAGCGTACTGTATGACTTTGTATATGACTGTATGCGGTTATGTGATATTGTCTGATAGGATGCTACATGTTACTGAATAATACTGCATGTTAATGTGTGATATGATATTGTAAGTCACTGCTTGAATGTTAAGAACCTGTAAACCCTAATTGAACGTCAACACTTATCTTGGATTTACGTGCAATATACATTAGGTTGTGAGTAACGGATTTAAACATTTATAAGCCCTAGAAGCAATAACATACCGAGCAAATCAAGGTGAGTTCACACCCTTACTAAGGCATGGGATTCCCGGGGCTTGGGAATGGGTTTTAAAGGAATAAGGTTGAATAGATTCGTACTGACACTATTACTAGACTACCATACCATCGTCCTCGGTTGTGCAGGACACATACGTGCAATCTACGTACACATATACTTACTACTATCCTAGGTTGTGAAGGATACTTATACATACTACTATCCTCGGTTGTGAAGGATACTTATACATACTACTATCCTCGGTTGTGAAGGATACTCATACGTACTACTATCCTCGGTTGTGAAGGATACTTATACTTAATTACTATCCTCGGATGTGAAGGATACTCACGTAAGGCCAACGTGAACTTATACTTACTACTGTTCTCGGATTGTGAAGAACACATATGGTTACGAGTAGTCTAGTGGATTATACAACATGGGAAGCCCCCACCAATAGAACGTACTATCGGCCCAGTAGAGCCACATGTTACAAACGAACTTACTATTGCACATTTACATTCTGTGAACTCGCTCAACTAGTTGTTGATCCTTTGTTACATGCCTTGCAGGTCGTTAGATACATGGAGCTTGCACAGGGAGGAGCAGGTCGTTGTGGGCTTGGATCGTGATGGTTTCTTTAAAACACTTATGACATTACATTATTAATTATGTTGGGTTTACTTACATGCTTCCGCTACTTAAACAAATGTTTGGTTTTGAACATCAATCATGTCTTGTTGAATTATACTATCTACTTTTATTATTAAATGCTATGTTCGATGTGATTGATGGCTTGATCCTGGTCAGTCACACTCCCAAGCGGTGATACTCCGCAGGTGGATTTTGGGGGTGTGACATGAGGTCCGACTTTTTAGCTAGGGTTTTGCCTAGGTCCGGCTTTCCATATATATGCTAGTCCGAGTTTTAATGATGGGGTATAAGTCCGACCTTTAAAATGGTGGGGCATGTTGTCCGAGTTTTTAAGGGGCAAGCCCCCCTTTGTCTGAATTTTAACCAGGGAAGCCCCCCCTAGTCCGAATTTGTGAAGGGGAGTCCCTCTTGTCCGACTTTGTGAAGGGAAACCCCCATGTCCGAGTTTTGAGGGGTGTGTTACCATGTCCGAGTTTTATACTAGGGTTGTGAGGTTCGAACTTGTTTGCTTGATGTTGGTCAGAACTTTATGGTTAGTGTATAAACTCTGTTAGATGCTAATTCAGTTAATCGTACTAACCCTGTAAAACTATGTAACTCAGTTAAGTGAGTAACCCTAATGGTTGTTAACTCCTGTTAGTTTACTTGGTTCTGTCAAGCATGCTAATGAATAACAATGTTATAGCAAACTGTGGAGGGCAGTGAAGCATGAATGTTATGAATGTGACTACCTGTTTATGTGGTGCATGATGTTAGCTGCCAAGCAATATGTGATATAGAATTGCATGCAAACTGTTATGATCTTGAACTGATTACTTGTGAACACATACTTAGCATACCGAGCAAACCAAGGTGAGTTCACACTCTTAATAAGGCATGGGATTCCCGGGGATAGGGAATGGATTGAATGATGGAATTGAACAATTGCGCGTACATATACGGTTACTAGACTATCTACCATGGTCCTCGGGTTAAGCAGGACACTTGCGTAAAACCTACGTAAACAGGAATATGCTACTGTCTTCCGGAGTCAGGAAGGACACTTACGTAAAACCTACGTAAACAATAACATGCTACTGTCTTCCGGAGTCAGGAAGAACACTTACGTAAAACCTACGTAAACCCCACGCGTACCACTGTCCTCGGGTACAGAAGGACACTTACGTAAAACCTACGTAAAGCTTGTACGTACTACTGTTCTCGGTTGTGAAGAACACTTATGGTTACGAATAGTCTAGTGGATATACAACATAGGAAGCCGCCACCAATAGAACGTACTATCGGCCCAGTAGAGCCACATGTTACAAACGAACATACTATTACGCATTTACTTTCTGTGAACTCGCTCAACTAGTTGTTGATCCTCCGTTACATGCCTTGCAGGTCGTTAGGTACATGGAGCTTGCACAGGGAGGAGCTGGTCGTTGTGGGCTTGGATCGTGATTGTTTCGTTAAACACTTTAAGACATTTCATACTTTATTGTGTTGGGTTTTATTTATACGCTTCCGCTAAACAGTGATAACATACTTATATTTTGAACACCTTTCATATTGGTGGTTGAATGGCATTTACTTTTATATATTAATTACATGTTCAATATGATTGGTGGCTTGATCCTGGTCAGTCACGCTCCCAGGCGGTGATACTCCGCAGGTGGATTTTGGGGGTGTGACAGATTGGTATCAGAGCCATTGGTTATAGAGAACTTGGTTTTAATATGGGAAAAACGTTTTTATTAAAACCAGACTATAACCAGGACAGTGCTCTCAACGATCCACAACGACGCTTCGCTCCACGTGCAAGACTCGACATCCTAGGTAATAAGGTTTATGTTTATTGCCTACATGCTAGAATTACATAGAACTTTGCTCGTGGTATGCTTAGAATACATTGCCTACTATTCGTTATTGCTTGAGAACACCTATGTGCTTACACTCTTCTGTCATCGCACTACTCGCGAACCATTCTCACTTACACTACTTTTACTATGAAGAACAATGGCTGGACGCATCAACTTGACTCAAGCCCAGTTGACGGCTCTCATTAACGAATGAATTGCTGCGGCACTTGCAGTCATCCAAGCAGGAGGTATACCCTGCATTCGTAACTAGGATCTTTAGATCCTACACTCCTAAACCAACTCTTGTGTTTAACCTTGTCCTATTCTTATACACAATAGGTCAACACGCTCAGTCACCTGTTTGCACCTTCAAAAATCTCAAGGATTGCCGACCTGGTACCTTCAGTGGTACTGAGGGAGTTGAAGGCCTCCTCCACTGGTTCGAAAGGCTCGAAACTGACTTTGAGGTGTGTGATTGCCCTGAGTCTCGTAGGGCAAAGTTTGCTACTGGAACACTTGAAGGTGCTGCATTAACCTGGTGGGAAGCACAGGTTCAGATGTTAGGGCTGGCAGCTGCTAACGCCACCCCCTGGAACGAGTTCAAGGACCTAATTAAGGAAGAGTTTTGCAGTAGAGAAGACATCCACAAACTAGAGGTAGAGTTCCTCAACCTACAGATGGTGGGGTCTGAAATTGAAGCTTATACGAGGAGATCAAACGAATTAGCCACATTTTGTTCCACTATGGTAGACCCTCCCACCAAACGCATCGAACTGTATCTCAAGGGTCTGGTGCCCGAAATTCAGAGTCATATGACCGCAGCAAATCTTGGCACTATCCAGCAAGTCACTCGGCTTGCTCATCGTCTCACAAACCAGGCAGTAGAACAGAACAAACTACCGAAACGTGTTAAAGCTGCTACTACATGTGCTTCTAGTGACAACAAACGCAAGTGGGATGGAGACCTGAGCAAGGAATTAATTTTGGTCCAGCCTCTGGCGCAGCAGCAAAAGATAGATGACTACCAGAGCCCCAGACAGCAGTTTTCTGGTAGTCGCGGTCAGAGTGGATATCGAGGAAATCATCCAAAGTGTAACAGATGCAATAGGCACCACAGCGGTCAGTGCAACAAGGGTCGTTGTCAGAGGTGTCTCAAGATTGGTCATGAAGCTAAGGATTGTCGAAGCTCACGTCCTGTAACTCAAGAACAGCAACGGCCGCCCCAATCTCCCTAGAATCAGCAGCAACAGCAGAGTTTTAAAGGATGTTTTCAGTGTGATGCTAAAGATCACTACAAGAGGCATTGCCCACAAATAACCCCGGACCAGACCCAGAACCACGACCATGGAAACAGAGACGACAATGGGGATAGCATTGGGGGAAACAATGGAAACAATGACGCCGAGGCCGCATGTACGTGATTGGTCAGGGCGACGCAAGGACGATCCTAACGTAATAATGGGTAAATTTCTTCTTGACGACTTCTATGTTGCTATCTTGTTTGATTCGGATGTGAATACCAATTATATGTCCTTGAAAGTTAGTCGAATATTAAAACATGCACCAACTCCCTTGAACACCTAAACATGTCATAGTGTTAGCTAATGGTAAAAGTCTAGAGGCCATACATGGTTCAGGTTTGTAATCTTATCCTCGCTGGTCAGACGTCCCCTATCGACCTCATTCCTATAGTTTTGGACATCACCTATAGCTCGCGCACCGTATCGCTTAGCTCCATAAGAATTGGAAGAACTATCGACGCAACTACAAGAACTCTTGGATAAGGGAATTATCCGACTTATCTCTTCGCTTTGGGGAGCTCCAGTGTTATTTGTGAAAACAAGGTCACCATGAAGAACCACTGTCCTCTTCCTCGCATTGACGACTTATTCGACCAGTTGCAAGGGTCGAGTTACTACTCCAAGATTGATCTAAGGTCCGGCTATCATCAGCTGAGAGTCCGGGATGAGGACGTCTCCAAGACATCATTCAGAATTCGCTACGGCCACTACGAGTTTCTAGTCATGCCATTCGGGCTAACGAACGCGCTTGCAGTTTCCATGGATCTTATAAACAGAGTGTGCAAACCCTATCTAGACAAGTTCGTCATCGTTTTCATCGACGACATTCAGATCTACTCCAAGAGTCAGGAGGAACACAAGCAGCACTTACGTCTTATCTTGGAATCTTCTTCGAAAGGAACAACCGTACGCCAAGTTTTCAAAATGCGACTTCTGGCTTCGTGAGGTCCACTTCTTAGGCCATGTGGTGAACAAGGATGGGATTCATGTCGATCCGTCCAAGGTGGATTCGATCAGGAACTGGCCTGCACCGCGTACACCAACGGAAATATGCCAATTCTTGGGTTTGGCGGGTTACTACAGGCGGTTTATCAAAGACTTCTCAAAGATCGCACAGCCGCTTACAATGCTGACACAGAAAGGTGTTACCTATCGTTGGGGTAATACACAAGAAACGGCTTTTCAGTACTTGAAGGATAGACTATGCAGCGCACCTATTCTCTCATTGCCAGAGGGCACGGATGATTTTGTGGTCTATTGTGATGCATCGATACAGGGGCTTGGTTGTGTATTGATGCAGCGCAATAAAGTTATTGCCTACGCTTCGCGACAACTCAAAGTTCATGAACGGAACTACACGACGCACGATTTAGAGCTGGGAGCTGTTGTTTTCGCGCTTAAGATATGGCGACACTACCTGTACGGTACCAAGTGCACTATTTACACCGATCACAGGAGTCTCGAGCATATCTTCAAGCAGAAGGAATTGAACATGCGTCAACGACGATGGGTCGAGCTGCTTAACGATTACGAATTAGCCATCAAGTACCATCCAGGCAAAGCCAATGTTGTGGCTGATGCCCTCAGTCGAAAATATACTACACCTAGGCGTGTACGAGCCTTGCAGCTCACTATTCAGTCTAGTCTTCCTGCACAGATACTTGAACACCTAAACATGTCATAGTGCTGCTGGTTTCAATGCTTCTACCTGAGCATCCCGTATCTGTGCAGGAAGACTAGACTGAATAGTGAGCTGCAAGGCTCGTACACGCCTAGGTGTAGTATCTTTTCGACTGAGGGCATCAGCCACAACATTGGCTTTGCCTGGATGGTACTTGATGGCTAATTCGTAATCGTTAAGTAGCTCAACCCATCGACGTTGACGCATGTTCAATTCCTTCTACTTGAAAATATGCTCGAGACTCTTGTGATCGGTGTAGATGGTGCACTTGGTATCGTACAGGTAGTGTTGCCATATCTTAACCGCGAAAACAACAGCTCCAAGTTCTAAATCATGTGTAGTGTAGTTCCGCTCATGAACTTTAAGTTGCCGCGAAGCGTAGGCAATGACTTTATCCCTTTGCATCAATACACAACCAAGACCCTGAATCGACACGTCGCAGTAGACCACAAAATCATCTGTGCCCTCTGGCAATGAGAGAATAGGTGCGCTGCAGAGCCTATCCTTTAGGTGTTGAAAAGTCGTTTCTTGTGTATTATCCCAACGATAGTTAACACCTTTCTGTGTCAGTAATGTAAGCGGCTGTGCGATCCTGGAGAAGTCTTTAATGAACCGTCTGTAATAACCCGCCAAACCCAAGAATTGGCGTATTTCCGTTGGTGTACGCGGTGCAGGCCAGTTTCTGATCGAATCTACCTTGGATGGATCAATGTGAATCCCATCTTTGTTTACCACATGGCCTAGAAAGTGAACTTCACGAAGCCAGAAGTCGCATTTTGAAAACTTAGCGTATAGCTGTTCCTTTCGAAGAAGTTCCAAGATAAGTCGTAGATGCTGCTCGTGTTCCTCCTGAATCTTGGAATAGATCATGATGTCGTCGATGAATACAATCACAAACTTGTCTAAATAGGGCTTGCACACCCTGTTCATAAGATCCATGAAAACTGCAGGCGCGTTCGTTAGCCCGGATGGCATGACTAGAAACTCGTAGTGGCCGTAGTGAGTTCTGAATGCTGTCTTAGAGACGTCCTCATCCCGGACTCTCAGCTGATGGTAACCTGACCTCAGGTCAATCTTGGAGTAATAGCTCGACCCTTGAAGCTGGTCGAACAAGTTGTCAATACGCGGTAGAGGATAGCGGTTCTTCACTGTCACCTTGTTTAGTTCGCGGTAATCTATGCACATCCTGAAGGTACCGTCCTTCTTTTTCACGAATAACACTGGAGCTCCCCAAGGCGAAGAGCTAGGACGAATGAAGCCCTTATCCAAGAGCTCTTGCAATTGCTTAGACAGTTCTTCCAGTTCGGTTGGAGCTAATCGATACGGTGCGCGAGCTATAGGTGCTGCTCCAGGAGCTAGTTCAATCTGAAACTCGACCTGACGGTGAGGCAGTAGCCCAGGCAAATCTTCAGGAAACACTTGAGGAATAACACGTACCACTGGGATATCTTCTAATCTCTTCTCTTTCGTTGATGCATCTGAAACAAGTGCCAGAATGGCAGTGTGACCCTTTCGTAAACATTTCTGAGCCTTCAAAAAGGAGATGATGCCAACCACAGCACCACTCTTGTCGCCGTGAACCTTGAGAGGTTCTTTACCAGAACGGGGAATACGAACTATCTTCTCTTTGCATAAGATTTCTGCTTGCTGTTGGGATAACCAATCCATCCCAATAACGATGTCGAAACTACCCAGAACTATAGGATGAGGTCGATGGAGAAAGTCTGACCCGCTAAGACAATGTTACAACCCTTGACTACATGTGTGGCCTCTAAACTTTTACCATTGGCTTTCTCTACGACATGTTTGGTGTTTAACGGTGTTGGTGCACATTTTAACATTTGACTAACTCTTAGAGACACTTAACTGGTATCCGCACCCGAATCAAACAATACAGAAACATAAAAGTCGTCGAGAAGAAACTTACCCATAACCACGTTGGGATCATTCCGGGCATCACCCTGCCCCAGCAAAAAAGCACGTCCCCTAGCTTCGTTGTCGTTGTTGTTTCCCCAGTTGTTGTTGTTGTTGCCATTGCCCTGATTGTTGTTATTGTTGTTGTTCTGGTTCTGGTTTAACTGGGGGCAGTCGCGTTTAAAGTGGCCTTCAGCACCACATTGATAGCATCCTCTGTTGCCTCGCTGCTGTTGTTGCGCTGGTTTCGTGGAGCAGGTGGTTGTTGTTGCTGATTCTGATTTGGAGGTCGTGAGCTTCTACAATCCTTAGCCTCGTGACCCATCTTAAGGCACCGCTGACAACGACCTTTGTTGCACTGGCCGTTGTGATGTTTGTAGCAAGTATTGCACCTTGGGAGATTGCCTCGATATCCACCCTGTCTTTGATTGCCCGAAGATTGCTGACCAGGGCTCTGGTAGTTGTCAGTCTTGCGCTGCTGAACCTGAGACTAAGCTGTAGCTGAACCTTTGCTGGAATCCCCATCCCATTTCCGCTTGTTGTCACTGGGGGTAGCGGAAGTAGTAGCACCGGTAGCACTGATACGTTTAGGCAGCCTGTCTTGTTCCACTGCCTGATCCGTGAGGCGATGAGCAAGACGCTGAATATCCTGGATGTTAGCAAGGTTGGCCAATGTCACGTGGCTTTGAGTTTCTGGTGCCAACCCTTTGAGATACAACTCAATGCGTCTGATAGGAGGGTCCACCATAGTTGGACACAGAACGGCCAGCTCGTTTGACCTTTTAGTATATGCCTCAATTTCCGACCCAGTCATCTTCAAATGAAAGAACTCCACCTCTAACTTGTGGATGTCGTCACGTGTGCAATATTCCCTTTTGATCACCTCCTTGAAATCATTCCAAGGAGTGGTGTTAGCAGCTGCCAATCCTAAGAGTTGAACTTGCGCATTCCACCAAGTCAGCGCGATTCCTTCCAGTGTGCCAGTGGCGTACTTCACCCTGCGAGCCTCAGGGCATTCACACATTTCAAACACAGACTCGAGCTTTTCAAACCAATGGAGGAGTCCCACTGCTCCCTCCGTGCCACTGAAGGTGCTTGGACGACAGTCCATGAAATTCTTGAAAGTGCAAACAGGTGGCTGAGCGTGTTGACCTGTTGTGTATGTAAGAGCAGGACAAGGTTAAACACAAGAGTTGGTTTAGGAGTGTAGGATCTAAAGATCCTTGTGTGAGTTACGACTGCAGGGTATACCTCCTGCTTGTGCGGCTGCAAGTGCCGCAGCAACTTGTTCGTTGATGAGAGCCGTCAACTGGGCTTGTGTCAAGTTAATGCGTCCAGCCATGATCTTCATAGCAAAGGTAACATACGTGAGAGAGTGTTCGCAAATAGTGCGATGACAGAAGAGAGTAGGCACACAAGTGTTCTCAAGCAATAACATATAGTAGGCAATGTAGTCTAAGCATACCATGAGCAAAGTTCTATGTAATTCTAGCAAGTAGGTAAAGTAACATGAATAGTAGTACCTATGATGTTGAGCCCTGCACGTGGAGTGAAGCGTCGTTGTGGATCGTTGAGCACTGTACTGGTTATAGTCTGGTTTTAATAAAACGTTTTTCCCAAATTAAAACCAAGTTCTCTATAACCAATGGCTCTGATACCAATCTGTCACACCCCCAAAATCCACATCGCGGAGTATCACCGCTTGGAGGCGTGACTGACCAGGATCAAACCACCAATCATATTGAACATATAAGTATTAAGTAAAAGTAATTGTAATTCAACCAACCAACCAAATATGAAAGGTGTTCCAAACACAAGTAATATGTCAATGTTTAGCGGAAGCATATGAGTAAAAGCCCAACATAAATAAGGTATGTAATGTCATGATGTTTAACTAAAGCATTCACGATCCTTGTCCACAACGACCGCGCCTCCCAGTGCAAGCTCCAAGTATACCTAATGACCTGCAAGGCATGTAACCGAGAGTCAACAACTAGTTGAGCGAGTTCACAGTGGGTTGTTTAGTAATAATGTTCGTTTCATAAATCGTTTGTTTGTTTAGTAACCCATGTATCGTTATTAATTACATCGCGGCCCTCCAGGCATGTGTGCGAAGATTAGTGGGGGTTTCCCATGTATTGTAGACTAGTTTTATTTGTATCGCGGCCCTCCAGGCATGTGTGCGAAGATTAGTATAAGTATCGCGGCCATTTCAGGCATGTGTGCGAAGAACAGTATCAGTATCGCGGCCATTACATGACACACCCCGACCGCGTATAACATGCAACCGCGGCGGAAAACGTCGGGGAGTGTTGTGAACAGAATTAAATTGTTTCATAACCATGGCAAACAAGTTGTATTTTATTTATAAACAAAGGTGTTACATTGTCTTGGAAAGAGAGTACGGAAATCAAAACATAATTAAGCTAGTTCAAACTTCATTTTTAGGCTCTAAGGCACAGGTCCGCCCTAGAATCATGATCACCGTCCTATGGAATAGCTCCTGAAAACACATGTGAAAGTAGGTACGTCAGCATAAAAATGCCTGTGAGATACATAGTTTTTGCGAAAATGGGATTCATGACTTGAGCTTAAAGAAATGTTTAATAACAGTCAGTCATGAACCTTGTAATTTGTTATGCTTTGTAAATCATTTGAAAAACGATAACATCAATCGATACGTATAGATAAGTGCAAGGTTAAACGAGTAACCAAGTAAAATGAGCTGAATATAATAAGTTGTTTTGTAAGATAATGTTTTATGAAAAGTATGTTATTTGTATAAAATGTTATATGTCTAAACCGAAATGATTTAGATAACGTTAAGATATGTAATATTATACAAACATTTATATATAGGAAGTACCAGCGGCATATCCACCATGTTTGCATCCTATTATATACTCCACGTTACCCGAACCACTTACCCAAACCAATCCACCATGTAAATTGTTCATGTATAAACCAAATGTCAAGTGTTATTGTGTAAACCATGTCAAATGTTTATGTTCAATGTAAACCAACAAATGTGTATGTCAATGTCAACGTGTTTATGTTCAATGTAAATCATGTAATGTGAAATCCCAAAATGTATCATGTATGGTAAGCGAAATGTATCAACTTAAACCATATGCACAAAACAAGTCGTTGAAGTAAAACGTGATTTAAATCAACGATATGTTCTGCGGAAAATGCATGCTCTATTGATATTAACATTTATGCGGTATTGTAAACTATGCATACATCCAAGCCTTGAGACTGCGGCGATAAACCCTTAAACAAATTAAAGGTTTATCTAAGTTATGTATATCGAATTCGGTCATTCCTTCCAGTCCTATCAAACCCAGGACTTCAGGAATGGGAGTTGTCAATTCCTATGGTACCACTACCTACTAACGAACGGCGTAGCTAGTGTTAATGAATGTATTGTCCCATGTTAAACAACCCAAATGTCATAACAAAATGAAGGCATGTGATGTAAACAATTGTACTAAGTATGCTAAGTAAACATACGAAGCAGAAATGTTCATGTAAATCAATGTGTCCATATGCTGAGTAAACATATGCAACAGAAATGTTTATGTAAATCAATGTGTCCATATGCTGAGTAAACATATGCAACAGAAATGTTCATGTAAATCAATGTGTCCATATGCTGAGTAAACATATGCAACAGAAATGTTCATGTAAATCGATGTGCCCATATGCTGAGTAAACATATGCAGCAAAAATGTTATGTAAATCAATGTACTAAGTACGCACACAATGGGCATACATAGCATAAAATGTAATGAAATCATGTACTATAATGTACTAATGAGCATAGCAGATATACGATGTGAAAACATGGAAAGCATGAAAGTAACAGACAGGCACATGTGTTTCACCCCAAAACAGTTTGGAAAAACAGTAAAAGAGGGGTTCTATGTACTCACCTGAGGTTGCTTTCTTGTTCTTGTGAAATAATCAGGTAATGCGAGAGATCACGGAATATCAACGGCACCTAATAGGTAGCTTATGTTAATATACCGGACCTAAATCGGAGGATCGGATAGTACGCGGGTTCGTAAACCAAACGAGTATGGAGACTCGTGTAATATGGTTTAACAAAGCCTACATACTAAAATGAAACCTAATCTAAGTGCTTACGGTCCATCACGACCCGTTTAGGTAGCTTATGCTACCTTACGCGTCGTTCGCGTAGAACGCGTATGGAACGCCTAACATTGCGACCACAAGGTATAACCTCGGAAGGTTATAGCTATGGTCACCTAATATGTTTGGTCGGATCCTAATGATCGACCAAATGGGTCGGGTTCGAAAGTATAAGCGATGGTTTAGATCGCTTACCTTACGACCCTATATAAGCACTACACTAAAGTGACGAGCTAAGCATGTTAGGACATGCTTAACTTAGTTTAGAAAGCAGGTTTGGCATCAAAACAAACGGCTTTGATGCCCACGAGTAGTTTGGTTACAAAATACGCAAGAATGCGCATTTTGGCCGAAACTACGACTCGTCACTGAGCCTAGATAACGGGGTAATCAGTAGGTATGGTCACTACGGACCATAACCATCGTGATCACGCTCACGTTATGAAGTTCCATGAACTTCGCATCGACCATAAGCTGGTCAACGCAGAAAGTCAACTAAACGTCGACTTTTGGACTCGAAAAGCGAATAAAAGAGCGAAAGAAGACTTACGGAGTGTCCCCGAGTGCTAATCTAGATCAAATAGCTCAGGTATGAAGCAAAGGCATCAACTTAGAGCATTTTGATCAGATTTGTGGGTTTTTACACTAAAGGGGGGGGTATTTATAGGAAAAGTGGAACCGTTAGGATCGTTTTATCGAATATCGTGCCTTGATCTCGTGCGTACATGTGTCCAGTGGTTAAGTTCAGTGAACTTGACTCTTGGCTCTTCATTGGGTGAAAAGGCATCGCCCCTTGATCGAACGAAAGGCCAGATTCTGCATTAAATGCAAAATCTTTCTGTCAGACATCCCCACGCGGCCCGCCTAAACATTTAGGCAAAACTCACGTGGGCCGCCTGGCCCTCTCTGATCTGCACCACTTGCAGAATTTACACATTTGGTCCCTGTTGCGTGTTTAAGCTATTTCCAGCCCTTCTAAGACCTGTAAAGCCATCTTTAAGGCCCTAAAATGATGCCTAAACATTGTGGACATGAAACATGCCCAAAAATATGTCGGATGTCGGTTCGTTTGGCCGTACGATCGCGATGTTCGCTTAATTACGACGGAATGCGCATAAGCGTGAAAGACGATCCAAATGACGCGACGAATGGATTTTTCTCATGCCAAACACTAAGGCATAATATAAGGATGCTTACATCAATTTTTGGATGTCCGGATGTATTCAGAACGTAAGTTATGCGCGAAAGTGCAAACTTAGGCACTTTTTGACACTTTTAGTCCCTGAATGATCCAAAAGTTTGTTTTAGCATACCAAACCTCTCAAAGCCTATTTCTAAGCTATGTAAAGGATATTTATGGTATGTTTAACTTATGGACATGTTCCGGAATGTTCGTTACAGTTCAAATTGGCATACTTTCGCAGTTTGTCAAGTTTAGTCCCTGTAAGCGAATTAACTTGTTTTTGCTATACCAAAGCCTTCAAAACTTATTTCTAAGTTATGTAAAGGTTATTTAAGGTACGTTGAGTATATGTTGATGTTCCGGAGTATTTGTCGCATTAAACTGAGTACGTTTACGCACCAGTTTGCGTATAATTCTCTAGAAAGCGATGTAGAGTTTGAATTTGAACAAAAGTCAAAACATGAAAAATGTAAAACACAACCAAACAAATATTGGGATCAAATAACATTATTGATAATTGAACTGTTCACAATGATTACAAGCACAAATGTTACAGTCTCCCCTACTTGTGGAAATTTCGTCCCGAAATTTATTTAGAGGAAACTGATGGAAAAAGATGCGGATATTTTGCCTTCATTTGATCTTCACGTTCCCAAGTAAACTCGGGTCCACGCTTAGATTCCCAACGAACCTTGACCAAAGGAATGCGCTTGCATTTAAGCCACTTGACTTCACGTTCCATGATTTCTACCGGTTTCTCAACAAATTTCAGTGTTTTATCAACACGGATTTCGTCAAGCGGTATGTGGAGGTTTTCATCAGCTAAACACCTCTTGAGATTGGACACGTGAAAGGTTGGATGAACATTTCCAAGTTCAGGAGGTAACTCAAGTCTGTAGGCTACCTTACCGATTCTTTCGACGATCTTGAATGGCCCAACATATCTAGGTGCAAGTTTTCCTTTCTTTCCAAATCTGATCACACCTTTCCAAGGTGAGACCTTAAGTAATTCACGATCACCGACTTGAAAATCCAAGGGTTTGCGTTTTAGGTCCGCGTAATTCTTCTGATGGCTTCTAGCTGTCTGAAGGTTATCACGAACTTTCTTTACCTTTTCTGTTGTCTCTAGAATGATGGCAGGTCCAGTAAGCTGAGCCTCGCCAATCTCATTCCAGCAGACTGGTGAACGACATTTTCGACCATAGAGAGCCTCGAAAGGAGCCATGTTGATGCTGGAGTGATAACTGTTGTTGTAGGAGAATTCAATCAACGGAAGATGTGAATCCCAACTACCACCAAAGTCGATCACACAAGCTCTGAGCATATCCTCCAGTGTCTGGATTGTTCTTTCAGATTGACCATCCGTTTGCGGATGATAAGCTGTGCTCAAATTAAGTTGGGACCCCATAGCAGATTGCATGGTTCTCCAAAAATGAGAAGTGAAACGAGCATCTCTGTCAGAAATGATGCTCAAAGGAACACCATGTCTAGCTACAATTTCATCTACGTAGATTTGAGCAAGTCTGTCAGCTGAATAATCCTCACGGATTGGCAAGAAATGTGCTGACTTGGTAAGACGATCAACGACTACCCAGATGGCATCGTGACCTTTCTTTGTGCGCGGGAGTTTAGTAATGAGATCCATAGTAATGTTTTCCCATTTCCAAACTGGGATCTCTGGTTGTTCCAATAAGCCAGAAGGACGCTGATGTTCAGCCTTAACCTTAAGACAAGTAAGGCATTTTGATACGTATAAGGCAATGTCTTTCTTCATTCCAGGCCACCAATACTGAATACGAAGATCCTTATACATCTTATCCGAGCCAGGATGAATAGAATAACGAGACTTATGGGCTTCATCCATAAGCAAGGTACAAAGATCATCTTGGCTTGGGACCCACAAACGGTCCATGAAATAGTACGATCCATTGTCTTTCAGTTCAAGAGCAGGTGTTATGTGATAAGGAAATTCCTTATCCATTAAACCTTGTGAAACACAAGCTTGTTGAGCCTGAGAAATACGGGCTTGGATATCGGTTTGAATAACAGATTGGACACGTACACAATGAAGCTTAATACGTTCCTTGCGACTCAATGCATCGGCTACGACATTCGCCTTACCAGGATGGTAGCGGATCTCGCAATCGTAGTCGTTTAGAAGTTCAACCCAACGTCGTTGTCTCATGTTGAGCTCTTTTTGATTGAAGATATGTTGAAGACTTTTGTGGTCCGTGAAAACCACACATTTTGTACCGTACAAGTAGTGTCTCCAAATTTTGAGAGCGAAGACAACTGCACCCAACTCAAGATCATGAGTGGTGTAGTTCTTCTCATGTATCTTCAACTGCCTTGATGCGTATGCTATGACTTTGTTTCTTTGCATCAGGACGCAGCCAAGTCCTAGTTTAGATGCGTCGCAATAAACGACGAAATCATCGTTGCCCTCAGGCAATGTTAGGACAGGCGCGTCGCAAAGCTTTTGTTTCAAAGTCTGAAACGCTTCCTCTTGTTTGACTCCCCAATCAAATGGCTTGTTCTTCTGAGTTAGAGTAGTTAGAGGAACTGCAATCTTCGAGAAATTTTCTATGAAGCGGCGGTAATAACCCGCTAGACCAAGAAAAGAACGAACTTCAGTAGGGGTAGTAGGTGTATCCCAATCCTTAATCGCACTGATCTTGGAGGGATTTACATGAATACCTTGTTCGTTGACAATATGTCCTAAGAATTGAACCTCTTTAAGCCAGAATTCACACTTGGAGAATTTGGCGAAAAGTTGTTCTTTCTTTAGGAGTTCCAAAGTAAGACGGAGATGTTGCTCATGATCAGCTCGCGTCTTAGAATATATCAAAATGTCATCAATGAAAACAATGATGAACTTATCCAAGTAAGGTTTGCAGACCCTATTCATCAAGTCCATGAAAACAGCAGGAGCATTAGTCAAACCGAATGGCATGACTGTGAACTCGTAATGTCCATAACGAGTACGGAACGCTGTCTTTGGGATATCTTCTTCAAGCACACGGAGCTGATGATATCCAGATCGTAGATCAATCTTTGAAAAGTATGAAGCACCTTGCAATTGATCAAAGAGATCATCAATGCGAGGTAGGGGATATCGATTCTTGATGGTAAGCTTGTTAAGCTCACGATAATCGATACACATCCTAAAAGATCCATCCTTCTTCTTTACAAAGAGAACGGGAGCACCCCAGGGTGAAAAGCTAGGACGGATAAAACCTTTGTCGGAGAGTTCCTGCAGCTGTTTAGACAACTCTTGCATCTCGGACGGTGCAAGACGATATGGAGCTCTGGCAACGGGATTTGCACCAGGTACGAGATCAATACGGAACTCGACTTGGCGTGCTGGAAGTAGACCAGGTAAGTCTTCAGGGAATACTTCGGAATAATCCCGAACGACAGGAATATCTGAAATAGACTTACCCTTGCCTTTATCCGCTGTAACATGCGCTAAGAAAGCCACATAGTGCTTTCGCAGATACTTCCGTGTTTTAAAACAGGACATGAGTTTGAGACCACCGGCAGGCTTCTCACCATGGACCTGTAGGATCTCACCTGTCGATAGCGGTACACGAACAATCTTCTCAGAACAAACTATCTCTGCGCGATGCTTGGATAACCAATCCATTCCCACAATAACGTCGAAGCTTCCAAGTTGTATTGGCGTGAGGTCAATAGGAAAAATATGGTCGTTAAGGTTTAACTGGCAGTTGCGTAGAACGGAATTAAGAACAATGGGTTCACCATTGGCAACCTCTACTGTCAAAGGTTTACCTAGTTTCGTTCTAGACACGCGAAGCATTGTCTCAAAAGACAATGACACAAAGCTCTTGTCGGCACCCGAATCAAAAAGAACAGATGCTGGCTGATTATTAATAAAGAACGTACCGTTCACCACCTCGTTGTCTGCTTGTGCTTCTTGTGCATTCATGTTGAAGACTCGACCTCGAGCCGGTTCCGGATTCTGGTTTGCATTCTGGTTCTGGTTGACTAGTCTTGGACACCGATTTCTGTAGTGGGTCAGATCCCCACAATTATAACATGCACCTGGTGGGTAGTTTGGTCGTGCAGCCTGACCCTGTTGCTGAGCAACCTGTTGAGCAGGGTTCTGGACTGCGTGATTCTGAGCAAACCGACAAACATCGGCAAGATGACCCGACTTCCCACAGTTAGTACAGAAACGGCACTGATATTGTGGCTGGTGGTGACTGTTGCATCGATTGCACAAAGGTGCACTTCCTGAGTAAGGTTTCTTTGCTGGGGGCTGGTTGGGAGCTGCCTGGTTAGTTTGGGCAGTCACAGCAAAATTTTGGGAAGCCTTACGCTTCCTTGACCCCCTTGAGGAACCAGAGTCCTTTCCCTTCTTGTTCTGACCTTTCTTACTATCCTCCTTGTCAGCCGACTGCTTCTTGCCCTTGTCACCCTTCCTGTGTAGTTTATTCTTTCGGATCTGCGACTCAGTCAGTGTCGCTGATAACTCGATTGCCTGACGGAGTGTGGTAGGGTTGCTACCAGTAAGGATGTCTTGTACTGAGTCAGGCAGGCCGTCGATGTACCTTTCGATAGCCTTGTCGAGTGGGGTAACCATAGTTGGGCAAAGAAGACTCAACTCCTCAAACCTATCTGTATAAGCCCTGTGCTCACCACTATCTTGCTTCAAAACATCAAATTCTTTCTCCAACGCTCGCTGTTCATGACGAGGACAAAACTCCTTCATCATAAGGGTTCTCAGTTCAGCCCATGACTGAGCTAGAGCAACTTCCGCACCTTGATCTCTCATAACCCCATTCCACCATGTAAGAGCCCTCTTCTGAAACACGCTTGAAGAAAACTCGACCTTGCGATTGTCAGGACACTGAACATGACGGAAAGTGTTCTCGATGCTCTCGAACCACTGAAGAAGCCCAGTTGCTCCCTCAGAACCACTAAACTTGAGTGGCTTAGCCGAGTTAAAATCTTTGTATTTGCATGTACCATTGTTGTTGTTGTTGGCCTGGTTCCATTGAGTAAAGAGATTCGGGAATTGGGCAGCCATCTGCTGCGCAATGATCTCTGCCAGTTCAGCAGTCGCTATTTGGTGTTCACGTCGAGGAGGCATTCTGGAAGAGGAAAACATGAAAGGAAACGAGTGAGATGATTGGGTGTAGAGAACGAGATGAAACAGAATCAATAAAAGCAAAGATGGTGGTTATGCATCGCAATGCAAACAAACGATATGAAATGTCTAGTCAAAGTAAATGGGTCAGAATTAGTGTATCGCGAAGACATGCTCGCCTATAAGTGAACACTCACCCCAAGAGTTCCCAGGTAAGAGTGACTGGTCCGATTATGTGGATTTGTACGAACACTCTAGCCTTAGACAGAAAACTCAGGGTACAGGCACTCACCCTTCCAGTTCGCACGTGTTCACACTATTAACCCAACACTTTGACGGGATTTTTGAAAATCCAAAGGGGTTCAAAACCTTATAACAGAGGGTTCAAAACCTAGTAATCAATCATCCTAGAACAGATGATTAATTTTCAAAACGGATTCGGAACCGAAGTTCCCGTTGTGGTTATCACCTAAGGATAGGTGATGTGCATGTTTTAAACTCTAAACACAAGATAACTTGTGTTAGGGTCCTAAAGTTATAGTCTAGGTCAAAGCATTACTAATAACCTAATTCCCTATAACCAATGGCTCTGATACCAACTCTTCTGTCACACCCCGACCGCGTATAACATGCAACCGCGGCGGAAAACGTCAGGGAGTGTTGTGAACAGAATTAAATTGTTTCATAACCATGGCAAACAAGTTGTATTTTATTTATAAACAAAGGTGTTACATTGTCTTGGAAAGAGAGTACGGAAATCAAAACATAATTAAGCTAGTTCAAACTTCATTTTTAGGCTCTAAGGCACAGGTCCGCCCTAGAATCATGATCACCGTCCTATGGAATAGCTCCTGAAAACACATGTGAAAGTAGGTACGTCAGCATAAAAATGCCTGTGAGATACATAGTTTTTGCGAAAATGGGATTCATGACTTGAGCTTAAAGAAATGTTTAATAACAGTCAGTCATGAACCTTGTAATTTGTTGTGCTTTGTAAATCATTTGAAAAACGATAACATCAATCGATACGTATAGATAAGTGCAAGGTTAAACGAGTAACCAAGTAAAATGAGCTGAATATAATAAGTTGTTTTGTAAGATAATGTTTTATGAAAAGTATGTTATTTGTATAAAATGTTATATGTCTAAACCGAAATGATTTAGATAACGTTAAGATATGTAATATTATACAAACATTTATATATAGGAAGTACCAGCGGCGTATCCACCATGTTTGCATCCTATTATATACTCCACGTTACCCGAACCACTTACCCAAACCAATCCACCATGTAAATTGTTCATGTATAAACCAAATGTCAAGTGTTATTGTGTAAACCATGTCAAATGTTTATGTTCAATGTAAACCAACAAATGTGTATGTCAATGTCAACGTGTTTATGTTCAATGTAAATCATGTAATGTGAAATCCCAAAATGTATCATGTATGGTAAGCGAAATGTATCAACTTAAATCATATGCACAAAACAAGTCGTTGAAGTAAAACGTGATTTAAATCAACGATATGTTCTGCGGAAAATGCATGCTCTATTGATATTAACATTTATGCGGTATTGTAAACTATGCATACATCCAAGCCTTGAGACTGCGGCGATAAACCCTTAAACAAATTAAAGGTTTATCTAAGTTATGTATATCGAATTCGGTCATTCCTTCCAGTCCTATCAAACCCAGGACTTCAGGAATGGGAGTTGTCAATTCCTATGGTACCACTACCTACTAACGAACGGCGTAGCTAGTGTTAATGAATGTATTGTCCCATGTTAAACAACCCAAATGTCATAACAAAATGAAGGCATGTGATGTAAACAATTGTACTAAGTATGCTAAGTAAACATACGAAGCAGAAATGTTCATGTAAATCAATGTGTCCATATGCTGAGTAAACATATGCAACAGAAATGTTTATGTAAATCAATGTGTCCATATGCTGAGTAAACATATGCAACAGAAATGTTCATGTAAATCAATGTGTCCATATGCTGAGTAAACATATGCAACAGAAATGTTCATGTAAATCGATGTGCCCATATGCTGAGTAAACATATGCAGCAAAAATGTTATGTAAATCAATGTACTAAGTACGCACACAATGGGCATACATAGCATAAAATGTAATGAAATCATGTACTATAATGTACTAATGAGCATAGCAGATATACGATGTGAAAACATGGAAAGCATGAAAGTAACAGATAGGCACATGTGTTTCGCCCCAAAACAGTTTGGAAAAACAGTAAAAGAGGGGTTCTATGTACTCACCTGAGGTTGCTTTCTTGTTCTTGTGAAATAATCAGGTAATGCGAGAGATCACGGAATATCAACGGCACCTAATAGGTAGCTTATGTTAATATACCGGACCTAAATCGGAGGATCGGATAGTACGCGGGTTCGTAAACCAAACGAGTATGGAGACTCGTGTAATATGGTTTAACAAAGCCTACATACTAAAATGAAACCTAATCTAAGTGCTTACGGTCCATCACGACCCGTTTAGGTAGCTTATGCTACCTTACGCGTCGTTCGCGTAGAACGCGTATGGAACGCCTAACATTGCGACCACAAGGTATAACCTCGGAAGGTTATAGCTATGGTCACCTAATATGTTTGGTCGGATCCTAATGATCGACCAAATGGGTCGGGTTCGAAAGTATAAGCGATGGTTTAGATCGCTTACCTTACGACTCTATATAAGCACTACACTAAAGTGACGAGCTAAGCATGTTAGGACATGCTTAACTTAGTTTAGAAAGCAGGTTTGGCATCAAAACAAACGGCTTTGATGCCCACGAGTAGTTTGGTTACAAAATACGCAAGAATGCGCATTTTGGCCGAAACTACGACTCGTCACTGAGCCTAGATAACGGGGTAATCAGTAGGTATGGTCACTACGGACCATAACCATCGTGATCACGCTCACGTTATGAAGTTCCATGAACTTCGCATCGACCATAAGCTGGTCAACGTAGAAAGTCAACTAAACGTCGACTTTCGGACTCGAAAAGCGAATAAAAGAGCGAAAGAAGACTTACGGAGGGTCCCCGAGTGCTAATCTAGATCAAATAGCTCAGGTATGAAGCAAAGGCATCAACTTAGAGCATTTTGATCAGATTTGTGGGTTTTTACACTAAAGGGGGGGGGGTATTTATTGGAAAAGTGGAACCGTTAGGATCGTTTTATCGAATATCGTGCCTTGATCTCGTGCGTACATGTGTCCAGTGATTAAGTTCAGTGAACTTGACTCTTGGCTCTTCATTGGGTGAAAAGGCATCGCCCCTTGATCGAACGAAAGGCCAGATTCTGCATTAAATGCAAAATCTTTCTGTCAGACATCCCCACGCGGCCCGCCTAAACATTTAGGCAAAACTCACGCGGGCCGCCTGGCCCTCTCTGATCTGCACCACTTGCAGAATTTACACATTTGGTCCCTGTTGCGTGTTTAAGCTATTTCCAGCCCTTCTAAGACCTGTAAAGCCATCTTTAAGGCCCTAAAATGATGCCTAAACATTGTGGACATGAAACATGCCCAAAAATATGTCGGATGTCGGTTCGTTTGGCCGTACGATCGCGATGTTCGCTTAATTACGACGGAATGCGCATAAGCGTGAAAGACGATCCAAATGACGCGACGAATGGATTTTTCTCATGCCAAACACTAAGGCATAATATAAGGATGCTTACATAAATTTTTGGATGTCCGGATGTATTCAGAACGTAAGTTATGCGCGAAAGTGCAAACTTAGGCACTTTTTGACACTTTTAGTCCCTGAATGATCCAAAAGTTTGTTTTAGCATACCAAACCTCTCAAAGCCTATTTCTAAGCTATGTAAAGGATATTTATGGTATGTTTAACTTATGGACATGTTCCGGAATGTTCGTTACAGTTCAAATTGGCATACTTTCGCAGTTTGTCAAGTTTAGTCCCTGTAAGCGAATTAACTTGTTTTTGCTATACCAAAGCCTTCAAAACTTATTTCTAAGTTATGTAAAGGTTATTTAAGGTATGTTGAGTATATGTTGATGTTCCGGAGTATTTGTCGCATTAAACTGAGTACGTTTACGCACCAGTTTGCGTATAATTCTCTAGAAAGCGATGTAGAGTTTGAATTTGAACAAAAGTCAAAACATGAAAAATGTAAAACACAACCAAACAAATATTGGGATCAAATAACATTATTGATAATTGAACTGTTCACAATGATTACAAGCACAAATGTTACATTACAGGCATGTGTGCGAAGAGTAGTGGGGGCTTCCCCATGTATCACTAGTCTAGCAGTATCTATATGTGACCTTTCCCAACCGAGGTCAGTAATCCACAATTCCCAATAATAACGTAAGTACAGATCATCATCCAGTCCCATTCCCTACCCTGGGAATCCCATGCCTTGGTAAGAGTGTGAACTCACCTTGGTTTGCTTGGTATGCTAAAGTATATGCTCACAGTTAATCAATCAAGTCCTAAAGTGCACGTATACGTAATCAGTTTATATTCACGAAGTTCATGCATGCACATACAGTCGTACAGGATAATAAACCAACAAATAACAAGTAGTAGATAGCACGTATTCTGAATCATGCAAGTCATGCTTTACACTTAACGGTAGTTAACTAACTCGGTTAACTTTAACAGAAGTAATTCAAGTTACTGTGTTGGTTTATACATCGACGAAACACACTTGTTTCATCGGGCATTCCCTTCGACGAAGCACAATTGTTTCGTCATGATTTCCTTTGGCGAAACGCATCATTTCGTCGCATCCGTTTCGTCATAACTGGTTCCGGCGAAACGCATATGTTTCGTCGGATCCATTTTGCCGTGAGTCAGTTTTGTCGAAAGTTGGTTACGTCACATAACATATCAGTTACAACCATTAACACAGAAAACCCTAATTGCCGTCATCATCAAAACAGCAATCATGCAGAAATCATTTAGCATAAAATCATCATCAATCATTGGTACAATATAGTAATCATTCAGTCATTATCGTTCATATAGAAAAACGTTAACCAGTTCATATTATAACAACTCACCTCTAGCATGAACCCTAGATCATGAGATGACCCTAAATTATGACATATGCGGGTCCAATGGTCATGCTCTTTTAATCATAATACCACCGATAACATACAAAGCCAACAACAACTAAATACCTCGGAAACGTAAAGCATTCAAGAACAACATCACATGTATACGACACCATAAATCTGACTTCATGTAGTTTACTAGCCCTAGTTAAACACATAAGAGCATCAATCAACAGATATTCATACGATAGGATTTACACTAACTGATTCGAGATGAACAAACAAGGATTCAAGAAATAGAGATGATGGTGAACGATGGTTGTTGCCATCACGCAGTGGAGAAGCTCTTAGGGTTTTTCTTATTGCCAAAGCATGTGATGGACGAATAGAGTATTGTATAACTATTTCGTGAAACGGGTTGGGCCCCTTTTTCGGTTTCGGCGAAACTGGGCTCGGCGAAACGCCCGTTTCGTCGTATGCTTGTGACGAATTACATTTTGTTTCGTCGTGAGGCTTTTATGGCGAAACACAACTTGTTTCGTCGGGCCATTTCATATATTAAACAGTTTAGTTTTCTAACAAGCCTCTTGATATAAAATCAAACACATAATCATGTAATAAACACAGTATGTTTTATCATATCACAACGTGTGTAGTTACAAAGTAAACAAGTCAATTAAGTAAACAATCAAACAGTCAACGTGCAATAAATGCGAAAGTGGAATGTCGGAAACTCGTGTTGTCACATATAACCTTTCTAGGACCCTAACACAAGTTATCTTGTGTTTAGATCTTAAAACATGCACTTGACCTATCCTTAGGTGATTACCAAAACAAGAACCCAATTGTCACACCCCGACCACGTAGAACATACAAAACGTGGCGGAAACGTCGGGGAGTGTTGTAACAGAATTTATTGTTTCAAATCCATGGCAAATGAAGTTAAGTTTTATTAATCAAACATGAAAGTTTACATTGTTTAAACAAGAACCAAAGTGTACATAACATAAATTAACTAGTTCTTGTCTCGTTTTAAGTCACTAAGGCACAGGTCCGCCTAAGTATGTCTTGATAAGTCCTAAGCATCATCTCCTGAAAACACATGTGAAAATAGGTACGTCAGCATAAAAATGCCTGTGAGATACATAGGTTTTGTGAAAACAGAATTCATGACTTGTGTTTGAGAAAATGTTTAGTCATGAACCTTGTAATTTGCTTTGTCTTGTAAATCATTTGAAAAACGATAAGATCAAATGATATGTATAAATAAGAGAATAATGTATGGTTAACTGAATAACCATGTAAAAATGAGTTTGTATAAGATGAGTTGTTTGTAAATCAAGGTCTTGTGAAAAGTGTGTTATTTGTATAAAATGTTATATGTCTCAAATTGAAATGATTCAAATAACGCTACGATATGTAATACCATACAAACACTTATATATAGGAAGTACCAGAGGCGTATCCACCATGCTTGTATCGTATTACACACGCCTCGTTATTTAGATCACCTACTCAAACCAAACCATCAAGATGTAATGTTTAACAATTGTAGAAATGTTTATGTATAGTCAAATGTCTATTGTCAAATGTAAATCATGTCAACAGATACAACTAGTTCACACGGTTCAAAGGTTACGAACGGTTCATATAATCAAAGGGTTAAGACGGTTCACATAGTCAAATGGTTACAACGGTTCAAAATGTAGTATAATGTGTTCATATGCTGGATGAGCATATGCAACAGAAATGCAATGTGAAACATTGTACTAAGTATGCACACAATGGGCATACGTAGTGTAACACCCCAACCCAGAAGGGCTGGCGTGTCACAAAAACGGTAACATAACAAAAGTCATAATTCCATTTATTTATTTGATAAGGACACAACCATACGATCATTAAAGTTACGACTAATATACAAGTGGAGACATTCATCTTATTTAATTAATATCTTCAGATTTATTCCTAGGCTTTATTCTTCTCTCTTTTCCCCTCCCAAAGTAGCCTGTGGATCTGTATATACAAAAAGTTTACGGAATGAGCCGAATGCTCAGTACGGAATTTTAGGCTCAAATACCAAATAAATGCTTCATATGAAATCTTATCCGGATGGAACTTTAGGCGAAAATGATACGATGCAAGAACAAAATTTCATAATCATATCTTACGGATGTACCCATGAGCAAACTTAAAACGTGACAATACACAGGTAGCTACTCCTGCATAATTATCACATGAGATGGCGAATTGGCATACCCGTTATCCACCTCCTTATACTTATACTTAAATCCTAGGATCGATCCATACGCCTCCTAATAGCCTTATGTACCACACTTGTACTTAAGAGACGCCGTGAACTGATCTCTCCGTCACGGATGGAGCACATGATGTCGATGCCACAACAACATGCTCGTGGGACACTCCACGAGAAGCGATACTCAGGGTATCAGAGTACAAATGGTCTTATTCACATAACTTATAAAACTTATTTTCATAACAAAACGGAACATATATTGGAACATGCGATAATGAGTATAACAACATAATACTATCGCATGACATGAAAGTTAAATCAAATGATAAGGATAGGAATCGAACGGACTGTCAACTGAATCGATAATCAAAGACGTGAGGAGTTTTTAAAAGATATAGTAACTTAGTGGTTTATAACAATTTGAATATGAAGCAATAATGAGTGGGGTAAGGATCCGTACCTTAATAACTCCAAAGTGAAGCTACCTTGTGCTAATATTTTAGATTTATATGGGCAGAGTTTAGACTACTGATTAATCTTTTAACCTAATTTCACAATAATGCACACAAAACAGGGTTAGTGATCAATACAGCAGTTACGATAATTTACGAGATCAAATTCTCCCAATGAATGACCAAGTGCAATACTTCAACTCATTTATCGTATTAACGACAAACGACAAAGTATAATACTTCAACTCATTTATCGAATTATCGACAAACGACAAAGTATAATGCTTCAACTCATTTATCGAATTATCGACAAACGACAAAGCATAACCCAATGTGGGCGGCACTTAGACATTCTTTGGACATATTGATCCCGGAAATGAATCGTAATAGCGATCGAGTAATTACCCTGATTGCGGCAGCACTTCGTGATTCGTGTGTGTTTAATTGGATTGTAACTACTCTAATTCGACGTATGTTCAGAGAATTTCCGTCGCTTTGACACCAGAAATCAAGTGCCAAAGTCGGCTATTTATAGCCAGAAATTTGACATGCTTACCTACCTGCTTGACATGCCTACCTACCTGCTTGACATGCCTACCTACCTGCTTGATTGACGTGCCTACCTACCTGCTTGATTGACATGCCTACCTACCTGCTTAATTGACATGCTTGGGTGTCTTAATTAGGGTTTTCTAGTGGTTTATATTTACTATTATTCTTTTTATTTCTAGAATAATGATTTTAAATTTTTGGGTATTACAACTATTACCCCCTTAAAAGAAATTTCGTCCTCGAAATTTTTTCAAATAAGAATATAACCTATTGCATAAGTAACAGAAACGAAACTTTTATAGCAGAGTTACTAACTTATATAACCAGAATCTCCTAATCATACATGTGTTATCTGAAATTCGTAACTAAAGTCATAGCTATACTTGTCAATTACCTTATATATGTGCCCTAAGGGTCCTTCTATAACGTATCTTAATAAAATATCTTACCGTACGAAAAGTCAATAGAGACTTACAGATACTTAGAGTGACTATTAGTACTGATATTTCCTACATAGACATCTATAAGAATAGACATAGGAGTTAAACCAAATAAGAGATCAAGTTGAATCCTATCATAGATATCTACCCATTCCTCACAGGTCTTAATTACTATCTTCAAGTTTTCTACAGGAAAGAGCCTTTGCTCTGATACCATAGCTGTAACACCCCAACCCAGAAGGGCTGGCGTGTCACAATAACGGTAACATAACAAAAGTCATAATTCCATTTATTTATTTGATAAGGACACAACCATACGATCATTAAAGTTAAGACTAATATACAAGTGGAGACATTCATCTTATTTAATTAATATCTTCAGATTTATTCCTAGGCTTTATTCTTCTCTCTTTTCCCCTCCCAAAGTAGCCTGTGGACCTGTATATACAAAAAGTTTACGGAATGAGCCGAATGCTCAGTACGGAATTTTAGGCTCAAATACCAAATAAATGCTTCATATGAAATCTTATCCGGATGGAACTTTAGGCGAAAATGATACGATGCAAGAACAAAATTTCATAATCATATCTTACGGATGTACCCATGAGCAAACTTAAAACGTGACAATACACAGGTAGCTACTCCTGCATAATTATCACATGAGATGGCGAATTGGCATACCCGTTATCCACCTCCTTATACTTATACTTAAATCCTAGGATCGATCCATACGCCTCCTAATAGCCTTATGTACCACACTTGTACTTAAGAGACGCCGTGAACTGATCTCTCCGTCACGGATGGAGCACATGATGTCGATGCCACAACAACATGCTCGTGGGACACTCCACGAGAAGCGATACTCAGGGTATCAGAGTACAAATGGTCTTATTCACATAACTTATAAAACTTATTTTCATAACAAAACGGAACATATATTGGAACATGCGATAATGAGTATAACAACATAATACTATCGCATGACATGAAAGTTAAATCAAATGATAAGGATAGGAATCGAACGGACTGTCAACTGAATCGATAATCAAAGACGTGAGGAGTTTTTAAAAGATATAGTAACTTAGTGGTTTATAACAATTTGAATATGAAGCAATAATGAGTGGGGTAAGGATCCGTACCTTAATAACTCCAAAGTGAAGCTACCTTGTGCTAATATTTTAGATTTATATGGGCAGAGTTTAGACTACTGATTAATCTTTTAACCTAATTTCACAATAATGCACACAAAACAGGGTTAGTGATCAATACAGCAATTACAATAATTTACGAGATCAAATTCTCCCAATGAATGACCAAGTGCAATACTTCAACTCATTTATCGTATTAACGACAAACGACAAAGTATAATACTTCAACTCATTTATCGAATTATCGACAAACGACAAAGTATAATGCTTCAACTCATTTATCGAATTATCGACAAACGACAAAGCATAACCCAATGTGGGCGGCACTTAGACATTCTTTGGACATATTGATCCCGGAAATGAATCGTAATAGCGATCGAGTAATTACCCTGATTGCGGCAGCACTTCGTGATTCGTGTGTGTTTAATTGGATTGTAACTACTCTAATTCGACGTATGTTCAGAGAATTTCTGTCGCTTTGACACCAGAAATCAAGTGCCAAAGTCGGCTATTTATAGCCAGAAATTTGACATGCTTACCTACCTGCTTGACATGCCTACCTACCTGCTTGACATGCCTACCTACCTGCTTGATTGACGTGCCTACCTACCTGCTTGATTGACATGCCTACCTACCTGCTTAATTGACATGCTTGGGTGTCTTAATTAGGGTTTTCTAGTGGTTTATATTTACTATTATTCTTTTTATTTCTAGAATAATGATTTTAAATTTTTGGGTATTACACGTAGCGTGAAATGTATTGTAAAGTGATGTACTAAGTATGCACACAATGGGCGTACATAGCATGAAATGTATTGTAAATTGATCGTACTAAGTATGCACACAATGGACATACATAGCATAAACACAATGAAATCATGTACTATTTATGTACTGACGAACATAACAAGTATATGATGTGAAAACAGGAAAGCATGAAAGAAACAAGTAGGCACATGTGTTTCACCCCAAAACAGTTTGGAAAACAGTAAAAGAGGGGTTCAATGTACTCACCTGAGGTTGCTTTGAAGTTCTTGTATAACAACCAAATAATGCTAGAGATCACGGATATCAAACGGCACCTAATATAGGCAACTACGTTAATATACCGGACCTAAATCGGAGGATCGGATAGTATGCGGGTTCGTAAACCAAACGAGTATGGAGACTCGTGTAATATGGTTTAACAAAGCCTACATACTAAAATGAAACCTAACCTAAGTGCTTACGACCCATTACGACCCGTTTAGGGAGCTTATGCTATCTTAACGCGTCGTTCGCGTAAAACGCGTTTGGAACGCCTAATATCATGACCATAAGGTATAACCTCGGAAGGTTACAGCTATGGTCACCTAATGTGTTTGGTCGGATCCTAATGATCGACCAAATGGGTTGGGTTCGAAAGTGTAAGCGATTGTTTAGATCGCTTACCTTACGACCCTATATAAGCACTAAACTAAAAGTGACGAGCTAAGCATGTTAGAACATGCTTAACTAAGTTTAGAAAACAGGTTTGGTATCAAAACAAACGGTTTTGATACTCACGAGTAGTTTGGTTACAAAATACACAAGAATGCGTATTTTGGCCGAAACTACGACTCGTCACTAAGCCTAGATAACGTGGTAATCAGTAGGTATAGTCACTACGGACTATAACCATCGTGATCACGCTCACGTTATGAAGTTCCAACGAACTTCGTGTTGACCATAAGCTGGTCAACGCGGAAAGTCAAACAAAGTTTGACTTTAGCACTAGAAATCAATTAAAAGAACGAAAGAACACTTACGAAGGGTCCCCGAAAGCTAAACTTGATCCAGGAGCTCAGGTATGAAGCAATAGCAAAAACTTAGAGCTCTTTGATCAGTTTTGTGGGTTTTAACACAAATGGGGGGGGGGTATTTATAGGAAAAGCAAAACCGTTAGGATCGTTTCTTGAATATCGTGCCACGATCTCATGCGTACACTTGTCAAGATGTTATGGTATCATATGGTGACCCTAACTCCAGAGATTGTGAAAGGGCATTGCCCTTTGGAGTGATTGAAAGGCCAAAATAAGCAAAAAAACGAGTTTCTGCATCTGCAGGGCTCATGCGGCCCGCTTCAGGATGCACACAAAACTCAGGCGGGCCGCCTGGCCATGTCTGATCAGCACAAAGTTTCAGAAATGACAGTTTTAGTCCCTGTTGCATATTTAAGCCATTTCCGACACTTCTAAGGCCCGTAAAGCCAACTTTAAGGCCCTAAAATGATGCCTAAACATTGTGGACATGAAACATGCTCAAAAATATGTCGGATGTTGGTTCGTTTGGCCGTACGATCGCGATGTTCGCTTAATTACGACGGAATGCGCATAAGCGCGAAAGACGATCCAAATGACGCGACGAATGGATTTTTCTCATGCCAAACACTAAGGCATAGTATAAGGATGCTTACATAAATTTTTGGATGTCCGGATGTATTCAGAACGTAAGTTATGCGTGAAAGTGCAAACTTATGCAATTTTTGACACTTTTAGTCCCTGAATGATCCAAAAGTTTATTTTAGCACACCGAACATCTCAAAACCTATTTCTAAGCTATGGAGATGATATTTATGGCATGTTTAACTTATGGACATGTTCCGGAATGTCTGTTTTAGTACGAATCGTCATACTTTCGCAGTTTGTCAAGTTTAGTCCCTGTAAGCGAAATTAACTTGTTTTTGCCATACCAAAGCCTTCAAAACTTATTTCTAAGTTATGTGAAGGTTATTTAAGGTATGTTAAGTATATGTTGGTGTTCCGGAGTATTTGTCGCATTAAACTGAGTACGTTTACGCACCAGTTTGCGTATAATTCTCCAAAAAGTGATGTCAAGTTTGAAATTGAACAAGAATTGATATGTGCAAAAGATACACATATTTGTACAAGATCCCAAGTATGAAATACAATATTTAATCGGCTTGGTATTTGTTTGATGGTCGCGGTGACACAGGTGTCACAGTCTCCCCTACTTTAGGAAATTTCGTCCCGAAATTTATTCGTAGGAGTCTATTTGTGACTTCGCCGAATACCCACCAGCGATATGCAACGCAATATCCTGTCATTTCCTTAACGGTCATTCTTCAGAAACGAAGATGAACAGACAGAGTCATTTTCCTCAACGAGTATTCTTCAGAAATGGAAATGACGGAATAAGCAAACGGATGTTCATTTCCTCCACGGACAAATCTTCAGAACGAAAATGAACTAACGGAGTTATTTTCAACGGTTGCTTCATCAGAGTTGGAAATGAAAGATTGCACAACGGATATTCATTTCCTCAACGGGTAAATCTTCGGAAATGAAATGAACTAACAGAGTCATTTTTAACGGTTACTTCCTCAGAGTTGGAAATGAAGGATTACACAACGGATATTCATTTCCTCAACGGGTAAATCTTCGGAAATGAAATGAACTAACGGAGTCATTTTCAACGGTTACTTCCTCAGAGTTGGAAATGAAGGATTACACAACGGATATTCATTTCCTCAACGGGTAAATCTTCGGAAATGAAATGAACTAACGGAGTCATTTTCAACGGTTACTTCCTCAGAGTTGGAAATGAAGGATTACACAACGGATATTCATTTCCTCAACGGATAAATCTTCAGAAATGAAAATGAACTAACGGAGTCATTTTCAACGGTTGCTTCATCAGAGTTGGAAATGAATAGGGTTAACTCTCGACACATGACAGAACTTGCTGTGATTTCTGTGCACTAAATTCCATAATTATGTATGCATCCATAATTACGTAATCCCTTGCACAGTCCGCACAGTTTGTTTTGTAATGTTTTGGGGAAGGATATCAAACATGTGATGAGGGTGACTAGACTTCCATCGGTTCCTTTTAATTAGATCGACAGGGGATCTTCTTAGTTAGGCCACCAAGGAGTCCTTTCAGCTATATCATCACATGATATCCCTAACCAGATTTTTGGATGAATCTGTTTAACTAGACCACTCAAGGGGTCTAATTATGAAGTAGTATTTTATAATCCAAGGGACTTAACTGTAACGTAGAAGTCCATTAAAGATTTTAAGTAATACCTTTGGGTATCCTACGATGAATCTCTTGTACAAGGATGTAGGATTCTACGAGGTTTTGGATAACATAATTTGGATCACACAGCAACTCATAAGGGAACACATAAGCACAAAGTCACATAATTGTTTAACTTGATTATAATTTGTTATTAACTTATTTATCGATTGAATACGGATATGGAAACCAGTCGACGGGCTTCAATGTCCACTGGGATCTATCTGAGAAGATAGGAAGATCTCCCAAAATTCGATTTTTGATTACAAGGAATCACCACATTCGAATTAAGGCATACAACAATTAAGGACTTACGGGAAATCCTTAGGTACCCTATTAAGGATTTATAGTGGTACTTTGGGTATTCGTCACGTGTTGCAACTTGCGCCTTGTACTTCGTTTTTCTTAGAAGAAACGGGTACTTAGGAATTTCGTGGAAGACGCAAGAGATCATAGAATGGGAGGATTTTGGGGGTAGTTTGTTCTTCAAGGAATACGGTTCCTTGATTGTCGGTATTGTAAGGGATATGTCGTTTATATATGCGACCACAGAAATACATTGCACTGTAAAAAAAAATTTACTTATAAACAACGATAACAACTGTTTCTTGGACCTTGACAACAAAAGAAAATAATACATAAGACGTGATTATTTCTAAACGATGTTGTCTTCTAGTCAATCAGATGCTCATCCCTGTGCTGGATTTGCATTAGCAAGCTTTGGGCAATTTCTTCGGAAATGACCCATCTCGCCACAGTTGAAACAAGAGCCTGGTAAAAACGACCTTGAGCAGGATTGTTGCCAGCTTGGTTTGGCGCAGCTGCAGCTGGGCAGACTCTCGCTGTGTGGCCTATAAGTCCACAAGTTTGGCATTTGCGGCACTGTACATTGGCGTGATGATGGAGGCTACATTGGTTGCACAAGGGTGCAGTTCCATTGTATGGTTTTCTTGCAGGGGGTTGAGCTGGTTGGTTGGGGACGGCTTGACCATTGTGAGCGACCACAGCGACGTTCTGAGAAGCCTTTCGCTTCTTTGACTTCTTAGGGGATTCAGTCTGTTCATCCATGGTCTTTGATTCCTCGATTGGGTTCGATTCCCCGACCGGTTTCTTGTCACCCTTTCGGAAAAGTTTACCTTTCCTGATCTTTAATTCAGTCAAGGTTGCAGATAGCTCAATGGCCTGTCTAACTGTAGTAGGGTTGCTACCAGTCACAATGTCTTGTATTGAGTCAGGGAGGCCATCAATGTACTTTTCGATTGCCTTATCCAAAGGTGTAACCATATTCGGGCATAACAAACTTAACTCCTCATAACGATCCGTGTAGGCTCGATGCTCACCGCTAACTTGCTTAAGATCGTCGAACTCCGTTTCCAAGGCCCTGATCTCGTGACGAGGACAGAATTCCTTCATCATCATAGCTCGAAGCTCTTGCCATGTTTGAGCCAGTGCCACATCGGCACCCCTATCTCTCATCACACCATTCCACCATGTCAAAGCTCGTTTCTCAAAGATGCTAGATGCGAATTCTACCTTTCGCTCGTTTGGACATTAAACATGTCTGAAGGTGCTCTCTAAACTCTCGAACCATTGCAGAAGTGCAGTCGCTCCTTGAGACCCAGAAAACTTTGATGGCTTAGCCGAGTTGAACGTCTTGAAGTTGCAGGGGGCATTATTGTTGTTGTTGGCTTGGTTCCATTGAGCAAAGAGGTTTGGGAATTGAGTAGCCATTTGCTGCGCAATGATTTCTGCCAGTTCGGCAGTCGCTATCTGGTTTTCGCATCGAGGAGGCATTCTAAAAGAGAAACAAGAAAGAAAACAAATGAAGTGGCATTGGGTGAGAATAGGATGTTACAATTACCGACCATAATCATGGTTGATGGTCATTTGTTTGAATCCACGAAGCAAACAACACCAAGGCTGAATCAAAGCAAATAGATCCTCATAGTGTATCGCGAAGACATGCTCGCCTATAAGTGGACACTCACCCCAAGAGTTCCCAGGTAAGAGTGACTGGTCCGATTATGTGGATTTGTACGAACACTCTAACCTTAGACAGAAAACCCAGGGTACATGCATTCACTCTTCCAGTTTGCACGTGTTCATACTATTTAGGACCCAAAACTTTGACGAGAGTTTTGAAAATTCAAAGGGGTTCAAAACCTTATAACAGAGGGTTCAAAACCTTATAACAGAGGGTTCAAAACCTAGTAATCAATCATCCTAGAACAGATGATTAGTTTTCAAAGCGGTTTTGAAATTTATGTTCTTGTTGTGGTCGTCGCCTAAGGATAGGTGACGGTATTGTTTTATGACTAAACGCAAGTAAACTCGCGTTAGGGTCCTAGGAAGGTTATAGACTAGGTCAAAGCATTACTAATAACCTAATTCCCTATAACCATTGGCTCTGATACCATCTTTTCTGTCACACCCCGACCACGTAGAACATACAAAACGTGGCGGAAACGTCGGGGAGTGTTGTAACTGAATTTATTGTTTCAAATCCATGGCAAATGAAGTTACGTTTTATTAATCAAACATGAAAGTTTACATTGTTTAAACAAGAACCAAAGTGTACATAACATAAATTAACTAGTTCTTGTCTCGTTTTAAGTTACTAAGGCACAGGTCCGCCTAAGTATGTCTTGATAAGTCCTAAGCATCATCTCCTGAAAACACATGTGAAAATAGGTACGTCAGCATAAAAATGCCTGTGAGATACATAGGTTTTGTGAAAACAGAATTCATGACTTGTGTTTGAGAAAATGTTTAGTCGTGAACCTTGTAATTTGCTTTGTCTTGTAAATCATTTGAAAAACGATAAGATCAAATGATATGTATAAATAAGAGAATAATGTATGGTTAACTGAATAACCATGTAAAAATGAGTTTGTATAAGATGAGTTGTTTGTAAATCAAAGTCTTGTGAAAAGTGTGTTATTTGTATAAAATGTTATATGTCTCAAATTGAAATGATTCAAATAACGCTACGATATGTAATACCATACAAACACTTATATATAGGAAGTACCAGCGGCGTATCCACCATGCTTGTATCGTATTACACACGCCTCGTTACTTAGATCACTTACTCAAACCAAACCATCAAGATGTAATGTTTAACAATTGTAGAAATGTTTATGTATAGTCAAATGTCTATTATCAAATGTAAATCATGTCAACAGATACAACTAGTTCACACGGTTCAAAGGTTACAAACGGTTCATATAATCAAAGGGTTAAGACGGTTCACTTAGTCAAATGGTTACAACGGTTCAAAATGTAGTATAATGTGTTCATATGCTGGATGAGCATATGCAACAGAAATGCAATGTGAAACATTGTACTAAGTATGCACACAATGGGCGTACGTAGCGTGAAATGTATTGTAAAGTGATGTACTAAGTATGCACACAATGGGCGTACATAGCATGAAATGTATTGTAAATCGATCGTACTAAGTATACACACAATGGACATGCATAGCATAAACACAATGAAATCATGTACTATTTATGTACTAACGAACATAACAAGTATATGATGTGAAAACAGGAAAGCATGAAAGTAACAAGTAGGCACATGTGTTTCGCCCCAAAACAGTTTGGAAAACAGTAAAAGAGGGGTTCAATGTACTCACCTGAGGTTGCTTTGAAGTTCTTGTATAACAACCAAATAATGCTAGAGATCTCGGATATCAAACGGCACCTAATATAGGTAACTACGTTAATATACCGGACCTAAATCGGAGGATCGGATAGTATGCGGGTTCGTAAACCAAACGAGTATGGAGACTCGTGTAATATGGTTTAAAAAAGCCTACATACTAAAATGAAACCTAACCTAAGTGCTTACGACCCATTACGACCCGTTTAGGTAGCTTATACTATCTTAACGCGTCGTTCGCGTAAAACGCGTTTGGAACGCCTAATATCGTGACCATAAGGTATAACCTCGGAAGGTTACAGCTATGGTCACCTAATGTGTTTGGTCGGATCCTAATGATCGACCAAATGGGTTGGGTTCGAAAGTGTAAGCGATTGTTTAGATCGCTTACCTTACGACCCTATATAAGCACTAAACTAAAAGTGACGAGCTAAGCATGTTAGAACTTGCTTAACTAAGTTTAGAAAACAGGTTTGGTATCAAAACAAACGGTTTTGATACTCACGAGTAGTTTGGTTACAAAATACACAAGAATGCGTATTTTGGCCGAAACTACGACTCGTAACTGAGCCTAGATAACGTGGTAATCAGTAGGTATAGTCACTACGGACTATAACCATCGTGATCACGCTCACCTTATGAAGTTCCAACGAACTTCGTGTTGACCATAAGCTGGTCAACGCGGAAAGTCAAACAAAGTTTGACTTTAGCACTAGAAAGCGATTAAAAGAACGAAAGAACACTTACGAAGGGTCCCCGAAAGCTAAACTTGATCCAGGAGCTCAGGTATGAAGCAATAGCAACAACTTAGAGCTCTTTGATGAGTTTTGTGGGTTTTAACACAAATGGGGGGGGGGGGGTATTTATAGGAAAAGCAAAACCGTTAGGATCGTTTCTTGAATATCGTGCCACGATCTCATGCGTACACTTGTCAAGATGTTATGGTATCATATGGTGACCCTAACTCCAGAGATTGTGAAAGGGCATTGCCCTTTGGAGTGATTGAAAGGCCAAAATAAGCAAAAAAACGAGTTTCTGCATCTGCAGGGCTCATGCGGCCCGCTTCAGGATGCACACAAAACTCAGGCGGGCCGCCTGGCCATGTCTGATCAGCACAAAGTTTCAGAAATGACAGTTTTAGTCCCTGTTGCATATTTAAGCCATTTCCGACACTTCTAAGGCCCGTAAAGCCAACTTTAAGGCCCTAAAATGATGCCTAAACATTGTGGACATGAAACATGCTCAAAAATATGTCGGATGTTGGTTCGTTTGGTCGTACGATCGCGATGTTCGCTTAATTACGACGGAATGCGCATAAGCGCGAAAGACGATCCAAATGACGCGACGAATGGATTTTTCTCATGCCAAACACTAAGGCATAGTATAAGGATGCTTACATAAATTTTTGGATGTCCGGATGTATTCAGAACGTAAGTTATGCGTGAAAGTGCAAACTTATGCACTTTTTGACACTTTTAGTCCCTGAATGATCCAAAAGTTTATTTTAGCACACCGAACATCTCAAAACCTATTTCTAAGCTATGGAGATGATATTTATGGCATGTTTAACTTATGGACATGTTTCGGAATGTCTGTTTTAGTACGAATCGTCATACTTTCGCAGTTTGTCAAGTTTAGTCCCTGTAAGCGAAATTAACTTGTTTTTGCCATACCAAAGCCTTCAAAACTTATTTCTAAGTTATGTGAAGGTTATTTAAGGTATGTTAAGTATATGTTGGTGTTCCGGAGTATTTGTCGCATTAAACTGAGTACGTTTACGCACCAATTTGCGTATAATTCTCCAAAAAGTGATGTCAAGTTTGAAATTGAACAAGAATTGATATGTGCAAAAGATACACATATTTGTACAAGATCCCAAGTATGAAATACAATATTTAATCGGCTTGGTATTTGTTTGATGGTCGCGGTGACACAGGTGTCACAGTCTCCCCTACTTTAGGAAATTTCGTCCCGAAATTTATTCGTAGGAGTCTATTTGTGACTTCGCCGAATACCCACCAGCGATATGCAACGCAATATCCTGTCATTTCCTTAACGGTCATTCTTCAGAAACGAAGATGAACAGACAGAGTCATTTTCCTCAACGAGTATTCTTCAGAAATGGAAATGACGGAATAAGCAAACGGATGTTCATTTCCTCCACGGACAAATCTTTAGAACGAAAATGAACTAACGGAGTTATTTTCAACGGTTGCTTCATCAGAGTTGGAAATGAAAGATTGCACAACGGATATTCATTTCCTCAACGGGTAAATCTTCGGAAATGAAATGAACTAACAGAGTCATTTTTAACGGTTACTTCCTCAGAGTTGGAAATGAAGGATTACACAACGGATATTCATTTCCTCAACGGGTAAATCTTCGGAAATGAAATGAACTAACGGAGTCATTTTCAACGGTTACTTCCTCAGAGTTGGAAATGAAGGATTACACAACGGATATTCATTTCCTCAACGGGTAAATCTTCGGAAATGAAATGAACTAACGGAGTCATTTTCAACGGTTACTTCCTCAGAGTTGGAAATGAAGGATTACACAACGGATATTCATTTCCTCAACGGATAAATCTTCAGAAATGAAAATGTACTAACGGAGTCATTTTCAACGGTTGCTTCATCAGAGTTGGAAATGAATAGGGTTAACTCTAGACACATGACAAAACTTGCTGTGATTTCTGTGCACTAAATTCCATAATTATGTATGCATCCATAATTACGTAATCCCTTGCACAGTCCGCACAGTTTGTTTTGTAATGTTTTGGGGAAGGATATCAAACATGTGATGAGGGTGACTAGACTTCCATCGGTTCCTTTTAATTAGATCGACAGGGGATCTTCTTAGTTAGGCCACCAAGGAGTCCTTTCAGCTATATCATCACATGATATCCCTAACCAGATTTTTGGATGAATCTGTTTAACTAGACCACTCAAGGGGTCTAATTATGAAGTAGTACTTTATAATCCAAGGGACTTAACTGTAACGTAGAAGTCCATTAAGGATTTTAAGTAATACCTTTGGGTATCCTACGATGAATCTCTTGTACAAGGATGTAGGATTCTACGAGGTTTTGGATAACATAATTTGGATCACACAACAACTCATAAGGGAACACATAAGCACAAAGTCACATAATTGTTTAACTTGATTATAATTTGTTATTAACTTATTTATCGATTGAATACGGATATGGAAACCAGTCGACGGGCTTCAATGTCCACTGGGATCTATCTGAGAAGATAGGAAGATCTCCCAAAATTCGATTTTTGATTACAAGGAATCACCACATTCGAATTAAGGCATACAACAATTAAGGACTTACGGGAAATCCTTAGGTACCCTATTAAGGATTTATAGTGGTACTTTGGGTATTCGTCACGTGTTGCAACTTGCGCCTTGTACTTCGTTTTTCTTAGAAGAAACGGGTACTTAGGAATTTCTGGAAGACGCAAGAGATCATAGAATGGGAGGATTTTGGGGGTAGTTTGTTCTTCAAGGAATACGGTTCCTTGATTGTCGGTATTGTAAGGGATATGTCGTTTATACATGCGACCACAGAAATACATTGCACTGTAAAAAAAAATTTACTTATAAACAACGATAACAACTGTTTCTTGGACCTTGACAACAAAAGAAAATAATACATAAGACGTGATTATTTCTAAACGATGTTGTCTTCTAGTCAATCAGATGCTCATCCCTGTGCTGGATTTGCATTAGCAAGCTTTGGGCAATTTCTTCGGAAATGACCCATCTCGCCACAGTTGAAACAAGAGCCTGGTAAAAACGACCTTGAGCAGGATTGTTGCCAGCTTGGTTTGGCGCAGCTGCAGCTGGGCAGACTCTCGCTGTGTGGCCTATAAGTCCACAAGTTTGGCATTTGCGGCACTGTACATTGGCGTGATGATGGAGGCTACATTGGTTGCACAAGGGTGCAGTTCCATTGTATGGTTTTCTTGCAGGGGGTTGAGCTGGTTGGTTGGGGACGGCTTGACCATTGTGAGCGACCACAACGAAGTTCTGAGAAGCCTTTCGCTTCTTTGACTTCTTAGGGGATTCAGTCTGTTCATCCATGGTCTTTGATTCCTCGATTGGGTTCGATTCCCCGACCGGTTTCTTGTCACCCTTTCGGAAAAGTTTACCTTTCCTGATCTTTAATTCAGTCAAGGTTGCAGATAGCTCAATGGCCTGTCTAACTGTAGTAGGGTTGCTACCAGTCACAATGTCTTGTATTGAGTCAGGGAGGCCATCAATGTACTTTTCGATTGCCTTATCCAAAGGTGTAACCATATTCGGGCATAACAAACTTAACTCCTCATAACGATCCGTGTAGGCTCGATGCTCACCGCTAACTTGCTTAAGATCGTCGAACTCCGTTTCCAAGGCCCTGATCTCGTGACGAGGACAAAATTCCTTCATCATCAGAGCTCGAAGCTCTTGCCATGTTTGAGCCAGTGCCACATCGGCACCCCTATCTCTCATCACACCATTCCACCATGTCAAAGCTCGTTTCTCAAAGATGCTAGATGCGAATTCTACCTTTCGCTCGTTTGGACATTGAACATGTCTGAAGGTGCTCTCTAAACTCTCGAACCATTGCAGAAGTGCAGTCGCTCCTTGAGACCCAGAAAACTTTGATGGCTTAGCCGAGTTGAACGTCTTGAAGTTGCAGGGGGCATTATTGTTGTTGTTGGCTTGGTTCCATTGAGCAAAGAGGTTTGGGAATTGAGTAGCCATTTGCTGCGCAATGATTTCTGCCAGTTCGGCAGTCGCTATCTGGTTTTCGCGTCGAGGAGGCATTCTAAAAGAGAAACAAGAAAGAAAACAAATGAAATGGCATTGGGTAAGAATAGGATGTTACAATTACCGACCATAATCATGGTTGATGGTCATTTGTTTGAATCCACGAAGCAAACAACACCAAGGCTGAATCAAAGCAAATAGATCCTCATAGTGTATCGCGAAGACATGCTCGCCTATAAGTGGACACTCACCCCAAGAGTTCCCAGGTAAGAGTGACTGGTCCGATTATGTGCATTTTAACACAAATGGGGTGGGGGGTATTTATAGGAAAAGCAAAACCGTTAGGATCGTTTCTTGAATATCGTGCCACGATCTCATGCGTACACTTGTCAAGATGTTATGGTATCATATGGTGACCCTAACTCCAGAGATTGTGAAAGGGCATTGCCCTTTGGAGTGATTGAAAGGCCAAAATAAGAAAAAAAAACGAGTTTCTGCATCTGCAGGGCTCATGCGGCCCGCTTCAGGATGCACACAAAACTCAGGCGGGCCGCCTGGCCATGTCTGATCAGCACAAAGTTTCAGAAATGACAGTTTTAGTCCCTGTTGCATATTTAAGCCATTTCCGACACTTCTAAGGCCCGTAAAGCCAACTTTAAGGCCCAAAAATGATTCCTAAACATTGTGGACATGAAACATGCTCAAAAATATGTCGGATGTTGGTTCGTTTGGCCGTACGATCGCGATGTTCGCTTAATTACGACGGAATGCGCATAAGCGCGAAAGACGATCCAAATGACGCGACGAATGGATTTTTCTCATGCCAAACACTAAGGCATAGTATAAGGATGCTTACATAAATTTTTGGATGTCCAGATGTCTTCAGAACGTAAGTTATGCGCGAAAGTGCAAACTTATGCACTTTTTGACACTTTTAGTCCCTGAATGATCCAAAAGTTTATTTTAGCACACCGAACACCTCAAAACCTATTTCTAAGCTATGGAGAGGATATTTATGGCATGTTTAACTTATGGACATGTTCCGGAATGTCTGTTTTAGTACGAATCGTCGTACTTTCGCAGTTTGTCAAGTTTAGTCCCTGTAAGCGAAATTAACTTGTTTTTGCCATACCAAAGCCTTCAAAACTTTAGGGTGATGGAATCGGTTGAAAAGTCAGATAATTTTTGGGATTATCCTAGCAAATATACGCCAAAATCAGACCTCTTTGGAGCATCTTTCTCGGCTGATAAAAGGAAACAAACAGGTTCTGGGTCCGTGGAACATCTATCCTTTGCGAATGTTGTGATGGATAATACTGAGAAAGTTAAGGTGAACTTTAGGGTGATGGAATCGGTTGAGGCTGTTGACGGAGCTGATGTTGTCATTCCATTGTCTTCAGTTAAACAAGTCACTGACAGGTATGCGAATACTTTATATGGTTATTTTCTGGGTAAACGGCTGGCATTTCCTGTGGTTGATTTCTTTGCAAAGAATAATTGGGCGAAATATGGGTTGTCAAGAATGATGATGAATGCTCACGGGTTTTTCTTCTTTAAGTTCAAAACAAAAGAAGGATTTATCAAATGTTAGAGGATGGACCGTGGATGATAAGAAATGTTCCAATAATTTTGAAAGAGTGGTCGGCCTCTATCAAGTTGGAAAAAGAGGATTTAAAAGCTATCCCAGTTTGGGTCAAGATGCATGATGTCCCGTTAGCGGCATTTACTGAGGATGGGCTCAGTCTACTTGCATCTAAGATTGGGGTGCCTATAATGTTAGATTCGTATACTGCCACAATGTGTGCGGAATCTTGGGGAAGAAGCAGCTATGCTAGAGCTCTTATTGAAGTGCAAGCGGGGGCTGAATTAAAAAAGAGTGTTACTGTGGCTATCCCATCTATGGATGGTAGTGGGTATTCAAAGGTGGAAGTCAAGATTGATTATGATTGGGAGCCTCTTAGATGCTCCTCTTGTTGTGTGTTTGGTCATGATGACAGCTTGTGCCCGAAGAACATTCAGGTATCTTCTAGTGGGGATGCTGAAAAGCATAATGATGAATTTCAGGTTGTAGGGGGCAAGAAGAAGAAAGTGAACAACCAAGGCATCCACATGAAAAATCAGAAGCCTAAGGTAGTTTACAGGCCAGTTGTTAACCCTAAACCAAAATCGTCCTTAAAGAGCCCGATGCAGAATCAGGTTTCAACATCTAACCCGTTTGACGTTCTGAGGGATGATACTGGTAAACAGGGAGGTACCACTGTGGGTCGCGTGGAGAAGAAATCGTCGAGTAACAGGCAGGAATCGGATGAGGAGGAGGTTGAAGAAGTATATAATGAAACTAGTGCATTTATGACATCGGGTACTCATCCTTCTTCTTCGAAAGCAGGGGCAAGCACCTCTTCTACCAAGTTCTCTAATGGATAGGCTGTCTGCTTTTCGTCTGAAGGGGCTGCTGTTTTGTGGCTTCTTTATTTTCGATGATGGTGGCTGAGGATTATGTTTTATGGTTTTGCATTTTTGTCTACTAGATGTCGTGTCATGATGTATAGTAGACTAGGTTATGGGGTGTTTTAGGTCTTTGGTTTTTGGTTTTTGTTTTGTTTTACATATATGGGGCATGTCCTGTATATGAACTAGTGTGGAACTCATCCTCACTACTTGTACTTATTTGCGGTTGCATTTTAATAGAATCACCGGGGTAACCCTTTACCCAAAAAAAGCCTTCAAAACTTATTTCTAAGTTATGTAAAGGTTATTTAAGGTATGTTAAGTATATGTTGGTGTTTCGGAGTATTTGTCGCATTAAACTGAGTACGTTTACACACCAGTTTGCGTATAATTCTCCAGAAAGTGATGTCAAGTTTGAAATTGAACAAGAATTGTTGTGCAAAAGATACACATATTTATACAAGATCCCAAGTATGAAATACAATATTTCATCGGCTTGGTATTTGTTTGATGGTCGCGGTGACACAGGTGTCACACCAATTTTCTAAAACGATTTTTGAAAATTAATCATCTGTTTTTAAATAATTTATTATATGGTTTTGAACCCTTCCAGTTTGATTTTGGCCTTGTGCCTTCCAAGTTTTCAAAATCTCGTCAAAGTTTTGGGTTCTAAATAGTGTGAACACGTGCAATCTGGAAGACTGAATGCCTGTACCCTGGGTTTTCTGTCTAAGGCTAGAGTGTTCGTACAAATCCACATAATCGGACCAGTCACTCTTACCGGGAACTCTTGGGGTGAGTGTTCACTTATAGGCGAGCATGTCTTCGCGATACATTATTTTTGACCCATTTACTTTGATTAGTCACTGTGAGTCGTTGTTTGCTTTGTGATACAGACGAATGACCACCATCTTTGCTTTTGTTGATTTTGTTTCATCTCATTCTTTTCATCTAATCATCTCACTCGTTTCCTCTCATGTTTCCTCTTTTAGAATGCCTCCTCGATGCGAAAATCCGCTATCTAATGCCGAAATGGCAGATATCATGGCACAGCATATGGCTGCAGTACTCCCAAACATTATTGCTCAGGTGAACCAGGCCATCAATAACCAAAATGCTCCATGCAATTTCAAGAGTTTTAATTCAGCTAAACCACTTAAGTTTAGTGGTTCTGAAGGGGCAATAGGGCTCCTTCAATGGTTCGAGAGCATTGAAAGTACATTTCGTCACGTTCTGTGTCCTGAGAATCGGAAAGTCGAGTTTGCTTCAAGCGTGTTTCAGAAGAGGGCTCTCACATGGTGGAACGGGGTTATGAGAGACCGTGGTGCTGAGGTTGCTTTAGCACAAACATGGGCTGAACTTAGGGCTCTTATGATGAGGGAGTTTTGTCCTCGTCATGAACTGCAAGCTCTAGAAAGAGAGTTTCATGATCTGAAACAGGATAGTGGTGATGTGACAACCCTCACCCAATCAGGTATCCGTACGAATTAATTAATATTTAATAAATGCTTAATTACTGTACTTGCTTACAATTGTGATTAAACTGCTTCTTGATTTCTGGTACATACACATACATGCATCATACTTTATTGCTGTCGCTCCATATTTACACAGAACTATAGTGACAAACTTGATGCACAAAAGCACAGTAGCACAATGAACGGATAACCCAGTAAACATGCTGACATAGCCAGCACCAGACAGACACTGTCTTTAAGGCCAGTATGAGCGGGAATAGTTTACTACACTAGTAGGGAGTGTAGGGAAGTGAGGATTGTAAAACTGCGTCACTAGGTGATAGTTATAATGACCGGATGTGCCTAAAACATGCTCTAACTACAAAATTCTGCACTTCATGACAAAATTCAGCATTTAATTTAACTAGTAAAGTGCAAAAACATGGGAAAATAATACTAGACACTTTCCAAAGTGTCGGGAATTCTTTGTGTCACTAAAAATAATATTAAAGACGCTTTAAATGCTTATTTAGCACTTTAACGGATCAATATCCAACCGAACAACCGGACTTTACCCGGAACATAAAAATATTGTCAATGACATTGTTTTTGCTTTTCTGAGCTAGTTAGGGTCCCCGAACACCCTAACACCCGTTATATTACATAACACACTATCACACTAATTTAGATACCTAACTAAACTAACTAACACTTAACTATATCATCCAAATCAAACCATAACCCCCCCCCATGATCCGATCAGTTTCCGCCATGTGGGACACACCCTTACACTTTTGATTATTTTATTAGCTTATGTATCATATCTAGATTACATAATACACAATGGTTATTAGTGAATGATGGTTTATAAGAGTGCTTAGAGGATAACATTTCATTCAAAACACTTCACACAAAAATTGCACTCTCTCTCCCTCTCCTCTTGTGTTCGGCCGAAAGCTCATAACCACCCACCATCATCTTCAAGCTTTGATCTTGCAATTTCACATACACACAAGGGTGAAAGGTCACACACAAGGAGGCTCAGTGCTTTCGGAATCTCAAGGACCTCACTACGTTGCTTTTATCCACCTAGTTTTCGCTTTGATTCTTCCCTAGCCTTGAGCTAGTTGTAAGTGATTCAAACACTCTCTTGATCATGTTTAAAGTGGTTAATAAGAGGTTTAACGGATAAAAATCAAGAACACTTAAGATCAAAACATAAAGTCTTGTAAGAATGATAAACTTGATGGATAAAGGGTAACTATTGGTGTAAAACTTGTGAATCTTGTTTAGCTATGATTATTTTATGTTGTTTGATGCTAGTAGTGGAACAGATCATCATCTAACCATGCTATGTCATGTCCATAGAACATGAACTAGCAATATGTTAAGTGTAAAAGTAGCAAGATGATGAACCCTTCCACACATGAACATGAACTTGTGTAAAAATGATTTTTCTTTTTTTTGGGTAAAGGGTTACCCCGGTGATTCTATTAAAACAAAACCAATAAAGTACAAGTAGTGATGGTGAGATCCACACTAATTCATATACAGGACATGCCCCGTATATGTAAACAAAACAAAGCCAAAATATCTAAACCAACCCATAACCTAGCCTACATTACATCATAAAAGTAAAGTAAGCAAAAACCAAACACGAAACCAAAAATGGCTCAACCCCCATCATCAAAGATGAAATTGCCACAAACCGGCAAAGCCTTGACTCGAAACACAACTTGTCTAGCCATTGGAACCCTTTGCGGATGAGCTACTTGCCCGAGCACTAGACGATGAAGGATGTGTTCCCGAGGTCATAAATTCATTAGTTTCATTGTAGACTTCCTCAACCTCATCCTCATCTGAATCTTGCTTGTCATTTACCTGCTTGGCCTTCTTCTCTATACGACCCACAGTACTACCTCCCTGACAAAAGGAGTTCTAAACTAGTAGATCTAAAGATCTACAAGTGGTATTTTCGAAGAATCAACTGTAAGATGCAAACCTTGTCAAAAAGTCGGATCTTTCATAAACTAAGGGCATTTTTGTGAACAAACACGTGTGTAAACACTTGTGTGACAAAAGGTTTAACAAGGGAATAATTTCGTAGTTTTTGGACTAGAAGTTGTAAAGTTACATTTTCTTTAAAAATAGAATTTCCGAGAAACTGATTTTATTTTAAAGATGGAAAGATCTACTAAATATGTTATAAAGTTACTGCATACTTTTACACAACTTTTTTTGGGTAAAGGGTTACCCCGGTGATTTATATATTCACAACCAAAAAAGCACAAGTAGTGTAGAAAGCCTACACTAGTTCCGTCTAAGGACATGCCCTAAGACGGCAAAAACCAGACAAACAAAACAAAACCAAAAACAAACGACCAACAAAACACCACTAGACAACCAATGACTAGAAAACCAAAAGCCAAAACACTACTCAGCCGCCATCAAAGCGCATATCAGCATCCTTTATATCCCAATCACCGAGAACCCTTCGAACATTAGCACAGTCCTTCAACTTTGCCCCCATAAGTTTATATCGCACTTGTTGAATAATAATATCACGAACAGCTTCCGGAGGACGCATCTGATTCTTGAACAATCTAGCATTACGCTCCTGCCAAATGAAATAAGCACTAGCCGCCACTAACAGTCTTGTAACATAGTCACTAACCGATTTCGATTTTGCCCGATCACGCAAGCACGCCACAATATCATTCCACTTAGCCGAAATCATATCCATACCCACTTTACTTCGAACCATAAACCAAACTTGAGAGGAAAACTCACATTCAAAGAACAGATGCTCATGAGAGTCATGGTTCGCATAACATAAAAGACAACATAGCATGTTCATGTTCTTTCGTCGCGCTAAATCCCAGCTCAAAATTTTGTCTTGAGTAAGCAACTTCCGTTTCATTATAAGCCACATAAGAAACGCATGACGAGGAATGCACTGCGAGAACCACACTATGTTAGACCAATTAACCTGCTCTTCTTTGTGCCTCACCGAATCCCAAGCACGAAACGAAGAAAAATCATGTATCTGATCACCAATACGCCACTTAAATTTATCAGACTTATTCGGATTTAACACCAAACGATCTAGCTGATTTAACACCGGAAATAAATCCCTCCACGCATCTGGCCATCTCCAAAGATTATTAGCATAGACATCCGAGACGTTAGACGACAACTCAAACCCCGCATTAGAAATGAGCCGAGGAGAAATAAACTGCCCGAGAGGGCCTAACTCGCTCCAAGTATCGAACCAAGCAGAAGTTGTAACACCATTACCAATCTCGGACCAAATAAACTTTCTCACAACAGAACGAAGCTGAAGCAATTTCCTCCAAGACCAACAACAAGAAGAAGGAGCCTTGCAAGCCCAAAAGCTTTTGCCTCTTAACCTGTACGCATGAACCCATTCTACCCACAAGGATCGACGGTTTATAAGGATGCTCCAAATATGCGAAGTCATAAGAGCAGTATTAACATCAGCTATGCGACGAATACCCAACCCGCCCTCGTTCTTAGGAACACACACCGACTTCCAAGAGACTTTAGCACGACCTTTCTGGAACGAACTATCTTGGGACCATAAAAAATTGCGCATCTTGGCCTCCAAGCTAATAATAACCCGGTTAGGCAACAAAAAAACAGAAGACCAGTAAATATGGAGAGAAGACAAGATCGATATGATAAGCTGCAGCCTCCCCGCAAAAGAGAGTAACTTATTCCTCCAATGCATGATCCGTTTATCCAATTTCTCTACCAAAATTTGACAATCATTGTACAGAAGCCGCGATGATATGAGAGGCACACCCAAATATCTAACCGGTAAAGATCCTTCCTTAAAAGGCATAAGGTTTAAAATGGCAGTCTTTACATATGATGGCACGTTAGAAAAATAGACTGTACTTTTTTGAACACTAGGAAACAAACCGGACATTTTAGAAAACGAGTCAAGCGACTGCATAATGCACCTAGCCGATGCAATCTCCCCTTTCGAGAAAATAAATAGGTCGTCCGCAAAACACAGATTGATAATTTGTTGCCTCTCACACTTGTTATGGAATTTGAAGGATGAATCAATCCTTACCGCTTGATGTAAGATGGCCGTTAGAACCTCCATAACAAGAGTGAATAAGTAAGGAGAGACCGGATCTCCTTGTCTTAACCCCCGTCTGCCCTTAAAATACCCATGGACCTCCCCGTTAACACAAATAGAAAAGGTGGTAGTGGAAACACAAAGCATAATCCAATGAACCATAGTGTGGTGAAAACCAAAACCAATCAAACTGTGTTCGAGAAACTTCCAGTCGACCGTATCATACGCCTTTTGAATATCAACTTTGAAAGCACATTTAGGAGGCCCGACATTCCGATGATAATTATGCATCAATTCTTGAGTAAGCAGAATGTTATCCGAGATTTTTCGACCCGGAACAAAAGCCGATTGGTTAATACTGACGATGTCATCCAGAGCCACTTTAATTCTATCCGCCACGATCTTGCTGATACATTTATAAACGACATTGCAACAAGCAATGGGCCGATAATCCGTAACCGACAACGGAGAGGAGGACTTGGGAATAAGAGCGATGAGCGTGTGATTTAATTCCCGGAGCAGCTTACCTGTATTAAAAAAATCAATGACAGCCTTAGTCACTTCACTACCCACTATAGGCCAAGCACCCTTAAAGAAACCCGCTGTGAAACCATCTGGACCCGGAGCTTTATCAGAACCAATCGAAAACATGGCCTTCTTGACTTCTTGACTTTTACACAACTTACAAGTTCATGTGTTTGCGATTTATACTTATTTTTGACTAGTTGATGTTTGAGTTATGTATGTTGACGATTGGAAAATTGTATGGAATAAAATATAACATTTTGGGAAAAATATGTATATTTTGGAGATAGAATATTTTAGACAAATGAATTAGAATATATTTTATTAAGTGAGACTTAATAATATATTTTTGGAATTATAACAACGCACATGTATTAAAACCCCCATCCTTGGGAAGGAATATAATTAATAAATAATAAAGAAGTGTAAATACGAAATAGTTGCCTAACTATTTCCCAAAAACTTAAACCTTAAGCCAAGGCACGACCGTCCGTCAAATAGAAGTTGGTACGTGTAGGTCGTCACGCAGCAGGTTGATTGGGAGATACTATTTCGAGACGCACTTCTGTGAGTTCATGTCCCCCTTTTCTCTTAACTGTTTTCAGTTTTTATCTTTCGGGGGTGAAATACATGTTACTATGATTACGAATACTTTTATACATGGTATGGTTAGCATAAGGAGGGTTACTACTTAGATCATGTGAGTGGGTAGGCGGGAACTGGAGGCCATTAATCCTCATTGTAGGACCGAGGGTCATTAGCGGTAGATCTATCTGGGTGTAGCGAGCCCAGCCCCAGGCCCAACAGAACGGACCTCGGGGTGACTTTGAGCCCGACGCAAAAATCTGCTAGGTTTGAGTCTTCCTACTGCACTTCACACATATCAATGGCCTTGCAAACCATTGGTGATCTCTTTATTTCCTTATTTGCTACATACCAAGGATTTTTATACTTACAAAGGTTTTACATACTCACTTAACATGAACTCGCTCAACATTTTTGTTGATTTTTCCAACTTACATGTATTTTAGGGAATTAGGGATCTGGCGAGGTATGCTACGTTTTCACGCTGCGTAAGAGAAATGAGGTCATCCAAGTTTAGGGGTTGTGGCTTTTACCTGGACGAGTCACAAGTCTTATGATGTGCTTGTTTCATGTTTGTGGTTGTGTCCTTTGAACAATGTTTTTATTTTGTTATGTTGTAAACTCATTGCATGTGTCGACTTTAAAACAATGTTGTGGTATTTTTATTTTTAAAACTTGAATCAATGGATGATCTTCATTGTTTTACTTTCATATAGCTTTGTTGTGAGTAAGCTATGGTATAAAGAAGTCACACCAAATAAACCCACGCTTCCGCAAAGCCAGGGTGTGACAGCTTGGTATCAGAGATTTGATCATAGTGAACTAGGATTCCTTCTCGAGTCTAGACTATGATCACTAGGGCTCTCACGAAAACATTTTTACATTGCATACACTACGTCCAGATCCAGAGTACAAAATATTTTTACAAACAAAAAGTATGAGCACATTTTTCAAAATTTATGGTTCAGTCATATAGACTGAGGGGCCAATCTGAGAGATTGGGAAGGTTCTGGTCTGAGAGGCCAGGGAGTCAGTCTGGGAGGCTGGGAGGTTAGTCTAGTGGGACTAGAGAGTTCAGTCTGGGAGGCTGGGAGGTTAGTCTAGTGGGACTAGAGAGTTCAGTCTGGGAGGCTGGGAGGTTAGTCTAGTGGGACTAGAGAGTTCAGTCTGGGAGGCTGGGAGGTTAGTCTAGGTGGACTAGAGAGTTCAGTCTGAGAGGCTGGGAAGGTAGTCTGGGAGACTGGGAGGTTAGACTAGTGGGACTAGGAGAAACTATTTGATTGCTTATTGGTGACTAACATGTTTATTTAACTATATGATTGATTATTTGTGCATATGTGTGTTTGTGTTACAGACGTCATGCCTTCATCTGGTACTGGAGAGTCAGACACTACAGATTCCATGGCTATAGTATCAGACGACATAGTTTCATCAGAGCACGAGGTGTATACTTCAGATACTACCAGCACGGACGATGACGACTTCCAGCCCTTTGTGCTGCCGGATGTCGTAGCAGAGCCTGCTGATGGCCATCTTGTTGGGGACTTGCCACTCACGGTGATCCCTGCTCCTGTGCCCCTTGCCGCTTACCCTGTTGTTGATATGCCCCTCGACGTAGTCTCTAACGACGATGTTGACTTATTTGAGGAGGACCCACTTGACGATGACATCGAGGATGAGATCCTTATTGCTGCTGGTGATATCTTACTTCTTACTGATGCTCCTGCAGAGGAGGCACCCGTTCATTTACCTGTTCCAGACTCCTTTGAGTCTGTGGCATCCGCACCTTCGCACACGCAGGGAGTGAAGCACCATTCGCACGACACAGACCCTAACATGGCATCATCCGCTGCACCTGCACCTGCCCCTAGCTTTGAGTTTGATCATGATGTTGATGATGATTCAGATCCTGTTTTCCACCTGGTTTCGATCCCGACCATGACATTGAGTTTATCCATTTAGACCAGCCCTTGGAGGATCCTGTAGCCCCTGTCGACCCTGTGTTTGCTGATCCAGCTGATTTCGACATGGAGTTTGTTGATCCGGAGCCTGCTGTGGCCCCTGAGCCAGTTGTTGCTCCCGACCCCGCATTAGAGCATGACCCTGTTCATGCCGATGCACCTGTTGTTGCTCCTTTCGTTGATGATATACCTGCTGATGATCATCCTGTTGTTGCTCCGCCATTAGTGGATGATCATGCTGCTGATGCCCATGTTGATGCTCCACTTTTATTAGAGGATCATGTTGTCGCACCAGCTCTCGCACCACCCGTTGCGGGCCTACCTGTTGTTGCACCACTTCCTGATCCAGTGCCGGTACTGTTCGACCGTGCACCTTTTGCGACCCATATTGATCCACGATACGCTAACACTCACAATGGGTGGATAGGTGATGACGATGATTTCCCACCTTTCGTGATACCAGTTACACCCCCCGTAGCTCCCCTTGCAGCCCCTGTTTCAGTTCCTATTGATGTTCCTTTGCTTCCCACACATACCACAGATGTCCACCGCACCGACTTACCTGTCACATTTCTTCAGGACATACCTCCACCACGTCCTGGGGAGGGTTCATCCCGCCAGCCTTTTGGTCATACAGCTTTCATGTCAGGAGGAGATCAGTTTGTGCCCCAGATTTCTCATCCCACTGTTGCACCATTTACTGTACCATCCTTTGCTCCATCTAGTGAGCCCTTCCTTTGGACTACGCCACCCATTATGCCACCCTCTGATCCGTATCACCCATATCACGTGGGGTACTCTACAGAGGATATTCTCAGATCTTTCGTGATACAGCAGGAGGCGCTGACCCGTCGCGTACAGGAGCTGGAGAGAGCTCAGCGACCCCCGTGCCAGTGCCAGACTCCAGCTGCAGTATCTCACCCTCCACGTCCACTTTCACCCGATTCTGCCGCTCGCTTTTGGACTCCTGAGCAGCAGATAGCTTACTTGTTATGCTCTCATCGCGCTATGGAGGAGGACTGGCTTCATATGCGACGTTTACTCTTTTCCATTTTCCCCCTCCTCCACTGCCATCAGCTTAGGCCTTTTTAAATGACACGGGTAGACTTTTGATGAGAGGACCGCGATTGTGCAGATTACACAGCCTTTTGGTGACCGCATTTTGGATGATTATGACTTTTGATGTCTTGTATATTGGTTGTTATTGACACTGATGTGATAGTTTGGACTAGGGCGATGTGGCCCTTAGTCATTGATGATGTACGATACAGATGTGAACTTGTAAACCTTCCATTGTGGTCTTGATTTATGACAGCGCAATCGCAGTATTCTCATTATTCGTGATGTTTGATTGATTGTTTATATTTTATAACATGGGATGTTTTGTGTTTGAGATGTTATGTGTTGATATTATTGTTACATACGCATACCCTTACTTACTATGACCTGACCAACGTGAACCGTCTTTTAGAAGATGCCTCCAAGACGCCAGACGCGTATGCCTGCCAACGAGGCAGAACTTCAAGGAATCATCGCTGCCGCCATAGCACAGTATGCAGCCTCACAAGGAGGAACCAGCGGAAGTAATTCGAACAACAACGGCAATAACAATCAACCTCATGGTAATGTTAAGTCGTTGAGACATGCTACGATACATTTGGATATCTTTAGCACGTTCGCTAATGCCATTTGTCTATTTTAATGTATGTGCAGGGTGCACCTACAAGCAGTTCCTTGATTGCAAGCCCGTGAACTTCGATTGCAAACCAAGCTGGTAATGTGAACCGAAACCAAAACAACAATCAAGATGGGAATGGAGGAGGTAATGGCCAAAAACTTGGTTGTTTTAACGGTGGTGACATTGGGCATTTTAAGAGGAACTGCCCAGAATTTAACCAAGCACGGGGAAGAGTCTTTAACATTGAGGCGAGGGAAGCGCGCCGGGATCCCAATGTTGTTACTGGTACGTTCCCTATAAACCAACGCTTTGCATCCGTTTTGTTTGATACTGGTGCCGACTATAGTTTCGTATCGTTAGAATTTAAGAATATGCTTGGGTTAGCCGCTAGTAAATTAGATATCCCGTACTCGATCGAATTGGCTAATGGAAAGCTGGTTGAAGCTAATGAAGTTGTCAGAGGTTGTGTAATCGAGTTGGGAGAGCGTGAGTTTACTTTAGATCTACTACCAGTCAAGTTGGGAAGCTTCGACGTGGTAGTAGGGATGGATTGGTTGTCGAGCAACAAGGCTGAGATTGTCTGCCACGAAAAGGTCATACGCATCCCAACAGAAGATGGGGAAACAATTGTGGTTCATGGAGAAAAGCGTGATACGCCTTTGCGAATTATCAGCTGCCTAAAAGCTCGAAAGTGCTTACAAAAGGGATGTGTTGCCTTCCTGGCACACATCGTGGATAAGAAAGCTGCTGAGCCAAAGATCGAAGACATCCCTGTTGTGAGGGAATATCCTGAAGTCTTTCCAGAGGACTTGCCAGGATTGCCACCCCAAAGGCAAGTGGAGTTCTGTATTGACTTAGTTCCAGGCGCCGCACCTGTGGCTAAAGCACCTTATAGGCTTGCCCCTTCAGAGATGCAGGAGTTGTCAACACAACTCCAGGAGTTGCTAGACAAAGGATTCATCAGACCAAGCTTCTCACCTTGGGGAGCTCCAGTTCTGTTCGTCAAGAAGAAAGACGGTAGTTTTCGTATGTGCATTGACTACCGGGGAGTTGAATAAGTTGACTGTCAAGAGTAGGTATCCTCTGCCAAGGATTGATGATCTATTCCATCAGCTCCAAGGTTCAAGCTACTATTCAAAGATCGACTTGCGATCAGGTTACCATCAGCTGAGAATACAAGAAGAAAGTATTCCTAAGACCGCTTTTAGAACTTGTTATGGACATTACGAGTTTCTGGTAATGCCGTTTGGGTTGACAAACGCGCCAGCTGTTTTTATGGATTTGATGAACAGAGTTTGTAAGCCGTATCTCGACAAGTTTGTGATTGTGTTTATCGATGACATCTTGATTTATTCGAAGACAAAGGCTGAGCACGAACATCATTTGAGAGCTATATTGGAGTTGCTGAAAAAGGAAAAGTTGTATGCCAAATTCTCGAAGTGGGAATTCTGGCTACGCGAAGTCCAATTTCTTGGACACGTGGTTAATGGAGATGGGATTCATGTGGACCCCACCAAGATTGAGGCGATAAAGAATTGGGAGACTCCAAAGACGCCAACCGAGATTCGGCAATTCTTAGGTTTGGCTGGGTACTATCGAAGATTTATTGAGGATTTTTCAAAAATCGCTCAACCCTTGACCTTCCTCACGCAAAAGGATAAGAAGTTTGATTGGGGAATCAAACAGGAAGAAGCGTTTCAATTGTTGAAAGACAAGCTTTGCAATGCGCCGATTTTATCGCTACCGGAAGGAACAGATGATTTTGTGGTATATTGTGACGCCTCACGTCAAGGTTTAGGTTGCGTGTTGATGCAATGCCAGAAAGTTATAGCTTACGCTTCACGCCAATTGAAGGTACATGAAAGGAATTATACCACGCATGATTTAGAGCTAGGCGCAGTGGTATTTGCGTTGAAGATCTGGAGACACTATTTGTATGGTACGAAGTGTACAATCTTTATGGATTATAAAAGTCTGCAGCACATATTCGACCAGAAAGAGCTGAATATGAGACAAAGACGTTGGGTCGAATTGTTGAACGATTACGACTGCGAAATCAAGTACCATCCAGGGAAGGCGAATGTGGTCGCCGATGCACTAAGTCGAAAAGAGAGGATCAAGCCCATAAGGGTTAGGGCTTTAGAAATGATTATCCAGATAGATCTTTCCCTGTGCATTCGTGCCGCGCATAAAGAAGCACTTAAGTAGAGAAACATTGAAGAGGAATATCTCCGTGGGATGGAGAAGCAATTAGTGCCAAACGAGGAAGGAACGTTATGTTTCATGAAAAGGATTTGGGTTCCTCTTTTTGGTGGTATGAGAAAAGTTATCTTTGACGAAGCTCACAAATCACGGTACTCAATCCATCCAGGACCGGATAAGATGTACCAGGATGTTAAGGATTATTATTGTTGGCCTAGGATGAAAGGCGATGTTGCTGTTTATGTTAGCAAGTGTTTGACGTGCGCCAAGGTTAAAGCTGAACACCAGAAGCCTTCAGGACTTCTGCAACAACCTGAGATTCCCAAGTGGAAATGGGAACAAATTTCAATGGATTTTATAACAAAGTTGCCAAGAACGCCAAGATGTCATGACACTATTTGGGTAATAGTGGACCGATTAACAAAATCTGCGCACTTCTTACCTATCAGAGAGAAAGATAACACGAGCATACTTGCTGAAATATACATGCGAGAGATAGTCGCACGTCATGGAGTGCCTCTCTCGATCATCTCTGATAGAGACGGAAGGTTTGTGTCAAGGATTTGGCAGTCTTTCCAAGAAGCTTTTGGCTCACAGTTAAATCTGAGTACAGCTTTTCACCCGCAGACCGATGGACAGAGCGAACGGACGATACAAACATTGGAAGACATGCTGAGAGCATGTGTTATGGATTTGGGAGGTAGCTGGGATAAACATTTACCATTGGTCGAGTTTTCGTACAACAACAGCTACCACACCAGTATTGGAGCCGCGCCATTTGAAGCTCTGTACGGACGCAAGTGTCGATCACCGCTTTGTTGGTCTGATGTAGGTGATAGACAATTGGTCGGTCCTGATGTGGTCCAGGAAACCACAGATAAGATTGCACAGATCCGAGATCGCATCAAGGCGGCTCGCGATCAACAAAAATGCTATGCGGATAGAAGAAGGAAACCTATGGAGTTTGAGGTAGGTGACATGGTATTGTTGAAAGTGTCACCCTGGAAGGGTGTGGCACGCTTCAGGAAGCGTGGAAAGTTGAATCCGCGTTATATTGGTCCATTCCGGATTCTGGAAAGAATTGGTTTAGTAGCATACAAGCTGGACTTACCTGCTGAACTGAATGGTGTCCACGATACATTTCATGTATCAAATCTGAAAAAGAGTCCATCGCAAGATACTGTTGTCATTCCCACAGACGAGATTCATATTGACGACACGCTCCATTTTGTCGAAGAACCAGTTGAGGTTACAGATTGGAAGATCAACAAAACCCGCCGGAGCAGTGTCAAACTCGTTAAGGTTCGTTGGGATGCAAGAGACGATCCAGAATACACCTGGGAGCGTGAGGACTGTGTGAAAGAGAAGTACCCCCACTTGTTTCCAAAGACCCCTGCAACCAGAAGCAGAACCTAAAATTTCAGGACGAAATTTTCTTAACGGGGGGAGAATGTGACAACCCTCACCCAATCAGGTATCCGTACGAATTAATTAATATTTAATAAATGCTTAATTACTGTGCTTGCTTACAATTGTGATTAAACTGCTTCTTGATTTCTGGTACATATACATACATGCATCATACTTTATTGCTGTCACTCCATATTTACACAGAACTATAGTGACAAACTTGATGCACAAAAGCACAGTAGCACAATGAACGGATAACCCAGTAAACATGCTGACATAGCCAGCACCAGACAGACACTGTCTCTAAGGCCAGTATGAGCCGGGAATAGTTTACTACACTAGTAGGGAGTGTAGGGAAGTGAGGATTGTAAAACTGCGTCACTAGGTGATAGTTATAGTGATCGGATGTGCCTAAAACATGCTCTAACTACAAAATTCTGCACTTTATTACAAAATTCAGCATTTAATTTCGAGCTAAAGTTGCTTGGAAGGAGGTTTGTACTCCGAAAGATGAGGGCGGTTTGGGTATTCGCAGTATTATGGACGTTAATAAAGCCTTTCTGACAACTCATATCTGGAGCATAATAACTAATCGTCCGTCTCTTTGGGTTCAATGGATTCATTCTTACAGGTTAAAAGGTAATAATTTTTGGGAGGTCCAATGTCGGGGTAAAGTTAGTTGGTGGTGGCAGAAGCTCTTGTCTATCCGTTCTAGTATTCGTCCCTTCATTTGGAGTTCTATTCATAGTGGTCGTCAAACCAATGTATGGAGTGACAATTGGTGTGCATACAGCCCTCTTCATTCGTTTATTTCTCCTCGGAATATTGCTAGATGTGACACATGTGTCACTCCAACCATCAAACAAATGCCAAACCAAGGAAATATTGTATTTCATACTTGGGATTTGTATAAATATGTGTATGCTTTGCACATATCAATTCTTGTTCAATTTCATACTCTACAACGCTTTCTGGAGAATTATACGCAAACTGGTGCATAAACGTACTCAGTTTAATGCGAAAAATACTCCGGGAGACCATCATACACTTAACATACCTTAAATAACCTTTACATAACTTAGAAATAAGTTTTGAAGGCTTTGGTATGGCAAAAACAAGTTAATTCGCTTACAGGGACTAAACTTGACAAACTGCGAAAGTATGCCAATTTGAACTGTAACGAACATTCCGGAACATTTCCATAAGTTAAACATACCATATATATCCTTTACATAGCTTAGAAATAGGCTTTGAGGGGTTTGGTATGCTAAAACAAACTTTTGGATCATTCAGGGACTAAAAGTGTCAAAAAGTGCATAAGTTTGCACTTACGCGCATAACTCACGTTCTGAATACATCCGGACATCCAAAAATTTATGTAAGCATCCTTATATTATGCCTTAGTGTTTGGCATGAGAAAAATCCATTTGTCGCGTCATTTGGATCGTCTTTCGCGCTTATGCGCATTCCGTCGTAATTAAGCGAACATCGCGATCGTACGGCCAAACGAACCGACATCCGACATATTTTTGGGCATGTTTCATGTCCACAATGTTTAGGCATCATGTTAGGGCCTTAAAGATGACTTTACAGGTCTTAGAAGGGCTGGAAATAGCTTAAACACGCAACAGGGACCAAAAGTGTAAATTCTGCAAGTGGTGCAGATCAGAGGGGCCAGGCGGCCCGCGTAAAGATTGCCCAAAACATGAGGCGGGCCGCGTGAACATGTCTGACAGAAGATTTTGCATTTAATGCAGAATCTGGCCTTTCGTTCGATCAAGGGGCGATGCCTTTTCACCCAACGAAGAGCCAAGGGTCAAGTTCACTGAACTTATCCACTTGGACACATGTACGCACGAGATCAAGGCACGATATTCGATAAAACGATCCTAACGGTTCCACTTTTCCTATAAATACCCCCCCCCCCTTTAGTGTAAAATTCACAAAATCAGATCTTAGAGCTCTAAGTTGAAACCATTGTTTCATACCAGAGCTATTTGGTCTTGATTAGCACTCGGGGACCCTCCGTAAGTCTTCTTTCGTTCTTTTATTCGCTTTTCGAGTCCGAAAGTCAACGTTTTGTTGACTTTCTGCATTGACCAGCTTTTGGTCAATGTGAAGTTCATGGAACTTCATAACGTGAGCGTGATCACGATGGTTATGGTCCATAGTGACCATACCTACTGATTACCACGTTATCTAGGCTCAGTGACGAGTCGTAGTTTCGGCCAAAATGCGCATTCTTGCGTATTTTGTAACCAAACTACTCGTGGGCATCAAAGCCGTTTGTTTTGATGCCAAACCTGTTTCTAAACTTAGTTAAGCATGTTCTAACATGCTTACCTCGTCACTTTTAGTTTAGTGCTTATATAGGGTCATAAGGTAAGCGATTTAAACCATCGCTTATACTTTCGAACCCGACCCATTTGGTCGGTCATTAGGACCCGACCAAACACATTTGGTGACCATAGCTATAACCTTCCGAGGTTATACCGTGTGGTCGCAATGTTAGGCGTTCCGAACGCGTTCTACGCGAACGACGCGTTAGGGTAGCATAAGCTACCTAAACGGGTCGTGATGGACCGTAAGCACTTAGATTAGGTTTCATTTTAGTATGTAGGCTTTGCTAAGCCATATTACACGAGTCTCCATACTCGTTTGGTTTACGAACCCGCGTACTGTCCGATCCTTCTGATTTGGTTCGGTATATTAACATAAGCTACCTATTAGGTGCCGTTGATATTCCGTGATTGTTAGCATTATCTGGTTATTATACAAGGAACTCAAAGCAATCTCAGGTGAGTACATAGTTCCCCTCTTTTACTGTTTTCCAAACTGTTTTGGGGTGAAGCATGTGTACCTATCTGTTATTTTCATGATTTCATAGTATAATTGATTATACATGTTAGTATTTATCTTTTGACAAACTAAATGACTATCTATGGTTTAAACACTGATTTCTCAAAGATTATAAGATTAATTGTTGGATTGTACTTATACATTCACCAGACCGATTGGTAGTATGATATAGCGCTATAGGACTAGACACCCCATTCCTGTTGTCATGGAATGTCTGAAACCAACTTGTTTCTCCATCCAAATAGGGATTTCCTTTGTGGTATCCTTATAGTCTCAAAGGTGTAGTTTCATGCACTAGGTCTGAATGAATTCTTAAATCGCACCTTTAAAGTATATTTTGATATACTCCCAAAAAGTATAGTTTGATATACTCTCATGTGTGGTATTGTACAGAACCAATATATATTTTGTAATCATCCAAAGCATATTGTGATATGTTACTTACATAACTAAAACATAGTTTAATATGTTATTTATCACATCCAAAGCATATACTGATATGTTAGTTACAAAACTAAAACATGGTTTAATGTGTTATTTATAAATCCAAGGTATACTTGTAATATACTACTGAAAACTATTATTTTGAACAACTAAAGTATATTTAATATACTATCTATCAAACGATTTGGTTTTGGTTAGTGTTTAGATAACGGAACGAGTGTAATGTGATGAAAACATGGTAGATACGCCGCTGGTACTTCTTATATATAAGTGTTTTCATTGCATTACATACCGTGGCGTTATTTAGTACACTTGGGTTAACAATATTGGAACTGAAATATATTTTAATATATTACTTATTCAACTTTCTTAAAACCAAGGTATATTTTATATATACCATAAACGTTTTATTAAAACATTGTTTTCAAACAACTTAACTTATACAAACTCATTTTACATGGTTATCCAGTTAACCATACATTATTCTCTTATTTATACATATCATCTGATCCTATCGTTTTTCAAATGATTTACAAGACAAAGCAAATTTACAAAGTTCATGACTAGACATTTTTCTCAAACATAAGTCATGAACTCCGTTTTCACAAAACCTATGTATCTCACAGGCATTTTTATGCTGACGTACCTATTTTTACACATGTTTCAGGTGCTGTCTTGAGATGATTGTTGATACATGCTACATTTAGGATGGACTCGTGCCTTAGCAACTTTAAAACTTGGAAGATCATAGTTGTACTTATGTGATTGTAATAGAACAAAGAGTTCATTTAATCAATAAAACAATATTTAAATTTCCATGTGTTATGAAACAATGATTCTGTTACAACACTCCCCGACGTTTCCGCCACGTTTTGTTGTTACACGTGGTCGGGGTGTGACAGAAAAGTTGGTATCAGAGCTCATGGTTATAGGGAATTAGGTTATTAGTAATGATTTGACCTAGTCTATAACCTTCCTAGGACCCTAACGCGAGTTTACTTGCGTTTAGTCATAAAACAACACCGTCACCTATCCTTAGGCGACGCCCGCAACAAGAACATAAATTTCAAAACCGCTTTGAAAACTAATCATCTGTTCTAGGATGATTGATTACTAGGTTTTGAACCCTCTGTTATAAGGTTTTGAACCCCTTTGAATTTTCAAAACTCTCGTCAAAGTTGGTCTAAATATTGTGAACACATGCAAACTGGAAGGGTGGGTGCCTGTACCCTGAGTTTTCTGTCTAAGGCTAGAGTGTTCGTACAAATCCACATAATCGGACCAGTCACTCTTACCTGGGAACTCTTGGGGTGAGTGTCCACTTATAGGCGAGCATGTCTTCGCGATACATTATTTTTGACCTATTTGCTTTGATTAATCACCAGGTCGTGTGTTGCTTTGTAGTAACAGACAGACGGCCACTATCCTTGCTTTCATCAGATTTGTTCCATCTCATTCTTTTCGTCTAATTCTCTCACTCGTTTCCTCTCATGTTTCCTCTTTTAGAATGCCTCCTCGACGCGACAATCAGATGGCGAATGCCGAACTGGCGGAAATCATCGCGCAACAAATGGCTGCTGCCTTCCCAATTCTTTATGCTCAAATAACTCAAGCCATCAACAACAACAATGCTCCATGCAATTTCAAGATTTTTAACTCAGCTAAGCCGCTCAAGTTCAATGGTTCTGAGGGAGCAACTGGTCTTCTTCAATGGTTCGAGAGCATTGAGAATACTTTCCGTCACGTTCAGTGTCCTGAAAATCGCAAGGTCGAGTTTTCTTCGAGTGTGTTTCAGAAGAGGGCTCTTACATGGTGGAACGGGGTTATGAGAGACCGCGGTGCAGAGGTTGCATTAGCACAGACTTGGGCCGAGCTTAGGGCTCTTATGATGAAGGAGTTCTGTCCTCGTCATGAGCTTAGGGCTCTAGAAAGGGAATTTGATGATTTAAAGCAAGACAGTGGGGAACATCGAGCCTATACTGATCGCTATGAGGAATTGAGCTTGTTATGCCCTACTATGGTTACGCCTCTGGATAAGGCGATTGAGAAATACATTGATGGGCTTCCTGACGTAGTTCAGGACATCGTTACTGGCAGCAACCCTACTACTGTCAGACAAGCCATTGAATTGGCTGCCACTCTGACTGAATCCCAAATCAGGAAGCACAAGCTGTTTCGGAAGGGCGACTTAAGACCATCTGACAAGACTGCTCATGTGGAAACAAAGGAAGAAAGTGCTGAGGTGCCCAAGAAGAAAAAGCGCAAAGCCTCTCAAAGCTACGCTGTAACTGCTCAAGACAAACAAGTTGCACCAAACCAGCCAACACAACCTCGTAAAAGACAAAACTATGTTGGTACTGCACCGTTGTGCAACAAATGCAACCGTCATCATCTAGAGCAAGAGCAGTGTCACAAATGTACCCACTGTGGGCGGTTGGGACATTTGATCAATATTTGTCGTTATGCAAATCAAACTGCTGCAAACACTGCTGCTGTTCAAGCACGGTTCCCTCCAGGGTCATGTTATAACTGTGGTGACCTTACCCACTACAGAAACAATTGCCCAAGGCTTGTTAACATACCTCCAGCGCGTGGACGAGTGTTCAACATCAATGAGGCAAACATGAACAATGAGGCAGCAGTGAACAATTAGTGTTTTGTATTTCCTTAGTTGCTATCTTTTGACACTTCAAGACAAATCCGTTGCTACATAAATAAAGATTTGTTGTTTTTATTTATGCAAAATTTATGCGTTTGTGTGAATGCTTGATGCAACTTTATGATGTCAACCCAAAAACAAACTACTCGTATGGTTCTGTCATATTATGATCACTTGTGATCTCCCCAAGAACCTTAAACTCTCGTTTCTTTTAAGAAACAAAGTCAAACACTTATTGAGAATCCCTCTATCTTTGTAGATAGATCTTCATAAATCGTTAAAGTGCCAAATGAAATCCATAGGTTGGATTCCTAGTGTGCCTTAATATCCATACCTAAGGATAACAAAATAAAGAATCAAGTTAACTAAATTTGTGCTTATGTATTTTCTTACATGTTTTGTGGTTGTATGTGATCCATCCAAATCCTCATAGAATCTTTCATATCTTCATACGAGAGATTCATAATGGGATATCCAAAGATACTATCTTAAACCCTCAATGGATTTCAACAGTGTAGTTAAGTCACTCGGGTTATAAAGTATTGTTCTATAATTGGACCTCTTGAAAGGTCTGCTTAAACAGATTGATTTTGAAAATCTGATTAGAAATATCATGTGATGATATAAAAATGATCCCTTAAGCGGTCTATTTAAAGAGATCGTACGACGGTCTAGTTAAGAAGATCATGTGTTGATCTAGTTAAAAAGATCGTTCGTTGATCGAATTAAAAGGATCCTTTGGTGGTCTAGTCAAATCGCTTCATATTTATTCAAGAAATTTTTCCTACGGATTATGAAATGGACTGTGCGGACTGTGCAAGGAATTACGTAATTATGGAGGCCTACATAATTATGGAATTCAGTGCACAGGAACCACAGGAAGTTTCATCATGTGTTAAGACCTAGTGACAAGAATAATGATACGGGAGAAGTCTCGGACCTCGACCAATGTCATTTATTCTCACACTCCCCCAATTCTGATCTCAATCACACACCAAGTTTTCCTATGATAAGCCTTCATAAGAAACGTTCGTCAATCAGTAGTTCAAAATTTCGTGTTTTACTATTTCAAGGAATTCACTCTGAGGGTTAACAAATTCGCTAAGAATCCTAACATGGCCCAGGGTTTTACCTAAGGGTTCAATGGATCTATTATAAGGCGAAACCTTCACAGCTGTCCTCACGAGTTTCCTCTAGAATTAAATTTCGGGACGAAATTTCCTAAAGTAGGGGAGACTGTGACACCTGTGTCACTCCAACCATCAAACAAATGCCAAACCAAGGAAATATTGTATTTCATACTTGGGATTTGTATAAATATGTGTATGCTTTGCACATATCAATTCTTGTTCAATTTCATACTCTACAACGCTTTCTGGAGAATTATACGCAAACTGGTGCATAAACGTACTCAGTTTAATGCGACAAATACTCCGGGAGACCATCATACACTTAACATACCTTAAATAACCTTTACATAACTTAGAAATAAGTTTTGAAGGCTTTGGTATGGCAAAAACAAGTTAATTCGCTTACAGGGACTAAACTTGACAAACTACGAAAGTATGCCAATTTGAACTGTAACGAACATTCCGGAACATGTCCATAAGTTAAACATACCATATATATCCTTTACATAGCTTAGAAATAGGCTTTGAGGGGTTTGGTATGCTAAAACAAACTTTTGGATCATTCAGGGACTAAAAGTGTCAAAAAGTGCATAAGTTTGCACTTACGCGCATAACTCACGTTCTGAATACATCCGGACATCCAAAAATTTATGTAAGCATCCTTATATTATGCCTTAGTGTTTGGCATGAGAAAAATCCATTTATCGCGTCATTTGGATCGTCTTTCGCGCTTATGCGCATTCCGTCGTAATTAAGCGAACATCGCGATCGTACGGCCAAACGAACCGACATCCGACATATTTTTGGGCATGTTTCATGTCCACAATGTTTAGGCATCATGTTAGGGCCTTAAAGATGACTTTACAGGTCTTAGAAGGGCTGGAAATAGCTTAAACACGCAACAGGGACCAAAAGTGTAAATTCTGCAAGTGGTGCAGATCAGAGGGGCCAGGCGGCCCGCGTAAAGATTGCCCAAAACATGAGGCGGTCCGCGTGAACATGTCTGACAGAAGATTTTGCATTTAATGCAGAATCTGGCCTTTCGTTCGATCAAGGGGCGATGCCTTTTCACCCAACGAAGAGCCAAGGGTCAAGTTCACTAAACTTATCCACTTGGACACATGTACGCACGAGATCAAGGCACGATATTCGATAAAACGATCCTAACGGTTCCACTTTTCCTATAAATACCCCCCCCCCTTTAGTGTAAAATTCACAAAATCAGATCTTAGAGCTCTAAGTTGAAACCATTGTTTCATACCTGAGCTATTTGGTCTTGATTAGCACTCGGGGACCCTCCGTAAGTCTTCTTTCGTTCTTTTATTCGCTTTTCGAGTCCGAAAGTCAACGTTTTGTTGACTTTCTGCATTGACCAGCTTTTGGTCAATGTGAAGTTCATGGAACTTCATAACGTGAGCGTGATCACGATGGTTATGGTCCATAGTGACCATACCTACTGATTACCACGTTATCTAGGCTCAGTGACGAGTCGTAGTTTCGGCCAAAATGCGCATTCTTGCGTATTTTGTAACCAAACTACTCGTGGGCATCAAAGCCGTTTGTTTTGATGCCAAACCTGTTTCTAAACTTAGTTAAGCATGTTCTAACATGCTTAGCTCGTCACTTTTAGTTTAGTGCTTATATAGGGTCATAAGGTAAGCGATTTAAACCATCGCTTATACTTTCGAACCCGACCCATTTGGTCGGTCATTAGGACCCGACCAAACACATTTGGTGACCATAGCTATAACCTTCCGAGGTTATACCGTGTGGTCGCAATGTTAGGCGTTCCGAACGCGTTCTACGCGAACGACGCGTTAGGGTAGCATAAGCTACCTAAACGGGTCGTGATGGACCGTAAGCACTTAGATTAGGTTTCATTTTAGTATGTAGGCTTTGCTAAGCCATATTACACGAGTCTCCATACTCGTTTGGTTTACGAACCCGCGTACTGTCCGATCCTTCTGATTTGGTCCGGTATATTAACATAAGCTACCTATTAGGTGCCGTTGATATTCCGTGATTGTTAGCATTATCTGGTTATTATACAAGGAACTCAAAGCAATCTCAGGTGAGTACATAGTTCCCCTCTTTTACTGTTTTCCAAACTGTTTTGGGGTGAAGCATGTGTACCTATCTGTTATTTTCATGATTTCATAGTATAATTGATTATACATGTTTTTTTTTTTTTTTTTATCTATGGTTTAAACACTGATTTCTCAAAGATTATAAGATTAATTGTTGGATTGTACTTATACATTCACCAGACCGATTGGTAGTATGATATAGCGCTATAGGACTAGACACCCCATTCCTGTTGTCATGGAATGTCTGAAACCAACTTGTTTCTCCATCCAAATAGGGATTTCCTTTGTGGTATCCTTATAGTCTCAAAGGTGTAGTTTGATGCACTAGGTCTGAATGAATTCTTAAATCGCACCTTTAAAGTATATTTTGATATACTCCCAAAAAGTATAGTTTGATATACTCTCATGTGTGGTATTGTACAGAACCAATATATATTTTGTAATCATCCAAAGCATATTGTGATATGTTACTTACATAACTAAAACATAGTTTAATATGTTATTTATCACATCCAAAGCATATACTGATATGTTAGTTACAAAACTAAAACATGGTTTAATGTGTTATTTATAAATCCAAGGTATACTTGTAATATACTACTGAAAACTATTATTTTGAACAACTAAAGTATATTTAATATACTATCTATCAAACGATTTGGTTTTAGTTAGTGTTTAGATAACGGAACGAGTGTAATGTGATGAAAACATGGTAGATACGCCGCTGGTACTTCTTATATATAAGTGTTTTCATTGCATTACATACCGTGGCGTTATTTAGTACACTTGGGTTAACAATATTGGAACTGAAATATATTTTAATATATTACTTATTCAACTTTCTTAAAACCAAGGTATATTTTATATATACCATAAACGTTTTATTAAAACATTGTTTTCAAACAACTTAACTTATACAAACTCATTTTACATGGTTATCCAGTTAACCATACATTATTCTCTTATTTATACATATCATCTGATCCTATCGTTTTTCAAATGATTTACAAGAGAAAGCAAATTTACAAAGTTCATGACTAGACATTTTTCTCAAACATAAGTCATGAACTCCGTTTTCACAAAACCTATGTATCTCACAGGTATTTTTATGCTGACGTACCTATTTTTATACATGTTTCAGGTGCTGTCTTGAGATGATTGTTGATACATGCTACATTTAGGATGGACTCGTGCCTTAGCAACTTTAAAACTTGGAAGATCATAGTTGTACTTATGTGATTGTAATAGAACAAAGAGTTCATTTAATCAATAAAACAATATTTAAATTTCCATGTGTTATGAAACAATGATTCTGTTACAACACTCCCCGACGTTTCCGCCACGTTTTGTTGTTACACGTGGTCGGGGTGTGACACTAGAGTTGGTTTCTCGCTTAGCACAACGGTGGCCGACATTGTTTCTGAAGATGGCCAATGGAGATGGCCTCAGGCATGGTATGATACATTTCCGGTTCTCATCAATATTGATACTATTCAGATTACCCCTGATACGGAGGATCGGTTTCGTTGGAAAGATTGGGAAGGCAAGTTACAGTGTTTTTGTTCTTGGGAGGCATGGAATAACTTGCGGTATAGAGAGAATAAGGTAGTCTGGGTCAACTCGGTTTGGTTCAGTCAGTGCATCCCTAGGCATTCCTTTCATTTGTGGTTGGTTATTAAGAATAAGTTGCAGACGCAGGACAGAATGGCTGACTGGGAAGCGGGAAGTGCAACTAATCTCCGGCTGATGTGTTGTCCCTTGTGCAGATATGACCGCGACTCTCGGGATCACTTATTTTTCGAATGTTCCTATGCTTCAGAAGTTTGGAGTCTGGTTAGGAATATGGTTGATATGGGGAGTGTAAATGATACATGGGCATCGGTTACGCAGTGGATGGAGCTCAATGCTAATTCTAGTTCTCTGGAGCACATTGTTTGTAATATTCTGTTGGCTGCTTCCACGTATTTTATATGGCAAGAAAGGAACAATCGTCTTTTCACTCAGGTGCAGAGGAATGCTAGTGTTCTCTCCAAGGTTATTATAGATACAGTTCGGCTCAGGATCATGGGATTCAGAACCGGTAGAGACCCGAAGCAAAGGAAACTTTTGGATAGATGGCTGATCGCGAAGACGAACATGGATATAGACCCAGGCTAGGGTAGATGTAGTCTCCTAGTTTTTCTATTTTGGGTTATGGGCTGTGTTGGTTTGGTTTCTAGTTTTGTTTGGTTGTGACTGTATGTCGTGTTTTTGTTTGTTTTTCCTAGGCTTGGTATGCCAAGTCTAGTAGTGTGTATCGATGATGCACCCTGTTTGTTCTTGTTGGTTGATATATAAAATTCACCGGGGTAACCCATTTACCCAAAAAAAAATTCAGCATTTAATTTAACTAGTAAAGTGCAAAAACATAGGAAAATAATACTAGACACTTTCCAAAGTGTCGGGAATTCTTTGTGTCACTAAAAATAATATTAAAGACGCTTTAAATGCTTATTTAGCACTTTAACGGATCAATATCCAACCGAACAACCGCACTTTACCCGTAACATAAAAATATTGTCAATGACATTGTTTTTGCTTTTCTGAGCTAGTTAGGGTCCCCGAACACCCTAACACCCGTTATATTACATAACACACTATCACACTAATTTAGATACCTAACTAAACTAACTAACACTTAACTATATCATCCAAATCAAACCATAACCCCCCCCCCCCCCCATGATCCAATCGGTTTCCCCCATGTGGGACACACCCTTACACTTTTGATTATTTTATTAGCTTATGTCTCATATCTAGATTACATAATACACAATGGTTATTAGTGAATGATGGTTTATAAGAGTGCTTAGAGGATAACATTTCATTCAAAACACTTCACACAAAAATTGCACTCTCTCTCCCTCTCCTCTTGTGTTCGGCCGAAAGCTCACAACCACCCACCATCATCTTCAAGCTTTGATCTTGCAATTTCACATACACACAAGGGTGAATGGTCACACACAAGGAGGCTCGGTGCTTTCGGAATCTCAAGGACCTCACTACGTTGCTTTTATCCACCTAGTTTTCGCTTTGATTCTTCCCTAGCCTTGAGCTAGTTGTAAGTGATTCTAAACACTCTCTTGATCATGTTTAAAGTGGTTAATAAGAGGTTTAACGGATAAAAATCAAGAACACTTAAGATCAAAACATAAAGTCTTGTAAGAATGATAAACTTGATGGATAAAGGGTAACTATTGGTGTAAAACTTGTGAATCTTGTTTAGCTATGATTATTTTATGTTGTTTGATGCTAGTAGTGGAACGGATCGTCATCTAACCATGCTAGGTATCCATAGAACATGAACTAGCAATATGTTAAGTGTAAAAGAAGCAAGATGATGAACCCTTCCACACATGAACATGAATGTGACAACTCGAGTTTCCAAGATTCCATTTTCGCATTTATTGCACGTTCACTGTTTGTTTAGTTGTTTACTTGCACAATTTGTTGCTTTGTAACTACACACGTTTTGATTTAGTAAAGTGTATTGTGATTGTGCATGGTTATGTGTTATTTTATGAAAGATTTGTCAAATACATGAACTTGGTGGTGAAACTGGAAATTATGTTGTGATGGGTGTGCTTTATGTAAAAGGTGATACTTAGGGGTGTGTAGAGTAGTTAGTGAAATTTTAATCACTCTTAACCCTAACCTCCTCCCTAATCATTCACAAAAATCATCACACGTACTTTCACATTCTCCTCTCCTCTCCTACAACCATCTCCTCATGACCGCACCGAAAAAACCCTAATGCTCTCTCTCTAGCTTGGCGATTTCGTTTTTTCTTCATGAATCCTCAGATCTTTATCGTAATTCTCTGTATAACAGTCTGTGATTAGGGATTATCCTTGAATCTCTATAACGAACTCGTTAGCAGGTTTGACCGATTTACATCTAGGATTTTTTGTTTCTTGATTTCGTTCGCCTCCTTATCTTTGTGTTATTCTGAAGTTGTTTATAGTCATCTTGGTTGATCGATCTTGCTAAGATCTTGATTAATAGGGTTACTATAGATTACGAAAGGATACATAGGATAGGGTTTGCTAGAATTAGGGTTTCTCTTTTTCTGGTTTTCGGGTTCTTGGTTTTCTCGGCTACGTGTCTTCTGTGTGCATGGTTATTGTTCTTATTGTTCTATAGGGAGAGGTGTCTATTTCATCATGGATGATCGTCCTAAAATTGATGATTCTGTTCTTCGTGATCGAGGTAAGCCGTCGTTTCAGTATAAGGGTTTGACAAGTCGTGTGGTCAATATTGATGGTAATCCGGTCTTACCTAGAAGGGGTTCTGTGCAATTGCCGCATCAAGTGGATAAAAATTTTAATGTAATTGACGAACTTGTTAAGATCACTGTTCCGGTTTCTCAATCGGAATATGATGCTGCTTGGTCTAAATCTGATGGGGGTGATAATCTGGATGTTCAGCCGCCTAAGGGATCTAGTGCCAAACCTATGTCTTATGTAGATACGGTAGCTGCTAATTCTGTGAAGAAAGTTAATTTTCGTTCACTTGCCAGTTCCGAGAAGTATGATGGTTGTGATGTTGTCCTACCAAGGGAATCAGTTCGTTCTGTGCAAGATAAGATGGCTAATACTCTTTATGGTTATTTCTAAGGTGATCGGGTTGCTTTCCCAGTGGTTGATTATTTTGTGCGCACAAATTGGAAAAAATATGGGTTGCTTAAAACTATGATGAACGCGAATGATTTTTTCTTTTTCAAGTTTAACGATGAAGTGGGTATGTCGAACGTCCTTAAAGATGGGCCATGGATAATCAGATCTCAACCATTATTTCTTGATAACTGGACGCCAACTACTAAGCTTGAAAAGAAGGAGGTCAAGAAAGTTCAAGTATGGGTCAAAATTCATGAAGTTCCTTTAGCGGCTTATACGGAGGATGGCTTGAGCTTGATTGCAACAACCACTGGGGATCCAAAAATGCTTGACTCGTTTACCACATCTATGTGCATGGAATCCTGGGGCTGTAGTAGCTATGCTAGAGCTCTGATTGAGATATCAGCAGATAACGACCTCCGGGAAGAAATTTCAATGGCAATACCAGAACCTGAAGGGGAGGGTTTTATTAAAGAGACCATGTTTGTGGAATACGAATGGAATCCGCATCGGTGTGCTAAGTGTTGTGTTTTCGGTCATGCGACTGATGTTTGTCCTAAACAACCGAGGAGACCGGGCAAAGCTATCCAGGAGAACCAAAATTGGAATGCTCAAAAGAATCGTCCAGCTAAGAAGGTGCCAATCGTGGACCAGGATGGGTACACAGGTGTTTATGGCAAGAAAGCGGCAAAGAAAGTTGGTATACCCGTGAATAAACAAATATCTAAGTTTGAATATCGTCCTGTAGGTTCAAAGCCGAAGGGGGACACCAATAAAACATCGAGTGCTACGGATGTAAGGTCGAGTAATCCTTTCGATGTTCTTAACGAAGTGGAAGATGTTGCAGGTACTAGTAACACAAAGTCGGGGGTAAACAATGATGAGTCCGATGATGATGATGAGGTTATTGAGAATGATTTTGATATGGACGGGTTTTTAAAGGAGGGTACTCTTAATGTTAAAAGTAAAGGGGCAAGCACTCCTTCTCCGATAGTTAATGATGGTTAGTATCGCTTCTTGGAATATAAGGGGGTTGAACCGCCCGCTTAAACAAAAAGAGGTTCGGCAGGCTGTCAAAGATTTTAATTTGAGTTTGTGTGCTATATTAGAATCTCATGTGGATGTTGGTAATTTGGGTAAGGTGTGTAAGTCAGTCTTTCGTTCGTGGGAGTGGACTTCTAACGGTGGTTGTTGTGACAAAGGCACGAGAATTATTATTGGATGGAACCCGGCTATTTTTGATGTGATGATTTTGTCTCAATCTCCTCAGGTTATGCATCTTCAGCTTGTGTTTAAATTGGATAAAAGAATGATTTTTTGTTCTTTTATTTATGCTGCTAATTATTATGTTTCCCGTAAAGAGTTGTGGCATAATCTCTCAGTGCATAAAGCCCTTGTTAATGATAAACCTTGGTGCATTATGGGTGATTTTAACTCGGCTCTCAACATTGAAGATAATTCTATGGGAACGTCATCGATTTCTATTGGTATGAGAGATTTTCAGGAGTGTGTGGATAATATTGAGGTTGTCGATATTAACCGAATGGGGATCCATTTTACATGGACTCAAAAACCAAAAAATGGGGTAGGGTTACTAAAGAAACTTGATCGAGTGATGGGTAATACAGCTTTTATAGCTGATTTTCCTAATTCGGTTGCCATGTTTAAGCCGTATAGGTTATCGGATCACTGCCCGTGCATTCTTTCATTCCCGGATGCTGGTATGTTAAAGCCGAGGTCCTTCAAGTTTGCTAATTTCCTGGTTTTCAAACCTGAGTTTTCGGATATTGTTAAAGATAAATGGGAGACGTCTGTGAATGGTGTTCATCAATTTAGGGTGGTAAAAAAACTCCGGTTACTGAAACACCCGTTGCGCTCCTTGCTTTTCAAGCAAGGCAATCTGCATAAAAAAGTTGAAAAGCTGCGCGTGGAGCTGGATTCTATTCAGCATCTTATTGATCGGGATCCTGCTAATGCGGATTTACGAGTTTCTGAGACTTCGATCAGTCGTCAGCTCCAAGAGGCTTCGTTAGATGAGGAACGATTTCTGAAAGAAAAGTCAAAAGTTGATTGGTTGAGTGCGGGGGATATGAACTCGGCATTTTTTCATTCATCACAGAAAGTCAGAAATCATGTTAGCCGGATTGAGGTGATCAAAGATTCGGCAGGCAATCTATTTGAAGGAGACAACGTTTATCAACCGTTTGTTCAGCATTACGAAAAATTTTTGGGTCTCAAGGCGATATTTCTCTTACTCCGGCTCCGGATTTATTCTCTAAAGTCCTTGCTCCTCAGGTTGCTACTCATATGATTCGTCAAGTTACGGCGGAAGAGGTGAAAAAGGCAATGTTTTCTATTGGTATCGATAAAGCGCCTGGTCCTGATGGGTATACAGCAGCATTTTTTAAAAGTGCCTAGCCTATTGTTGTTAATGATATTACTTGTGCTATTGTTGATTTTTTTGAGACAGGAAACCTTCTTCGGGAATTGAATCACACGAATATTGTGCTCATTCCGAAAATTCCTACTCCTTCAGCTGTCATTGATTACCGTCCAATTGCGTGCTGTAATGTGTTATACAAGTGTATCAGTAAAATTGTGGCTGACAGAATAAAAATGCTCTAAATGACATCGTAAGCATTAATCAATCAGCGTTTGTTCCAGGACGACGAATATAAGATAATATTATGCTGACTCAAGAATTAATGCATAATTACCATAGACATTCGGGCCCTCCAAGAAGTGCCTTTAAAGTTGATATCCAGAAAGCTTATGACACGGTTGACTGGGGTTTTCTAAAAAATGCTTTGCTTGGATTTGGGTTTCATCGGAAGATGGTTGATTGGATTATGGTGTGTGTCTCGACTGCCTCTTTCTCTATATGTGTCAATGGGACAGTTCATGGCTTTTTTAAGGGCAAACGAGGGTTACGGCAAGGGGATCCAATTTCTCCTTACCTCTTCACTTTGGTTATGGAGGTTCTAACTTCCATTCTTCATCATGCTGTCCGTATCGATTCTTCTTTTAAATTTCATAATAAATGCGAAAAACAGCAGATTATCAATCTTTGTTTTGCCGATGATTTGTTCCTTTTTGCTAGAGGAGAAGTCAACTCGGCTCGGTGTATTATGACATCTCTCTCAAAGTTCACTAAGATGTCGGGGCTGGTGCCTAGTAATAAAAAAAGTACGATTTTCTTCTGCAATGTTAGTAACCATGTAAAAGAAGCTATTCTGGAGCTCATGCCTTTTGTGGAAGGAAAACTGCCGGTCAGATATTTAGGGGTCCCCTTAATCTCTTCTAGGCTTGGTTATAATGATTGTCGAGTGCTTGTGGAAAGACTAGAGAAGCGTATAACACATTGGAGGAACAAGTTACTCTCTGCAGGTAGGCTTCAGCTTATTGTTTCGGTTCTCTCGTCCATGCACATCTATTGGTCTTCTGTTTTTATGTTACCGGCTAGGATCATTAATGAGCTTGAAGCTTGTATGCGTAACTTCTTATGGTCCCAGGAGAGCTCGTTTTCTAAGGGCAAATCTAAAGTTTCTTGGAAGGCTGTTTGCACGCCAAAGTATGAAGGAGGTTTGGGCATTAGACGCATTGGGGATATGAACAAGGCTCTTATGTCTAATCACATTTGGAGCATTGTTTCAAAGCGAGATTCTCTATGGGTTGAATGGGTGTATAGCTACCGTCTTAAAGGCAAGAGTTTCTGGGTGTGTAAAACCCCTTCTAATTGCTGTTGGTCTTGGAGAAATTTGGTTCAGCTGAGGCCGCTTATTAGAAATCATATATAGTCGGAGGTTGGAAATGGCGTTAAAACTTCTGCTTGGTTCGACTATTGGTGTGATATAGGTCCGCTCGGTGACTTTATTTCGCCGAGAAACATTTCTGATGCTGATTTTACGCTGGACGATACTGTGGCTAACATTTACTCTCATGGTTCTTGGTCTTGGCCTATGGCATGGAGAGACTTATTCCCGCTTCTCATCCAATTGGATCAGGTTCATTTGAATCCAACAAAACCTGATAGACTGTTATGGAGAGATGGCATTGATAAATCTGAGTTTTCTTCTTCGGGGGTTTGGCATTCAATTCGTCACAAAGATCCTGAAGTTAATTGGTGCAACATTGTTTGGTTTTCGCAGTGTATTCCCAGGCATGCATTTATGATGTGGTTGGTAATTAAAGGTAAACTTTTGACTCAAGATAAAATTTTAAATTGGGAGTTGTCGCGGAGGAAGAATATGAATATGATGTGCTGCCTGTTATGTTACAAAAACTTTGACTCTCATGCGCATTTATTCTTTGAATGCGAGTATTCGTCTCAAGTGTGGCAGATTATTCGAAACAGGGTGGGTATGGATACGGTCAGGCCGAAATGGGCTGATATTTTTGAGTGGTTGCTGGCTCGAGCTCGGTCTAAAGTGGCAAGGTTTTTTGTTGCTAAAATCTTGGTGGCTGCTGCTTTATATTTCGTTTGGCAGGAAAGAAATGCTAGATTATTTAAAAACCAGTTGAGGCCTCCGGAGAAAATCAGTGAAATTATATTATCAACGGTTAGGTACAAGCTGATGGGCGCCAAGCTCAAGAATACTACAAGAGTGCGAAGACTGTTAGAAGATTGGGAGATTCACAAGGGAAATGTGGACGATGATGGTGGCTGATTAGTACTTGATTTTTGTCGCTAAGTCCTAGATATTAGTCTAGTGGTTCTAGTCTTGTTGGTTATTTCGTTTTGGTTGTTTTTCCTTTGTTTTACTTTCATGGGGCATGTCTCATGATTGAACTAGTGTGGACTCTCTGCACTACTTGTTTTTCATGTTTGTGAATATATAGAATCACCGGGGTAACCCTTTACCCACAAAAAAACCATCTCCTCATCATTCTTGGCTTTACCAGTTCTTTTGCATCAAGTTTGATTTTCCAATCCATCTAGAAGCAATCCAAGGTAATTGTTTAACGACTGTTTATTATTGATTCATGCTAAAACCCTAGTTCTACATGTAATGGTTCTGTGATTATTGAATTCTGATTACTGTGACATGATGTTGATTAGTGTGTAATCATTGCCTGATGTTAAAATACATTATATGTTAGAATCGTTGAATGATAATTGGATTGCATATGAATGAATTAGGGTTATTTGATCGTAGTCTGCGTGAATGTAACTGTTACGTTGATAAACTGAGACTTGGTTTTGATTACTGCATGATTTCTAGTCCGTAGATTATGTCAGGGTTTTTGTGAAGTCACAAAAGTCTGAGTTTTGATTATTAGGTTTGTCTGAGTTTCTTGCTTGATTGATAAAGGTCCGAACTTTGTAAACACATGAGGTCCGAATTTCAAAGGCTCAAGCCTTGTCCGAGTTTTGCTAGCTTAAGTATTGGTCCGAGTTTCTGCCTTGTTAACCTAGTCCGACTTTTTGACAAGGGACAAGGTTGTCCGAGTTTTATGCAAGGCAAGGGGGATCCGAATTTTGTATCAGGCAAGGGATCCGAGTTTTATATATTGCATAGGGTCCGAGTTTTGGCTTGGTACATGATCCGAGTTTTATATGCTAATAACTAGTCTGACTTTATGCTTGTTAACACTGTCCGACCTTTGTTGTGTGAGTTGATGTCCGAGTTTTTATGTGGGGAACCCCTTGGTCCGAGTTTCATGATTGAGTAATTGATGCATTGTATTTAGTATGATGATTTGATTGTTCTGATGATCGAGTAATGAATGATATATATATATATATGGTTCTATTATATGCATGCAGTAAATGATTATATTAAACTGCTAATATTGAATAACGAATTTGATGATGATGAGCACATGATTTGAATAATGTTGTCGGCCAGTGTGTGTATGGGGCATGTAAATTGTTTGTCAGTAGGCATGTGATCATTCATATGTATGTGCAAAAGTCATACAAGTATAATTAAATTGAATGACATATATGACAAATCTGTTGTGGGTGATTGTTTATTGGACCGAACCCAAACTGCACATGTTAACCTTGTTAGTATGTTAACCCTGTTGATGTGTTAACCCTGTTACGTGTGTTAACGCTACTATGCATGCTAGTTCTGTTGATTCTGATTAACGTTGTAACACGGTTAAACTTACCAAGAATGTTGATGAGTAACTGAGTTAAAACAAACTGAGAAAGCCTTGAATGTAAAGCTTGAGTTGCATGAATGTGATTAGCTGCTTATGTGATACATGATGTTAACTGTCAAACGCTTTGTGACATAGATTACATGCGTATCATTACGAACATGAACTGATTTAATACACGTGCACACTATAGGACTTGACTGATTACTTGTGAGCGCATAACCTAGCATACCGAGCAAACCAAGGTGAGTTCACACAGCCAAGGCATGGGATTCCCGGGTTGGGAATTGGGTTGGAAGATTTGAATTGGATAATTACTCGTACTTACGCTATTGCTAGACTATATACCATCGTCCTCAGGTTAGTCAGGACACTTACGTAAAACCAACGTAAACTAGTATCTACCACTGTCTCCCGGTTGGGAGGACACTTACGTAAAACCTACGTAAACTCATACCTACTACGGTCTTCCGGGTCGGAAGGACACTTACGTAAAACCTACGTAAACCCCACGCGTACCACTGTCCTCGGGGAAGGGCACTCACGTAAAACCTACGTGACCTTGTATGGGTAAAGGGTTACCCCGGTGATTCTATATATTCACAACCAAATAAAACAAGTAGTGTAGGGAGTCTACACTAGTTCAATCATGGGACAGGCCCCATGAAAGTAAAACACGAACAATCCAAAAATACACCCAATAACGGAAAACATTGAAAACAAACTAGACTAAACTCTAGAAAAATAAACACAAAACTGCTAATCAACCGCCATCATCATCGACGACAACCCCATGAATCTCCCACTCCTGAAGAAGTTTCCGCACACTAGCCGTGTTTTTCACTTTTGCTCCCATCAACTTGTATCTTACCGTGTTTATTATAATCTCACTATGCTGCTCCGGAGGCCTCAACTGATTTTTGAATAACCGAGCATTCCTTTCTTGCCAAATGAAGTAAGTAGCTGCCGCAACTATGAGTTTAGCAACATAAATCAGAGCCGACTTTGATCTAGCACGGACCAGTAACCAGTCGACAACATCCCTCCATTTCGGTGAAATAGGCATCATGGACACCCTCTGCCTCACTATAAACCAAACTTGAGTCGAATACTTACATTCAAAAAACAGGTGTGGATGCGAGTCAAAATTCTCGAAGCACAACAGGCAACACATCATGTTCATGTTCTTCCGTCTTGATAAATCCCAATTTAGAATTTTGTCTTGAGTTAGGGGTTTACCTTTAATAACCAACCACATCATAAACGCATGCCGAGGAATACATTGTGAAAACCACACAATATTACACCAATTAACTTCCGGTTCCTTATACCTCACCGAATTCCACACACGCGAGGAAGAGAATTCATCTAGATCACTATCATCCTTCCATAATAATTTATCATGCTTTGTCGGATTTAATTGAACTGCGTCTAATTGAATTAACACCGGATAAGTATCTCTCCAAGCCATAGGCCAATTCCAATAACCATGAGAGTAAATATTAGCCACCGAATCATCCAGCCTAAAATCCGCATCGGTAATGGTTCTAGGTGTTAGAAACTCACCGAGCGGTCCTAGGTCACACCAGAAACCGAACCAGGCTGAAGTCGAAGCACCATCTCCTAGCTCCGACCAAACATGTTTCCTTATAAGAGGGCGCATATGAATTATATTTCTCCAAGACGAACAACAATTCGCAGGAGTTTTACAAACCCAAAAACTCTTGCCTTTCAGCCGATAACTCTGCACCCATTCTACCCAAAGAGAATCTCTCTTAGAGACAATGCTCCAAATGTGAAACGCCATGAGAGCCTTGTTCATATCTCCAATTCGCCTAATACCCAGTCCCCCTTCATATTTCGGAGTACAAACAGTCTTCCAAGAGACTTTTGATTTACCCTTAGAAAACAATGATCCTTGAGACCAAAGAAAGTTTCGCATCTTAGCTTCGAGCTCGTTAATAATCCGAACCGGCAAAATAAAAACGGACGCCCAATAAATATGCAAAGAAGAGAGGACTGAAATAATAAGTTGTAGCCTACCAGCAAATGATAGCAACTTATTTTTCCAGTTCGTGATCCGTTTCTCTAGTTTCTCCACAAGCACTCGACAATCATTGTACCCAATTCTGGAAGAGATTAGAGGCACACCAAGATATCTGACAGGCAGTTTCTCTTCCACAAAAGGCATAAGATCCAGAATAGCATCTTTAACATGGCCATTTACATTACAAAAGAAAATCGTGCTTTTCTGGTTACTAGGCACTAACCCCGACATCTTCGTAAACTTAGATAGAGATGTCATAATACATCTTGCCGAACTGACATCACCTCTAGCAAAATGAATAGATCATCCGCAAAACAAAGGTTGATAATATGTTGCCTTTCACACTTATTATGAAATCTGAACGAAGAATCAAGACGAACCGTGTGCTGAAGAAGGGCCGTTAGAACTTCCATGACTAAGGTAAAAAGGTAAGGAGATATCGGGTCTCCTTGCCTTAAGCCTCGGTTACCCTTGAAGAACCCGTGCACCGAACCATTGACACAAATCGAAAACAAAACCTTCGAGACACAAAGCATGATCCAATCTACCATCTTCCTGTGAAAACCGAACCCATGCAAAACACTCTTTAGAAATCCCCAATCAACAGTATCATACGCTTTTTGGATATCTACTTTAAAAGCACACCGTGGAGGACCAACATGTCGATGGTAATTATGCATTAATTCTTGAGTGAGCATAATATTATCAGAGATTCTCCGGCCTGGAACAAACGCCGATTGATTAACGCTAACAATGTCATTCAACACGCCTTTGATCCTATTAGCAACAATCTTACTAATACATTTGTATTAGTAATGTCCTACGTGACCTTGTACGTATTCCTGTTCTCGGGTTAAGAAGAACACACATGGATACAATAGTCTAGTAAGGATAAACATGGGAAGCCCCCACTAGTAATAAACATAACCATGGGAAACCCCCACTATTAGTACATACATACATGGGAAGCCCCCACTAAATGAACATACGATTTGTTATTTTGAACTTACTTTCTGTGAACTCGCTCAACTAGTTGTTGACTCTCTGCTGCATGCCTTGCAGGACCTTAGGTACATATGGAGCTTGCACAGGGAGGAGCAGGTCGTTGTGGGACATGGATCGTGGATGCCATGTTAACGTTTAAACATTGAACTTATGATTTACATTGGATTTACATACTTATGCTTCCGTTACTCAAATTACGTTTTGTTAAACACCAATTATATTGTGATGGGTTGTTTTGATTACTTTTAATATTTAAATGCTATGTTCAATATGATTGGTGGCTTGATCCTGGTCATGTCACGCCTCCAAGCGGTGGTACTCCGCGGGTGGATTTTGGGGTGTGACAATGAACTTGTGTAAAAATGATTTTTCTTGTAAAATGGAGTTCTAAACTAGTAGATCTAAAGATCTACAAGTGGTATTTTCGAAGAATCAAGTGTAAGATGCAAACCTTGTCTAAAAGCCGGATCTTTCATAAACAAAGGGCATTTATGTGAACAAACAAGTGTGTAAACACTTGTGTGACAAAAGGTTTAACAAGGGAATAATTTCGTAGTTTTTGGACTAGAAGTTGTAAAGTTACATTTTCTTTAAAAATAGAATTTCCGAGAAACTGATTTTATTTTAAAGATGGAAAGATCTACTAAATATGTTATAAAGTTACTGCATACTTTTACACAACTTACAAGTTCATGTGTTTGCGAATTATACTTATTTTTGCCTAGTTGATGTTTGAATGATGTATGTTGACGATTGGAAAATTGTATGGAATAAAGTATAATATATTGGGAAAAAATATGTATATTTTGGAGATAGAATATTTTAGACAAATGAATTAAAATATATTTTATTAAGTGAGACTTAATAATATATTTTTGGAATTATAACAACGCACATGTATTAAAACCCCCATCCTTGGGAAGGAATATAATTAATAAATAATTAAGAAGTGTAAATACGAAATAGTTGCCTAACTATTTCCCAAAAACTTAAACCTTAAGCCAAGGCACGCCCGTCCGTCTAATAGAAGTTAGTACGTGTAGGTCGTCACGCAGCAGGTTGATTGGGAGATACTATTTCGAGACGCACTTCTGTGAGTTCATGTCCCCTTTTTCTCTTAACTGTTTTCAGTTTTTATACTTCGGGGGTGAAATACATGTTACTATGATTACGAATACTTTTATACATGGTATGGTTAGCATAAGGAGGGTTACTACTTAGATCATGTGAGTGGGTAGGCGGGAACTGGAGGCCATTAATCCTCATTGTAGGACCGAGGGTCATTAGCGGTAGATCTATCTGGGTGTAATGAGCCCAGCCCCAGGCCCAACAGACCGGACCTCGGGGTAACTTTGAGCCCGACGCAAAAATCTGCTAGGTTTGAGTCTTCCTACTGTACTTCACTCATATCAATGGCCTTGCAAACCATTGGTGATCTCTTTATTTCCTTATTTGCTACATACCAGGGATTTTTATACTTACAAAGGTTTTACATACTCACTTAACATGAACTCGCTCAACATTTTTTTTTGATTTTTCCAACTTACATGTATTTCAGGGAATTAGGGATCTGGCGAGGTATGCTACGTTTTCACGCTGCGTAAGAGAAATGAGGTCATCCAAGTTTAGGGGTTGTGGCTTTTACCTGGACGAATCACAAGTCTTAAGTTGTGCTTGTTTCATGTTTGTGGTTGTGTCCTTTGAACAATGTTTTTATTTTGTTATGTTGTAAACTCGTTGCATGTGTCGACTTTAAAACAATGTTGTGGTATTTTTATTTTTAAAACTTGAATCAATGGATGATCTTCATGGTCTTACTTTCATATAGCTTTGTTGTGAGTAAGCTATGGTATTAAGAAGCCACACCAAATAAACGCACACTTCCGCAAAGCCAGGGTGTGACAGGTGAGCACCGAGCTTATACTGACAGGTATGAAGAATTGAGTTTACTTTGCCCTACCATGGTTACCCCACTTGAGAAAGCTATCGAGAGGTATATTGATGGCTTGCCTGACTCTGTACAAGACATCGTCACTGGTAGTAACCCTACCACAGTCCGTCAGGCAATCGAGCTATCTACGACTTTGACTGAGTCGCAGGTATGAAAGGGTAAGCTGCATAAAAAGGGTGACAAGGGTAAGAAACAAGCATCTGTTGAGGGTAAGAACAAGAAAGGAAAGAAAGCTGAGTCTGCTAAGAAGTCTAAGAAGCGAAAGGCTTCCCAAAACTTCGCCATTACCGCACAGGCAAATCAGGCTGCACCAAATCAGCCTGCGCAACCACTTGCCAAGAAACCATATCTTGGCAATGCACCTTTGTGCAACAGGTGTAACGGTCATCATCAGCCGCACCTCCAATGTCGTCATTGCACCAACTGTGGAAGACCTGGTCATCTTGCTGCCACATGTCGCATTCCTACCAATCAGAATTGGGCAGCTCAAAACCCGGCTCAACAAGTTGCTCAGCCTCCTGCTCAGCAACAGGGTCAAGCTACACGACCCCACTACCCACCAGGTTCTTGTTATAACTGTGGGGATCTGACCCACTACAGAAATCAATGTCCTAGGTTGGTGAATCCAGCTCAGGCTCAGGCTCGAGGTCGAGTCTTTAACATGAATGCACAAGAGGCGCAAGCAGACAATGAAGTGGTCAACGGTACGTTCTTTGAAAATTAGCAACCTGCATCTGTTCTTTTCGATTCAGGTGCCGATAAGAGTTTTGTGTCGTTATCTTTTGAGCCATTACTTCGCGTGTCTAGAACGAAACTAGGTAAGCCTTTGACTGTATAATGTGACAACTCGAATTTCCAAGATTTCCATCTTCGCATTTATTGCACGTTAATCGTTTAGGTGGTTTGTTTACACGACTTGTTTGCTTCACGACGATACACGTTTGTAATATGTTACATCGTATTGTGATTGATATGATTTATATTGGTGTGCATAATAGTGTGTTTTTATATATGTTGATGTGTAAATAACATGCTTGTATTGATGATGTGTTTGTGTAATTAAGAACAACACAAAAATGGAGCCATGACCGAAATCACCCCAGCCGAAATCACCCACCCACTCACGAAAACACTTCATGTGTTTTCGTCCACATGTGGCCAACGAAAACCATATGGGCTTTGGCCCAGTAGGGATTAGTTAAAAGGTTTGTACTTGACCTGTAAGCGATAACAACAATTAGAAAACCCTAATCACCTCTCAGTTACTCTCTCTCGCTCTCCTTTGAAACTCGATGGCAACCTTGAGCATTCGAGTCTGTACATCGATCGACTTCCTTGTTCCTTCTGTTAAGGTTAGCAATCGACTAATGACGACTGGTTGATTTAAAACAAGATTTACTATTTGTTGGCTTTATGAATTAACTGTTAGCACATAACGATTGTGATCATGTGATTTGATTGGTGTTATATGTTGATAATCTTGATAGATTATGGTTCTATGTTAACATGTATCGAATACTAGATGATCATAACACTTTACTGATTTATTGAATGATGATGGAATGGTAGACATGATTGTGTAGTGATTAGTAATATATGATTTCATGGATTGAATTGGTTGATGATTGATCCTATATGTCACACCCCCAAAATCCACACGCGGAGTATCACCGCTTGGGAGCGTGACTGACCAGGATCAAGCCATCAGTCATATCAAACATAGCATTTAATATTAAAAGTAGATAAAATAAATCATCACGACATGATTGATGTTCAAAACCAAACTTTGTTTAAGTAGCGGAAGCATAATAATGAAAACCCAAAATAAGTTATAAGTTCAAATATCGTTCACAATCCGTATCCAACAACGACCTGCTCCTCCCTGTGCAAGCTCCATAATGTACCTAAGGTCCTGCAAGGCATGCAGCAGAGAGTCAACAACTAGTTGAGCGAGTTCACAGGAAGTAAATGCGTAACAGTAAGTTCATGAGTATCAAGAGGCTCTACTGGGCCATTATAGGTTTCTATTGGTGGGGGCTTCCCATGTTATTAATCCACTAGACTATGAGTAACCATATGTGTTCTTCACAACCGAGAACACTAATACGTACAAGTTTACGCAGGATTTACGTAAGTATCCTTCACAACCGAGGATAGGGTACGTGGGGGTTTACGTAGGTCTTACGTAAGTGCCTGACACAACCGAGGCAGTAGTGAGTATCCGTTCACGCAGGCTTTACGTGAGTATCCTTCACAACCGAGGATAGCGAGTAACTTAGTTATACGTAGGTTTTACGTATGTGTCCTGAACAACCGAGGACGATGGTATGGTAGTCTAGTAACAGTGTCCGTATGAGTCTATACAACCTTATCCTTATCAATCCCATTCCCAACACCCCGGGAATCCCATGCCTTGGTAAGAGTGTGAACTCACCTTGGATTGCTCGGCAGATACACAAAGAGGGTTCTTGAACTAAAGTGGTCAACCACGTCCTAACAGGGTTACCACACAAATCAGGTTTTGACACAAATGATGCACGTACGTATCACATAAGTTAACACGTTACAAACATGTGAATATCATGGTAAACACATAACAGTCAAACAATGTATCCAACATATGCGAGTAAAATAGCCCAATAGTAATCGACCCAACATGTTGTGCGATCCACAACATGTTGTGCGATCCGCATAGTCCCGGCCCAACTATACTTAAGCCCAACAGAAGAGAAGTCCAAGACATAACATACTCGGCCCATAAAAGCCTTGTGCGACTGACTAGGTTGTGCGATCGGCCTTTGGGCCTGTCCGGCCCAAACAACGTAACAGCTCAACGTGTGCGATTCATTCGGGTTGTGCGACTGACCAGCCCAACCCAACATGTCCCCCGGCCCAACAGCTAAGCTAATCCGCTAACCTTGTGCGATCAGGGGATCTTGTGCGACTAGGTGTGCCTTGTGCGTAGTGATCAACTTGTGCGATCGGATATGGTCCGATCTTGTGCGATCAAGTCAACAACTTGTGCGGTTCGTCCCTTATTGGTCTCGTGTGGTTCATGCAAGACTTGTACGATTGGTTTAAACTTTCCGAAAATCATGCTAAATCGGTTACAACATTTATCAAGTTTCCTTATTCACAATTATCAATTAACAAGTTTCCAATTAGTTTAGTTAGCATGTATTGATCAAACATGGTTTTCACCTTCAAATCCTTATGAACCCTAGCCGAAACATACATGAACATCACTTATAAACATAACGATTTACATGAACCCGTGCCCTAACATCCAATCTGGAATATGAGATTTGTGCACTTTCAAACATCAAAAGTAATCCATCGATCAAAACATGGCTGTTACATCCAAATCACATGAACCCTAAAATCATATCATAACCAATTGTCTAACCATTCAATCAACAAGACATGATACCCGAATATACATTCAATCGGTTTTTATATTAACGTACATCCGATTCATGTGAGCTTGTAGCCGATTATCACACCATGATTACTTGATTAACATACGATAACAGTGGCAAGAATCATAACCCTAATCACTACACAAGATCAACACATAGCATGTTCAAACATTAAACACACAATCGAGTAACAAGCAACAATATACACTAACCGGTTAACAGAAAACTTGATCCGATCAAGAGGATGTCTTGTGCCGTCGAGTTCTAGAGAGAAGGAAGAGAGAAAGAACTAGGGTTTGAGTGTGTGTTGTGAGAATTGTAACAATGAGAGAACAACCCCCCTTACGGGTGTTTGTTTGCGTGAAAGTGGAATGGGCCGAGCCCAACTCGGCTGCCTCTAATGGTCCGCATGCAAGTGTAAAGCCCAAATGGCTTGTGCGGTCGAGTGGTGTTGTGCGTTCGGATCATGTTGTGCGGTTTGGGCTCGCTTAACATACATACATACACACATATTACACAATGCACATAATAACATAATCACATAATTATTCAATTAATAACGTTCTCATAAACACGTATCGTTACACAGAGTAGGTCTAAAGTTCGAGTTGTCACATTATCCCCAACTAAAAAGAAATTTCGTCCCGAAATTTGGTATGCACTCACTGAGGAAGCTAGGTAGATTATACCGTTCACTGGTTTTCCTAGGGTGTCACATCCTCCCCCCGTTGATCTGGAATTTCGTCCCGAAATTCCGAAGTAGTAGCTTCAGCCTCAGTAGTGGTTGCATTGGTTACGAATAACTGGGGGTACTTTTCTGTCATCCTGTCTTCGCGTTCCCAGGTGTACTCTGGGCCACGTTTGGAGTTCCAACGTACTCGAACAAGAGGGATTCTCTTGTTTTTGAGGACCTTCACATCCCGGTCCGTGATTTCAACTGGTTCCTCGACGAACTGCAACCGCTCGTCGATAGTGAGTTCTTTGAAAGGAATGATAAGGGTCTCATCTGATAGGCACTTCTTCAGATTCGACACGTGAAAGACGTTGTGAACTGCACCGAGTTCAGCTGGTAGGTTCAACTTGTATGCTACTTTGCCAATCTTTTCTATGATTTCGAATGGTCCGACGTACCGCGGATTTAGTTTGCCCCGTTTGCCAAAACGAACCACACTCTTCCAGGGTGAGACTTTAAGTAAAACCCGGTCCCCGACCTGAAATTCCAAAGGCTTTCTACGCTTGTCCGCGTAGGCTTTCTGACGGTCGCGTGCTGCCGCCATGCGTTGTCGTATCTGTGCTATCTTTTCTGTGGCGTCCACTACAATCTCTGGACCCGTAATCTGACTATCCCCCACCTCTGCCCAACAGAGAGGTGACCGGCATTTACGTCCGTACAATGCCTCGAATGGAGCGGCTTGAATGCTGGTGTGATAACTATTATTGTATGAGAACTCCACCAAAGGGAGGTGCTTTTCCCAGCCGTTGCCGAAATCGATGACGCATGCCCGAAGCATGTCTTCAAGAGTTTGGATCGTTCGCTCAGACTGCCCATCCGTCTGAGGATGATATGCTGTGCTCATATCTAATCGTGAGCCGAAAGATTTGTGCATCGCTTGCCATAGTTCTGACGTGAATCGTGCATCCCGATCCGAAATGATGGAAGTGGGCACTCCGTGCCTCGAAACAACTTCTTTAAGGTAGATGTCTGCGAGAGTGGAGAACTTATCCGTTTCCTTTATAGCTAGGAAGTGTGCAGACTTGGTGAGTCGATCCACGATCACCCATATGGTATCATTCCCGCGCTGGGATCTAGGTAGGCCTGTAACGAAATCCATGGAAATTTCTTCCCATTTCCATTGAGGTATCTTAGGCTGCTGAAGTAGGCCCGCTGGTTTCTGGTATTCAACCTTGACTCTCGCACAGGTCAAGCACTTGCCAACGTAAGTAGCGATGTGGGCCTTCATGCTAGGCCACCAATAAGTAGTTTTGATGTCGTGGTACATCTTGTCCGACCCTGGATGTACCGAATAGCGAGACTTGTGAGCTTCATCCATTACAAGTTCGCGTAGGCCGCCATAAAGTGGGACCCAAATACGCCCCGTTACATAGTAGGCGCCGTCTGCTTTCTGTTCTAATCGTTGCCTTGAGCCGCGTAGGGCTTCAGCCCTGACGTTTTCTGGTTTCAATGCTTCTGCCTGAGCATCTCGTATCTGTGTAGGAAGGCTAGACTGAATCGTAAGCTGTAGCGCTTGCACGCGCCGTGGTAGAGTGTCTTTCCGACTGAGGGCATCAGCCACAACATTGGCTTTGCCTGGATGGTACTTGATAGCGCATTCGTAGTCGTTCAGTAACTCAACCCATCGCCGTTGACGCATGTTCAAATCCTTTTGCTTAAGGATATGCTCGAGACTCCTGTGATCGGTGTAAATCGTGCACCTCGTACCGTACAGGTAGTGTCGCCATATCTTAAGCGCGAAAACAACAGCTCCCAGCTCTAAATCGTGCGTCGTGTAGTTTCGTTCATGAATCTTGAGTTGGCGTGAAGCGTAAGCAATAACCTTGTCGCGCTGCATTAACACACATCCAAGTCCCCGAATGGATGCATCACAATAAACCACGAAGTCATCTGTGCCCTCTGGCAAGGAGAGGATAGGTGCACTGCAAAGTCTATCCTTTAGGTGCTGAAAAGCAGTTTCCTGGGGGTCTCCCCAACGGTAGGTGACACCCTTCTGTGTCAGTAGCGTAAGCGGCTGAGCAATCTTTGAAAAGTCTTTAATAAACCGTCTGTAGTAGCCTGCCAAGCCCAAGAATTGGCGTATTTCCGTTGGTGTACGTGGTGCAGGCCAGTTTCTGATCGAATCTACCTTGGATGGATCGACATGGATCCCATCCTTGTTCACTACGTGGCCTAGAAAGTGGACTTCACGAAGCCAAAAGTCGCATTTGGAAAACTTAGCGTACAGCTGTTCCTTCCGTAGGAATTCCAAAATAAGGCGTAGGTGCTGCTCGTGCTCCTCCTGACTCTTGGAGTAGATCAGAATGTCGTCGATGAAGACAATGACGAACTTGTCAAGATAGGGTTTGCACACCCTGTTCATAAGGTCCATAAATACGGCAGGCGCGTTCGTCAACCCGAACGGCATGACAAGAAACTCGTAGTGACCGTAGCGAGTTCTGAATGCGGTTTTGGAGACGTCCTCATCCCGGACTCTCAGCTGATGATAGCCAGACCTCAAGTCTATCTTGGAGTAGTAACACGACCCTTGCAACTGGTCGAATAAGTCGTCTATGCGTGGAAGAGGATAATGGTTCTTCACCGTCACCTTGTTGAGTTCCCTGTAGTCTATACACATCCTGAAGGTACCGTCCTTCTTTTTCACAAATAGTACTGGAGCTCCCCAAGGCGAAGAGCTTGGACGAATGAAGCCCTTTTCCAAGAGCTCTTGTAGCTGCTTTGACAATTCCTCCAATTCTGATGGAGCTAGACGATATGGTGCGCGAGCTATGGGTGCTGCTCCTGGAGCGAGCTCGATTTGAAATTCGACCTGACGGTGAGGCGGTAAGCCAGGTAAGTCTTCAGGAAACACCTGAGGGTAGTCGCGTACAATTGGAATATCCTCCAATTTCTTTTCCTTTGCTGATGCGTCTGTAATGAGTGCCAGAATGGCAGTGTGCCCTTTTCGTAAGCATTTCTGAGCCTTCAAGAAAGAGATGATGCCAACTACAGCACCACTCTTGTCGCCTTGGACTTCGAGAGGTTCTTGACCAGAACGTGGAATACGAATGACCTTTTCACTGCATAAAATCTCTGCCTGATGTTGGGATAACCAATCCATCCCTATGACGATGTCGAAGCTTCCCAAGACTATGGGAATAAGGTCGATCGAGAAAACTTGACCGGCTAAGACAATACTACAACCCTTGACTATTTGCGTGGCTTCTAAACTCTTACCATTAGCTAGTTCTACGTCGTGTTTGTTGTTTAGGGGTGTTGATGTACGTTTTAACAATTTACTAGCTTTCTCAGAAATATAACTTGTATCCGCACCCGAATCAAATAAAACAGTAACATAAATATCGTCGAGGAGAAACTTACCCATAACTACATTGGGATCGTTCATGGCGTCACCTCGACCTAGTACGAATGCACGACCCCTTGCCTCGTTGCCGTTGTTTTTTCCCCCGTTGTTGTTGTTGCCATTGCCCTGATTGTTGTGGTTGTTGTTCTGGTTCCTGTTTAGCTGAGGATAGTGCCTCTTGAAGTGACCTTCTGCCCCACACTGAAAACATACTTTGTTGCCCTGTTGCTGATTCTGTTGTGCCTGTGGCTGCTGCTGGTTCTGGTTCGCAGGACGAGGGCTTCTACAATCCTTGGCCTCATGACCCATCTTGAGGCATCTTTGACAGCGACCCTTGTTACACTGGCCACCGTGGTGTCTACCGCAGTTGTTGCACTTTGGGAGGTTCCCTCGATATCCGCCCTGCCTGTGACTACCTGAAGAGTGTTGGCTAGGACTCTGGTAATTGTCAGTCTTTCGTTGCTGAGCCTGAGACTGAACTGAAGCTGATCCCTTGCTGGAATCCCCATCCCATTTTCTCTTACCGTCACTGGGAGTAGTAGGAGTAGCTGAAGTAGTAACGGTAGCAGTAGCTCTGATACGTTTAGGCAGTTTGTTCTGATCCACTGCCTGGTCTGTGATGCGGTGAGCGAGGCGTTGAATATCCTGGATGTTGTCAAGATTAGCCGAAGTGACATGGCTCTGGATCTCTGGCGCCAACCCTTTGAGATACAACTCAATGCGCTTAATCGGAGGGTCCACCATAGTTGGACACAGCACGGCCAGTTCGTTTGACCTTTTGGTGTAAGCTTCAATCTCCGATCCAGTCATCTTCAGATGGTAAAACTCATCCTCCAGCTTATGGATGTCTTCCCGAGTACAATACTCCCTCTTGATCAGTTCCTTGAAATCATTCCAGGGTGTGGCGTTAGCAGCTGCCAACCCTAGGATCTGAACTTGGGCGTTCCACCAAGTTAGTGCTATTCCTTCTAGCGTGCCAGTGGCGTATTTCACCCTGCGAGCCTCAGGGCATTCACACATCTCGAACACAGACTCGAGCTTTTCAAACCAGTGGAGGAGTCCAACCGCTCCTTCCGTGCCACTAAAGGTACTTGGACGACAGTCCATGAAGTTCTTGAAAGTGCAGACAGGTTGCTGCGCGTGCTGACTTATTGTGTACGAATAGGGCAAAGTTTAAATACAGGGGCTAGTTTAGGAGTGTAGGATCTAAAGATCCTAGTGTAAGTTATGACTACAGGATATACTACCTGCTTGAGCAGCTGCAAGTGCCGCAGCAACTTGAGCTTGAACGAGAGCCTCTAGCTGGGCTTGAGTCATGTTAATTCGTCCAGACATGATCTTCATAGAAAAAGTTAACGTAAGTGAGAGTGGTTCGCGAGTAGGGCGATGACAGAAAAGCGTAAGCACGTAGGTATTCTCATGTAGTACAGTCATGTGTATCTAAGCGTAATGCGAGCAAAGTTCTATATAGTTCTAGCATACAGGCAATAAACATAAACCTTATTACCTAGGATGTCGAGTCTTGCACGTGGAGCGAAGCGTCGTTGTGGATCGTTGAGAGCACTGTTCTGGTTATAGTCTGGTTTTAATAAAAACGTTTTCCCATATTAAAACCAAGTTCTCTATAACCAATGGCTCTGATACCAATCTGTCACACCCCCAAAATCCACACGCGGAGTATCACCGCTTGGGAGCGTGACTGACCAGGATCAAGCCATCAATCATATCAAACATAGCATTTAATATTAAAAGTAGATAAAATAAATCATCACGACATGATTGATGTTCAAAACCAAACTTTGTTTAAGTAGCGGAAGCATAATAATGAAAACCCAAAATAAGTTATAAGTTCAAATATCGTTCACAATCCGTATCCAACAACGACCTGCTCCTCCCTGTGCAAGCTCCATAATGTACCTAAGGTCCTGCAAGGCATGCAGCAGAGAGTCAACAACTAGTTGAGCGAGTTCACAGAAAGTAAATGCGTAACAGTAAGTTCATGAGTATCAAGAGGCTCTACTGGGCCATTATAGGTTTCTATTGGTGGGGGCTTCCCATGTTATTAATCCACTAGACTATGAGTAACCATATGTGTTCTTCACAACCGAGAACAGTAATACGTACAAGTTTATGCATGATTTACGTAAGTATCCTTCACAACCGAGGATAGGGTACGTGGGGGTTTACGTAGGTCTTACATAAGTGCCTGACACAACCGAGGCAGTAGTGAGTATCCGTTCACGCAGGCTTTACGTGAATTGATTTAATTATTTCCTCTGTTTTTGGACGCCCCCAACAACACCAGTTGTCGTTATTTTATCAAATAGTTTACTTTTGGTACACTTGGCAAAAATTACATATATAGTGCTTATATTGTTAAAGTTTTGTTGAATTTTGATATAATAACGACAACTGGTGTTGTTGGGGGCGTCCAAAAACAGAGGAAACTTTGCCCGTTTTTCGAGAAAATCTGTAAAAACAACATGCGTTTTATTATATAACGAAAACAAATCGGATTCAAACGACTTTTATAAAACTAGATACAAGAAAAGTAAACTATCTGCATGAATCCAAACTTACAGAAGGAGTAGTTTCTCTGGGCGAAATTGGCGAATAGGTGAAACCCTAGGCGATCTAATCAATTCTTGATCTCGATTGAACGTGGTTAGTATCTAAGGATTTCGATTTCAATCTTTAATCGTTTCTTTAGGTTTCTAATCACTAGAAGTCGGCAATATTCAAGTGTATCGGATTAGGGTTTGTTTCCGGCGCTGTGTTTCTGGACTGCATACGTTCGGCAATACATCTTCAGATCACGGTGCTGCTTAATCAGTTGTTTGTGACGATCCAGATTAGGGTTTGTTGTCGATATTCAGCAACAATTCAGTCTAGGGTTTTCTGGCGGCTTACTCAATTCCAATTAGGGTTTGCGGCTGAATACTCTTTCATTCTGATAGGCGGCAGGTTTATTGGTGGTTTATTGCGGCTGACTACTCATTGTTTCGATTGTTGGTGTATTATTTTGGTGGTTGCGGCTACTAGGGTTTTCAGCCGACTTGCTCTTTGAACGAAATTCTGGTTTGACAATTTTGGGATGGATGATCTAAGCGGCTCTGGTGGTAATCAGCAGGATGTTCGTGGGAAGCCGCGAGCATCGTTTGCAGAAATTGCTGCTCGGTTTCTTGATGTAGAAGGGAATACGTTGAAGCCAAAGCGTGGTGTAGTGGGTTCGGCTCCTGTCAGTCTAGGAAATCTGGATGCAAATTTCTGGGACTCTCCGGGTATGGGTTACACGCCAATTTCAGGTCTGGACAAAGCGAAATCGGTGGCTGATCAGGGCTTGGATAAATCGGCTGGTATTGCTAATCCTATCTCCTTTGCTAATGTAGTGAAGAACTCTAAGGAAAACATTAAGGTGAACTTCAGGGCAATGGAATCGAGTGAAGTTGTTGATGGAGCTGATGTAGTGATTCCATTGACTTCAGTTAAACAAGTCACAGACAGGTATGCTAATACTTTGTATGGGTACTTTCTGGGAAAATGTTTGGCGTTCCCTGTGGTGGATTTCTTTGCAAAGAACAACTGGGCTAAATATGGGTTATCTAGATTAATGATGAATGCAAATGGTTTCTTTTTCTTCAAGTTCAAGACTAAAGAAGGGATGGATCAGATGTTAGAGGATGGCCCTTTGTTGATAAGAAATGTGCCGATAATTTTGAAAGAGTGGTCAGCTTCTATTAAGATGGAGAAGGAGGATATCAAAGTTGTTCCAGTTTGGGTCAAGATGCATGATGTGCCGTTAGCGGCATTTACTGAGGATGGCCTTAGCTTGGTCGCCTCTAAGATAGGGGTTCCTAAGATGTTGGATTCGTATACGGCCACAATGTGTGCTGAGTCTTGGGGAAGAAGCAGCTATGCAAGAGCTCTCATTGAAGTGCAGGCGGGGACTGATTTAAAGAAGAGTGTTACTGTTGCAATCCCATCTTTAGATGGTGGTGATCATTCTAAGGTGGAGGTAAAAATTGAATATGATTGGGAGCCTTTAAGATGCTCTTCTTGTTGTGTTTTTGGTCATGAAGATAGCTCGTGCCCAAAAAACCCTCAGGTTGGTTCGAATGGGGATTCTGGAGTGAAAAATGATGACTTTCAGGTTGTGGGTGCCAAGAAGAAAAAAGCTAATAACCAAGGTCTTCATATCAAGAATCAGAAGCCAAAGGTAGTGTACAGGCCAGTTGTTAACCCTAAACCAAAATCGTCCTCAAAGAGTCCGATGCAGAATCAGGTTTCAACGTCTAACCCGTTTGATATTCTGAAGGATGATAATGGTAATCGGGGAGGTACCACTGTGGGACGAATGGAGAAGAAACCATCGGGGGACAGGCAGGAATCGGATGAAGAGGTGGTTGAAGAAGTCTACACTGAAACTAGTAGATTTATGACATCGGGTACTCATCCTTTCTCTTCGAAAGCAGGGGCAAGCACCTCTTCTTCCAAGTTCTCGAATGGATAGGCTGTCTGCCTTCCGTCCGAAGGGGCTGCTGTTTTGCGGCTTTTTTATTTTTGATGATGGCGGTTGAAGATTATGGTTGTGTTTTTGCATTGTTTTGTCTACTAGATGTCGTGTCATGATGTATAGTAGACTAGGTTATGGGGTGATATAGGAATTTGGTTTTATTTTGTTCTACATATATGGGGCATGTCCTGTATATGAATTAGTGTGGAACACATCCTCACTACTTGTACTTATTTGGGATTGCATTTTAATAGATTCACCGGGGTAACCCTTTACCCAAAAAAAAAAAAAACTAGATACAAATGCATGTTATTTCGACGACGCTTTAAAACTTACAAAAGACGACGATGACGCAAACTATTTTACAAAATAAATATAGTTTCTTGTATTTATATTTCAAACGATAAACTCGAATCCTCTTTATAAATAAGTATCGTTACATATTTATTTCCGACGCAAACAAATCGATTCTCTTATAAAAATAAATATAGTTATATATTTATTTTCAAACACGACAAGTCGACGATTCTTTTATAAAATAAATATAACTTTTATATTTATTTCAAACGCCTAAACGGCATACGATATATAATACGAGTTTATTATATATTCTTTGCATAAAACACTCGATACATACACGTACGACATCTCGAGACGACTAACGCGCTTTTAACAATATATTTATGTATTCTTATATAAATATTTATATTATTTTAAATCTCTCGAGAATTAAGTCTTTTCAAGACTTATTAAGTATTACTGACGAATACACGAACTAAGCAAGTAAAATTTCTTCGCTTCTTTTAAGTTAACAACTTATCGTCGAATCGTTCGATTAACGATTCGGTAGAGCTCGATGACACGTAGTTTAGTTACTGCGTTTATTTAAAAACTTATAAGGTATTCCGTGTTAGGAATATTGTAGAATGCACACTAGCAAGTCAAGTCTTGGAAACGACATCACAAAGTCGTAATTGGCTAGCTTTGCACAGAAATATCCAGGTGAGTTCATAACCCCACCTTTTTACAGTTTTACATTTTTCCAAATGTTTTCGGGGTGGAAAGCCATGCACTTTTTGCAAAACATACAAGAATTACATATTCCTAAACCATTTTACAAGCAAGTTTTAACTGACACAAATGGTTTATGAAAAGCTTATGTTTCATACCGGTTCTTCAAACAAGCGTATTTTTCGAAATATGCATACACACGAATTCTAAACCCAGTGAGTTCATGCTCCCCCTTTTCTTTAACTGTTTTTGGTTTTATAACTTCGGGGGTGAAATACATGTTACAAATGTTACAATGTTTACAAATGGTATGATGGAGTACAAAAACATTAAAGTGAAACATTCTAGATCATGTCCCGAATAGGGTACCATAAGCACCATTAATCAACGTATACATTCAGACCGCGGAACAAAAGGTTAGATCTAGTGGGTTTCAGGCAACCCCACTCTTGGCCTACTTCTACCAATGAGTGCTTCTGTGTCTCAGTCAAAGTCGACAAAAATGCCTAGGTTTGGTGGCTTCCTATGTCGTGACACATGTTAGTGGCCTTGCAAACCACTAGCGATCTCAAACATTCATAGTACTCAGTTACAGATACGTTTTACAAGTTACAATCAAACATTCACAATACTCAGTTACAGATACGTTTTACAAGTTACATTCAAACATTCACAATACTCAGTTACAGATACGTTTTACAAGTTACATTCAAACATTCACAATACTCAGTTACAAATACATTCTACAAGTTACATACCATGTTTTCATACAAAGTTTCCATATAACTTGACAAGAAAATGATTTTAAATTCGTTTTCTCAACAATACAACAAAAACCGGTTATTCGGAAAGATTTATTTCAAATATTTTACAAACAAACTATGAACTCGCTCAACTTTATGTTGATTTTTTGCATGTTTTGTCACACCCCGACCGCGTATAACATGCAACCGCGGTGGAAACGTCGGGGAGTGTTGGGACAGAATTAATTGTTTCATAACCATGGAAATTAAAGTTACATTTAATTTATCAACAAGAGTGTTACATTGTTTCAAAACAAGAAATAAATAGTTCACAACATAATTAAGCTAAGTCTATCTTCGTTTTATGTCTCTAAGGCACAGGTCAGCCCTAGTATCACAATCATCATCCTAAGCAACAGCTCCTGAAAACACATGTGAAAGTAGGTACGTCAGCATAAAAATACCTGTCAGATACATAGGTTTTGTGAAAATGGGATTCATGACTTGAGTTTAAAGAAAACGTTTAATAACAGTCAGTCATGAACCTTGTAAATTGTTTAGTCTTGTAAATCATATGAAAAACGATAAAATCAGATGATAGGTATAAATAAAATGTAAGGTTAAAGGAGAGTAAAAATGAGTTTGTATAAGATAAGTTTGTTTGTAAAACAATGTCTTATGAAGGATATGTTATTTGTGAAAAAGGTAACATGTCTATACTGAAATGATTTAAATAAATCTTTCTTTGCTGATTCTCTATTGACGGCTGCTAGGGTTTATGGATGATCTTAGCGGCTCTGGTGGAAATCAACAGGAAGCTCGTGCGACACCGAGGGCAACGTTTGAACAAATTGCAGCAAGGTTTAACATCATTGACGATCTCTCGGCTCAAACTGAACCCCGGAACGTTAACATAATTGATGAATTGATAAAGAATTCAGTTCCAATTGAAGCTGAAAACTTGCGGTCAACAACTAGGGTTTCTGATTGGGAAGGGATTAAGCAAGCTACCAAGAGATATGCGCAAAAATTAGAATCCAATGTTGCTGCATTGGCAGGTCATGGGAATTCGCAAACTTCAGCGATGTCGGAACCGGTATCATTTGCAAATGCAGTAAAGAACTCTAAGGATAAGGTGAAGGTGAACTTTAGGGAGATGGAGTCTTCTGAGGTTGTCGATGGAGCTGATGTTGTTATTCCGCTGGCTTCGGTTAAGCAAGTCACGGACAGGTATGCAACACTCTCTATGGATATTTCTTGGGTAAACGGCTAGCGTTTCCGGTGGTGGATTACTTTGCTAAGAACAATTGGGTTAAGTATGGTCTGGCTAGATTGATGATGAATGCGAACGGCTTCTTTTTCTTTAAGTTTAAAATTAAGGAAGGGATGGATAAAATGTTAGAGGATGGGCCATGGATGATAAGAAATGTTCCGATTATCTTGAAGTTGTGGTCGGCCTCTATCAAACTAGAAAAAGAGGATCTTAAAGCTATTCCGGTGTGGGTAAAGATGCACGATGTGCCGTTAACGGCATATACTGAGGATGGTCTTAGTTTGATTGCATCAAAGATAAGGGTGCCTAAGATGTTGGATACGTATACTGCTACGATGTGTGCTGAATCTTGGGGAAGAATAAGTTACGCTAGAGCTCTTATTGAAGTGCAGGCGGGGGCTGACTTAAAAAGAAGTGTCACTGTTGCAATTCCATCTTTAGATGGTAATGGTTATTCTAAGGTGGAAGTCAATATTGAATATGATTGGGAGCCTTTACGGTGTTCTTCTTGCTGTGTTTTTGGTCATGATGATAGTTCGTGCCCAAAGAACCCTCAGGTTGTTCCAAATGGGGATTCTGGAAAGAATGTGGATGATTTCCAGGAGGTGGGTGCTAACACGAAGAAAGCTAACAACCAAGGTCTACACATGAAAAATCAGAAACCTAAGTTTGTTTATAGACCAGTTACCAATCCTAAACCAAAACCGCCTTTGAGGAGTTCGAACCGGGTTTCAACATCAAACCCGTTTGATGCCCTTAAGGACGATGATGGTGATCAGGAAGGTAAAACTGTGGGGCGAATAGAGAAAAAAGAGAAACAGGTGACTGATAGGCAGGATTCGGATGAAGAGGAGGTCGTTGAAGTCTACAATGAAACGAGTAAATTTATGACATCGGGTATCCATCCTTTTTCTTCGAAAGCAGGGGCAAGCACCTCTTCCACAAAATTCTCAAATGGATAGGCTATTATTGGTTCGTTTGAAGGGGTTGCCGGTTTGTGGCAGCTTTATTTTTGATGATGGCGGTTGAGGATTTTGTTTTTGTTTTTGCAGTGTCTTGTCTACTAGATCTCTTTCTTGATGTATAGTAGGCTAGGTTATGGGGTGTCATAGTTATTTTGTTTGCTTTGTTTTACATATATGGGGCATGTCCTATATATGAACTAGTGTGGAGCTCATCCTCACTACTTGTACTTATTTGCGGTTGAATTTAATAGAATCACCGGGGTAACCCTTTACCCAAAAAAAAGAAATGATTTAAATAATGCTACGATAGGTAATATTATACAAACATTTATATGTAGGAAGTACCAGCGGCGTATCCACCATGTTTGTATCATATTACATACGCCACGTTACTCAAACCATTTACCCAAACCAACCACCATGTAAATTGTTCATGTATAAATCAATTGTCAAGTGTTATTGTGTAAACCATATCGAAATGTCTATATTCAATGTAAACCACCAAACGTTTATATCAATGTCAAAATGTTTATGTTTAATGTAGATCATGTAATGTGTACCCAAAATATATCATGTATGATAAGTGAAATATATCAACTAAACCATATGTAAAATGCACAAAAACAAGGTATTGAAGTAAAACATGGTTTAAATCAAAGTTATGTTTTATGGAACAAATGCATGCTATACTGATACAAACATTTATGCGGTATTGTGAAAATGCATACATTCAAGCCTTTGTGACTGTAGTGATAGACCTTTAAACAAATTAAAGGTCTACATGTGTTATGTTCATCGTATTCGGTCATTCCTTCCAATCCAAACAAACCCGAGATTTCAGGAATGGGAGTTGTCAAATCCTATGGTACCACTACCTACTAACGGGCGGCATGATCGGTGTTAATGAATGTACATTGTATAATTTAAACAAACCAAATGTCATACCAAAATGTAGGCATGTGATGAATAATTGTACTAAGTACGCACACAATGGGCATACATAGCATAAAATGTAGTGTAAAATGATGTACTAAGTACGCACACAATAGGCATACATAGCATAAAAGTCATGTAAATCAATGTGCTAGCATGCTCAGTCAACATACATAGCAGAAACGGTAATGTAAAACAATGTGCTTAATATGCTAAGTAAACATATGTAGCAGAATAATGTATTGTAAATCATGTACTAATCAGTGTACTAAAGAACATAGCAAGTATATGATGTGAAAACAGGAAAGCATGAAAGTAACAAGTAGGCACATGTGTTTCACCCCAAAACAGTTTGGAAAACAGTAAAAGAGGGGTTCAATGTACTCACCTGAGATTGCTTTGAACTTCTTGTATAATAACGGAATATTGCTAGAGATCACGGAATATCAAACGGCACCTAATAGGTAGCTATATTAATATACCGGACTAAAATCAGAAGGATCGGATAGTATGCGGGTTCGTAAACCAAACGAGTATGGAGACTCGTGTAATATGGTTTAACAAAGCTTACATACTAAAATGAAACCTAACCTAAGTGCTTACGGCCCATTACGACCCGTTTAGGTAGCTTATGCTACCTTAACGCGTCGTTCGCGTAGAACGCGTTTGGAACGCCTAACATCGTGACCACAAGGTACAACCTCGGAAGGTTACAGCTATGGTCACCTAATGTGTTTGGTCGGATCCTAAAGATCGACCAAATGGGTCGGGTTCGAAAGTATAAGCGATGGTTTAGATCGCTTACCTTACGACCTTATATGAGCACTAAACTAAAAGTGACGAGCTAAGCATGTTACAACATGCTTAACTAAGTTTAGAAAACAGGTTTGGTATCAAAACAAACGGTTTTGATACTCACGAGTAGTTAGGTTACAAAATACACAAGAATGCGTATTTTGGCCGAAACTACGACTCGTCACTGAGCCTAGATAACGTGGTAATCAGTAGGTATAGTCACTAGGGACTATAACCATCGTGATCACGCTCACGTTATGAAGTTCCAACGAACTTCGTGTTGACCATAAGCTGGTCAACGCAGAAAGTCAAACAAGGTTTGACTTTAGCACTAGAAAGCGATTAAAAGAACGAAAGAACACTTACGAAGGGTCCCCGAAAGCTAAACTTGATCCAGGAGCTCAGGTATGAAGCAATAGCATCAACTTAGAGCTCTTTGATCAGTTTTGAGGGTTTTAACACAAATGGGGGGGGTATTTATAGGAAAAGCAAAACCGTTAGGATCGTTTCTTGAATTTCGTGCCATGATCTCAATCGTACACTTGTCAAGATGTTGTGGTAGCTTATTATGATCTTAACCCCAAAGATGGTGAAGGGGCATTGCCCTTTGGAGTGATTGAAAGGCCAAAATCAGCAAAAAAAACAAATTTCTGCATCTGCAGGGCTCACGCGGCCCGCGTCAGCATACAGGCAAAACTCAGGCGGGCCACCTGGCCTTGTCTGGTCTGCACAACTTTCAGAAATGACAGTTTTAGTCCCTGTTGCATATTTAAGCCATTTCTGACACTTCTAAGGCCCGTAAAGCCAACTTTAAGGCCCTAAAATGATGCCTAAACATTGTGGACATGAAACATGCTCAAAAATATGTCGGATGTTGGTTCGATTGGCCGTACGATTGCGATGTTTGGTTAATTACGACGGAATGCGCATAAGCGCGAAAAATGATCCAAATGACGCGACGAATGGATTTTTCTCATGCCAAACACTAAGGCATAATATTATAATGCTTACATAAATTTTTGGATGTCTGGATGTATTCAGAACGTAAGTTATGCGCGAAAGTGCAAACTTGTGCACTTTTTGACACTTTTAGCCCCTGAATGATCCAAAAGTTTGTTTTGGCATACCAAACCCCTCAAAGCCTTCGGTTCGATGGGGAGGCTCTGGGCGATTTTGGAGATTTCTTGAAACCCTAGACGAATCTTTCAATCCTTGGTCTCGATTGATTTTGGTTAGTATCTAAGGATTCGTTAATCGTTCTTTAGGCTCTAATCAATTGAAATCAGATTAAGTCTCGTGTCTAGGGTTTTGTTTTTCAGTTTCCGTTTTCTGATTGTTCTTGGGGTGAGCGGCGGGATCTTTAACCTCTAGGGTTTCTGCTGTCTTGTTTCCAATTGTGCCGACCAGGATTTTCCTAATCGTTCCTGTGATTTAATCAATTGAATTCCGATTTCGGGATTAGGGTTTTTCTGATCTCGTTAATTGCTTGATTTCGGAGGTTGAATTCAGGGTTCCGATTGCCTTCTGGTTGGGTATTGAACGTTGTCTTAGCTTGACGGCTGCTAGGGTTTGGAACGATTTAATTGCTTGCTTTCATTGATTGCTTTTAGCCGTCATCTCTTGAATTTCTGTTGACCGGCACTAGGGTTTTTTTATCGTGGTAATTGCTGTTTTTCTTTTAATGATATGGCTGTTGAGAAGGATGAACAAACTGAGGATAATTCAAACGTCTTTGCGAGAAAGATCCGAAGTATCGATGGGAAACCTTTTGAGCCAAGACAGAATTCACAAATCCCTACGGTGTCAGAAGTGGGTAATAAGAAGGTTCGGTTCATGGTACCGTTGAATGATACTGACTACGTTCTTGGTTGTTCGGATTCACCAGATGAGGATTATGCAATGGTTTTTGATAAGCGAAAGGTATCATTTGTGCTCCCGCTAAATGATGTCAGTCCTGCTCGTGTCCGAAAGCAGGAACAGGGTGATAATGCTCGAGTCCAACAACATTTGTATGCTGATGTGGTACTAAACAAACAGGTTGAGCAGAGTGGTCCTAAGCGGGTTGGTAATCCAAATCAGAATCAAAGCGAGGAGGAAAGTGCTAGGAAGACCAATGATGCGGCTAACCAAGTACCGAAAGTCAATTTTCGAAAGCTAATATCAGATGCCTCATTGGATGGTGTGGATGTAGTGCTTCCGATTGACTCTGTTCGCCAAGTTAACAACAGGTTAGCTAACACTCTTTATGGTTACTTCTTGGGGGATAGAATTGCATACCCGGTTGTTGAATACTTTGTGAGAACAAATTGGAAGAAACATGGTCTTCTGAAGACGATGATGAATTCAAATGGGTTCTTTTTCTTCAAGTTTGAAGATAGAAAGGGAATGGACGCTGTTCTTGAAGGGGGTCCTTGGATGATCCGTAACAAACCCTTGTTTCTCAACATTTGGTCCCCTACAAATACCCTTAAAAAAGAAGAGTTTAAAAAGGTTGCAGTTTGGGTGAAATTGCATGACGTCCCTCTAGTGGCTTATTCTGATGATGGGTTAAGCATGTTGGCTTCAAAAATTGGATCTCCTGTGCGGCTGGATTCGTATGCTGTTGATATGTGTAATGAGGCTTGGGGACGGAGCAGCTATGCTAGGGCTCTCATTGAAATATCAGCCGATCAGGATTTGAAAGGCACTATAACCATGGCTATTCCTGAATTGGATGGAAACAAATATGTTACGGAGACTATTCGGGTGGAGTATGAATGGGAACCTCCGAGATGTGCTCACTGCTGTGTGTTTGGGCATGACTCTGAGGAATGCCCTACTCGTATTGGCTCAACATCCAAACCTCCTATTAACAGGCCAATAGTAGACGAGGATGGTTTCATTGAAGTTCCGGTTAAGAAGAGTGCAAAGAAGAATGGCTTTCAAGTTAATAACCAGAACCCCAAATTTGAATACAGACCGGTGGATAGGAAGAAAAAGGCCGTTACTTCTCAGCAGGTTTCGACTTCCCATAAAATCCAAACTCATAATCCGTTTTCTGCGCTCGAGTGTGTTGGGGGTCGGGGTGTTTCAACTCAAGAGAGAAATAAAGGGGGTAGACAGATTCATGTGGATTTAGATGAGGACGGGGTTGAAGTTGTTTATGATGAAACCAAGGATTCGGGTACATATCCTTCGTCTTTTAGAACAGGGGCAAGCACCTCTTCCACAAAGATCTCGAATGGTTAGTTTGTATTTGGTTCGGCTAAAGGGGCTGCCGTGTCGTGGCAACTTCATTTTCGATGATGGAGGTTGAAGATTTTGGTTTTGTATTGTTTTGTCTACTAGATATCTTTGCATGATGTGTAGTAGGCTAGGTTTGATGTGATGTCATAGGTTTTTTTATGTTTGTTGGCTTACATATATGGGGCATGTCCTGTATATGAACTAGTGTGGAATTCATCCTCACTACATGTACTTATTTGCGGTTTATAATAGATTCACCGGGGTAACCCTTTACCCAAAAAAACCCCTCAAAGCCTATTTCTAAGCTATGTAAAGGATATTTATGGTATGTTTAACTTATGGACATGTTCCGGAATGTTTGTTACAGTTCAAATTGGCATACTTTCGTAGTTTGTCAAGTTTAGTCCCTGTAAGCGAATTAACTTGTTTTTGCCATACCAAAGCCTTCAAAACTTATTTCTAAGTTATAAGGTACGTTGAGTATATGTTGATGTTCCGGAGTATTTGTCGCATTAAACTGAGTATGTTTACGCACCAGTTTGCGTATAATTCTCCAGAAAGCGATGTAGAGTTTAAAATCGAACAAAAGTCAAAACATGAAAAATGTAAAACACAACCAAACAAACATTGGGATCAAATAACATTGTTTTATTGATAATTGAACTGTTCATAATGATTTCGAGCACAAATGTTACAGTCTCGCCTACTTGTGGAAATTTCGTCCCGAAATTTATTTAGAGGAAACTCGTGGAAAAAGATGCGGATATTTTGCCTTCATTTGATCTTCGCGTTCCCAAGTAAACTCGGGTCCACACTTAGATTCCCAGCGAACCTTGACCAAAGGAATGCGCTTGCGTTTAAGCCACTTGACTTCACGTTCCATGATTTCCACCGGTTTCTCAACAAATTTCAGTGTTTTATCAACCCGAATTTCGTCAAGCGGTATGTGGAGGTTCTCATCAGCTAAACACCTCTTGAGATTGGACACGTGAAAGGTTGGATGAACATTTCCAAGTTCAGGAGGTAACTCAAGTCTGTAGGCTACCTTACCGATTCTTTCGACGATCTTGAATGGTCCAACGTACCTAGGTGCAAGTTTTCCTTTCTTTCCAAATCTGATCACACCTTTCCAAGGTGAGACCTTAAGTAATACACGATCACCGACTTGAAAATCCAAGGGCTTGCGTTTTAGGTCCGCGTAACTCTTTTGACGGCTTCTAGCTGTCTGAAGGTTATCACGAACTTTCTTAACCTTATCTGTTGTCTCTAAAATGAGGGCAGGTCCAGTAAGCTGAGCCTCGCCGATCTCATTCCAGTAGACTGGTGAACGACATTTTCGACCATAGAGAGCCTCGAAAGGAGCCATGTTGATGCTGGAGTGATAACTGTTGTTGTAGGAGAACTCAATCAACGGAAGATGTGAATCCCAACTACCACCAAAATCGATCACACAAGCTCTAAGCATATCCTCCAGTGTCTGGATTGTTCTTTCAGACTGACCATCCGTCTGCGGATGATAAGCTGTGCTCAGATTAAGTTGGGACCCCATAGCAGATTGCATAGTTCTCCAAAAATGAGAAGTGAAACGAGCATCTCTGTCAGAAATGATGTTCAAAGCAACACCATGTCGAGCTACAATTTCATCCACGTAGATTTGAGCAAGTTTGTCAGCTGAAAAATCCTCACGGATTGGCAAGAAATGCGCTGACTTGGTAAGACGATCAACGACTACCCAGATGGCATCGTGACCTTTCTTTGTGCGCGGGAGTTTGGTAATGAGATCCATGGTAATGTTTTCCCATTTCCAAACTGGGATCTCTGGTTGCTCCAATAAACCAGAAGGACGCTGATGTTCAGCCTTAACCTTAAGACAAGTAAGGCATTTTGATACGTATAAGGCAATGTCTTTCTTCATACCAGGCCACCAATACTGAATACAAAGATCCTTATACATCTTATCTGAGCCAGGATGAATAGAATAACGAGACTTATGGGCTTCATCCATAAGCAGGGTACGAAGATTATCTTGGCTCGGGACCCACAAACGGTCCATGAAGTAATACGATCCATTGTCCTTCAGTTCAAGAGCAGGTGTTATATGATAAGGAAATTCCTTATCCATCAAACCTTGTGAAACACAAGCTTGTTGAGCCTGAGAAATACGTGCTTGGATATCAGATTGAGCTTGAATAACAGATTGGATACGAACACAATGAAGCTTAGTACGTTCCTTGCGACTCAAAGCATCGGCTACTACATTCGCCTTACCAGGATGGTAGCGAGTTTCGCAGTCATAGTCGTTTAGAAGTTCAACCCAACGTCGTTGCCTCATGTTGAGCTCTTTCTGATTGAAGATATGTTGAAGACTTTTGTGGTCTGTGAAAACCACACATTTTGTACCGTACAAGTAGTATCTCCAAATCTTAAGAGCGAAGACAACTGCACCCAACTCAAGGTCATGAGTGGTGTAGTTCTTCTCATGTATCTTCAACTGCCTTGATGCGTATGCTATGACTTTGTTTCTTTGCATTAGGACGCAGCCAAGACCTAATTTAGATGCATCGCAATAAACGACGAAATCATCATTGCCCTCGGGCAAAGTTAGAACAGGCGCGTCGCAAAGTTTTTGTTTCAAAGTCAGAAACGCTTCCTCTTGCTTGAATCCCCAATCAAAGGGCTTGTTCTTCTGAGTTAGAGCAGTTAGAGGAACTGCAATCTTCGAGAAATTTTCAATGAAGCGGCGATAATAACCCGCTAGACCAAGAAAAGAACGAATTTCAGTAGGAGTAGTAGGCGTATCCCAATCCTTAATCGCACTGATCTTGGAGGGATCTACATGAATACCTTGTTCGTTGACAATATGTCCTAAGAATTGAACCTCTTTAAGCCAGAATTCACACTTGGAGAATTTGGCGAAAAGTTGCTCTTTCTTTAGCAGTTCCAAAGTAAGACGGAGATGTTGCTCATGGTTGGCTCGCGTCTTAGAATATATCAAGATGTCATCAATGAAAACGATGATGAACTTATGTAAATAAGGCTTGCAGACCCTATTCATCAAGTCCATGAAAACAGCAGGAGCATTAGTCAAACCGAATGGCATGACTGTGAACTCATAATGCCCATAGCGAGTGCGGAACGCTGTCTTGGGAATATCTTCTTCATGCACACGGAGTTGATGATATCCAGATCGCAGATCAATCTTTGAAAAATAAGAAGCGCCTTGCAATTGATCAAAGAGATCATCAATGCGAGGTAGGGGATATCGATTCTTGATGGTAAGTGTGACAACTCGAATTTCTAAGATTTTATTTCGTATTTATTGCACGTTCATGTAATTGCACAATTGATTTCCATGAAATTATATATGTTTTGATTGTTTGATTGGGTATAGTTGTTGGTTATTTGTGAAACTTGTCAAATGTGTAAACTTGGTGGTGGAACTTTGAAACAGTAAACTTGTCAAATATGAGATGGTGTGCATTTGTAAATTATAATACTTAGGGAGGTAGATGGTAATTAGTGAAATCCTAGATACTTAACCCTAATCTCATTTCTCTAATCATTTGCACACCAAACTAGAACACGTACTTTCACCTCTCTAATCTTCTAGCAAGCATTATCACCAAATCATTTGGCACAAGATAATCATCACACTTGATTCCTCTTTCTCTAGGATCATCGCAAGGTAAATTGTTTAATCATTGTTGTGATTAATTGTAGATTGTTTGATTGTTTGCAATCCTTGATTCTTGTGAATTCTTGTAAACCCTAGCTTTGATTTGTTGATTCTGTACACTAAATTGATTATGATTATTCTGATTTTGATGATGTGTTAATCGTATAATCGATCCTCTTGATGAATTAAGATGCTAGAAATGATGAATGGACATTGTTAATTGAACAATTCGTGTGAAAATGCATGAGTTAGGGTTTCACGTTCGTATGTTAACAAAAACGTAACTGATATGATTCTCTCCTGTATTGGAATTCATGTTATTAGTTGCCTGAGTTTAACTATATGTCCGAGTTTAATGCCAAGGCCTCTAGTCCGAGTTTAATCCCTAAATGTTTGTCCGAGTTTAATTGTTAATTGATAGTCTGAGTTTGATGAATGTTATATGTCCGAGTTTCATCATCCTATGTATGGTCCGAGTATAAGGAACATTGGTTGGACCGAGTATAGTGAACTTGGTTGGTCCGAGTTTAAGGAATTAGATTGGTCCGAGTTTATTTAGTTGTGAATGACCGAGTTTATTATTATATGTTGGGCCCGAGTTTAATGAATGTATCAAGGGTCCGAGCTTGTGTGTGTATCATGATAGTCTGAGTTTACTGTATGATTACATGTACTATCTGAGTTTTGAACAGGGGAGACCCCCCCCCATACTTGTCTGAGTCTTGTGAGATGCATGATCCTGTATATGTTCATATGAATTACGTGAATTTGCATGAACGAGTTAACTGTTATGTGATACATGATTTATACATGATATTGACTATCAAGCACTATGTGACACTTGATTACATGCGTATCATTGCGAACATGAACTGATTTGTTATACGTGCAAACAATAGGACTTGATTAATTACTTGTGAGTGCATAACCTAGCATACCGAGCAAACCAAGGTGAGTTCACACTCCTACTAAGGCATGGGATTCCCGGGTCGTGGGAATGGGTTAAAGGTTTCAATTGACTTATAACGTACAAACGTTTTTCCTAGACTATCACCTATCATGGTCCTCGGATGTCAGGACGGTTCCGTAGGTTGGGATAACACCTACGTGGTTCCGTAGGTTGGATAACACCTACGTGGTCATATGCCATTACTGCCTCGGATGTCAGGCACGCACGTAAAACCTACGTGTACGCATTACTTACTTCTATCCTCGGTACAAAGGATACGTACGTGAAACCCACGTACACCCCATACGCGCTACTGTTCTCGGACGAAGAACAGGGATGATACGAATAGTCTAGTGGTCACATAACATGGGAAGCCCCCACCTGTATAACTTACTATTGGCCCTGTAGAGCCACCCGTTACTTACTATTACGCATTTACTTACTGTGAACTCGCTCAACTAGTTTGTTGATCATTCTGTTACATGCCTTGCAGATCGTTAGGTACTTGGAGCTTGCACTGGAGAAGCGGGTCGTTGTGGGCAAGGATCGTGGTTTCTACGTTGAACTATTATGACATTTAAAACTATTAACTATTGTTGGTTTATTTACTATGCTTCCGCTACACTTTGAAACTATGGTTATGTTTTGAACACCTATCGTATTGAATGGATGGTTTACATTTATTTTACTTAATATTAATTACATGTTCAATATGATTGGTGGCTTGATCCTGGTCAGTCACGCTCCCAAGCGGTGATACTCCGCGTGTGGATTTTGGGGGTGTTTCAGATTGGTATGATGGATAGTTTGATATTATTGAGCGCACCTGCCGTATTTATGGACCTTACAAACAGGGTGTGCAAACCCTACCTGGACAAATTTGTCATTGTCTTCATCGACGGCATTCAGATCTACTCCAAGGGTCAGGAGGAGCACGAGCAGCACTTACGTCTTATCTTGGAACTTCTTCGAAAAGAGCAACTGTACGCAAAGTTTTCAAAATGCGACTTCTGGCTTCGTGAAGTCCACTTCTTAGGCCATGTGGTGAACAAGGATGGGATTCATGTCGATCCATCCAAGATTGATTCGATCAGAAACTGGCCAGCACCGCGTACACCAACAGAAATACGCCAATTCTTGGGTTTGGCGGGTTACTACAGGCGATTTATTAAAGACTTCTCAAAGATCGCGCAACCACTTACTATGCTAACACAGAAAGGTGTCGTTTACAGATGGGGTAATACGCAAGAGACCGCTTTTCAGTACTTAAAGGATAGGCTTTGCAGCGCACCTATTCTCTCATTGCCAGAGGGCACGGATGACTTCGTGGTTTATTGTGACGCATCGATACAGGGGCTTGGTTGTGTATTGATGCAGCGGGATAAAGTTATTGCCTACGCTTCGCGGCAACTCAAGGTTCATGAACGGAACTACACGACGCACGATTTAGAACTGGGAGCCGTTGTTTTCGCGCTTAAGATATGGCGACACTACCTGTACGGTACCAAGTGCACGATTTACACCGATCACAGGAGTCTCGAGCATATTCTTAAGCAAAAGGATTTGAATATGCGTCAACGGAGATGGGTTGAACTTCTAAACGACTATGAATGCGCCATCAAGTATTTTTTTTTTGGGTAAAGGGTTACCCCGGTAAATTTTATAAATCACCAACCAAATAAAACAGGGTGTGCCAAGACATTGACACACACTACTAGTCAAGACAAACCAAGACTAGAACATCCAAGAAACAACCAAAAACGACAAAACACAACATACAACCCGAAACAAAATAAACAAAGCCCGACAAAAACTAAGACTCTAACAACTGCATCTAGCCAGGATCAATGACCAAGTTCCTAGCCGGTATCTTCCACATCTCGAGAAATTGTGATGTGGAAAAAGTAGTTCAACTAATTAAACTAAAATTACCCTAAATTAAGACTCAAGTAATAAAAATCTAGACTCCTAAACCAGACTAAACTACTCACCGGCAAGTGTACCGGTCGACTCTAGCACAGAAAAGTAAGTCCGGATGTCGAACCCACAAGGACTCTACGAATTACGTTAACGACTCAATTTAGACTCAATACTGACACGACTAACAAATATTGTGTTTGGGGGGGGGTTTCTAAAATCCTAAAATTATGATTAAATTAAAATTAACTAAAGCACGCACGGAGAAGTAAGGTTTTGACTCAGATGAGATTAAAGACTACCTAGACATGAATCCGGTTTGACAATGAATGGACTTATAACGGTTTTATTGTTGTATGGAGCCGGGATCGTTAAATACTAAACCTTAAGGTATTTCAATGCTAAGACTTCCCGACCCTTCTCAGGAAGAAACCTAGGAAACCCTACAAGGCTGTTATGATTACCGACTGTTAGATTTCCTCTCAGTCCTCTAACGATTCTAAAAGTGCCCTAATATGACTATCTACCTCTCAGCGCGATAATCTAAGGCAATTCTAGGTTCTGATTTGGCTTACTAGGCACAACTGCAATTAGGGAACTAACCTCGACTTCTCTCAAAATCTAATTTAGCTATATATTGCACCGCGACCTAATAACTAACTCGAGCCTCTCAGCGACAAGCTAAGCAGAATACTTGATTTTATTAAATTACCAAATATTACTTCTAAGGTTACTTACGCGTTTTCGCCCTAAAGGATTAATGATCTATAACGTGATATAGACACTCACCTAAATCAAGAACCCTAATATAACCCTATTACGTGATAAAGACCGTCACCAAGGATCATATGAAGTAACAAGTAGTTATAAAACAATTGTCAAGTATGCATAAGCACCAAATCAGAATATCTAGAACACTTTACTTTCAGAAATCAATCCATAGTCTAACAAGTTAAAAACCTTTAAAAGATCCAAACAATAATTAAACCATCATCTAGTCTAGGTAGTTACGAAGATCTAGCCAAGAAACATCATGTCTAACGAAAACAAATCAGTTTCAAAACAAGAATTCATGATTAAAGTGACAAAACGTGGAAATAGTGAAAAACGGGAGGTAAGACCCGAGTTATCTTCTTTCCTACGTTCCGTGCTTCGATCCTATGATTCTTGCAAGCTCGAATGCCTCGAAAACCTTCAAAATCTGCTCTGGAATTCGCCCTAGGGTTCTTGGTTCGTGTGTTCTGTTTTTTTGATGATAAAATAAGCTTTTATATTAAACCCTAGTAACCCAGCAAATCAGGTTCGTCAGTTACACCAGTCGCGTAGCGCGACTGGTAAAGGTCATGTGCTCGCGCTACGCGAGTGGTTCCCAGTCAACGAAATAGTCAATGTTAGCAGTGGTGTAGCGCGACTGATAAGGGATTCATGCTCGCGCTACGCGAGTGGGACTTTTTCACAGAATGTTGCTTCCAAAAGCTAGTTCAACTCTCCAAAATCCTTGAAAATTATTCTAACACCTTGTGTATTGATTCCAGGACTTGACATTCGACATTCCAGCTCGGTTTTACTCCAATTCCAGCATTTTTTTGTGTATCACGACCTGGAAAAAGCAATAAAGATCAATAGCACGCAATTCTAACCTAAACTAAACTAAAAATAACGATAAAATATACAAACTATACACGATAAAAGTATGTATTTTGCAATACATCAAATATCCCCACACTTACTCTTTTTTCGTCCCCGAAAAAGAATTATGCAACGGAATCATAAACAAACAAACACTCGGGCCGAAAATCATAGTTATACTTAATTAAAACCAAGACTTGCGTTAGCTGCGATTGCAGATATGTTGATCCACTTTAAACCCGAATTTAATCCTAAACCCTTATCATGTAGATTTAGTTCAAGTGCGGTCAGTCTACCTAGGGTCTCACACTAGAATCAACAGTCCACCTACTCCCAACTCAAGCTTATAGGGCTAAAAGAACGATCATTTGACCAATTCCTAACCGTTTTATACCAAGATAAAGAGAGTTTGACATCAAATCTAATAATTTTTTTCTTCTTTTTTTTTTCAGCTTACTTTTTTTTTTCTCAAGTTCATTTTCGTGAGACTAGACGATGCTTTCCCTAACCCAGCGGTATTCCGACTGTAGAGTCGCTATCCCCAATCACAGATTACATAGGTTTCGGTACTTTTATTCGGAAGTCGATTTCACACATCCCAGAGGCATTCCGGCTGTAGAGTCGCTATCCCCAACCACAGATTACATAGGCCTGTGTTACTTTCATTTAGTTTCTAGCTCACTTTTATTTATTTTTTTTTTTCAGCGAGATATGACAAAAAACTCTAACCATCTTAGCTTATAACGGCACCCCTTATACTATTTTTGCCAGTTTTAGCTTCCCATATTTCCCAGGCGAAAACCCACTAGCAGACCGACAATTAAGGTATATTAACTCAAAGGGATTTAGAACCAAAACCCGGGCCTACCCACATATCCCTAACTAGACGCAAGCTCGATTTATTATAATCTCATATTATTATTATTCACACCCGAGCAATCATTTGTTTTTTTCTATCATTTTCCGCTTTATTTTGCAAACTTCTTTTTATTTCGAAAGACATTTTCTGATTTTTCAAATTTTTTTTTTTTCAATTTTTTTTTAATTTTTTGGATTTTTATAATTAAGACTCGATTATTTACATGTATTCCTATCCCCACACTTAGAGATTGCATTGTCCCTAATGCAAGAACGAAAACACGACTCGACACTACCTAACAACTACTAAAACGAAAGACGAAATAAATAAATAAATACAAAAATACACGGGAAACGACTTAGCTGATTAATAACAACGCGTATGCTCCAAATCTCTCGTCCCATCCTGCACGACCGTATAGCATTTTGGTCGCGATCGGCTTTGACTCTGACACTGGTACGCTTGATAAATGCCTTATATTCGAATAGCAGCTCCAAACTCACCCGGATGAAGATTGCGTACGGGTGGTACATATTCTAATCTGCATAACCAAAAACAAGCACAAACCAAAGCAATACCGACTCTAAAAAAAACGACTCAAGAACCACTAATTTAGACTCATGGTACAAAAAAAACGCAAACGACGCTAAACCAACCTAACTAACGACACGACACAAAGTACGACTCAATATACAAACTCTACAAATAATCACAACTGTTCACAAAATTACGGAGGATCATTTAAGTGGAGCTCACCTCCAAACCAACTCGTATGGGCCGTAGCACTACCATCTCCCATATCACCCGTATCTCTCCTAGATCTCTCAACTTCCTTCAACTTGTCATCAAACGGTGTGAATCTAAACATATCATCTCTATACCTATCCCCACACTGAGCCTTGCTCAGTTTCTCTATCTTAAATTCTAACGTACTCATTCTCTCTTCCAACTCTTCGATTCTCCTATCAGGTGGATCCCCACACTTGGGTTTTAACACCTTTTCTAAGCTCGGCTCACTTACCACCTTATTCTCACCTCTCTCCTGCTTCTCACTATCCTCTACCGATGCTATCGCCTCAACTCTCTCACTCGACCCTCTCGTAGTATTCACGTCAAAGACTACCGACTCCTCACCCGCTCTAAGCGTAATTGTGCCTAAGAAGACATCTATCAATGCTTTAGCCGTGTTCAAGAATGGGCGCCCTAAAATGATGGGAACCTTTTCGTCGGCTTCCATATCAAGAACGACAAAGTCTACGGGGAAGACAAATTTATCCACTTTGACTAGAAGGTTTTCAATAATGCCTCGTGGATACTTAACGGACCTATCGGCTAGCGACAAAGACATGCGTGTAGGTGACAACTCTCCTAGACCCAACCTCTCATACAAAGAATATGGCATTAGGTTTATACTCGCTCCTAGGTCGGCTAGGGCCCTACACTCGGTATCACTCCCAAACAAACACGGGATGGTAAAAAGGCCCGGATCCGTCAATTTTTCCGGAACCTTATTCAACACTACGGCGGAACATCCTCCACTAAGGGGGATGTTAGAAACCTCTCCTAACCTATCCTTGCGTTTTAGAAGGTCTTTTAGGAATTTTGCATATTTCGGCATTGATTGAAGAGCTTCTATAAAAGGAAGGTTGATCCTAAGCTGCTTAAAGATCTCTAAAAATTTCCCGTACTCTTTGGAATAAGTTTGATTTTTAAGGCGGGAAGGAAACGGAGCACGGGAAATATTAACAGTGGGTGATGGAACGACTTGAATGGGTTTCTTTCCTACACTCTTCTCACTCGAAGGACCCCCGGTGTGTGCGGTACTTGCTGGGACTAACCTAGGTTGCACTTTACCGGGCGTCTCCATTTCAATCTCCTCATCTACTGGGTCCTCATCTTCTTCCTCGACACTCTCGGGTCTCACTACCTCTCCTAGAGTCCTACCACTACGGGTCGAAATTGCCTTCACACTACCAGATGGGTTTGGCTTTGTGTTGCCCGAAAATTGGCCAGGAGGTCGTTCTTGCAACTGGCGTGCAATATCCCCAACTTGCCTTTGAAGGTCTAAGAAATTCGAATGATTATTCTTTAAGAGCGTAGCATGGTCCTCTAAGGAACGTTGGGTAGCCTGATCTCTAACCAATAATTGGGAAAGAAGGTCCTCTATCCTAGACAAACTACCATTTGACCCCTCATTCCTAGGTTGAACCTCTTGATTTGACCCCTCACCTCTAAACTGCCCCCCTGAACCTGAACTAGCAAATTGACCTGTTTGACCCGACCCCCCACTAGAATAAAAACCTGGCCCCCTACTTTGGTATTGACCTGACGGAAAACCAGGGGGGTTACCTGAGGAGCGATAATTATTAGCACGCCAATTAGAGTTACTATTGTTGAACGGGTTAGTTGGACCCCTATTTTGACCTGCTAAATACTCGACCTGCTCTAGTGTGATGGTTGGGCAATCTATGGTGTCATGTCCCCCTCTACAAACCTCGCATCTATCTACCTTCTTCTTAATTTCTAGCAACTCTTTGGTGATATAGTCAAGCTGAGATATTACCTTTGAGTCGGAAACGACTTGATTCACTCCTCGAGAGGATGAGGAGGTAGCCACAGGATTGGAATTCCTGCCGGTAGCACTATGATCTATATCAGCATGAGCGAAGCTCTCAAAGAGGTCATTGCAGTCAGCCACGGTTTTCTTTCCCATTAGGTGGCCTCCTGCGGATGTGTCGAATCGGGCCTTGCACTCAGGGGTAAGACCATTATAAAATTTTTCTACTAAGGCCCAATCCGACAGTCCATGTTGGGAACAACGCGAGAGCAATGTTTGAAACCTCTCCCATGCTAAGTGATAAGGTTCGTCAGGCTCCATTCTGAAGGAATGGATCTGATCTCGAAGGCGGGATGCCTTCGCAGGTGGGAAATACTTAGCAAGGAAGGCATCTCTAAGTCCAGCCCAAGTGGTGTAAGTACCTGCCGGCTGCGAATCAAGCCAGGTGGCTGCGCGGCCAGCAAGCGAAAAGGGGAAGACTTGGAGATAGCGGGCATCAAGATTCACACCTTCGATGCCGAAGGTGCTACACAAACGGGTGAGACGGTTGATATGTGCTGGCGCGTCTTCATCATCACGACCGTGAAACTGACAAGAGTTGTTAATGGCAGTCATGATGTATGAAGGAATTTGCCAAGACTTATCATTGGTGATTTCAGGGAGGGTGATGGGTGAGTTTGCGGTAAAACCCGCGGTGGAACGCTGGTGGACAGTTTGGTTTTCGGCCATTTGGTGAACTGGTGGTGGACTAGGGTGACGGGAGGGTGGTGGGGAATTGTGGGGTGATGACTTAGGGGTAAAGTCGAAGTTCGGTGGTTTAGATGGAAGTGTAGAGTCAGAAAGGGCTGAAGATGAAGTTGGGGGTTTTCGAACCTGAGGGATTGGTGTGGAGACGGAAGACTTGTCAATTGGTGGCTTCACTGGTCCCTGCGAACGCGTGTGGGGCATGAACTGCAAAACCAAGAACAAACAAGTAAAACGACTCCAATAAAAGACGCAAAAGAATACGAAAAAGACACTAAAAGTACTTGGACTCCTACGACTCACAAACACACAAAAAGCACGTAACGATATCAGTTGAAATCCAAACAAAGCAGTTAACGCAATTGCCAAGAATCCCCGGCAACGGCGCCAAAAACTTGATGTGGAAAAAGTAGTTCAACTAATTAAACTAAAATTACCCTAAATTAAGACTCAAGTAATAAAAATCTAGACTCCTAAACCAGACTAAACTACTCACCGGCAAGTGTACCGGTCGACTCTAGCACAGAAAAGTAAGTCCGGATGTCGAACCCACAAGGACTCTACGAATTACGTTAACGACTCAATTTAGACTCAATACTGACACGACTAACAAATATTGTGTTTGGGGGGGGGGGTTTTCTAAAATCCTAAAATTATGATTAAATTAAAATTAACTAAAGCACGCACGGAGAAGTAAGGTTTTGACTCAGATGAGATTAAAGACTACCTAGACATGAATCCGGTTTGACAATGAATGGACTTATAACGGTTTTATTGTTGTATGGAGCCGGGATCGTTAAATACTAAACCTTAAGGTATTTCAATGCTAAGACTTCCCGACCCTTCTCAGGAAGAAACCTAGGAAACCCTACAAGGCTGTTATGATTACCGACTGTTAGATTTCCTCTCAGTCCTCTAACGATTCTAAAAGTGCCCTAATATGACTATCTACCTCTCAGCGCGATAATCTAAGGCAATTCTAGGTTCTGATTTGGCTTACTAGGCACAACTGCAATTAGGGAACTAACCTCGACTTCTCTCAAAATCTAATTTAGCTATATATTGCACCGCGACCTAATAACTAACTCGAGCCTCTCAGCGACAAGCTAAGCAGAATACTTGATTTTATTAAATTACCAAATATTACTTCTAAGGTTACTTACGCGTTTTCGCCCTAAAGGATTAATGATCTATAACGTGATATAGACACTCACCTAAATCAAGAACCCTAATATAACCCTATTACGTGATAAAGACCGTCACCAAGGATCATATGAAGTAACAAGTAGTTATAAAACAATTGTCAAGTATGCATAAGCACCAAATCAGAATATCTAGAACACTTTACTTTCAGAAATCAATCCATAGTCTAACAAGTTAAAAACCTTTAAAAGATCCAAACAATAATTAAACCATCATCTAGTCTAGGTAGTTACGAAGATCTAGCCAAGAAACATCATGTCTAACGAAAACAAATCAGTTTCAAAACAAGAATTCATGATTAAAGTGACAAAACGTGGAAATAGTGAAAAACGGGAGGTAAGACCCGAGTTATCTTCTTTCCTACGTTCCGTGCTTCGATCCTATGATTCTTGCAAGCTCGAATGCCTCGAAAACCTTCAAAATCTGCTCTGGAATTCGCCCTAGGGTTCTTGGTTCGTGTGTTCTGTTTTTTTGATGATAAAATAAGCTTTTATATTAAACCCTAGTAACCCAGCAAATCAGGTTCGTCAGTTACACCAGTCGCGTAGCACGACTGGTAAAGGTCATGTGCTCGCGCTACGCGAGTGGTTCCCAGTCAACGAAATAGTCAATGTTAGCAGTGGTGTAGCGCGACTGATAAGGGATTCATGCTCGCGCTACGCGAGTGGGACTTTTTCACAGAATGTTGCTTCCAAAAGCTAGTTCAACTCTCCAAAATCCTTGAAAATTATTCTAACACCTTGTGTATTGATTCCAGGACTTGACATTCGACATTCCAGCTCGGTTTTACTCCAATTCCAGCATTTTTTTGTGTATCACGACCTGGAAAAAGCAATAAAGATCAATAGCACGCAATTCTAACCTAAACTAAACTAAAAATAACGATAAAATATACAAACTATACACGATAAAAGTATGTATTTTGCAATACATCAAATTGCCTGTTCGCACCACTCATCTTAAACTTCAGAGTTATGAGCCGCATACGCACAATATTAATGACCTCCTGAGCAAGACTCTTCGCCGATCGCTGATTCCGAGAGAACAATCGAGAGTTCCTTTCTTGCCAGACGAAATAAGCAGCTGCCGAGACCACAAGTCTACCCGTAACATTGGCCGAATTATGAATATTTGAATTGTCATTCATCCATTGCATGATATCAGTCCATTGGCCATTTACGTCACCCATACCTGCCATATCTCTAATGCTATCCCAAACCTCCATTGAGTAGACGCATTCAAAGAACAAATGGTCCCTCGAGTCCTTACCATAGTTACATAAGGGGCAACACATGAGATTCAAGTTCGTAGCACTTCCCGCCTCCCAGATGGACAGTCTATCTTGGGTTTTGAGTTTGTTTCTAATAACCAGCCACAAGTGAAAAGAGTGTCTTGGGATACACTGTTTAAACCAAACCATATTAAACCAATCAACAACATTCTCCCGGTGACGAATATTGTTCCATACCTCCCATGAAGAAAAGTGAACTGCCTTTCCTTCAATATCAATCCAAACCAATCTATCTTGAGCATCATGAAGAACTGGTACCTGAATATTGATTAAAACAGGAAACAAGTCGAACCAAGCAACCGGCCACCTCCAATTGCCGTTAGAATCCACCAGATCAGCCACAGAAGCTTGCAAGTTAAAACCTGCGTTAGCTATATTTCTCGGACTAACATGAGCACGGATAGGACACGCATTGCACCAAGAATCACTCCAAACATTTGTATTGTGTCCATTACCGATAGCCTTCCACATATGAGGCCGAAGCATGTCACGTAGTGCAAGAATTTTCCTCCACCCCCATGTCATACTACCTCTACAAGGAAGCTCCCAAAAACTTCTCTCCTTCAGCTTATAAATGTGAACCCATTGAACCCATAACGACTTTCGGTTAGTCAAGATACTCCATATATGGGAGGATATGAGCGCTTTATTAACATCCGCAATACATCGAACCCCCAGCCCGCCTTCATTTTTTGGAAGGCAAACAACCTTCCAAGCAACCTTTGGTTTAACCTTTGGTTGAAACTTACCAGCCCATAAGAAAGAACGCATACGTCTTTCAAGATCATTAACTAATCTAGCTGGCAATAGGAAAACTGTCGCCCAATAGATGTGCATAGCAGATAGGACCGAGTTTAGCAGTTGCAGCCGGCCCGCAAACGACAGTGATCTCGTCATCCAGTTATCAATCCTCTTTTCCATCCTCTCAACTAGAATTTTGCAATCCTTATAAGAGAGTCTAGACGTTAATAAAGGAACACCCAAATAACGGACAGGAAGCGAACCCTCTTTAAACGGCATGATCTGGAGTATGCCTTGTTTAATCGATTGAGGCACATTCCCAAAGTAAACCGTACTCTTAGGCAAACTAGGGACAAGACCCGAAATATTTGTGAAATTCTGAAGCGCTTCACGAAGCACCTTGACCGAAGCTAAATCCCCATTAACAAACATAAATAAATCGTCCGCAAACGAGACATTGATGATCCTTTGTTTTTTGCAATGAAGATGATATCTAAAAGCATTACTTTTGGCAGCTGCATCTTTGAGTAACAACGATAACATTTCCATTACCAAAGTAAAGAGGTACGGAGATATTGGATCCCCCTGCCTCAACCCTCTTTTACCTTTGAAAAACCCATAAAGATTACCATTAATGCTCAGCGAGTAAGACACCGTGGTAACACAAATCATGATCCAGTTCACCATCTTGTGATGAAACCCAAAAGCACGAAGAATACCTTCCAAGAAAGACCAGCTGACCGTGTCATATGCTTTTTGAATATCAATTTTGAATGCGCACCGAGAAGGCCCAATCCTTAAGTGGTAATTATGCATCAGCTCTTGGGTGAGTAAGATATTGTCGGATATCTTTCTTCCGGGCACAAACGCCGACTGGTTTATATCAACAAGCATATCCAGACTACCTTTAATTCTATCCGTTAGGATCTTACTTATACCTTTATAAAGGACATTACAACACGAGATCGGACGGTAGTCAACAACCGAGTTAGGAGTAGCCACTTTCGGGACAAGAGCTATAATTGTGTGATTAATTTGCTTCAACAGTTTGCCATTATCAAAAACTTCCCGGATCGCTTTTGTAACTTCACTACCCACAATCTCCCAAGAATTTTTAAAGAAAGCCGATGTATATCCATCCGGCCCCGGAGCCTTGTTCTCACCGATGGAAAAAATAGCATTTTTTACCTCCTCTTCAGTCACTGGACGCACCATATTGCTAGCAACAGTCGGATCCAAAACATTCGGAAAAGTAAAATCACCTGGAAGGGAAGCCACCTGATCCTGCACACCCAAGAAGTTAGAGTAGTGCGATACCAAAGTTCCATACACATCATCACCGTGGAAACAAACACCAGAAGTATCTTGGATACTATGTATCTTCATGCATGCATTTCTCATCTTGACACTATTATGGAAAAACTTTGTGTTTGAGTCACCAGCGGCTAGCCAATCTGCTTTAGATTTTTGCTTTAGGAAACATTCCTCATCATACGAAACCGATTGGAACTCATGAAGACATTCAGATTCAGCTTCTCTAAGAGATACATCTAACGGGTTCGCATCAATGGCCAACTGAATCTCATCCAGCTTTTTCCTTAGGATAATAACACGCTCGTGAATATTTCCTTGCTTGAATAAAAGCCGTCTCAAAGGAGATTTCAGAAGCGCTAGCTTCTTTACCACCGAGTACATCGTGACACCATGCACCGGTTCTGACCATACTCTAGCCACACTATCCAAGAATCCATCTTTTTTAACCAAAAAGTTTGCAAATTTAAAGGGTTTTTGCCGATTATTTTTGAGTACCTGAAGGTTAACAATACACGGGGTGTGGTCCGATACCCGAAACGGGTGAAAGAAAACAAACACATCCGGATACGCATCTAGCAAGTGTATGTTGCCCATGACTCTATCGATTTTCTTCAAAATACCCACTCCATTCTTCGGTTTTTGATTCCAAGTAAACTGCATGCCATGACTTTTAATGTCTATCCACTCATTATGCTGAACACATTGAGCAAATTCACGCATACCAATCGACATATTAGACGACCCAACCAAGCAATCATCCTGTGAAAGGGCCGAGTTAAAGTCACCTAACACAATCCAAGGCCTATCATTCACAAACAACTTGTGTCTATTCAGGTTATCCCAAAGATCCCTTCGAAGTTGATACTTATTTTCTGCATAAATGAACGAGCAAAATATGGTTTTGGCATCAGCTTTCGAACGAATCATAACATGTATAACCTGATCCGTTTGATCAATAACCACAAGGTCCACAACATTATTGTCCCAACCAACAATTATTCTAGTTCCACGATCACAACAAGCACCATTAGAAGTCCAATCCCATGAACGAAAAACATTTTTACACACCCTACCAAGATTAGCAACAGAAACATGTGATTCCAAGATAGTACAAATTTTTAACCGCTTCTCAGAAATAAGCGACCGAACCTCCTTTTGTTTCAGGGGTAGGTTCAAACCCCTAATATTCCAAACGGCCATACTATCCATTGACACCAGTAGGCCCGGGAGTGCTTGCCCCCTCAGAAGTACTACCATGCGTGCCAGCACACATATAATCTGAAATTTCAGTTTGAAGTTGGTCCATTACCTCATCATTTTTACTATGGCTACCACTTGGAACCGACTTATCAGACTTGTTATCATCCTTTAAACCCTCTCCATCTCCTTCCATATCTAGAACCTGAAACTTGTTTGCAACTTTCACCGTTGGCTGCCCACCACTAGACTCTTTCGTGCCCGAAGTACTAGCTCCAAACTTGTTCAACTTTGGCCTATAAATAACCCTTGGTTTTTGTTTTTTCTGAGGAAACGATTGTTTTGCCACTCGCTTCCTATCCGTAACAAAGCCCTCGTCGTCAATAACCACCTGTTTTGCTTTACCTTTATCCCCTTTAGTACATGAAGTCTCATCATGACCAAACAAGCAACATGTTGCACATTGTAACGGTTTCCATTCATATTCAACTTTCACTCGTTCCATAATATAACCCTCCTCATCCATTTTAGGGATAGCAATAGTTATATGATCTTTAAGTTCATTTTCAGCACTAACCTCAATCAAAGCACGAGCGTAGCTACTCCTACCCCAAAAATCAGCACACATATCCGCCGTATACGAATCTAAGCTCTTTGGAACACCCAACTTTGAAGCCAGTAAACTTAACCCATCATCCGTGTATATCGAAATTGGCACATTATGCAATTTAACCCAAATAGGAACAGATTTGATACCCTCTTTTCGCAGACTAACCTTAGGAGACCATATGTTCAAAAACAACGGCATCTTCCTTATCAACCATGGCCCTCCTTCAAGCACTTTCATAAGCCCCTCTTTAGAATCAAACTTGAAGAAAAAGAAACCATTAGTGTTCATCATAAGCTTTGAAAAACCATACTTAGCCCAGACATTCTTCGCATAGTATTCAACTACAGGAAACGGCAATCTATTCCCTAGGAAGTAACCATATAGCACATTGTCAAACTTTTCTTGAACCTTTTTAACAACTTCTCTAGGAATAACTACATCAGCATCTTCCCGTGTCTCCACTGGCTCCATCAAACGGAAATTAACTTCCTTTTTAGACCTTATATTAGATTGAAGCTTTTCAGCATAAGAAAACCTCGTCGAAGTATCCTGGTTCCGAACATCATCAGACTTTGAAGCAAAACTATCCACATGATTCCGCCCATCGTTTGTATGCTGGACTGGCACAGTTACCTTTTCAAGTTCATCAATGATGTTAATAACTTTCGGGTTCTGCTGAACAACACCACGTCTCGGCATCAACGGGTTCCCATCAATGTTCAACGGCTTAGAAAACAATGAGGGTGTATTACGCAAATCCTGAGCACTTACAGGCTTCGAACTGATGAATACATCACCATACATCTTATCAGAAAACGACTGGAATCCCAACTCCTCCAAATCATTATCTCGACTAGGGTTTTCAGACGTAAAACCCCCAGCAGATAACGGCGGATTACCTCTGTCATCCCTTGAATTATTCAGCGATTTAATACGTTCATCATGAACTGGAACATACCTAGAATCCATATTAGAGAGCTTGACAAACCATGCAAAAGAAGACACAAGCAACAGAAGAAAAAACCACAGCGACAACAAGAAACCCTAATCAAAAAGAAACGAAAACCCTAATCTCAAAATCAAAAGACTAGAAACCAAGGTAAAATCTAGTAACCTTACTCAGAAGGCACGATAAAACCTCAATCCCTAACCCAGATCAGTCGAAATCAGAGTTGAAAAGCAAGAACTAGGGTTTCACAAATAGAGTCGCCAAAATCGCCAGGAATGCGCCATCAAGTATCATCCAGGCAAGGCCAATGTTGTGGCTGATGCCCTCAGTCGGAAAGACATTCTACCTAAGCGCGTGCGAGCGCTACAGCTTACTATTCAGTCCAGTCTTCCTGCACAAATACGAGCTGCTCAGTTAGAAGCACTGAAACCCGAAAACGTCAAAGCTGAAGCCTTACGCGGCTCAAGGCAACGCATGGAACAAAAGGAAGACGGCGCCTACTATGTAACGGGCCGTATTTGGGTCCCACTTTATGGCGGTTTACGCGAACTTGTGATGGATGAAGCGCACAAGTCTCGCTACTCGGTACATCCAGGTGCGGATAAAATGTACCACGATATCAAAACAACATACTGGTGGCCAAGTATGAAAGCTCACATCGCCACCTATGTTGGCAAGTGCTTGACCTGTGCGAGGGTCAAGGTTGAATATCAGAAACCAGCAGGTCTACTGCAACAACCCAAGATACCACAGTGGAAATGGGAAGAAATTTCCATGGATTTCGTTACGGGCTTACCTAGATCTCAGCGTGGGAACGATACAATATGGGTCATAGTTGATCGACTCACCAAGTCTGCACACTTCCTGCCGATCAAGGAAACGGACAAGTTCTCCACTCTCGCAGACGTCTATCTTAAAGAAGTTGTTTCGAGGCACGGAGTGCCCACCTCTATTATTTCGGATCGCGATGCACGATTCACGTCAGAGCTTTGGCAAGCGATGCACAAATCCTTCGGCTCACGTTTAGACATGAGCACAGCATATCATCCTCAGACGGATGGGCAGTCTGAGCGCACAATTCAAACTTTAGAAGACATGCTTCGAGCGTGTGTCATCGATTTCGGCAACGGCTGGGAAAAGCATCTCCCTTTAGTGGAGTTTTCATACAATAACAGCTATCATACCAGCATTCAAGCCGCACCATTCGAGGCATTGTACGGACGTAAATGTCGGTCACCTCTCTGTTGGGCAGAGGTGGGGGATAGTCAAATTACGGGTCCAGAGATTGTAGTGGACGCCACAGAAAAGATAGCACAGATACGACAACGCATGGCGGCAGCTCGCGACCGTCAGAAAGCCTACGCGGATAAGCGTAAGAGACCATTGGAATTTCAGGTCGGGGACCGGGTTTTACTAAAAGTCTCACCCTGGAAGGGTGTGGTTCGTTTTGGCAAACGAGGCAAACTCAATCCGCGGTATGTTGGACCGTTCGAGATCATTGAGAAAATTGGCAAAGTAGCCTACAGATTAAACCTACCTCCTGAACTCGGTGCAGTTCACAATGTATTTCATGTGTCGAATCTGAAGAAGTGCCTGTCAGATGAGACCCTCATAGTTCCTTTTAAGGAACTCACTATCGACGAGCGGTTGCAGTTCGTCGAGGAACCAGTTGAAATCACGGACCGGGATGTTAAGGTCCTCAAACACAAGAGAATCCCTCTTGTTCGAGTTCGTTGGAACTCCCAGCGTGGTCCAGAGTATACCTGGGAACGCGAAGATCAAATGAAAGAAAAGTACCCCCAGTTATTCGAAACCAATGCACCCACTGCTGAGGCTGAAGCTACTACTACTGAATTTCGGGACGAAATTCCAAATCAACGGGGGGATGATGTGACACCCCAGGAAAACCAGTGAACGATACAACTTACCTAGCTTCCTCAGTGAGTGCGTACCAAATTTCGGGACGAAATTTCTTTTAAGTTGGGGATAATGTGACAACTCGAATTTCTAAGATTTTATTTCGTATTTATTGCACGTTCATGTAATTGCACAATTGATTTCCATGAAATTATATATGTTTTGATTGTTTGATTGGGTATAGTTGTTGGTTATTTGTGAAACTTGTCAAATGTGTAAACTTGGTGGTGGAACTTTGAAACAGTAAACTTGTCAAATATGAGATGGTGTGCATTTGTAAATTATAATACTTAGGGAGGTAGATGGTAATTAGTGAAATCCTAGATACTTAACCCTAATCTCATTTCTCTAATCATTTGCACACCAAACTAGAACACGTACTTTCACCTCTCTAATCTTCTAGCAAGCATTATCACCAAATCATTTGGCACAAGATAATCATCACACTTGATTCCTCTTTCTCTAGGATCATCGCAAGGTAAATTGTTTAATCATTGTTGTGATTAATTGTAGATTGTTTGATTGTTTGCAATCCTTGATTCTTGTGAATTCTTGTAAACCCTAGCTTTGATTTGTTGATTCTGTACACTAAATTGATTATGATTATTCTGATTTTGATGATGTGTTAATCGTATAATCGATCCTCTTGATGAATTAAGATGCTAGAAATGATGAATGGACATTGTTAATTGAACAATTCGTGTGAAAATGCATGAGTTAGGGTTTCACGTTCGTATGTTAACAAAAACGTAACTGATATGATTCTCTCCTGTATTGGAATTCATGTTATTAGTTGCCTGAGTTTAACTATATGTCCGAGTTTAATGCCAAGGCCTCTAGTCCGAGTTTAATCCCTAAATGTTTGTCCGAGTTTAATTGTTAATTGATAGTCTGAGTTTGATGAATGTTATATGTCCGAGTTTCATCATCCTATGTATGGTCCGAGTATAAGGAACATTGGTTGGACCGAGTATAGTGAACTTGGTTGGTCCGAGTTTAAGGAATTAGATTGGTCCGAGTTTATTTAGTTGTGAATGACCGAGTTTATTATTATATGTTGGGCCCGAGTTTAATGAATGTATCAAGGGTCCGAGCTTGTGTGTGTATCATGATAGTCTGAGTTTACTGTATGATTACATGTACTATCTGAGTTTTGAACAGGGGAGACCCCCCCCCATACTTGTCTGAGTCTTGTGAGATGCATGATCCTGTATATGTTCATATGAATTACGTGAATTTGCATGAACGAGTTAACTGTTATGTGATACATGATTTATACATGATATTGACTATCAAGCACTATGTGACACTTGATTACATGCGTATCATTGCGAACATGAACTGATTTGTTATACGTGCAAACAATAGGACTTGATTAATTACTTGTGAGTGCATAACCTAGCATACCGAGCAAACCAAGGTGAGTTCACACTCCTACTAAGGCATGGGATTCCCGGGTCGTGGGAATGGGTTAAAGGTTTCAATTGACTTATAACGTACAAACGTTTTTCCTAGACTATCACCTATCATGGTCCTCGGATGTCAGGACGGTTCCGTAGGTTGGGATAACACCTACGTGGTTCCGTAGGTTGGATAACACCTACGTGGTCATATGCCATTACTGCCTCGGATGTCAGGCACGCACGTAAAACCTACGTGTACGCATTACTTACTTCTATCCTCGGTACAAAGGATACGTACGTGAAACCCACGTACACCCCATACGCGCTACTGTTCTCGGACGAAGAACAGGGATGATACGAATAGTCTAGTGGTCACATAACATGGGAAGCCCCCCCCCTGTATAACTTACTATTGGCCCTGTAGAGCCACCCGTTACTTACTATTACGCATTTACTTACTGTGAACTCGCTCAACTAGTTTGTTGATCATTCTGTTACATGCCTTGCAGATCGTTAGGTACTTGGAGCTTGCACTGGAGAAGCGGGTCGTTGTGGGCAAGGATCGTGGTTTCTACGTTGAACTATTATGACATTTAAAACTATTAACTATTGTTGGTTTATTTACTATGCTTCCGCTACACTTTGAAACTATGGTTATGTTTTGAACACCTATCGTATTGAATGGATGGTTTACATTTATTTTACTTAATATTAATTACATGTTCAATATGATTGGTGGCTTGATCCTGGTCAGTCACGCTCCCAAGCGGTGATACTCCGCGTGTGGATTTTGGGGGTGTGACAGTAAGCTTGTTAACTCACGATAATCGATACACATCCTAAAAGATCCATCCTTCTTCTTGACAAAGAGAATGGGAGCACCCCAAGGTGAAAAGCTGGGACGGATGAAACCTTTGTCAGAGAGCTCTTGAAGTTGCTTAGACAACTCTTGCATCTCAGACGGTGCAAGACGATATGGAGCTCTGGCAATGGGATTTGCACCAGGTACGAGATCAATACGGAATTCGACTTGGCGTGCTGGGGGTAGACCAGGTAACTCTTCAGGAAATACTTCAGGATAATCCCGAACAACAGGAATATCTTGAATAGACTTACCTTTGCCCTTATCTGCTACCACATGTGCCAAAAATGCCATATAGTTCTTTCGCAGATACTTCCGAGCTTTAAAACAAGACATGAGTTTGAGACCACCAGCAGGTTTCTCACCACGAACCTGTAGGATCTCACCTGAAGAAAGCGGCATGCGAATGATCTTCTCAAAACAAACTATCTCTGCGCGATACTTGGCTAACCAATCCATACCCACAATAACGTCGAAGCTTCCAAGTTGCATAGGCGTGAGGTCAATAGGAAAAAGATGGTTGTTAAGGTTCAATTGGCAGTTGCGGAGAACAGAATCAAGAACAATGGGTTCACCGTTCGCCGCTTCTACTGTCAATGGTTTACCTAGTTTCGTTCTAGACACGCGAAGTAATGGTTCAAAAGATAACGACACAAAACTCTTATCGGCACCCGAATAAAAAAGAACAGATGCTGGCTGATTATTAATAAAGAACGTACCGTTCACCACATTATCATCTGCTTGTGCCTCTTGTGCGTTCATGTTGAAGACTCGACCTCGAGCCTGGGCCTGATTCTGATTTGCATTTTGGTTGGCTAGCCTTGGGCACCGGTTTCTGTAGTGGGTCAGATCCCCACAATTGTAGCATGAACCAGGAGGAAAATGAGGTCGTGCAGCTTGACCTTGTTGCTGAGCAAGAGGCTGAGCTTGGTTCTGGTTAGCAGGAATGTGGCAGGTGGCAGCAAGATGACCATTTCTTCCACAGTTGGTGCATTGACGACACTGAACCTGTGGTGGGTGATGGCTGTTACACCTGTTGCACAAAGGTGCATTGCCAAGATAAGGCTTCTTGGCTGGAGGCTGTGCGGGTTGGTTGGGAGCTGCCTGGTTAACCTGGGCAGTGACAGCAAAGTTTTGGGAAGCCTTACGCTTCCTTGACCCCCTAATAGAACCAGAATCCTTTCCCTTCTTGTTTTGACCTTTCTTGCTATCTTCATTGTCAGACAACTGTTTCTTGCCCTTGTCACCCTTCCTGTGTAATTTATTCTTCCGAATCTGCGACTCAGTCAATGTCGCTGATAACTCGATCGCCTGACGGAGTGTGGTAGGGTTACTACCAGTAATGATGTCTTGTACCGAGTCAGGTAGGCCGTCGATGTACCTTTCGATAGCGTTGTCGAGTGGGGTAACCATAGTCGGGCAAAGCAGACTCAGCTCCTCAAACCTATCAGTATATGCCCTGTGCTCGCCACTATCTTGCTTCAAAACATCAAACTCTTTCTCCAACGCTCGTTGTTCATGACGAGGACAAAACTCCCTCATCATAAGAGCTCTAAGTTCAGCCCATGTCTGTGCTAGAGCAACGTCTGCACCACGGTCTCTCATTACCCCATTCCACCATGTAAGAGCCCTCTTCTGAAACACGCTCGAAGAAAACTCAACCTTGCGATTATCCAGACACTAAACGTGGCGAAAAGTATTCTCAATGCTCTCGAACCATTGAAGAAGCCCAGTTGCTCCCTCAGAACCACTAAACTTGAGTGGTTTAGCCGAGTTAAAATTCTTGAAATTGCATGGAGCATTGTTGTTGTTGTTGGCTTGGTTCCATTGAGCAAAGAGATTTGGGAATTGAGCAGCCATCTGCTGTGCAATAATTTCTGCCAGCTCGGCAGTAGCTATCTGGTTTTCGCATCGAGGAGGCATTCTAAAAGAGGAAAAACATGAAAGGAAACGAGTGAGATGATTGGATGAAGAGGATGAAATGAAACAAAATCAACAAAAGCAAAGATGGTGGTTACGCATCGCAAAGCAAACAAGCGACACGTGTCACACCCCGGCCGCGTATAACATGCAACCGCGGCGGAAACGCCGGGGAGTGTTGGGACAGAATTAATTGTTTCATAACCATGGAAATCAAAGTTACATTTTATTTATTAAACAAGCGTAATATATTGTCTTAAACAGGAAAACAAAGAGTTCGTGACATAATTAAACTAGTCTATCTTCATTTTTAGTCTCTAAGGCACAGGTCCGCCCTAGTGTCACCATTATCATCCTACACGATAGCTCCTGAAAACACATGTGAAAGTAGGTACGTCAGCATAAAAATGCCTGTGAGATACATAGGTTTTGTGAAAATGGGATTCATGACTTGAGTTTAAAGAAAACGTTTAATAACAGTCATCATGAACCTTGTAATTTGTTTTTGTTTTGTAAATCGTATGAAAAACGATAAGATCAGATGATATGTATAAATAAGAGAATAATGTAAGGTTAAATGAATAACCTAGTAAAAATGAGTTTATATAAGATAAGTTGTTTGTAAAAATAATGTCTTGTGAAGAATATGTTATTTGTGTAAAACGTAATATGTCTAAACTGAAATGATTTAGATAACGCTACGATATGTAATATTATACAAGCATTTATATATAGGAAGTACCAGCGGCGTATCCACCATGTTTGTATCATATTACATACGCCACGTTACTCAAACCATTTACCCAAACCAACCACCATGTAAAATGTTCATGTATAAATCAGTTGTCAAGTGTTATTGTGTAAACCATATCGAACTGTCTATGTTTAATGTAAACCACCAAATGTGTATATCAATGTCAAAATGTTTATGTTCAATGTAGATCATGTAATGTGTACCCAAAATATATCATGTATGGTAAGTGAAATGTATCAACTAAACCATATGTAAAATGCACAAAGACAAGGCATTGAAGTAAAACATGGTTTAAATCAACGTTATGTTTTGTGGAACAAATGCATGCTATACAGATACAAACATTTATGCGGTATTGTGAAAATGCATACATCCAAGCCTTGAGACTGTGGCGATAAACCCTTAAACAAATTAATGGTTTATCTAAGTTATGTATATCGAATTCGGTCATTCCTTTCATCCAAACCAAACTAGGATGTCCGGAACGGGAGTTGTCAATTCCTATGGTACCACTACCTACTAACGAATGGCGTGATCAATGTTAATGAATGTATTGTTCCATGTTAAACAAACCAAATGTCATACCAAAATGTAGGCATGTGATGAATAAATGTACTAAGTAAGCACACAATGGGCATACATAGCATAAAAGTCATGTGAATCAATGTATTAGCATGCTCAGTCAACATACATAGCAGAAATGTAATGTAAAACAATACTGTACTAAGTACGCACACAATGGGCATACATAGCATGAAGTGTAGTGTAAAACAATGTACTAAGTACGCACACAATGGGCATACATAGCATGAAGTGTAATGTAAAACAATGCACTAAGTACGCACACAATGGGCATACATAGCATGAAATGTAATGAAATCATGTACTATAATGTACTAACGAACATAGCAGGTATATGATGTGAAAACATGGAAAGCATGAAAGTAACAAGTAGGCACATGTGTTTCACCCCAAAACAGTTTGGAACACAGTAAAAGAGGGGTTCAATGTACTCACATGAACTCCTCGAAAACATGTAAAAGATGGGGTTCTATGTACTCACCTGAGATTGCTTTGAAGTCCTTGTATAACAACGAAATAATGCTAGAGATCACGGAATATCAAACGGCACCTAATAGGTAGCAATATTAATAAACCTGACCAAAATCGGAAGGATCGGATAGTATGCGGGTTCGTAAACCAAACGAGTATGGAGACTCGTGTAATATGGTTTAACAAAGCCTACATACTAAAATGAAACCTAACCTAAGTGCTTACGGCCCATTACGACCCGTTTAGGTAGCTTATGCTACCTTAACGCGTCGTTCGCGTAGAACGTGTTTGGAACGCCTAACATCATGACCATAAGGTATAACCTCGGAAGGTTATAGCTAGGGTCACCTGATGTGTTTGGTCGGATCCTAATGATCCACCAAATGGGTCGGGTTATAAGCGATTGTTTAGAACGCTTACCTTATACAAGCACTATACTAAAAGTGACGAGCTAAGCATGTTAGAACATGCTTAACTAAGTTTAGAAAACAGGTTTGGCATCAAAACAAACGGCTTTGATGCTCACGAGTAGTTTGGTTACAAAATACGCAAGAATGCGCATTTTGGCCGAAACTACGACTCGTTACTGAGCCTTGATAACGTGGTAATCAGTAGGTATAGTCACTACGGACTATAACCATCGTGATCACGCTCACGTTATGAAGTTCCAACGAACTTCGTGTTGACCATAGGCTGGTCAACGCAGAAAGTCAAACAAAACATTGACTTTCGGACTCAAAAAGTGAATAAAAGAACGAAAGAACACTTACGAAGGGTCCCCGAAAGCTAATCTCGATCCAGGAGCTCAGGTATGAAGCAAAGGCCTCAACTTAGAGCTTTAGATCAGATTTTGTGGGTTTTTAACCAAAAGGGGGGGGGGGTATTTATAGGAAAAGCAAGACCGTTAGGATCGTTTCTTGAATATCGTGCCACGATCCAAGCCGTACACTTGTCGCAAAGTTGTGGTGGCTTATTTTGTCACACCCCGACCACGTAAAACAACAAAACGTGGCGGAAACGTCGGGGAGTGTTGTAACAGAATCATTGTTTCACAACCATGGATTAAACAAATTTCGTTTTATTGAATTAAATGTGTTACAATGTCTTAACAATAAAGAAACATAACAAAAATTAACTAGTCTTGCATCTTTTAATGTCACTAAGGCCTCGTCCAATCCTATGTGAGCATGCATTAATATCATCATCAAATATCATCAACTATTATACCTGAAACACATGTGAAAATACGTCAGCATAAAAATGCCGGCGAGTACATAGGTTTTATGAAAAATAGGATCCATGACTTAGGTTTAAGAAAATGTTTAACCAAAAACTTGTCATGAATCCAGTTTAAGTGTTTGCTTTTATAAAACGTTTGAAAATCGATGATAGATATGTATAGTTAAAAAGAATGATGTAAGGTTAAATGAATAACCAAGTAAAAATGAGTTTGTATAAAACAAACTGTTTTGTAAAGCAATGTCTTGTGAAAAATATGTTACTTGTGTAAAAATGTATAAATCCAAATGGATGATTTAAATAACGCTATGCCATGTAATATAATACAAGCACTTATATATAGGAAGTACCAGCGGCGTATCCACCATGCTTGTATCACATTACACACATCTCGTTACTTAAATCACTTACCCAAACAAACCACCAATGTAAATTGCTCACGTCTAAACCATTGTCAAATGTCAATCAAGCAATGTGTAAACAAAATGTCGTGTATGGAAAGTGAAATATGTAATAACCAAACCATAGGTAAGAATGCACAAACAATGTACTAAGTATGCGACGGATGGACATACATAGCATGATACCAAGTATAAGATGTCTTGTTGTTCTTTCTTTGGTTATCGTTCTGATCTCACAAGTAAGTTATCAGATTTAATCGAATTATGGGTTAGGATTTCTTTGCTAGTTTAGGGTTTCGGCCAGTTTTTTTTCGCTGTTCTTGGTTAGACGGGTTGTTTGGTGATTTGTTTTTCGATTGGGTTTCTTGGTGCTTGTTTCAATACTGCCGTAGGGTTAAAGAGAGGTGTCAATCTTGTAATGGATGATCGATTGAATATAAGTGGTAAGCCGCCACTTACGTTTAAACAGATTGCCGATAGAATTCTGGATGTTAATGGGAACAATGTGCAGCCAAAACGGGGTATAAACATCATTGATGAACTCACAAAGGTCAACTTACCGGCTCAATTGGATAATCTTGGTTCATCAACAACAGGTGTGGATGGTATGAAGTTGTCGGCTAATCCGGGGAGGGTTACGAAACCGCCTGTTGTGCGACTGGATCAATTTTGGGATTACCCCAATATGGGATATTCGCCTTTAGCAGGTCTGGATGGAATGAATGGGTCGGATGCACAAGGGAATTCACGCAATATGGGGGCTGCAACTCCTACATCATTCGCTAACGTTGTTAAGAATGCCAAGGAGAATGCTAAGGTGAATTTCAGGGCGATGGAATCTACCGAAACAGTCGAGGGTGCTGATGTTGTAATTCCGGTGACGTCGGTTCAACAAGTCAATGATAGGTATGCTAACACTTTGTATGGATATTTTCTGGGCAAACGGTTGGCTTTTCCTGTGGTTGATTATTTTGCTAAAAATAACTGGGTTAAATATGGTCTGTCACGGCTAATGATGAATGCAAATGGTTTCTTTTTCTTCAAGTTTAATACTAAGGAAGGGATGAATCGAATGCTAGAGGATGGACCTTGGTTGATCAGAAATGTACCGATAATCTTGAGGGAATGGTCGGCTACTTTAAAGATGGAAAAAGAGGATATTAAAGCAGTTCCAGTGTGGGTTAAGATGCATGACGTGCCGTTAGCGGCATTTACCGAGGATGGTCTTAGCTTGATTGCTTCTAAGATTGGAAATCCTAAGATGTTGGATTCGTATACAGCCACGATGTGTGCTGAGTCGTGGGGAAGAAGCAGCTATGCTAGAGCACTTATTGAGGTTTAGGCTGAGGCTGAGTTAAAGAAGAGTGTTACTGTTGCAATTCCATCCTTGGATGGTAATGGTTATTCAAAGGTAGAAGTCAATATTGAGTATGATTAGGAGCCTCTAAGGTGCTCCTCTTGCTGTGTGTTTGGTCATGACGATTGCTCATGCCCAAAGAACCCTCAGATTACTTCAAGTGGGGATTCTGGAAAAAAGAATGATGATTTTCAGGATGTGGGTAATAAGAAAAAGAAAGGTAATAATCAAGGCCTCCATATGAAAAATCAGAAGCCGAAGGTAGTGTACAGACCAATTGTCAAACCTAAACCAAAATCGTCCTTGAGGAGTCCGGTGATTAACCAGGTTTCAACATCAAACCCATTTGATATTCTTAAGGACGATGATGGTAATCAGGGAGGTAGTACTGTGGGTCGTGTGGAGAAGAAACCGTCGAATGACAGGCAGGAATCGGATGAGGAGGAGGTTGAAGAAGTCTACAATGAAACTAGTGCATTTATGACATCGGGTACTCATCCTTTCTCTTCGAAAGCAGGGGCAAGCACCTCTTCTACCAAGTTCTCTAATGGATAGGCTTTCTGCTTTTCGTCTGAAGGGGTTGCGATTTTGTGGCTATTTTATCTTTGATGATGGTCGTTGAGGATTTTGTTTTGTGTTTTGCATTGTTTGTCTACTAGATGTCGTGTCTTGATGTATAGTAGACTATGTTATGGGGTGTTATAGGTCTTTGGTTTTTGTTTTGATTTACATATATGGGGCATGTCCTGTATATGAACTAGTGTGGAATACATCCTCACTACTTGTACTTAATTGCGGTTGCATTTTAATAGAATCACCGGGGTAACCCTTTACCCAAAAAAAAAAGGTCTTGTAAAACGATGTACTAAGTATGCACATAATGGGCATACATAGCATGTGATGTAAAATGTACTAAGTATGATGAACATACATAGCATGAAATGTTATGTAAAACGATGTACTAAGTATACACACAATGAGCATACATAGCAAAAACATAATGAAATCATGTACTACTAGTGTACTAGTGAACATAGCAAGTATATGATATGAAATCATGAAAAGCATGAGAGTAACAAGTAGGCACATGTGTTTCACCCCAAAATGTTTGAAAAACAGTAAAAGAGGGGTCTATGTACTCACTTGAGAGTGCTTAGGAGTCTTGAACAACTACCAAGCAAGCTAGAGGGAGCACGGAATCAAACGGCACCTAGTATTGATAACTACATTAATAAACGGACCTATCGGAGGATCGGGTAGTACGAGGGTTCGTAAACCAAATAAGTATGGGAACTTATGTAATATGGTTTAACAAAGCCTATATACTAAAACGAAACCTATCCTAAGTGCTTTTGACCCGTTACAACCCGCTTAGGTAGCTTATGCTACTTTAACGTGTCGTTCGCGTAAAACGCGTTCGGAAAGCCTAACTAGTCCTATGACAAGCAAGATATGCCTTAACATGTTTAATATTGTTGTTAAATCAGTTTAGATGTCAAAAATTAAGTTACATATGCTTAGAATGAATTTTGGCGCAAAAGGGTATTTTGGTAATTTTTTTTTTGGGTAAAGGGTTACCTCGGTGAATTTTATTAATCAAACAATAAAAGCAGAAGTGTGGCTGAGTTACCACACCCAAACTAGCGTTGGCATACCAACACCAGAAAGAACATCCCAACAAAACACAACTAGGGACACAGGCCACTAACCAGTTTCCAAAACAAACACAGCCAACAAATAAAAAATAAACTACAAACAAAGACAACTACACTAGCCGGGATCAAGCTCCAAGTTGTTGTCAGGAATCTTCCATTTTTTTTTTTTGGTAAAGGAGGGCGGCACCTCCGGTAAATTTTATTAATAACAAAAAAATTATATACACCTACAGGGATTTAGGCTCCCGGGACATACAACCCAAGGAACACACCACCCCTATCGACAAGGGACCTAACAAAATGGGCCAACAAAACCCGGTCCCTCGCCCATTCTATACAACCATCAAACACAACCAGTTCACAAGTAAATACCCTATACAAGCAACTATACCAAACAAAAAACACAAAAACCATCAACGCATTTTTGCATAAACCAGCAACCAAAACCAATCTGAAGCTTGTCCACTTCATTCCATCCACCAGCTGCCAACCAGTCTTCAACACCTTCATCCTCCAACAGACTCCATGCCACAACATTCCCGCCTCTAAAATCAGATAATGCTCCAAACAGCCAAGCCAAACACAGCATCTGAATCTTCAACCCTTTAACACATAACCTATAGCCACCCGGATCTATATAAAACCAGCCCCTACACCCTCCAAGACAGCTAAACCACACTAAAAGCCAGCCCTGTGCATAACAAAAATCATCTCCTCTCAACATCACTATCAGTAACCATAGCCTTAAATCCCCAGACTTCGGCAGCTTCTAACACACCTCTACTATACTTCAATGTTAACCCCATCAACCTCAGCCTAACCTCCTTAACAATCAACTCAAGTAATTGATGCGGCGCTCTACTAGTATCTCTAAATAACCTACCATTCCTCTCCTGCCATACAAAATACACAGAGGCAGCAACCACCAATCTTTGAATAATCGCCCAAATCGATTTGCCATTCCTTCCCCGCTCAATATACGCCACAATATCAGACCAACTAAACGGAATGTCAGCCATCCTAGCTTTCACTCTAACCTTCCTCCAGACAGCTTTCGAGTACTCACAATTAAAGAATAAATGTTCATGGCTGTCCGGGCACTTCCTACAAAAAACACATTTTAACTCACCAACCCAACCCCACTTCAGCATCCTATCCTGAGTAAGCAACCTGAATTTACAAGCCATCCAAACAATAAACGCATGCTTAGGTATACATTGACTAAACCATACGAAATTACTCCACCTCACCACAGCCCCAACATTACATAAACTGTTATACACATTCTTCACAGAGAAATCCACCAGCTTCCCATCTGAGTTCCTCCACTTAACATAATCAACATTTGAACTATTAAAACTCCCAATCTTAGAAGATACTAACCAAGGATATTTACTGTGCCATTCTGCTGGAACCCTCCACCCATTAGAATTATACAGATCAGACAGCTTAGTATAATGATCAAACCCAGCAGCTTTGATATCCCTTCTATCAATAAACTTCCCCAAAATGCCCTTCTCATGCCATAAATCATGCCATGCAAAGGTATTCAGCCCATTACCAACTCTAACCACAAAATTCTCTCTAACAACCCCCTATTCTGCAGCAAATGACCCCAACTCCACGAATCAGACCTTGTTTCCCCAACTTCCCAAAAACTTCTACCAAAGAGTTTATACCTCTTAACCCAATTAACCCATAGCGAATCCTTGTTTGACAATAAATTCCACATATGCTTAGTCATAAGAGCAAGGTTCTGATTTTTAAGAGATAAGATATTCAAACCCCCACGCAATTTCGGCATACACACTTCCTCCCACCTAACACTAGCCATCCCCCTATTACCATCATGGTGATTCCATAAAAAACCTCTTATCAACCTTTCAATATCATCAGCCACATTACAAGGAAGAATAAATAAAGAAGACCAATAAATCGTCAAGGAAGAAAGAACTGACTTAATCAGCTGGACTCTCCCAGCATATGAAAGAAATTTAACCTTCCAATCTGAAATCCTGTTCCTCACTTTATCAACAAGGATCTTGCAGTCAGTTTGATACAATCTCTTAGAAGATAGAGGGATACCCAAATATTTCATAGGAAACATTTTATATTGCCGAAAAATATCTCACTTTTATGCATGTTTGGAACAAGACCCGAAACTTCACTAAATTCACTAACTGCACCCTTTATAGTACTTATAGATTCTATATCTGGCCCACTAAAGATGAACAGATCATCAGCAAAGCATAAGTGCGTTAGACCAACTTTCTCACACCTCCAATGATACTTAAAATTATTACAACCCCTGATCCTTCTTTGCAGCATCAGATTAAGGACTTCCATAACAATCGTAAATAGGTAGGGAGACATAGGGTCCCCTTGCCTTAAGCCCTTCTCACCTTTAAAAAAACCATGTAAATTGCCATTAAGAGCGACTGAATAAGAAACAGAAGAAAGCACAAATCCCGAAAAAACCCTAATTCTCTCTCTGGCTATGGCGACTTTTCTTCATCTTCGTAACCTCGGTTTGTTCATGATTTACGTATAACAGTCTGATTATCGGTGTTCTAATTCATTAGTATCACTGATTCGAACTAGTTAGCGTAAGGATTGTTCAGATTCTAGGGTTTTCTTTTGTTTTGCCGTCTAGCTAGATTAGGGTTTCTGGTATTCTTTATTTTTTCGGTATCTTGGTCTCTTGTGTCTACGTTGATTTTGTGTGCATGCTTGGTTCGTTTACTGTTTGATCGAGAGAGTTGCTGTTCTTTGCTTCAATGGAGAACCGTTCAGTACCTGGTAACCCTTCTAAGGGAAATCGGGATAAGGTAGATGGTGGCAATATTCAGTGCGAGGGTTTTCAAAACCCTAGTCTGTCTTTTAAGAGTTTTGCGAACAGAATTGGTCCTTCTGATGGGATATCGTTTGCTCCACGTAGAGGATCAGTCGTTAATGAGAAATCTGAGGGAACCTACATTAATGTGATTGATGAGTTGCTGAAAGTTACGGTTCCGGTTGAACCTGGGGAAAAGTCATCGTCAAATAGTGGTGAGGAGAATGTGATCGGGGGAAATCAAGCTGGTATGGGTAACACGAAACCTCTATCATATGCAGAGTCACTATTGAATAATAACGTCAAAGAGGGTAATGTGGATAATGGCAGCGGTTTGAAAACTAAATCATATGCTGATTCGTTACTTGCAAATAAGAATGTTAAGCTGAATTTTCGTGCTCTTGCTAGTGATAGGATCCAGGAGGGATGTGATGTTGTTCTTCCAAGGGAATCTGTGCGGGTAGTTCAAAACAAAATGGCTAATACCCTGTATGGTTACTTTCTGGGAGATCGGGTAGCATACCCGGTTGTTGATTATTTTGTCCGTAATAACTGGAAGAAGTATGGGGTCCAGAAATCTATGATGAATGCGAACGGATTTTTTTTCTTCAAGTTCTCGGAGGAGGCAGGTATGCTTAATGCTTTGAAAGCTGGCCCGTGGATTATTCGATCGCAGCCTCTTTTTCTAGATATTTGGAGGCCGACTACAAAATTGGAAAAAAAGGAAGTAAAGAAAGTGCAGATTTGGGTTAAAATTCATGATGTTCCGATTGCGGCTTATACGGAGGATGGGCTAAGCATGATTGCGACCACGATTGGGGAGCCTAAAGTCTTGGATTCTTATACGTCGTCGATGTGTTCGGATATGTGGGGAAGAAGTAGCTATGCGAGAGCTTTAATAGAAGTCTCGGCTGAGAAGAATTTAAGGGATCAAATAACGTTAGCGATTCCTGAACCGGAGGGGGAGGGTTTTGTTAAGGAGACGATGTCGGTGGAATATGAATGGTCACCGTTGAGATGTGGCCATTGTTGTGTTTTTGGGCATTCTAACGAAACGTGTCCTAATCAACCGAAGCAGCAGGGTAATGTTCGTAATGATACAAGGGCTGGAAAAAAACCTGTGGTTGATGACGAGGGTTATTCGGGAGTTCATGGTAAGAAGGTTGCTAAGAAGACGGGGTTCCCGGTCAACAAGCCAAAACCAAAGTTTGAATATCGGCCTGTGGTTTCTAAGAAGAATCATGTTTCGGGTAATGGGTCGTCTGAGCCCAAGTTTCAATCGGCTAATCCGTTTGAGGTTCTAAATGACCCTAGTGTTAATGAGGATGAGGCTGGCAATAACTCGGGTGAGATTCCTGTAGATGTGGAGGAGAATGAGGTGGAGGAGGGGTTCGTTGAAGGAGGCGAGTATGAGCTCGATGATTACCTACAGCAAGATACGGTTAAAAGCATTAATAGTAAAGGGGCAAGCACTCCTTCTTCGTCGGTTATTAATGGTTAGTATAGCTTCTTGGAACGTTAGGGGTTTGAACCGCCCCATTAAGCAAGCTGAGGTTCGGCAACTTATCAAAGATGTTAATTTAAGCTTATGTGCTATTCTTGAGTCTCACATTGATCCGAGTAACCTTTCTAAAATTTGTAAGGCGGTCTTTAGGTCGTGGTGTTGGACTTCTAATGGGTCTCTTTGTAACAAAGGTACGAGAATTATCGTTGGTTGGAATCCGTTAGTGTTTGATGTTATGGTGCTCTTTCAGTCGGATCAGGTTATGCATTTGCAGTTGTTTTTTAAGCACGAGAAAAAAACGCTCTTTTGTTCAATCGTTTATGCTGCAAACTATTATATCACTCGTAGGGAGTTATGGAATCATCTCGGCCTGCATAAGTCGCTTGTCCGTAATGATCCGTGGGTGATGCTAGGTGATTTTAACTCAGCGTTGTACCTTGATGATAAGTCTATGGGATGTTCGTCGGTCTCGGCTAGCATGAGAGACTTTCAAGCGTGTGTTAATGATATTGAGATGCTGGATTTGAATCAGTCCGGTTTACAATTTACATGGAGTCAAAAGCCAAAGAAGGGGATTGGTTTAATGAAGAAGATAGATAGAGTCATGGGGAATTCGCAATTTTTAACCATTTTCCCGAATGCGGTGGCTGTTTTTTACCCAGCTCGGCTATCGGATCATAGTCCGAGTGTTCTTAAAATTCCGGTTCTTGGGAAAGTTAAACATAAGCCGTTCAAGTTTGCTAATTTTCTTGTTCATAAGCCTCAATTCTTAGACATTGTGAAGCGTATTTGGGAGACGGATGTTAGAGGGGTGTTCCAGTTCTCGGTTGTGAAGAAATTGCGGATGTTAAAGTCTCCTCTTCGGGTTTTACTCTTTCAGCAAGGTAATTTGCATCAAAAAGTGCAAGATTTACGTGAGAAACTTGATCAGATTCAGCGAGAGCTTGATAGTAATCCGGCTAGTGTGGCAATTAGCGAGGAGGAAACTATTACTCGCCGTTCTTATCAGGAAGCTTTATTGGATGAAGAGCGGTTCTTGAAACAGAAGTCGAAGGTGGACTGGTTGACGGTCGGAGATATGAATTCAGCGTTCTTTCATTCGTCCCTTAAGAATAGAGTTCATTTTAGTCGCATCAGTGTTATTCGGGACACTAATGGTAAGGTGTATGAGGATGAGCATGTCCAGCTTGCTTTCGTTAATCATTATGAGAACTTTTTGGGTAATCAAGGTGACATTTCGATTAGTCCGGCTCCTGATTTATTCACAAACAGGTTATCGAGTGAAGTCTCGGGTCTTATGGTGCGTCCGGTTACGCATGATGAGGTTAAAAAGGCGATGTTCTCGATTGGGTCAGATAAAGCACCGGGCCCTGATGGTTTTACTGCTGGTTTTTTTAAAGGTGCCTGGCCTATCATTGGTAGTGCAGTGTCGAATGCTGTGATTGATTTCTTTGTGACAGGTAAACTTCTTAGGGAATTGAATCACACGCTTATTGTTCTTCTCCCCAAGACGACCTCCCCGTCAGTGGTTACGGACTATCGTCCGATTGCTTGTTGCAATGTCTTGTATAAATGCATTAGTAAGATTGTTGCTGATAGAATTAAAGTGGGTCTGAATGATATAGTCAGTATCAACCAGTCAGCTTTTGTGCCAGGCAGGAGAATATCGGACAATGTTTTACTTACTCAAGAGCTGATGCATAACTATCATCGTCATGTTGGCCCGCCGAAATGTGCCTTCAAAGTGGATATTCAGAAGGCGTATGACACGGTCGATTGGAAATTTCTGGAGGGTATTTTGATGGGATTTGGTTTTCATCCTACAATGGTTCATTGGATTATGTTATGTGTTTCCACTACATCGTACTCGGTGTGTGTTAATGGCGAGGTTCATGGGTTCTTTAAGGGTAGTAGGGGTCTGAGGCAAGGTGATCCGGTCTCTCCTTATTTATTTACGCTAGTCATGGAAGTTCTTACGGCCATCTTACAGCATACGGTTAGGATTGACAATTCGTTTAAATTTCATAATAAATGCGAACGTCAGCAAATTGTCAACCTGTGTTTTGCCGATGATTTGTTTATCTTCGCGAAGGGTGAGATTGCTTCTGCTAGATGTATTATGAAGGCTCTGGATTCTTTTTCTAAAATGTCGGGTTTGTTACCTAGTGTTCAGAAAAGTACTGTTTTCTTCTCGAATGTGCCATCGTATGTGAAAGCTGCTATTCTAAATTTAATGCCTTTTAAAGAAGGTTCGTTGCCTGTGAAATATTTGGGTGTGCCGCTCATCTCGACCCGATTGCTCCAAAAGGATTGTCTTCTGTTATTGGAGAAGCTTGAAAATCGTATTATGCACTGGCGCAATAAACTTCTATCTTTTGCAGGTAGATTGCAACTTATAAATTCGGTTTTATCGTCCATGCATATTTACTGGTCTTCTGTGTTTATTTTACCGAACCGGGTGATTCAAAAGCTGGAGGCTTTGATGCGAAATTTTTTATGGTCTCATGATAGTGCGTTTCAAAAAGGCCGATCCAAAGTTTCTTGGAAAACAGTGTGTGTTCCTAAGTATGAGGGTGGTTTAGGTATTCGTCGAATCAGTGATGCTAATGTAGCCCTTATGACAAATCATATTTGGAGCATTCTTTCGAGGCGTCATTCTGTTTGGGTTGAGTGGGTTCACTCTTATAGGTTGCGAGGTAAAAGCTTTTGGGTTTGCAAAGTTCCAGCTTCCTGCTGTTGGTCTTGGAGAAAGATTCTTCAGTTACGGCCGATTGTTAGGAAGTTTTTCTGGTCCGAGATTGGAAATGGTTCGGCTACCTCTGCTTGGCACGATAATTGGAGTGAGATAGGTCCTCTGGATCAGTTCCTTTCTCCCCGGATGATTGCTAGCGCGGGTTTTAATATGGAGTCAAAGGTGTCCGATGTATATTCCGATTCGTCTTGGAGATGGCCGGTTGCGTGGCGGGACTTGTATCCGGTTCTTATTCAGCTCGATGGTATTTCTTTGCAGCCGAATAAGTCGGATAAAGTGTTGTGGCGTCAAGGTAATCAAAACCATGTGTTCTCGTCGTCTAGAGTATGGGATTCGGTTCGGTATCATGCTGTGGAGGTGGAGTGGTGCCGTCTTGTGTGGTTTGGTCAGTGTATTCCGCGTCATGCTTTTTTATTATGGCTTATCATGAGAAGGAAACTGCTTACTCAAGATAAGATTTTGAGTTGGGATTTATCGCACAGGAAAAATATGAATATGATGTGCTGTTTATTATGCTATGCTAATCATGACTCGCATACGCATTTGTTTTTTGAATGTAAATACTCGTCACAAGTGTGGATGCTGGTTAGACAAAAAGCGGGTATGGGTTCGGTGCATGCTAATTGGGATGTCATCGTTAACTGGTTACTGGATCGGTCTAAGTCAAACTTGGCGTCAGTTTACGTTGCTAAACTGTCAGTGGCTGCTACGGCCTACTTCATTTGGCAAGAGCGGAATGCCAGATTATTTAGAAACCAGGTGAGGCCCCCGGAATCCTTAAGTGAAACCATTATACAACAAGTGCGGTACAAGCTGATTGGAGCAAAGTTGAAAAAGTGCGAAAATGTTCGAAAGCTTTTAAGGGATTGGGATATTGAAGTTTCGGATGTGCACGATGATGGCGGCTGAGGATGCTTTTGTAATTTTTTTCTTGTTGAGTCTAGGTTTGTAGCCTAGTGGTTTGTTTTCCATTTTTTTGGTTGTCGTTTGTCTGGTTTGTCTCTGGTTTTCGCTTTCATAGGGCATGTCCTATGATTGAACTAGTGTAGGCTCTCTACACTACTTGTGTTTTTTGGTTGTGAATATATAGAATCACCGGGGTAACCCTTTACCCAAAAAAAAAATAAGAAACAGAAGACAAGCAGCTCATTATCCATCCCACAAACTTTTGGTGAAACCCAAAGTAAAGCAGGCAACTCTCCATAAAACCATGATCAACAGAATCATACGCTTTTTGAAGATCAATTTTTAATGCCACCCTCGGATGTCCTCCAATCCAATCATACCCCTTAACCAGCTCCTGAGATAACAAAATATTATCACTAATCAGCCTTCCAGGAATAAATGCACTCTGATTTTGACTAACCAGTTTATCCAAACACCCTTTTAACCTATTACAAATCACTTTACTAATACACTTGTAAAGTACATTGCAGCAAGCAATAGGCCTAAACTCAGAGACATATTTAGGGGCTTTAACTTTAGGAACCATAGACAATACAGTGGCATTCACCTCCTTTAACAACTTCCCATTTCTAAAAAAATCCAGCACTGCATTAGTAACATCATTACCCACTATATCCCAAGCCTCTTTAAAAAATTTAGCACTATAACCATCAGGACCCGGAGCTTTTTCATCATTAATCTGAAACATAGCATCTTTCACTTCATCTCTAGAAACAACAGATACCATAGCCAATGCAACCGAAGGATCCAACTTCCTAACAAATAAAGACTCAGGTTCCCAAACAGATTTAATTTCAGCCTTCTTACCCATAATTCCCCTGAAGTACTTAACAAATGCATCCCCAACAGCCTGCCCTTCATACCAACTACCATCTGTATCCATAATTTGACTAACATGATTCCTACTCTGCTTATGCTTCACTGATTGATGAAAAAATTTCGTATTCTGGTCACCCACTTTCAGCCAATGCACCCTAGATTTCTGCTTCAACATATATTCTTGATCCAACAAAGCTTCTTTAAAAGATTTAACATAAACAACCTCCTCCACCCTCAATTCTTCATTCTCAGGCCACCTAGCAACTTCAGCTTGTATTGATTCCACCTCCCTACTCAACCTCTCTACCTTATCATTCAGGTTCCCCTGCTGCCAATTCAATTTTCTAAGCGGCTTTTTTAAATCTTTTAGCTTAGACACAACCTTAAACATATTATGCCCACTATAATTCCTTTCCCAAACATCTTTCACAATAGGCTTAAACTCAGCCTTTAACGCCAAATAATTCCAGAACTTAAACGGTTTAGGCCCATACCTCTTACCACCAGGGAAGACTAAAACTGCAGGAGAATGGTCAGAAGTGTAAACGGAAGGAACTTAGCACATCCAGCAGGAAAGGACTTCAGAAACAACGAATTTCCCATAACTTTATCCAGTTTTTCCATAATACCATCACAACTGCCAGGCTTTTGATTCCAAGTGAAGTGAAACCCAGTTTTATCAATATCCATAATGTCCATATTAGCCACACATTCTCTAAACTCCTCCATCCCATAGTTGACTCCCTGTTGCACTATGTTTTTCTCACAAGGATACAAGATAGCATTAAAGTCACCCATTGCAACCCAAGGACTATTACAGACTTTAGCACTATAATCAATAAGATTTTTCCACAACGGTCTTCTAGCATTAACATAAGGGTGCCCATATACAAAAGAGCATAGAAAACTTTCTCCACCCAGAATACTTTTAACATCACAGTGAACAACCTGATCAGTCATCTCCAACACAGAAACAATCACTTTTCTAGGGTCCCATCCCACCATAATCCTAGTCCAATTCACACAAACATCCGCATTACTAATCCATTTCCAATTAAAATTAATTTTGGCAGTAACATCTGAAACCTTAGTCTGATCCACATGAGTTTCAACCAGACCACACACACTGATATTATTTTCCTTCAAAAGTTTCCTAACAAGACATTGTCTCCCCACACAACCAAGACCCCTAACATTCCAAACTAGAACCTGGCTACTCATATCGAAACCATCAAATCAACAGGACTACCCAAAACCTGAGAGCCCTCCATAACTGTAACATCAACACTATCCTCCTTCATATCACATGCCATCTCATCCTCTTCAGATTCAACATCAACAGTGCCAACAAGCTTGTCAAACATTAGAATATCCCATTGTTCCTGAAATAGCTTTTTCTGCCCAATACTCCATTTTCTCATTATATCACTAGGAGGAAGGGATTTTTTAGCAATATAATGAGCAACAACATTAAATTTCTCAGAAGACAACTTGAAGTATCCACTATTCATATTAACATTAGAATTCAAATTTACTGGAAGAATTTCTTTAACAACCTCCTCCTGTATAAGCTCATCCCCCCCCCACCGGAACCTTCTTCCTCTCATTCATCTCATCCTGACTAATCCCATTCCCAGAAGACTCACCACCACCAGACATATCCTCCCCACAATCTTCCCTCAACACATCAAACCTATTAGCAGTGTTCACTTCCTTAGAAATATTAATTCCACCCTTCTTACCAGACTTCACATCTTGCTACTTAACCCTATACTCAACTCTCCCAAGATTATTACCAGAATTCCCCCGACTAATACCACCACCCCCTTCTTTCATAACTCTACCACTAGAATCTTTTGATCCAGAAGGACCAGCCTTATCCGAACCACCCCCAGAATTACCAGGTTTACCCCCAATAGGAAAATCACCCAAACCATTCTTCCGCACAGAATAAATATTACCCTGCCCCTGATTATAATTCCCCTTCACCACCCTATTCTTCTTACCCATAGTCTGAAACCAGAATCACCATTACCAGATACAGGATAACCCTTATTCTCCGCAGCCCTAATATCATCAACCAGTTTTTTAGCCTTCTCTTGAACCTCAACCTCAGACAAAACTCTTTTATGACAAGAAACAAGATCATGCCCAAAAACTTTACACTCCATACACTTTTTGACTTTCAATTGATAACCGACCCTTACCAACTTAATATCACCCGAAATCCCATCATCCTTAGGATAAAACGCCTTAACAAACTCTGGCAAATCATTTTCAGCACTAACTTCAACCAACACTCTAGCAAACCCTAGAGGACCCTCCACCGTACCACATCTTTCAGAAGTCACCTTGTCAAAGAGAATAGGTCTTCCTATGCAACTCAGCATACTACAAATACTTTCAGTATTCCACAATTCCAACGGTAAATTCGGGATAGTAACCCATAAGGGTATTGCAGCAGGCTCAGATTTCTCCAAACACAGGCCTTCCTCCCATCTTTTCAAACATAACGGGATGTCATTCACTAGCCACGGACCCTTCTCCATAGCATTCACCATACCAATAGGATTTCTGAATTTAAAAAAATACACCCCACAATTGTTAGAAGAAATATTCACTATACCAAACCTTTTCCACATTCTCATCAGGTGAAACCTAACCATCCCAATAGGAAGCTCCTTACCAAGAAAATAACCATATAAATAGGCACTATACACCTTTTTAGCCTCAGCAATCTTATCAGGCCTAATAACAGCAACCTTATCACCATTTTCTAATACTTTGGGAGGGTAATAACATACCTTCTCAGCCAACACAGTTTTAGGATCACCAACAGAACCAGCATAAGTTTTCCCCTCCATACCCTTACCAGCTCCCTTCTCTACACCTCTAACAGCCGAAAATACCACATTATCATTCAACTTAACTGAACTCAGAACAGACTTAGCAGAAGGCTTCAAAGTATTCAGCAACGGCAAGTCCTTCTTAGAAATACGATAAGGTGTTAACTCAGCAGATTTCTCCTGGATTAACTTCTTCATAGAAACACTGCCCTTACTTTTATTAACCTTACCAATACCAGACACTTCCTCCCCTGCCTTATTCACCTTATTCTCAGAAAACAGAGGCATAACTTCCTTAACATTCCCATCCCTAGAACCTGGATTAAATTCCAATTTAAGAACAGAAGTCGCAAAAGTGAATTGCTGCCCTTGCATAATAAGATCAGAACTCTTCTTGCTTCTCTTAACAACCTCTTTCTCACCCCCACACCCCTCTCCTTACCCAAATCATTCACCATCTCACCAGCAGCAACTCCATCAGGCAATACCTCTTTATAGAACTCACCATCACCCTTAACAGTCACTTTACTAACATTATTCCCATCCCAACTGACTTTACAAGCCTTCACCTGCGTTCCCTCATTTCTAACTGATCTTTTCTTCCTTTTATCCATAAGCACTAAACTAGCATTGTTATTCAACTCAAACGCATTAGCATTAACCTCTGACTGCGGAAACTTCACACCACTACCAGACCTACAACTACAAATCTGCATAATCCCAGCTAAAATTTCTTGAACAGAACCAAACAGATTAGCCAACACCTCAAAATCACACCCCTGCAACCCCAATCCCTCCACACAAAGAATAACAACAAAATTAACCCCAAACTCCCTCAGATCTGACTCAGATCTGAAGGATACCATCAATTTAGAGTCCCCAATCTCCAATTTCTCATTAAACATACGGGCTACCCAATTATCCCCCAGCCATTCTTTAAGAAAATGAAGATCCCTATCAGACAAAGCAATAGAGAACGCAATACCTGAATCAGAAAAAGGAATACCCCGCGAAACCTTCGAAACCACCATCGGGACCTCATCAGCGATTCCCAGACTCAAATAATCCATACTACTCAAATCCTTCTCCTGACAACCCTTCGAGACAAGAACCGACCCCTCCAAACCATTCACCCTAACATCACTACCCAAATTAGGGGGAATATCCGGTGGAATACCAGCAGGACTCATCGACCACAAGAAGGAAACAAAGAAACAGAACAAAAAAACACAGAAGGAAAGGGAATCAGGAACGAAAACAGCAGGGAAACCCTAGAATTCGCCAAAATCGCCCAGAGCTAGAGTCTACCCCGTTGGTTAAATTTTTACTATTTAAAACATGATCAGGAATCTTCCATTTATCCACCAAGCTCCCATTTTCAAATCTCCATTTAAACTTGAGAGAAAGAAGCCGCAATCGAACAGTAGTAATAATCTCCTGGGACACAACCATAGCCGTCCGATGGTTCCTAGAAAACAACCTGTTGTTGCGTTCTTGCCAAATAAAATAAGTTGCAGCCGCAACTACCAACCTGCTAACCACATTATCAGGCTTATGTAGGGACGAGTTATGATTCATCCAAGCCATAATATCAATCCAGCCTCCATTAACATCTTCCATATTAGTGAGACTCCTTACATTGTTCCAAACCTGCGTAGCAAAGGAGCATTCAAAGAAGAGATGGTCTCTCGAATCCCTGTTGTAACAGCATAAAGGGCAACACATTAGATTCAAGTTTGTTTCACTTCCCGCTTCCCAAACAGAGAGCCGATCCTGTGTCTTCAATTTGTTTTGAATAACAAGCCATATATGAAATGCATGCCTAGGAATGCATTGTTTGAACCAAACCATATTCCCCCATTGCACTTTACTTGCATGATGCCGAATATTATTCCAAACCTCCCAAGAAGAAAATGGCCGATTATTCCCTTCCAAGTCTTTCAAAACCAACCGATCTCGAGAATTGTTACATAAAGTAGGCACCACCATGTTAATTAAGACTGGAAACAGGTTATACCAAGCAGTCGGCCAGTTCCACTACCCATCATGAGACACCAGATCAGCTAAAGACGATTGCAAGCTAAATCCTGCATTAGCGATACGTCTAGGAGTAATAAAAGCACGAAGAGGACCGACGTTGCACCAAGTATCACTCCAAGCGTTAGTTTCAGCACCATTCCCAATAGATTTCCACATGAAAGGACGAATGAGGCTCCTACTAGCAAGAAGTTTCCTCCATCCCCATGTCATACGGCCTCTACTAGGGATCTCCCAGAAGCTACGACCCTTAAGCTTATAAGTATGAATCCAATGAACCCATAAAGAATTCCGGTTGGATAGGATGCTCCAAACATGTGAAGATAAGAGGGCCTTGTTAACAGCCGATATACTACGAATACCCAATCCTCCCTCATCCTTCGGAAGACAAACAACCTTCCATGCAACCTTTGGCTTCACGGTCTTATGGTAATTGCCAGACCATAGGAAATCTCGCATACGTTTTTCCAGCTCTGTAACTATTCTAGCTGGTAATAAGAATATGCATCGCCGAAAGGACCGAATTAACCAGCTGTAATCTACCTGCAAAAGAGAGAGATTTGGTCATCCAGTTATCAATTTTCTTTTCCATTTTCTCTACCAGCACCTTACAATGGCATAAGAACTACTTATCATACAACTACTTAAACGTCGTGACCATAAGGTATAACCTCGGAAGGTTATTCCCTATACAACTATGGTCACCTAAAATGTTTGGTCGGATCCTAAAGATCGACCAAATGGTCCGGGTTCGAAAGTATAAGCGATTGATTAGATCGCTTTCCTTTACGACCCTAAACAAGCACAAGTCTAAAAGTGACGAGCTAAACACGCTAGAACATGTTTAGTAAAGTTAGAAAACAGGTTTGGTATTAAAACAAACAGTTTTAATACCCTAGAGTAGTTTGGTTACAAAATACGCGAGAAAACGTATTTTGGCCAAAACTACGACTCGTCACTGAGCCCAGATAACGTGGTAATCAGTAGGTATAGTTACTAGGGACTATAACCATCGTGATTACGCTCACGTTATGAAGTTCAAACGAACTTCGCGTTGACCATAAACTGGTCAAAGCAGGAAGTCAAACACAGTTTGACTTAAACGCTAAAACGAACGAAAAACGCGAAAGAATACTTACAGAAGGTCCCCGCAAGCTCTTGATCCGATTTACTCTCAGGTATGAAGCATAAACTTCAACTTAGAGAGCCAAAATCAGATTCAAGTATGCTTTGGGAGTGAAATGGGTTTGGGTATTTATAGGAATTCAAGTACCGTTAAGATCGTTCGTCGAAAAACATGCTTTGACCTAGACCTTACATGTGGGCACATGGTTTTCAAAACCATGGGAATACTTAAAACCATCAAATGGTATTGCAAAACAAGGATCAAAACCATCCATGTGTGGCACATTGTTTTGAAATACCATGGATGCCTAAAAATATGGACCAAGTTCAATGTATCTACCAGAATTTTCAAAAATGGTCCATGCACTTGTAAAACTTGATTTTTTTGGCACTTTTAAACCCCTTTAACCTCATTTCACGGCTCTAAAATGATACTAAAGTATAGGGAACTTAAAATATGCTCACAGACATCACGGATGTCGGTTCGTTTGGCCGTACGGTTGCGTTATTCGGTTAATTACGACGGAAGTCGTAACGAACGCAAAAACGATCCAAATTAAGCGACGAATGGAATTTTATCATGCCAATCACTAAAATAAAATATTTTAATGATTACATAAATTTTTGGATGTCCGGATATATTCAGGACGTAAGATATGCGCAAAAATGCAAACTTATGCACTTTTGACGCTTTTAGTCTTTATTGATCAATAAAGTTTATTTTAGCATACCGAACCCTTCAAAGCCTATTTCTAAGCTATGTAAAGGATATTTAGGGTGTTTTTAACTTATGGCCATGTTCCGGAATGTTCATTACTGTGACACCTGTGTCACCACGACCATCAAACAAATACCAAACCAATGAAATATTGTATTTCATAGTTGGGATTTGTATAAACATGTGTATCTTTGGCACATATCAATTCTTGTTCGATTTCGGGCTTTAAATCGCTTTCTGGAAGGTTATACGCAATCTGATGCGTAAATATAACCAGTTTAATGCAACAAACACTCCGGAACAGTGAAATAGGCTTAACATACCTTAAATAACCCTTACATAACTTAGAAATAATTTTTGAATGGTTTGGTATGCCGAAATCAAGTTTATTCGCTTCTGTAAGTATTCTTTCGCGTTTTTCATTCGTTTTAGCGTTAAAGTCAAACTGCGTTTGACTTTCTACATTAACCAGTTTATGGTCAATGCGAAGTTCGTTTGAACTTCATAACGTGAGCGTAATCACGACGGTTATAGTCCCTAGTAACTATACCTACTGATTACCACGTTATCTAGGCTCAGTGACGAGTCGTAGTTTCGGCCAAAATGCGTTTTCTCGCGTATTTTGTAACCAAACTACTCTAGGGTATTAAAACCGTTTGTGTTAATACCAAACCTGTTTTCTAACTTTACTAAACATGTTCTAGCATGTTTAGCTCGTCGCTTTTAGATTTGTGCTTGTTTAGGGTCGTAAAGGTAAACGATCTAATCAATCGCTTATGCTTACGAACCCGACCCATTGGTCGATCTTTAGGATCCGACCAAACACATTAGGTGACCATAGTTGTATAGGGATTAACCTTTCGAGGTTATACTTTATGGTCACGACGTTTAGTTAGTTATATGATAGGTAGTTTATATGCCTTAGGTAAATTACCAAAATGCCCTTTTTACGCATAAATTCATTTTAAGTCTATGTAACGAAATTTTTGACATCTAAACTGATTTAACAACAATATTAAACATGTTAAGGCATATCTTGCTTGTCATAGGACTAGTTAGGCATTCCAAACGCGTTTTACGCAAACGACGCGTTAAAGTGGCGTAAGCTACCTAAACGGGTCGTAATAGGTCAAAAGCACTTAGGATAGGTTTCGTTTTAGTACGTAGGCTTTGTTAAACCATATTACATAAGTTCCCATACTTATTTGGTTTACGAACCCTTGTACTACCCGATCCTCCGATAGGTCCGTTTATTAATGTAGATACCTATATAGGTGCCGTTTGATTCCGTGATCTTCTAGCTTTGCTTGGTGGTTATCCTAAGACTTCTAAGCACCCTCAAGTGAGTACATAGTCCCCTCTTTTACTGTTTTTCAAACATTTTGGGGTGAAACACATGTGCCTACTTGTTACTTTCATGCTTTTCATGATTTCATATCATATACTTGCTATGTTCACTAGTACACTAGTAGTACATGATTTCATTATGTTTTTGCTATGTATGCCTATTGTGTGCATACTTGGTACATCGTTTTACATAACATTTCATGCTATGTATGTTCATCATACTTAGTACATTTTACATCACATGCTATGTATGCCCATTGTGTGCATACTTAGTACATCGTTTTACAAGACATCTTATACTTGGTATCATGCTATGTATGCCCATTGTGTGCATACTTAGTACATCGTTTTACAAGACATCTTATACTTGGTATCATGCTATGTATGTCCATCCGTCGCATACTTAGTACATTGTTTGTGCATTCTTACCTATGGTTTGGTTGTTACATATTTCACTTGCCATACATGACATTATGTTTACACATTACTTGATTAACATTTGACAACGGTTTAGACGTGGGCAATTTACATTGGTGGTTTATGTGGGTAAGTGATTTGAGTAACGAGACGTGTGTAATGTGATACAAGCATGGTGGATACGCCGCTGGTACTTCCTATATATAAGTGCTTGTATTATATTACATGGCGTAGCGTTATTTAAATCATTCATTTGGATTTATACATTTTTACACAAATAACATATTTTTCACAAGACATTGTTTTCCAAAACAGTTTGTTTTATACAAACTCATTTTTACTTGGTTATTCATTTAACCTTACATCATTCTTTTTAACTATACATATCTATCATCAATTTTCAAACGTTTTATAAAAGCAAACACTTAAAATGGATTCATGACAAGTTTTTGGTTGAACATTTTCTTAAACCTAAGTCATGAATCCTATTTTTCATAAAACCTATGTACTTGCCGGCATTTTTATGCTGATGTATTTTCACATGTGTTTCAGGAACAATAGTTGATGATATTTGATGATGATATTGACGCATGCTCACATAGGATTAGACGAGGCCTTAGTGACATTAAAAGATGCAAGACTAGTTAATTTTTGTTATGTTTCTTTATTGTTAAGACATTGTAACTCATTTAATTCAATAAAACGAAATTTGTTTAATCCATGGCTGTGAAACAATGATTCTGTTACAACACTCCCCGACGTTTCCGCCACGTTTTGTTGTTTTACGTGGTCGGGGTGTGACAGAAAAGTTGGTATCAGAGCCAATGGTTATAGAGAATTAGGTTATTAGTAATGCTTCGACCTAGACTATAACCTTCCTAGGACCCTAACGCGAGTTTACTTGTGTTTAGTCATAAAACAATACCGTCACTTATCCTTAAGTGGCAACCACAATAAGAACATAAATTTGATCTGCCTTGAAAACTAATCATCTGTTATTGGATGATTTATTATAAGGTTTTGAACCCTTCCAGTTTGACTCATATTTGGCTTAGTGCCTTTTGAGTTTTCAAACTCGTCAAAGTTTGGGTCTAAATAATGTGAACACGTGCAAACTGGAAGAGTGGGTGCCTGTACCCTGAGTTTTCTGTCTAAGGCTAGAGTGTTCGTACAAATCCGCAGTATCGGACCAGTCACTCTTACCTGGGAACTCTTGGGGTGAGTGTCCACTTATAGGCGAGCATGTCTTCGCGATACATTATGGGGACCTATTTACTTTGATTCAGCCTTTGTGTGTCGTTTGTTTGCTTCGTGGTTCAAACAAATGACCATCACCCATGCTTTTGGTCGGTAATTTCCTATTCTTACCCAATGCCATTTCACTTGTTTCTCTCTCTTGTTTCCCTTTTAGAATGCCTCCACGACGCGACAATCAGATACCTAATGAAGAACTGGCAGCTATCATTACGCAGCAAATGACTGCTGCAATCCCGAACATCGTTGCTCAATGCAACCAAGCTCTCAACAACAATAATGCCCCTTGCAACTTCAAGACGTTCAACTCAGCTAAGCCATCAAAGTTTTCTGGGACTCAAGGAGCGCCTGCACTTCTGCAATGGTTCGAAAGTCTAGAGAGCACCTTCAGACATGTGCAATGCCCAAACGAGCGAAAGGTAGATTTCGCATCCAGTGTCTTTGAGAAAAGGGCTTTGACATGGTGGAACGGTGTGATAAGAGATAGGGGTGCCGAAGTGGCACTGGCTCAAAAACGTGGGAAGAGCTTCCAGCCCTGATGATGAAGGAATTCTGTCCTCGTCATGAGATCAGGGCCTTGGAAAGAGAATTCGACGATCTTAAGCAAGACAGCGGTGAACATCGAGCCTACACCGATCGATATGAGGAGCTGAGCCTGTTGTGTCCTTCCATGGTTACGCCTTTGGATAAGGCGATCGAGAAATACATTGATGGTCTCCCTGACTCAGTTCAGGACATTGTTACTGGTAGTAATCCTACCACAGTTAGACAGGCCATTGAATTATCTGCTACCCTAACCGAATCTCATATCAGGAAACGTAAGCTTTTCCGAAAGGGTGACAAGAAACCGGTCGAGGAATCGAAACCAATCGAGGAATCAAATACCATGGATGAACAGACTGGATCCCCTAAGAAGTCAAAGAAGCGAAAGGCTTCTCAGAAATTCGCCATGGTTACTCACAATGATCAAACCGTCCCCAACCAACCAGCTCAACCCCCTGCTAGGAAGCCATACAATGGAAATTCACCCTTGTGCAACCAATGTAACCTTCATCATCATGCTAGGGTGAAGTGCCGCGAATGCCAAATTTGTGGACTTAAAGGTCACACCGCAAAGGTTTGCCGAGCTGCAGTTGCACAAAATCAAGCTAACAACAATCCTGCTCAAGCTCGCTTTCCACCAGGTCCTTGCTACAATTGTGGCGAGGTGGGTCATTTCCGAAGAAATTGCCCAAAGCTTGCTAATGCTAATCCAGCACAGTGTCAAGGTCCATGAAACAGTTGTTATCATTGTTTATAAATAAATCTTTTTATTTTACATTGCAATGTGCAAATGTGATGGCATGTATAAACAATGTATCCCCTTCAATACCGACAATCAAGGAGCCGTATTCCTTGAAAAACATACTACCCCCAAAATCCTTCCATCTTATGATCTATTGCGTTTTCTTGAAAACGAAATCGAATATTTGGTAGATCATTCTATCTTTATAGATAGATTCTTGAAAATGATTAAAGTGCCAAATGAAATCCACGAATTGGATTCCTGGTGTGCTTTAAGTATCCGCGTCCAAAGATAACAAATTAATAACCAAGTTAAACAACTATGTGATTATGTGCTTATGTGTTCCCTTTTATGTTTTTGTGATCCAATTTTTATCCAAATCCTCGTAGAATCTTCCATATCTTCGTATAAGGGATTCATAGTAGGATATCCAAAGGTACTATATTAAATCCTCAATGGGCTTTTACGTGATAGTAAGGACCCTTGAATTATATTGTTCTATTCCATAATTAGACCCCCTAAGTGGTCTAGTTAAACAGATTGATCCAAAAATCTAGTTAGGAATATCATGTGATGATATAGCTGAAAGGACTCCATAGGTGGTCTAATTAAAGAGATCATTTATTGATCTAATTAAAAGGACCCTATGGTAGTCTAGTCACCCTCATCACAAGTTTGATATTTTTCCCCAAAACATTACAAAACAAACTGTGCGGACTGTGCAAGGAATTACGTAATTATGGATGCATACATAATTATGGAATTTAGTGCCCAGAAACCACAGCAAGTTTTGTCGTGTATCTAGAGTTAACCCTGTTCATTTTCGTATCTGGAGAAATTGTGGAAAATGACTCATTCCGTTCATTTTCATTTCTGAAGAAATTGTGGAAAATGACTCATTCCGTTCATTTTCGTATCTGAAGAAATTGTGGAAAATGACTCATTCCGTTCATTTTCGTTTGTGGAAAATGACTCATTCCGTTCATTTTCGTATCTGGAGAAATTGTGGAAAATGACTCATTCCGTTCATTTTCGTTTGTGGAAAATGACTCATTCCGTTCATTTTCGTATCTGAAGAAATTGTGGAAAATGACTCATTCCGTTCATTTTCGTTTCTGAAGAAATTGAGGAAAATGACTCATTCCGTGCATTTTCGTTTCTAAAGGATACCCATTAAGGAAAATGACTCATTCTGTGCATTTTTCGTTTCTGAAAATTTTCCATCGAAGGGAAATGAATATCCCTGATTTTTCCTTCATTTCCATTTCTGAAGAGTCTCCGTTAAGGAAATGACAGGATATTGCCTTGCATATCTTTGGTGGCTATTTGACACAAAGTCACAAAATAGACTCCTACGAATAAATTTCGGGACGAAATTTCCTAAAGTAGGGGAGACTGTGACACCTGTGTCACCACGACCATCAAACAAATACCAAACCAATGAAATATTGTATTTCATAGTTGGGATTTGTATACACATGTGTATCTTTTGCACATATCAATTCTTGTTCGATTTCGGGCTTTAAATCGCTTTCTGGAAGGTTATACGCGATCTGATGCGTAAATATAACCAGTTTAATGCAACAAACACTTCGGAACAGTGAAATAGGCTTAACATACCTTAAATAACCCTTACATAACTTAGAAATAAGTTTTGAATGGTTTGGTATGCCGAAATCAAGTTTATTCGCTTACAGGGACTAAATTCGACAAACTACGAAAGTATGTCAATTTGTACTGTAACAGACCTTCCGAAACTTGATCATAAGTTAAATATGCCCTAAATATCCTTTACATAGCTTAGAAATAGGCTTTGAGGTGTTTGGTGCGCAAAAATAAACTTTATGCTCATTGAGGGACTAAAAGCGTCAAAAAGTGCATAAGTTTGCATTTTCGCGCATATTTTACGTTCTGAATACTTCCGGACATCCAAAAATTTATGTAAGCATTAAAATATTTTATTTTAGTATTTGGTATGATAAATTCCATTCGTCGCTTAATTTGGATCGTTTTTGCGTTCGTTACGACTCCCGTCATAATTAAGCGAATAACGCAACCGTACGACCAAACGAACCGACATCCGTGATGTCTTTGAGCATATTTTAAGTTCCCTATACTTTAATATCATTTTAGAGCCTTGAAATGAGGTTAAAGGGGTTTAAAAGTGCCCTAAAAAATCAGGTTTTATAAGTGTAGGGACCATTTTTGAAATTTCTGGCAGATTCAATGAACCTAGTCCACATTAGGGGCTCCCATGGTTTTTGAAAACCATGTGCCCACATGTAAGGTCTAGATCAAATCACGTTTTTCGACGAACGATCTTAACGGTTCAAGGAAATCTATAAATACCCCTCACCCATTTCATTCTTCCTAACATTTGAATCTGATTCTACACTCTCTAAGTGGAAGTATATGCTTCCTACCTGAGAGTGAATCGGGTTCGAATCTTGCGGGGACCTTCTGTAAGTATTCTTTCGCGTTTTTCATTCGTTTTAGCGTTAAAGTCAAACTGCGTTTGACTTTCTACATTAACCAGTTTATGGTCAATGCGAAGTTCGTTTGAACTTCATAACGTGAGCGTAATCACGATGGTTATAGTCCCTAGTAACTATACCTACTGATTACCACGTTATCTAGGCTCAGTGACGAGTCGTAGTTTCGGCCAAAATGCGTTTTCTCGCGTATTTTGTAACCAAACTACTCTAGGGTATTAAAACCGTTTGTGTTAATACCAAACCTGTTTTCTAACTTTACTAAACATGTTCTAGCATGTTTAGCTCGTCGCTTTTAGATTTGTGCTTGTTTAGGGTCGTAAAGGTAAGCGATCTAATCAATCGCTTATGCTTACGAACCCAACCCATTGGTCGATCTTTAGGATCCGACCAAACACATTAGGTGACCATAGTTGTATAGGGAATAACCTTCCGAGGTTATACCTTATGGTCACGACGTTTAGTTAGTTATATGATAGGTAGTTTATATGCCTTACGTAAATTACCAAAATGCCCTTTTTACGCATAAATTCATTTTAAGTCTATGTAACAAAATTTTTGACATCTAAACTGATTTAACAACAATATTAAACATGTTAAGGCATATCTTGCTTGTCATAGGACTAGTTAGGCATTCCAAACGCGTTTTACGCAAACGACGCGTTAAAGTGGCGTAAGCTACCTAAACGGGTCGTAATGGGTCAAAAGCACTTAGGATAGGTTTCGTTTTAGTACGTAGGCTTTGTTAAACCATATTACATAAGTTCCCATACTTATTTGGTTTACGAACCCTTGTACTACCCGATCCTCCGATAGGTCCGTTTATTAATGTAGATACCTATATAGGTGACGTTTGATTCTGTGATCTTCTAGCTTTGCTTGGTGGTTATCCTAAGACTTCTAAGCACCCTCAAGTGAGTACATAGTCCCCTCTTTTACTGTTTTTCAAACTTTTTGGGGTGAAACACATGTGCCTACTTGTTACTTTCATGCTTTTCATGATTTCATATCATATACTTGCTATGTTCACTAGTACACTAGTAGTACATGATTTCATTATGTTTTTGCTATGTATGCCTATTGTGTGCATACTTGGTACATCGTTTTACATAACATTTCATGCTATGTATGTTCATCATACTTAGTACATTTTACTATCACATGCTATGTATGCCCATTGTGTGCATACTTAGTACATCGTTTTACAAGACATCTTATACTTGGTATCATGCTATGTATGCCCATTGTGTGCATACTTAGTACATCGTTTTACAAGACATCTTATACTTGGTATCATGCTATGTATGTCCATCCGTCGCATACTTAGTACATTGTTTGTGCATTCTTACCTATGGTTTGGTTGTTACATATTTCACTTGCCATACATGACATTATGTTTACACATTACTTGATTAACATTTGACAACGGTTTAGACGTGGGCAATTTACATTGGTGGTTTATGTGGGTAAGTGATTTGAGTAACGAGACGTGTGTAATGTGATACAAGCATGGTGGATACGCCGCTGGTACTTCCTATATTAAGTGCTTGTATTATATTACATGGCGTAGCGTTATTTAAATCATTCATTTGGATTTATACATTTTTACACAAATAACATATTTTTCACAAGACATTGTTTTCCAAAACAGTTTGTTTTATACAAACTCATTTTTACTTGGTTATTCATTTAACCTTACATCATTCTTTTTAACTATACATATCTATCATCAATTTTCAAACGTTTTATAAAAGCAAACACTTAAACTGGATTCATGACAAGTTTTTGGTTGAACATTTTCTTAAACCTAAGTCATGAATCCTA